>NC_143053.1:44167500-44767500 GCF_052426305.1 Pelodiscus sinensis
TGTAATAAAAATGTTAAAATCTGTATTCCTCCAGTCTCTGTGTAGTTTAATTCCTGATGTGCTCTCTATGAATGACTGTCTTATTGATCATTGGCCTTGATACAGAAAAATATAGTTTGATGCATGTGACATAACAGAACACATCCTCTAATCTAAAACCATTCAGATTCTGGGAGAGGTAGGGATCTTGTAGTCAAATCCCTGGAGGATTTTGGCTCCAGGTCAGATCGAAACCCAGAAAGAATCTGTTTCCTGTTTGTCTCAAGAACATCTTAAGAAATGTTGGTACAATGGAACAATTGACTTGATTCGCTCTCAATTCCAAAGCCATGTCTACATTTATGATACCAGCTCTTGGGCCATATTTAATTTTAAGAATTCTTCTCCACTTGTAATTTTAGGCCTAGATAAAGAATATTTTGAGTACAAACCCTTTTCTGGCTATTTATTTCCACCTTTTAACTTGGTACTTCTCAAATAAATTGTTGCTTGGCACTGAAGAAAGGACTTGACTGTGATCCTGAGGTTATAATTGGAAATAGACAATAAGAGATAGCAAAAAGGGAGAGGATTCTTATTTAACCAACTGTATAGAAAAAAATCTTCTGAAAGAACTTTTGATTTCTGTTTGGATTAGTGAAGGAAACACAGATATAACCAGAACAGTGTGACAAGGCAAGTAGCTTCTTATGGAGCAATTTTATTTCTTTACAAGAAAAGGCAGAGAGGAGGCAAGTTCTATAAACCCTTGAGAGCACAGGGACTATTTTTTTTAAACGATCCCAATGGCAAAGATGAACGATACCCTGTTTGGTGTGCTTCATTATAGAGTCCGTTGTACTGTGATGTTTTTCTTCCATCACCTAATAAGGCTTCAGGACCACAGACACTGTTACCCAACTTATCTATGGTCCAGTTGTAGGACTTCTGTTTTAGTTGGCCTTAAGAGACAGTAACACTTGTACCAGATATCATTGAAAGCACAGAAGCTAGTGATCGCCCAGGAGAGAATGTGGATTGTGGCAGTGAGTGTCTCCCAGACTCGAAAGGATCGCCACTGACAATGAAAGGGGAATAGTGATAGAGATGCAGCCGTGTTAGTCTGGTCTAGCTAAAACAAAAGACAGAACTAACAAGATGGTTTATTAGGTGATGAGCTTTCATGGGCCAGGCCCACTGCCTCAGAACCATTTGGAAAGGGGAGTTCAGTTTCTTTGCTGCCCCTTCCGGAATCTCACTTAGAGCAACTGAAATGCAGGGAAGGAAGTTTGGGTGAAGAGTTGTTGGTTTCCAAAAACAAGAAGGCTGCAGGCTGAGTTTGTGAGGTTCTGCTATGTAGTGTTAACACTGAGACTACCTAATGCGACAGCAGACAGGGTGATCTGAGGAGCAGTTTAGATTTCCTTTCTATAGCTGTCAACCAAAAAAATCAAGACTTTTCTGTGTTAAGCTACAACTTATAGAAGGAAAATGCAGCACTTTATTGAACCCCTTGAATGTCCGTTAAACAAATACTGTTACTTGTGGAAGCCTCTTTTGATCTACAAAAGGTACAGGACACAGCATTAGTGCAGGCTTCCCCAGTCTCCTCAGCCATGCCAAAGTACCTCAGTCTTTTCCTGGAGTGATCACCACCTCTGCAGGTGAAAAGGCAATTCATTCCTCAACAGGCCCTGAAGGGGTCGGCAGACAACTAGCCTGTGTTTTTCCAGATGCATCAATGTCTACAATGGGCTGTAGGGCTTGTAAGCCAGCTGCTTTTCTATTAACAATGCCAAAGACACCTTGTGCGTTATTGAGCTGGTAGAATCAACAAAGCACCGATCAGAAGTCTCGGCTCATGCATCTTGCTCTGAAAAGCAGCAGGCTTAGACACACTACTACAGAGACATTTCAGTTCGTTTTCAGAAGGAACAGAAAAGGAGCTTGTCAGTGCTGCCTTCATCTCCTCGTGCTTTTGAAAGGGAGGGCAAGGGAGTCAATATCCCATCATAGCTCTTGTCTGCTGGCTTCCAGGAGGGGGAAGACACCCTGGCAAATCAACTCCTGCAGGTCACTTACCATCATGTCACATTAGAGTGTACCAGAAAAAAGGTTTGCCCATCCTGTCTTCTGGGGCTTCTGCCCCTCCCCCATGCCATGTCACACAAATACCTGGTGACCGAGTGGAATGGAGGGAGAAAAGGAACTAGATAGAGGAAAAAGTGATTGAAATGGAAGGGGTGAAACAAAGACAGTGTGGTCCAATGGATGTGAATATGGGAGAAGATCCAGAGTTTATTCTTGGCTGGCTTTGTCATTGTAGGACCTTGCCTCAGTTTCCCCAGCTATAGACTGTGGAGAATAATATTTACCCATCCGTGTAAAACATTGTGTTCAGCCTTGATTAAAAGCCAGCTTCCAGGCATGGGCACAAACCCAAGACTACATGAAGTGCATGCAGCGTTCAATGAGCATACTGGTGTCCTCGAGCTGTGCCAGGGAGAGACTAACAACAAAGTACGACTGAAACCCCAGAGTGTGATGACAGAATTTCATTTACTTAGAAATCCTGAAACCTGAAGTCAAGTTGTTTTATAAAGGAAACGCCTCATGTAAAGTGCATGGTGTGAAAAATGACAGGGAACTGGTGCCAAAACATAGCATGAGCTCTGAAAATAATCAGATGTAAAATATTGTATCATGCAACATTTGTATATGCAACTTGCACTGAACTGGAGGATTTGACACACTGCTGATCAAACTAGCACTCTGTTCTTCCATAGCAGGTGCTTTCAACTCTTCCTATAAGGAGAGCCGCACATAGCCTGAAGGAGATAAGGGAGGATACTCCTTAATAAGAGACCAACTTCCTCCTATGTAGACAGCGCCAAAAGCCGAGTTAAGCTATTTCAATTTCAGCTACACAACTGACATAGCTGAAATTGCGTATCTTAATTCGACTTTTGTCCTGTTGTGTAGACATACCCTCAGATACCACACCATCTATTAATCTTTATGTCCGATGTTTTGTCACTAAACAAGCTTCTTTTGAAAAGCTTCTTTTGTGTTTCATATATTTTTTAAAGCAGTAGAAGCATGACAGAAAAGTCTGAAGTCTACGTTCAATCGTGGTTGATGAGGCTTTCCTTATTCATGCCAGTTGGAAGGCTGGTTGATTGAAGGTGTACTGTACCTTCATGAGTAATACTAATTCCTTGGTATGAACAAGTGGAAAGAAAAAGCTGGATTGACAGAGGCAGTTACCAGAGATCATGCTTACACATGTTTGTTTTCAGTAATTAGTACAGTGTTAATAGCAACATCCACTTTGTGCAAATAAGCAGTCTTTACTTAAACAGTGGGCCATATGCTCTTGTGGGTGTCGGGGGAGGGGGGTTGAGAATAAAACAGAAACTTTCGTGAAATTTTGCTCAATTTAATTTAAAATTGCCATTTTTGTATATATATAGATATATATTTAACTGTCAGTTACATTTTGCAATATTTTTCATTTGATAAAACTTCAGAAAGAAGATGCAGACATCCGTGTTCACCCGCATATGCACATGTGGCTAGAGAGACAGATTTTTCTAACATGTGTGCCTAAAGTTAGGCACTGAGACATATGGGTAGCATGTGAAAAAGAATTAGGATGTAGGTGTCACAACATAATTTAGAGGGTATTTTTTTATAACACGTTTGCCTTTTTATTTTCAAAAAGTACAAGATGGCTTGCTTCTGGACTGCAAAAACAACTGCTGCATTTGCAAACATTTTGCAGAGATTTGGTAAGGCTAATATTAGTAACAAAGCAGAAAATCTGTTGAGTTGTTAACTCGCTTCAAAGGCTCTGGCCCATTTTATTCCTGTTAACATACAGGAAGTTTTTCCTTTATACTTATGTAATGCTGTTCAATTGTATTGCTGCCTAGTTTTTAAATAGTAAAACTAATATTCATTACAATTTTAGTCAGAAGCCTTTTATTGAAAGAAATTGGGAACTTTCACTTTAAAAGGGAAATATTTCAGGCTCTCCTATATTTTCACTAGAAATTGACTATTTTATGAGTTGCTTGGATTTTTGTGTGGTGGTTTAGTTTATTGGTTGTTGCCTGTTTGTTTGTTGGGTTGTTTTTTTAAAAAAATTTAGCAGGTTGGTTTGAAATGTGTGAATCATTAGGAACCAAGCAATTCATTTTTTCACAAAGGCACAGATTATTTAAATGTTAACTTGCATAGGAATCCCACCCACCTTGATACCCATTGTAAACCTGCTGATTGCTTCTGTGTATACAGTAGGTAATCATAAGAAGTTGTTGCATAAACCACAAGCCCAGTTGAAAGAAATGTCTCATAACACAGCACCATAAGAGTAAAGTAACATGTACAATGTGTCACAGTATCTTTTGGCTCCCAGAGTTATTTCTTTTTCAGCATCAGTCCCAATGTGGCCTGGTACGTGAGGCAAATATTATGCCTTTTCCAAGTCAACATGGTCCAAAGGAATGCACAGCAATTTTCTAATGCAAATAATGCATGCTGCAAATATTTTCTTAATTTATTTCATTTATATAAATACACGGAAGGACTTATTTGCATGTCCACTTGCAGATTTGTGTGCCAGGACATAGATAACTATAAGGGTACGTCTAGACTACCGGGTTTTGTCAACAGAAGTTTTGTCAACAGATACTGTCGACAAAGCTTCTGTCGACAAAGAGCGTCTAGACTACATCCAGTTCTGTCAACAAAGCAAGCCGCTTTGTCGACATGACAGTGTGGACGCAAAGGACAGTGTAGATGCAATAATGCCTTCTATCGACAGAACTCTGTCAACAAAAGGCGTTATTCCTCATAGAATGAGGTTTACATACATCGACAAAACTGCTGAGTTTTGTCAACATTATGTCGACATAACTCAAAGGCAGTGTGGACGCAGGTATAGTTTTGTCGACGAAAGTCCACTTTTGTCGACAAAACCCTGTAGTCTAGACACACCCTAACAGTCGTGTAGTGAAAAGAAGCAAAAAAACACACATGCAAACAGAAAAAGTGTGACAGAAATACTGACATGGTGCCTAGCAATAGTGATAATATAGGTTACCCTCTATATTATCTCATGTCTTCTCTTTCTATCAAAGGCAACGGCCACATATTGTATATTCTCTGTGTTGATTATCTAGTGGGAGGAAGCTGGACTTCAAGTTTGTCATGTTTGCAGATAAGGCAGCTGCTGGCATCTGTCCATCAGTATGCAGATGAACTGGGTCCAGACACAGGTCAAGCTCCATTTTGAGGTGTCAGTGCCAAAGTCACCTCTACTGATGAATGCTCATCAAAGTACACCAATAACACCCATGTTAAATTGATTTAAAAACTGGATAACTGACAAATGGCAAACAGTAATTGTATCAGATGAGAATTATCATCTGATGTGGTCCTGCTGAGGTCTATTCTGGGACCAATGCTATTCATATTTTTGTCAGTGATATGGAAGAAAATTCAAAATCTTTTCTAGTAAAATTTGCAGCTGATACAAAAATTGGTGGCTTGATAAATACTGCTAAGTGCCATGTGGTTGTACAGACAAACTTGGTTCACTTGGTAAGATGTTCTTATGTAAACAACAACATGCTTTTAAATATTACCAAATGTAAGGTCATATAGGAACAAAGAATGTGGGTCAGTTTTATGAAAAAGACTGAATCTTGAATGCAGTGATGCTGAAAAGGACTGAGGACTCATGGTAGATAACGAACTGAACTGGATTTCTGTGGTGATTCTATAAAAAGGAAAATGTGATTCTTTTATGTAGAAGCAGGTGAACATCACACAGGAGTAGGGAAATGGCATATTTTTGTTCTGTTTTGGAATGGGGAAAAATAAGGAGTTGTGACATTTCTCATTAAATGGAAAATCCAGTTTTACCCCAGCTTAATCCTTTAGCTTCCCAGCTAGCCTGATCTTGGGCTTCAGCCAATGAGTCTGTTTCTGAGTAAAGATGCACAGCCCTCCCTCCCCCAAAGTTAAATGTAAAACCACTGTTGGTAAATTTCCTTGGACAGCCAAAATGGCTGCCTTTGCTGACCTCCTTCTGTAGAACAGTCTCTGTGCAAGAGAGGCAGATTTGCCATTTGGTGCCTTCGGTGAAAGAGGCCAATCAGAACACTCAGGGTCCTACCCCTCTCATGGAGCTGCATAGCTAATCACTCAGGGTATGTCTACACTGCAGAGTTTTTCAAGAAAAAAGAGTTTTTCTTCCTGGAAAAACTACACTTACGCCCACACTGCTATTGCGTTCTTTTGACAAAAAGTCAAAAGAACGGAGGGTTTTTTCCAACAGCAGAAAACCTCTTTCTATGAGGAAGAAGCCTTTTTCTGAAAAAGCTTTTTCAGAAAAAAGCATGTGTGGATGCAGAAGAGAGTGTTTTTTTCGAAAGAAGAGGCCTGCAGGAAAAAGCACAGTGCCTGATGGCCACTCCATCCATAGTAATCACAACTGAAATGTGATTTTGAAAAAGCACATCACTTTTTTGTTGCACTTTTGCTGTGTAGATGCTCTCTTTTGAAAAAAGTTTTCCAGAAGATCTCTTCCAGAAAAGCTTCTTCCAAAAGAAGTTTGCTGTTTAGATGTAGCCTCAGACATAACCCCGTCATCTTCTGTTCCTAGATTGGATGTGGAAGGGATGTGATTTACTGCAATCTGGGTGGTGCAGCCAGGGTTCATGAGTTTTCTAAAATGAGTTCTAGAGTAAAATGAGTGCTGTGAGATGTCTATAGTACACCTTAGTCCCTTTGCACAAAAAAGCCACTTTTATCACATTGTGTTAATAAGCCATACTGTCCGCACTAGTGGGAATCAGCTAGTGTCTGCAAAGTTTGGCACCTGCTATTGTGATGGGTGTCCTACCACTCTGTTACAGAGATGTATATTAAATGAGGTTTTATTGTATATCCTGACCATACCTTGACTTGTGTCATTATATCTCATTAGTGTAGGTGTTTCATGTGGTATAGTGTAATGTATGTGCTGAAAACCAAAAAGATAGGAATTGTGGACATGGTGCCAGGCTGTGGTTTCAAACTTTTTAGTCAAAGTTGAACCATTTTTGTTTTGTTTGTTTTTTAAATCTCAACATAGCAGCCTGCCAATCACTTGGATTTGAACTGCTGTGGTAATTCATGGTTAAAACCATCATTCTTGGCACTTGCACTGAAGAGTAAAGAAAAACAACCTCCTAGAATGACAGATTTACATACCAGAAGGAAAAAAAACCACATAAAAATCTGATTTGAAGAACACAATTATAATATTTTGCCCTCATTTCACTAACCATTTTATTGACTGAAAGAGGATCTACCTCAAGACTACAGATCTAAAGTGCTAACAAATTAAAACCATTCCAGAAGTAGTAAAGCCCTCTAATCTGCAGCATGTCTCCTGAAAGGGCTTTTGAAGATCTATAAATGCCATATGCTGAATAGACACTATTTCTTCTAAGATACAGGCAATTTATGCTGAGTAACTGACCAAAGTCAAAAAGAAAAGAAAAAAACCCCCACAGTACACCACTGTAAGAATAACAAGAATTTTATACCATTATGAAATACCAGCCAACATGCAGATGGGAACACTTATTTTATCATTCAAGTGTTTACTTTATATAGTTGATGTCCAAAAGTGATTGCTTTTGCCCCGATTCACTTAGTTTAAGAAGTAAAACTGGCCATATTCCATAAACAGATGTAATAAATCAAAGACAGAGTCCTTTCTGCTTGGCAAAGTAATGTTGAAAATGTGGGACAGAAAAATTCTGTAGAAAACATGCAGAGATTTAAAATTTGTTTCATAAAACAGTGAATTCTTAAACAGTTCTAAGAATTTTTTTTCATAAAATCATAGACACAGAAGTATCCTTTGATTTATGGAAGTACAGCCTTTGTTTCTTACCACCCACACATGTGTATCTTTTCTGCTAATGAAGGGTGTCTGTAGATCCATATTTCATCTTGTGGGTGCTTTCAAAAGTTTAATACCCCAAAATTACACCAACCACTACAATGAAAAACATGTATTGTAGTATGCAATACATAAATATATACTGGCAAACACATATGTGCTTTATTATAAATTAGAAAATATATTGTCTGTTATCAGTGGCAGTTCAACACCTGGAGATAAATACCTCCATTACCGCTCAGATAAATCCCAGGAAATTGCTTTAGAAACAATGATAACTCCTTCAACGGAATCATCCCTTTCAAGAGCTAATGTCGTTGTACTGTAATGGAGAGACCTCCAAGCGACACCTCACGAAGTATCTTAGCCATGTCTCAGAAATTATGCTATGAAAATAGTTGTTTCTCCTACTCATATGGAATGTAGAAAAATATAGAACATGAAATTGAGATGATTTCCTCTGTGCGCACTGGCTTAAGTACCATGCTAGTGATATCTTAGAAAAGTGGTTATACACCAAATCCTGGCAAAGGCAATGTGATAACATGAATAACACCAAACATTTCTTTATTCAAGGAAAAAATGCTCTAGGGTTCACCCTTCAATGATACATAACTCTTTCTACATTACTTTCATGTTTTTTTATTACTGATGTAAATTATCCTCAGCTATAAAATATAGGGGATGGCAAATTTACATTAAATATAAGTAACTTTGGGAGTAAAATGAATGACATAACAGGAAACAAATGACCTTGGAGTACTATGTCTATACTCCATAATTAATTAACAAAAATTAATAGAAGGAGCTTTTAATTCTAATCTCTTGTGCTTCTTAGACCCTGTTATCAAAGTCTGCTCTCTAAAACACTGGGGCTGTGTCTACACTGGGCCACTTATTCCGGAAAAGCAGCTGCTTTTCCGGAATAACTTGCCAGCTGTCTACACTGGCTGCTTGCTTTTCCGGAAAAGGAATGACGATCTACTGTAAAATTGTCACTGTTTTTCCAGAAAAACTATGCTGCTCCCGTTCGGGCAAAAGTCCTTTTCCAGAAAAACTGTTCCGGAAAAGGGCCAGTGTAGACACCACAGTAGTCTTTTCCGCAAAGAAGCCCCGATCACGAAAATGTCGATCAGGGCTTTTTTCCAGAAAAGCATGTCTACATTGGCCACGGATGCTTTTCCGGAAAAAGTGCTTTTCCGGAAAAGCATCCTGCCAATGTAGACGCGCTTTTTTCCGGAAATACTTATAACGGAAAACTGTTCCGTTTTAAGCATTTCCGGAAAAGGGTGCCAGTGTAGACGTAGCCTCTGGTTACATCTAGACTGGCATGATTTTCCACAAATGCTTTTAACAGAAAAGTTTTCCGTTAAAAGCATTTGTGGGAAAGAGCATCTAGATTGGCACGAACGCTTTTCCACAAAAGCACTTTTTGCGGAAAAGCGTCCATGCAAATCTAGACTTTTGCCTGAACAGGAGCAACATTGTATTTCTGCAATAAGCACTGATTTCAGACAGGAGGAAGTCAGTGTTCTTGTGGAAATTCAAGCGGCCAGTGTAGACAGCTGGCAAGTTTTTCCGCCAAAGCTACTGCTTTTGCGGAAAAACTTGCCAGTCTAGACACAGCCAAAAGTATTAACAGTTGCCAAAACCAAAATCTCTCTTATATACACATACAGGCTATGCCTTCATTGTGGGTTTTTTCCACAGAAAGTATGCTAATGAGGGACTCATTAGCATGAGTCACTATCTCATTAGCATATTTTGTGCCATTTCTTTTTGTGCAAGGGAGTTTTGCGCAAAAAGAAGCAGTGTGGGGACAGAGGGGTTTTTTTGTGCAAAACCCCGTTTTGCGCAAGATCCTTATGCCTGTCCCGGATTGTTTCAAGGAAATCCTTCAAACATTAAAAGAATTTAGACTACCCAAACACAAACAATGCCATCAACTTCTACTACTTATAGCAATATGAAAAAACAGTTGTTTTGTTTTCACTGCTGCTGTTGACATTTTTCTGAGCAACAGTGAAACTGACAGGCATAAGGTCAGTTTTACATTGCTTCTGATTGGGAAAACTAGGAGCAACAGTGTTTTATGCACAGTACTACACAATGTTTATTAAATCACTAAGGGCACATTTACACTCCAGCGTGATTTTGAAATAACTAACATTATGTCAAAATAACAAGGTGAGCGTCCACACAGCAAGTCCGTTATTTCAAAATAACAGGGTTCTTATTCTGAAATAATAAACCCTCAATTTGTGAGGAATTACACTAATTTTGAAATAGCTATTTTGAAATAGGGTAAAATAGCTGTGCTTGTTTTAAAGTAATTGGCTTCCAGGGCTTCTCACAGATGCCCTAGTGGCCACTCTGTCTACACCCAACAAAGCTCTATAGTTTCCCTTCTGCAGGCTTTCAGGCTGCAGGCAGAAGGGAAAGGGCTTGTAGCACCACACTGACCCTGCCAGCCCAGGCCACACATGAGCAGCCTTTCCTGATCTTCCCTGCTGCCATGGCAAACCCCTGCACTCCCTCTGAGCCCCTCATAGCTGCAAGTGAGCCTGCAGCCCCTTCAGTAGCCCCTGGGCAGGGATGGAAAAGGAAGGCCACATCCTGGACTGGTGCAGAGATCCTGGATCTCATAGAGGTCTGGGGTGAGGAGTTGAATATCCAAGATCTCTGCATCAGACACAGGAATGCAGTTGTGTATGGCCCAATGGCTGCACTCCTGGCCCAGAAAGGGCACCACCACACCCAGGACCAGGTGCAGATGAAGATGAAAGAATACCACCAGGACTACGCCAAGGCCAGGGAACAAAGTTCCCAATGTGGGGCAGCATCCCAGTTGTGTCACATTTACACCAAGCTGGATGGAATCCTGGGAGGGGGGTTGGTCCCTTTTTACCCTCCCTTGTCATGGACTCTGGACTGGCAATGCCTGTCCTCAGCCTCCAGAAGGGTGGGACTGTGGACCAGGCTGTGGAGGAGGAGGATGTGGAGAAGGAAGGGGAGGCCAGCAATGACACCATGCCCACCAGTGTGCAGGTCACCCACAGCTTGGAGCCATCCCCCACTCCCAGGATGTCTTCCAGGGCTTAGACAACACCAGGGAAAGCACATCAGCTGAGTTCCATTACTTTCCCTATCTACACATGAGGGGCAAGTGGTGGGCTGCAAAGAGTTACACACTCTTCACCCGGCCTTCTTGGCCTGGAGATTGCACAACAGCCTGTGCACATTTGTGCACATGGAGCACCAGTGTGGAGCAGATAGCCCCATGAGGCTGCCACGCAGGAACCCATCACTCCTTCTCACAAGGTTACTGGAGAGGTCTGCCTTACTCCCGACTCTGTAGTGGGACACTTTCCCACCACAAGCAACAGCTAAGGAGGCTAGGACCAGGGCAAGACACAGCAGTGCTGCACATGGCATAAGCTCGTGTCTGTACTCTTGGGGCAGCATTCACTCCCGGTCAAGCACAGCAAGGGGGAGGAAGTGGTGGGGATGCTAGTACCATCTTCCCTGGCAAGAGGCATCTGATGCTTACACACACCTCCCCCAACACCTTCCAGTGGGCAGAGATAGAAGTACTTCCTCTGTGGAACACCACTTATGCTGGATCTGGCATGTGTGGGACACGGCTGCCAAGCCACCCTGTCCCCCATTCTGCCCGCAGGCACCTAGCCTAGTCAACACCTTCTCATGCCTCCCTGGGACATGGGAGTAACGAGGCTCCCAAGGACATTTATGCCCCTGCAGTATAGTGCCCACTGTCTGGGCCACAGATGGCCTTGCACTAAGCACATCGCTGTCATCTGAACTGAGACTCTCAGGGTATGTCTGGACTACAGGCTTTTGTTGACAGAGGCTTTGTCGACAGATACTGTCAACAAAGCTTCTGTCAACAAAGAGCATCTAGACTACATCCAGTTCTGTCGACAAAGCAAGCCGCTTTGTCGACATGACAGTGTAGACACAAAGGACAGTGCCAATGCAGTAACACCTTCTGTTGACATAACTCTGTCAACAAAAGGCGTTATGCCTCGTAGAATGAGGTTTACCACTGTCGACAAAACTGCCGAGTTTTGTCAACGTTATATCGACAGAACTCAGCAGAAGTGTAGACGCAGGTATAGTTTTGTCAACAAAAGTCCATTAGGGCTAGGCTTTATACACACTGTTTCCTGGGATGACTGCCCTTTGCACTTTTCTTCACAGCTGGACCAGCTATGAGTGTGTTTTCTCCACCATCTCTAGCGCCATCCTCCCGACTCAACAAGAACTGCAAACACTGGTGACCACATGGCATGGAAACATCTGGAGTGCCTCCGTTTCATGAACATGAACTTTGAGGAGGACCACCAGGAACACAATGCTGAATGGGAGATGCAGCACAACATTTGTCAGCAGATGTCCCAGAATCAGGAAACAATGTGCACAGTATACGCCAACACTGCCAAGAGCATAGTCACCTCCATAGAGTGGTCCAGCAGCCACCCCCTCAGCACCCATTCCCTCCCAAGTCCCTCCAGCACCCACTCTGACCCCCAGCCCTCCTGGCTTTTCCTCCTAGACTCCTTGGGGCCACCAAGGTTCCTGAAATGGGACCACCCAAGGCAAGCACCAATCCCAGACCCATCTCTTAGTCCCTCCTTCCCCCTCCTCCCCATTCTTCCTCCATCCTCTCCTCTCCCAGGTTCTTTCACCACTCCCTCCCCAGTCATATATTCCCCAAATAAATATAACAGTTTAATGTTTCAAACAAATAGTCTTTTTTTATTTGATCTGCAGGAGAGGGGAGGGGGGGATGGTGGGAAAGGAGAGCAGGGGAAAGGAGGGTGAGGGAGAAAAGGCACCCAGGGCTATGCAGAGGTTCCTTGTGGGAAGGCCCAGGGGTGAGTGTCATAGCTGGCCTTATCTGAATCTCTCCTTCCAGGCCTCCTGGATTTGCACACTCCCTTAATGGGCTTGCTGGATGGCAGCAGTGTGTGGCTGTTCAAAAGCCCTTGCAAGCTGCTCAGTCTCTACCCCTCCCCCTCCAGGAATGTCTCCCTCTTATTCTCACACGGGTTGTGGAGGATGCAGCTGGACACCACCACCTGGGGCATATTCTGCTTGCCAATGTTCAGGTTGTCTAAGAGACACCGGAACCTCCCTTTGAGATGGCCAAAGGCACCCTCCATCATGATGCAACACATACTGAGTCTGGCATTGAAGTGTTCTTTGGGGGGTTTCCAGGTGTCCCATGTAGGGCTTCATGAGCCAGGGAAGCAAGTGATAGGCTGTGGTGCCCACAATGCATATAGGCATGTGCACATCCTCAACCTTGATAGTGCGTTGCATGTTCAGAAGCCTTAGGGGGTAGCCGAGTTAGTCTGTACAGGATAAACTTAAAAAACAACGAATGGTCTGGAGCGCTTTATAGACTAACAAAACATGTAGATGATATCATGAGCTTTTGTGGGCACAGCCCATTTCTTCAGATTGGGCTGTGCCCACCAAAGCTCATGATACCATCTACATGTTTTGTTAGTCTATTAAGCGCTCCAGACCATTTGTTGCTTTTTAAGTTTATCCTGATAGTGTGGTCAGGGGGAAAGGTGCTGGCACGCATCCTCTGGAAGTGGCTGGAGTTCCTAAACACATGGGCATCGTGTGCATTACCCGACCACCTGATGTAAATTTCAGTGTACCGGCCCCTGTGGTCCATGAGGGCCTGCAGTACCATTGAAAAATACCCCTTCCTATTGATGTAATCAGTCACACAGTGGTTGGGAGCCCAAATAGGAATATGGGTTCCATCAATTGCCCGCATAGTTGGGGAAGCCCATGGCGGCAAAGCCAGTGATGATGGGGTTCACATTGCCCAGGGTGATGACTCAGTGTAGCAGGATGGCATTGATGGCCCTCACCACCTGTAGAATCATAGAATCACAGGGTGGCCAGAGCCCATGGGAGTTTCCCATGCCCCTTCCAACAGCAGGAGCAACCCCAGCTACCCCATCCCTGGCAGGGCTTTGTGAAGGAGGGACTGAAAAACCTCTAGAGAGGGAGATTCCACCTGCCTTCCCTAGGGATGCCATTCCAGTGGTTCACCAACCTCCTGGGACAATTGCAAAAGAGCCAAACTTACATGAGCACAGCCATGATGCTTGATCTGCCCATGAGAAACTGGTTCCTGATGGAGCGGTAGTTGTCTGGCATGGAAAGCTTCCAAAAAGTGATGGCAACTCACTTCTGGAGGGGGATGGCTAGTCGCATTGGGTGTCCCATTGCCAGAGAACAGGGTTGAGCCACTCAAATAGCTCCAGGAAGGTGTCCTTCTGCATCCAGAAGTTCTGGAGCCACTGCTGGTCCTCCCACTACTCTAAGATGATCCAGTCCCACCAGTCAGAACTGGTCTGCTGGCACCAGAAGCAGCGGTACATGGTATACAGGGGGTGGGGTGGGAGGGAATGGGGAGCATGAGGAGCACCTAGGCTTAGGTGAGGGTTTAATCAATTCTAGGTTGGTGGTCATCCTCAAGCAGTGCCATGAAGGAAGCCTGCACACACTGCACCAGGAGGCAAAGCATCAGGTCTAAAGAGCTGGTGACTGGTTTGCAGCAGCTCTGACTCCATGCTGGAAGTGCTGTGGCATCTGCAAGGGGAATCAGAGCACATAATGTGGTGTTTGCTGTCTCTCAAGGACGAAGCAATGGAGAAGGGTCTGAGATATGGCCATAGAGGGGAGCCCCTTTGAGTGCACCTCTCAGCTACCCTCAGGAAGCAGATACAGGAAGTGAGTGCTGTCCTAGTGCCCTGCCTGGAGTGTTTCTGGGGGGGGGGGGGGCGTTAAATGCAATTCAGGCTCCAATCAGTGTGGACATGCTATTTTGATATAGATCTGTGCTATTTCATTGGAGATTTGTAGTGTGGACGTGTTATTTTGAAATAATTATTTGGGGAGTTATTAGTCTGAAATTGTAGTGTAGACATAGCCTAATATTCCCAAGGAAGGGGACTCAGAGAAGAAGCTAGTAGAAGGGTTGAGAGAGAGAAATTTTATTTAGCAAATATTTCCTTGAAGTAGCTGCAGAAACAGTACATAACATTTACAAGTGTGATAAAGGATTTTCATTGAGTTGAAATGAGCAACATTTATGTTAGTTCTGATTCAATACACATTGAGCTGCACTCTGTATACATTTTGTTTGTCGTTTGAAGAATATGAATATGACCATTAAAGATGTGATGAATTGGCGGGGGGAGGGGTAATACCTTTTCTGTACATTCAGTTAACTAAAGTTTATCCATAGTAGTTAACTCTTAAGATATAACCCTAATTGTCTTGTCTGTAAGGCTGTGTCTACACTGGCATCCCTTCCGGAAAAGGGATGTTAATGTAGCACTTTGGAATAGGCAAATCCGCGGGGGATTTAAATATCCCCCGCGGTATTTGCATTAACATGGCTGCCGCCTTTTTCTGGCTTGGAGATAAGCCGGAGAAAAGCGCCAGTCTAGACGTGATTCTCTGGAAAATAAAGCCTTTTCCTGAGGATCTTTTATTCCTACTTTTTCCTACTTATTCCTACTTAAAAGGGTTAGAAGAGCTTGAGCATACTTTACAGGAAGGAATTCCTAAGTGTGCCTTCCTGGGTCTTCAAAGGGGTTTTTGCATTTGGATGATGGCACCAATACCAATCTAAGGCCAGGAAATCTGTGAAGTTGGGGAGGTTTTTTTAAGCAGAAGCCTTTAGTCGCAAAGAATTTTAAAGTCTATTGAGGGCCTCGGCCTTCTGCACTCAAAGTGAGATCATCCTTTCATGATACCAAGTACTCTGGAAGGCTCTCAGAGTAGCTTTTGGCAGACCTATTTATATTAGACCAGTCCTTTGTTCTTTATCTGTTAGCAGAGTTCCCACTTTCATTGTTCACCTCCTTCTTTTAGTTTGGAGTGTCTGCAGTCTCTTCATTAGCATTTAAATCAGTATTCACATGCACTTCTGCATTGTAAGATACACAATACATAATGATATGAGTGTCTCCCACTTCCTGTTTGGCAGGCATTGTTTTATAAGCTTGCTACTCACAAAGAGACATGCCTCCAACTGCAAAGCTTTACAACATTATTTCCGATGTATATACCTATCTCCTTACAGATTATTCATACACATGTTTTGCAAAGATAATGATGACAAGTGTCACAGCCTTTCAATAGAAATCTTACCTGACCCTCTCCAGTGAATGAGACTGTAAATACTAGCCCTAGGGGGTTACTAGTCTAAGGCTTGTGGTATAAGGAAGAAGTCATGATATTAAATTTTGGGGTATAAAATGCCAACCAATTAGAGAAACAATCTTTGTAAAAACATTACCTGAAAAATCCATCATAGTTCAGTAGGTTGAATAAACACATACGTCCTCTCTGTAAGCCAGTTAATTACTTTCTTTTTTTCAAGTAAGGCAGCAATTCCCTCAAAGCATAATCCTCAAGTGTTCAACAATAATTGGGTACCATTTCTAATGATTCACATCTAGAGCTATGTCACCATCAAGAGAGGGCATCTCAAATCAGTTTCAAAATAATGCATTTTTATCTGACATGTTAAAGGTCAACCATCAGGTAATCATTATATTAAAGGCGAGAGAAGTAGCACACAGACTTTAAAGCTTTATCACAGATGTATAATATTCTAATATGATTATAATTTAGTCCCTAAGGAGTGGAGCACCTAGAATTCTGACACTACCCAAGTGATTTTTGTGTTACTCATCACATATGATTTCATGAAAAGACTCAGGTCTTGTCGAGTTTATAAGTAAAAATTACACTCTAAAAGCTACAGAGTCTTATCTTGAGCTGTACACATAACTTTCTTTAATTGACTGACCCTAACCTAGATTGTTAACCAAGAGCCAATCTGCAACTAGCAGATTAAGCAGCATTTAGTCACACAAGTAGGCCTGTTAATTAAAATAATAAGGGCTGCAGAATTTGGTATTTAATGCATGTATTCTCAAACAACCATTCTACATTCTATTGGCCTGATTCTATACAGTAAAATAGTGCTCCGAGTGAGCAAGGATGGCAAAAGCTGTCTTATGATGTCTACGGTACTCAAATGACTAATGAAAATGACACATGAGTATCAATAAAACATACAATTTTATTGCTCGACAAAGACCTTTGGACCAACTCTGATGCTGAATTTCAACTGATTGCTTAGCGGTGAGCAATCTGGCATTGTAACCGGAATGGGGTGAAACATCTGGGTTTTGTTTCCCAAACTTTTGACAGCAAAAGAGAATTATTTTTAGAATCTTACAAGTCTTGCAGACATTTTAAACAATGTTTTTGCCAAGTTTTCCACTTTTTGCCAAATATGATTGTGTTTGATATCAAAACATAGCTTTCGCTTATAGGAAAAGCTCATAAACCTGAAATAATGTTTAAATACCACCCTCTTTTATTGCAAAAACATCACAGAAATATCCACCCCGAAACTTTGTGAGACATTCCGCTAGTGATAGAAGGAGAAAGATTTTGTTCATGACTGAAGGAATGGTTTCTCTTAGAAGAGAACTGTATATGCCATCTTCCTTTTATTTTTTTTTCTCTCCCAGCCAATGCTCTGTCTCCAGATGTAAGGAAAACTGGTTTGAGCAAAAGAACATATGTTTTCAGCATGAATTCTGTTGACATACTCCTGCTATTCTATAATGCAAAGTTGCTGCAAGCCATCCCTGACCAGCATACTTGCATAAAATGCTCTAGCAATTATCTTGCTCCATTTTTATCTTTTTTACTATTCCTTTGTCAGACTACTTTATTCAATGACTAGGTTTGGTTCTCTGCTTCATTGAGTGCTCCTGCTAGGAAAAAAAAAAAAAAAGGTGTAGGCTGAGCTTTCCAAGTAGTATGAGAAAAAGCAGCTAATTTTAACTCACACAACCAATGCCCCACTGTTCTGATCCACCTGTATGAGGTTCAATGTTTGGCAACTTTTTTCTTTAAAGCACTCTGTCCTGTATACTAGGTTAAGGTAAAACATAAGGAATAGCCTAATAATAATCAGCTTATCTTCATTCTCAATGTGTATACAACCCTTCCTACATATGTTTAAAAATTAATAGAACAAGATATCTCATCAGGTGCTGTTTGGGGCAACGGTTGGGTGCAACGTGGATATACTTATTCATGTTGAGTAGAACCTAACTACATGACTAGAGGATTGATTTCAAAGGTGCTATTTAGCATGTGTAAATGTGAATTTAGCCCAATGGTAGCATTATAGGGAAACAGTACTACAAAATATTTTAGCTTAGCAAGTCATATATCAGATTGATAATGTTTCCATGAAATATATTTTTAACGACAGAAGGTTACACACACACTTTATTCAGTCATAGATGCTGACTGAGTCAGATGCTAACTTGCTGCTTGCCTTCCTCCTCTCATATATTATCCTTGAATGAACACCATGCACACAGCAATTTCCATACCTATTATTCATTGGGTTCAATCATTTAGTGCACTCTGCAAGGCATGTTTGAGTCCATCTTTCCAACACAACCTCTATTACTTCAGCTACTAGTGAATTATCAGCCCAACAATCCAGAAAGCACTTAGAGTTCATATTAATTATCAGAGACTGAAAGAGGTAAAAGTATTTGCATAGATTCCTTTAATATGCACCCTTTTATATACAGAATGCCATAAGATAGGAAATAGTATTATAGAGTTACCTATAATATGCTAGCCTGACATGCTACAGGAAGCTTAGTTTATTCAGCTAATGAATTAGATATTTCTATCAGTTTCATTGGTAATATAATGTAAATATGGTCATCCATATTAGCTTGCTTGATGACTAATGCCATGAAAATGCTGCAAAACTGAAGTCTATATAAAGCACTCCATAAGTCTGAAATCCAATGGGGGAAACATACAAAAGATCAAACACCTTTAAGTATTGAAACTCATTTCTAGTCAACTGTGCTGACATTTAACAGCTACTTTACTTCCTGCTAATGGAAAACCAGCTTCATTTTGATTTCACATGCACTCTTCTAAAAGTGAATTGTGCCACCCATAAGGCTCTGCCTGTCAGCCTCCTCCTGGAGCAATAGTGAGGGACCTTCTAAGTGTAAGGGCCAAGCAAAGAACTGGTCATTAATCTGTAATCTCTTTGGAACAGGCAGCCTATTCATTGCCTCTCTTCAAGGCCCTTCCCCTCACTTTTGAATGTGAGTAGAAGTAATAAAAAGGGACTTCTGGCAGCTGATTGACTAGTGGTAGAGGTCTTTCACCCCTTCCCATCCCTGTCACTGCTTCCTTTGCCAGGTACTTTCCCCCTGAGGACAGCACAGCTAGATGGAGGTACAGAAAATAGACAGGACTGGGTGATGACTGGAGCTTGGAGGGAACCAGATTCACTGCAGCTGACTTAGCTAAGCCCCGGGTGCATAGCACTTTATAACAGCAAAATCTACCTTGCCAAAGCTTGAAAAGCAGGAAATAGGGGGTCGTTTGCCCAGGGGCCCCATGCAAGTATTTCCTAAGGGGCCTGCACTGAAATAAGAAGAGTTCTGGAAGAGGGTTGTGAGAGAGGCCCGGCAGGGGAAAATCCGGAGAGAGAGTGAGACCTACAAGTTGAGTTCTCCCTCCTCCAAATTTGAACTCAGCTCTGTCCAGAACCCCACACATGCTGTCCCTGCTTAGAGAAGGAATTGTGTCTGACCTTTCTGTTCTCTGGGCAGCAGCACAGCCAAGCATTCACACACACCATGCCCCTTTTACATCCTCTCAGCTCCCAGGGCTTCCACTGGTGTGAAATGAGCATATCACCATTGAAGTCAATAGAAGAACATGAGGGAGAATAGAATTAAGCTCTCGTCCATGGAGGATGTAGAGATCAGATTTTGCCAACGTTACAGACCTTATTGGGACACCTGAGCTATGCTGCTGTAAGATCTCCTGAGTAGCTGCTCTATGCCTGTGGGAGAGCACTCAGGCATAATTCTACCACCACCAATGAGCAGCATCAGGTATGTTGGCAG
The DNA here is from genome assembly GCF_052426305.1 of Pelodiscus sinensis. Classification (NCBI taxonomy): domain Eukaryota; kingdom Metazoa; phylum Chordata; order Testudines; family Trionychidae; genus Pelodiscus; species Pelodiscus sinensis. The sequence continues at coordinate 44,187,487 of NC_143053.1, forward strand.
GAGATACTATCCACAATGACGCTTTTGTCAGTAAAGCTTATGTCAGTCAGTGGTTTGTTTTCGTCAAACCCTTGACCAAAAATCTTTTATTGACAAAAGTGCTCATATGTAGATATAACCTCAGTCTCTCTGTGGCATTCCAAAAGTGGCCTATTCAGAGCAGATAACGTCTAAATTGCATGTCCACTGGCCACCGCTGCATTTTCTGGCAAGCACTATGATTTAGGAACCAGAATTAGCACCTGGGGAGTGCTTTGAGTCACTTCAGAACCTATTATTTATTCCTGAATGCTGTTTAAAATATTTGTACATTTTTCAAGCCTGCTTAGACTTATGCATTCCCCCCCCCCCCCCCCATTTTGAGCAGCTGGTTCATTTAACTGTGAGGAAGTAGAGAGGGGTTAAGACATTAGGAGGACTTGGATAAGATGAGAAATCTGTCGGCGTCATAATCCCTTCTGCTTTCAGCATGATAAACAAACATCGCACTTGCTTCTTGGCAGTCTACTTTCCTTTGCTAAGCAGCTTTGCACTTATGTGCAAAATAACCATTGCATTGTACATATCACAGCTAAAAATACCCTACCAAGCCAAATGACAACAAACACCCGCAGCAACCCACTATGGGTCATACAGCAACTTCTGACCTCGTTTGCATTGTGGAACTACTCACTGCATCAGAGAAGGTAGCAGGCACATAAAGAAATCTCTTCTGATATGACCAAGTACCTAGCTGCCATAATATCACCACAAGCACTTCATCAAGTTTTTCATATCTGACATCTAGACTGTTGTGCAGAGAAATGAAAATGTGTAGTGTTATTACAAGTTCTCCAAATCAGCATGAGAAAGCCCGGATTTGAGACATTCCGAATTTTCTCATTCATGTTTGTTACCCTGCTGTCACAAGCACCAATTCAAACTGGTTCCTACAGAGGTCTGGGTTTGCTGAGCAAATATACTTAAAAAACCCACCAAAACAAGGATCCAGATCCTTAACATAAGCAGAAAGTGTAACCTTGACAAACCCAGGGACAGCTCTGGTTAAGGCATTAGGCCTCAGTAGAGCATTGACAAACAGAGGCCTGCAAATCCACTGATAACCATTTTATAGCTGTGGATATCCGCTGTATAGCTGAAAAAACCTCTTTATAGCTCAGGACCATTTTTGCAGATCGCAGGTGTGATTACAAATGTTGTATCTGTGTGGGGCTCTACTGACAAATTCATTGCTGGGAAGAAGTCCATCTTATCTCTGTGTTAAGATGGGTACTGGACTCATAACAACGTGGTTAGTGTTTAAACATTATGAAATGCTTGTAAATTGCATCATGCAGGAATCTCTCTTATAATATCTTTCACACAGGCTATGAGGAAATAGTACCTTTCTGCAATAATAACTATGATTATTAGCCTTTTGTGCAGCTTGAGGAGTTAGGTGTAATAAGATGATTCTTTGGGGTACACTCAAGGTTATTTGACTAACCACGTATAAAAGGGGATGGGATGAATTAATGGGAGAAGTAGGATGTGGGTACTTGTTGGAAGGTTCCATGTATAGTTGCTAACATTTTAAAAGAATTTGAAAAAGCACCCATTGAAATGCCAAGCAAGGGTCTGGGACCCTACTTTCATGGAAATTTTGCTTGTTTAAGAACTTCAGAGTTTGGCCATGATTTAGGAGGTAAGACTTTTGTTGTCTATAGATGGTGCCTCCAGTCCAGTGAAATTCAGGAGGAAGTTTAAAAGTGCCTTTTCTTCATGAGATGCTTTGAGGAAGAAATGAAAACATTACACTTTGTTACTGATACATGACTGGAAATAAAAATAAAGAAATTATGAGACCAAATAATGGTTTCTTAGATCAAATAAATTGTATTTCATAGGTTTTAAGACAAACTTCAATAGGTTATGCAGCAAGCCTAGTCAAAGAAGTTGTTTAACCTATGACCATGTCTTCACTACGGGGAAGATCAACTCTGCTGCGATCAATCTTCCAAAGTCTGATTTAGCGGGTCTAGTAGGGGGCACCCCTATCAGTGTCAGTACTCCTGCTCCTCAAGAGGAGTAAGGGAAGCCAATAGGAGTGTTTACACCCATTAACCTCCCATTGTGGAGACCATGCAGAAACTTGAACTAAGATATGTTAGCTCTTAACATATCTTAATTCAACCTTCCAAGTAAGTATAGACAAAGCCTGTCACTGAAAACTTTTAAGATAGTTTTCATTGTATTAGGATTACTAGAGAACAATTGAAAATAAGAGGTTTCCTGAGGTTGTTGAAGATGTGCTAAATGAATGATCCTGGGTGTTGAGGATTTGGGATCCACTCAGGTTTCACACATGACAATATATGCATCATAGGTATGCAAATGTCCTATTACTATTTATTATTGGTATTACATTAACACTGAGGCATCCCAAACCATATCAAATATTAAGAGAAAGTCCCTGTTTCAAAAATCTTACAATTATCATGAGTATAAACTGTCCTTAGATCACAAGTTCATAGATTTAACATCAGAAGGGACTCCTATGGTCACCTAGTCTGACCTTCTGCACAAATAGGCCATAGAATTTCATCCCGTATTCCCAGTAGGGAAGACACTTAGTCTTCTCTACTGCCTAAATGAATGCTTATGTCTCAGTAAGGCCTTAGCTGCACTTATATTTAGGGTACACATATGTAAGAGGTATAGTGAAAAGAAGGCTGTGTCCACACTTCCGTGTCGCTGCAAAAAATAGTGAACCACACAAGTATTGGGGATGGGAGGCATCAGGAAAAGTCATTAGCTGCAGGGAGCTTTGAGAGCATCTTCCTACCACTTCCCAACTGCCACAGTCTTTCCCCACTGCTAGAACCTTTCACTGCAGTGGGGAAAGGCTCTGACAATGGGACACGACATTGCTACAATGGTAGAGTAAATGAGGCAGGCACTGTTTTGGTGTGGGGGTTCTAGTGCATCTCTCTTTACTCTGCAAAAACAATGAGGAGTCCTGTGGCACCTTAAAGACCAACAGATTAATTAGGGCATAAGCTTTCATGGGTAAAACCCACTTCATCAGATGAATTGGAGCCACTCCAATTCATCTGATGAAATGGGCCTTACCCATGAAAGCTTATGCCCTAATAAATCTGTTAGGGTATGTTTACATTTCATTCCTCTTCCAAGAGAGGAATGCAAATGCAGACACCCAAAATTGCAAATGAAGCGCGGATTTGAATTTCCCATGCTTCGTTTGCATAATCACGCTATTGCAGAATAGCGTGATTTTGAGGGAAAAGGGGGTTATTTTGAGATAAAACCCTTCCTTTGAATCCACGCTTCATTTGAAATTTCGGGTATCTGCATTTGCATTCCTCTCTCAGAAGAGGAATGAAATATAGACATACACTTAGTCTCCAAAATGCCACAGGATTCCTTGTTGTTTTTGCAGCTATAGACTAAAAGAGCTACCCCTTTGAGGTGTCTGTTTACTCTGTTCACTATTGGCACTGCTATTTATACCCCTGCTGTAGGGGGTTGCATATCTATACTCTACATACCATTGTGAGTGCAGGCATAATGCACAAGAAGCCTTTCTACTCACAGAGTAAGGTTTTAAGTCCAAACACTGAAACTATGAAGGATTTTACTGAAGGCTGTGGCTAGCCAATTGAAAGTGTATTTTCAGCTTCTGTTGTTTTCTTCTTCTAATGACCTATTCTAATTACTTTTTAGCTCAATGCACCGGAAGACATTTGCTAACCAGAATTTTAAATATTAATACAAGAGTGTTTAAGACATGTCCATTAAGTCTGGTAAAGTTGTGTTTGATTAACTGACTTTTCATAAACACACTGACACAAACTTTTTTTGTAATTAATGCAGCCTGCAAATGAACATCATCCATTTTGCTATCATATTTTATCAGTCTGTAAAGTGCATTCTCACTTCAGTTTTCAGCCCTGAATGCAGAACACTTTGTGAAAAATGACAGAATTTTAATGAGGACGTGAACAACATGCCATCAACACCCTTTCGCCAGTAAAAATGGCATAAAATCAAGCTTTAAATCATGTTCCCCCCACACCTTTGGACATCTGTGATTCTGAGTCCTCAAAATCTGCTACATCTATCACCAGGTGCAGCCTTTAAACACTGAGGCTCTCTCTGCTTCAGGGGTTGGCATGGCAACAGTTGTCAAATCATCTCCTGATAATGCTCTTTAATTGATTGTATAAATTATTTCTGAGATATGTGATTGCAAAATGATGTACCAAAGCTCTTAAATGAGCAGATCCGACTATCTGCATTTTAAAATGTGCTGCATTCTTTGACCTTTGGCAGAAAACTGACCCCCTTACAAGGCTGAAATACTTTGGATGAAGCATAAACATTAAGCATTAAGAAACAGTTCGAAACTATGGCTAAGGCAATTGTTACTCCAACTCCACATTAACTGCCCTGCAAACAGCAAACAGATATAGCAGGGAAGGCTATGTAAAAACATGCATTAGTCATACATTTAATAATTTTGCTTTTGAACAAATGAAAGCCATTTGAAAAAGTCTAACCTATAGAGTATGCACAGTCTTTGTTTATAATATACAGGATGATTTTGACTCAATAACCAGTGTAGACTCAGTAGTCTTCCACTATTTTCTCCATTACTAAACTAAAAGCTATTCCATAATTTCTGACCTCCCAGTTAAAACAGAAACAACATACAAAAACTCTTGATACCTTGCCCCCAAACCAACCAATTCTCTTATCAAATGTTTCTATCTGGTACAATTATCTCTGTGAATTCTTAGATAAATGGTACACTGGAACAGAAAACAGATAGATCAGGGAGCACAGGAATGACTAAAGTGAAACTTTCAGCATCTCCAATGTGGTCTCTAAGCCTTAGTAGATGAGTAACAAATAATTAATCTGATTGTGGTTTGTAAACTCGACCACAAACAATACAGTCATTGATAAAGCACTAGCATCAGTGGACTACAATTGATCATAGATCCTTGGATCAAACAAACAGCATTAAAATCTATTGTCCAAAGCTTTAAATCTGTAACTGATATATCAATGCTTCTTGGACATGAAATCAAATAGATACACTCTTAAGGTAAAATCAATCTAAGATAAGCATCAGAAATGAGAGTTTATCTCAGCTGCAATGATCAAATATTATATCACTGCCCCCAACAAGACATTTCCCCTGACTCTTAAGTATATCCACGATGACAGTGGACTAGAAGCTATCCATATGGTAGGGAAAGGGCACAGTCTGGCAAAAAGGATATTTTGAAGAGAAACCATCCTTACTTTAGAACTCAATTTCCTCACATACGTTTAACAGGAAGGTCAGTCAGGCATAAAAGATAATGCATCTATCATGCCACACAAATGATGTGCACCAGACTCTATCGAAGAGGGATTCCTGTGGAGCTAGATGGCCACATGTCTAGCCACATGTGTAGCTTCCAAAGAAAAGGTCATCAAATAAGCAGTTACTTGCAGTGTCATGGCAGTATTGAACTCTGTTCCAACAGCTCCACAGCAATGAGAATGCAGTGCTCAACTGGTACAAAACAATTTATCAGACAAAAGCACATGTTTTCCTCTCATACGCGTACTTGGAAAATTCATGTCACAGCTCCATTTGCTAGTAGTATAACAACATACAAGAAGTTTTGTAAGAGACTGATATCAACTATTTCCAGTCTTCTCTTGCCCATAGGGCATGCCCCTAAATGTTGTTACTACACTGAATTGTAAGCAGTCTCTTGGCTGGAAATGTCATCCTTGTCTTCAGGTGCATCTACATAGCACCCTTACCTCAAAATAACTTATTTCAAAATTTGGTGCTGTCTACACAGCACCAAATTTTGAAATAAAGTGCTATTCTGAAACGTCCCTTATCCCCAGGGCAATGAGTTTTACAGGGATGTCAGAATAGTGAGCCCATTATATCTCGATATAATAGGTTTGCTCTGAAGATGTGGAATAGCTATTCTGGGATACTTTAGCCTTAATGAGTGACCTAAAGCCAGTTAATGTCAGTTCCACCCACCAGACATGCCCATGTTTTTACACACCACTTGAAATGAGTTAAATTGATAGACTAGCAACAGCCAGGAGTTGAGAGGCATAAGAAAGATCAATTTTCCTAGCACAAGCAATGAATGTCTGTACCTAAACTGAAGCAAAATGCAGGACAATGTAGCACTTTAAAGACTAACAAGATGGTTTATTAGATGATGAGCTTTCGTGGGCCAGACCCACTTCCTCAGATCAAATAGTGGAAGAAAGTAGTCACAACCATATATACCAAAGGATACAATTTAAAAAAATGAACAAATATGAAAAGGACAAATCACATTGCAGAACAGAAGGGGGATGCGGGGGGGTGGGAAGGGGGAGGAAGGAAGGTAAGTGTCTGTGAATTGCTGATATTAAAGGTAGGGAGAGTGGGATGTTTGTGAGTTAATGGTATTACAGGTGATAATTGGGGAAACTGTCTTGGTAATGGGTGAGAAAGTTCAAAGACTTGTTAAGTCCTTGTTGGTAAGTGTCGAATTTTAACATGAATGACAGTTCAGAGGATTCCCTTTCAAGTGCAGATGTAAAAGGTCTTTGTAGCAGAATGCAGGTGGCTAAGTCATTTAGAGAGTGTCCTTTCTGGTTAAAGTGGCAAGAAACTGTTTTCTCTTTGTGATCTTGTCTGATATCTGTTTTGTGGGCATTAATCCTTTGGCGAAGTGTCTGAGATGTTTGTCCAATGTACATAGCAGACGGACACTTTCGGCACATGATAGCGTAGATTATATTTCTGGATGCGCAGGAATATGTGTTCTTGATCTTATAACTCACTTGGTTAGGTCCAATAATGGCATCAGCAGAATGAATATGTGGACAAAGCTGGCAACGGGGTTTGTTGCAAGGGAAGGTACCAGGTTTGGTATTAGTGTGGTATGTCCTGTGGTGGTTGGTAAGAATCATCTTGAGGTTAGGTGGTTGTCTATAGGAGACTATGGGTCTGTCTCCCAGAGCCTCTTTGAGTATGGTATAGAGGCCATCTGGATCATCCATGTGATGGCCATACATAATATTTTGCTTCCTTAGCACCATAGTTTACTTATGGGCAAGTGTACACTGCACATCCTACAGAGGCACTGCTGTAAGGTATGCAGTATGGCTGCACTTGGTTGGCAGGGGAGCGCTCTCTAGCCAACAAAATAAAACCCTCCCCAGTAAGGGGTGGCAATTTTGTCATCGGGAGAGTGTCTCCCACGCTCAACGCGCTGTCCACACCAGTGCTTTTCCTCAGTAAAACTTTTGTCTGTCAGGTGTTTTTTTTCACATCCTGACTGACAAAGATACCTGAAGAACATTTAAACCAGAGATTATCTGCAACAACAACAACAACAACAAAAATTCAACATAATGTCTATTAATGCTTCAAAACCGTGTTGGGATGGGAGCAGGATTGCTAAAGATGATCTCACAGTCCCTTCTGATGTCACATGCATGAATGAAGAATACAGATTTGTTATAAACTGGAAAATTAGAAGCACTGTCTCTCTCTTTCACCATTGTAACCTGGGAAGGAGGCTCAGGAAACAATCCTCCCCTTAAATCATATGTATAGGTAAGTACATTCTCCTGAAATTGTATTAGATATACTGACACCCCTCTTCCCCCAGTGAACAACTGGGTCTGATGAGTACCATTTAGGGAATATAGCTGAGTGTGTCAGATCTAGGAGGGAACCTTGGATCAGAAGAGGACTGGAGAACACTATCCTGTGACTTCAGCAGATGACTGCAAAGGGGGCTTGAGTCTTTGCCGACCACAAATCTTATGTTTGGGAAAAGGTCTACTTCTTTATGTTGTCCCTCCACATTTCCGTTTGTGCGTCTTGGACATACAGCCTCGAGTGGCAAGGTGATAGGGAACAGCCAGCATGGATTTGTTAAGAACAAATCATGTCAAACCAATCTGATAGCTTTCTTTAATAGGATAACAAGTCTTGTGGATAAGGGAGAAGCGGTGGATGTGGTATACCTAGACTTTAGTAAGGCGTTTGATTCGGTCTCACATGATATTCTTATCAATAAACTAGGCAAATACAACTTAGATGGTGCTACTATAAGGTGGGTGCATAACTGGCTGGATAACCGTACTCAGAGTATGTCTACACTACCCCCCAGTTCGAACTAGGGAGGGTAATGTAGTCATACGTAGTTGCAAATGAAGCCCAGGATTTGAATTTCCCGGGCTTCATTTGCGTAAAGCCAGCTGGCGCCATTTTTAAATGCCGGCTAGGTCGGACCCCGTGCTGCATGGCTACACGCGGCATGGACTATCTAGTTCAGATTAGGCTTCCTATCCGAACTAGCTGTATGCCTCGTGGTCCGACCTAGCCGGCATTTAAAAATGGCGCTGGCCGGCTTTACGCAAATGAAGCCCGGGAAATTCAAATCCCGGGCTTCATTTGCAACCCTGTATGACTACATTACCCTCCCTAGTTCGAACTAGGGGGGTAGTGTAGACATACCCGCAGACAGCAGTTATTAATGGTTCACAATCCTGCTGGAAAGGTATAACAAGTGGGATTCCACAGGGGTCTGTTTTGGGACCAGCTCTGTTCAATATCTTCATCAACGATTTAGATCTTGGCATAGAAAATATGTTTATTAAGTTTGCAGATGCTACTATGCTGGGAGGGGTTGCAACTGCTCTGGAGGCTAGGGTCATAATTCAAAATGATCTGGATAAATTGGAGAAATGGTCTGAGGTAAACAGGATGAAGTTTAATAAAGACAAATGTAAAGTGTGCCACTTAGAAAGGAACAATCAGTTTCACACATACAGAATGGGAAGTGACTGCCTAGGAAGGAGTACGGCAGAAAGGGATCTAGGGGTTATATTGGACCACAAGCTGAATATGAGTCAGCAGTGTGATGCTGTTACAAAAAAAGCAAACATGATTCTGGGATGCATTAACAGGTGCGTTGTGAGCAAGACACGAAAAGTCATTCTTCCGTTCTACTCTGCACTGGTTAGGCCTCAGTTGGAGTATTGTGTCCAGTTCTGGGCACCGCATTTCAAGAAAGAAGTGAGAAATTGGAGAGGGTCCAGAGAAGAGCAACAAGAATGATTAAAGGTCTAGAGAACATGACCTATGAAGGAAGGCTGAAAGAATTGGGTTTGTTTAGTTTAGAAAAGAGAAGATTGAAGGGGGCATGATAGCAGTTTTCAGATATCTAAAAGGGTTTCATAAGGAGGAGGGAGAAAACTTGTTCATCTTGGCCTCTGAGGATAGAACAAGAAGCAATGGGCTTAAACTGCAGCAAGGGAGGTTTAGGTTGGACATTAGGAAAAAGTTCCTAACTGTCAGGGTAATCAAACACTGGAATAAATTGCCCAGGGAGGTTGTGGAATCCCCATCTCTGGAGATATTTAAGAGTAGGTTAGATAAATGTCTATCAGGGATGGTCTAGACAATATTTGGTCCTGCCATGGGGGCAGGGGACTGGACTCGATGACCTCTCGAGATCCCTTCCAGTCCTAGTATTCTATCATTCTATGAGTCAAGGGCTATGAACTGATCTTGGCATGGCTGATTATTTTTCCCAGGCTGTTGATCAAGTCCAACAGCTTATTTATCCTTTGGATCCTGGCCAAAGCAAAGTGTATCAGCACAGGAAAACAAATGAACCATCAAACACATTCCCTACATTTAAAAAAAAAATCTCACAATGTTCTAGTTTTGGTTCATGTTGAATTTTGGGGAAAGATTTGATCAAGGTCACAAATTCCGAATCAGCACACGAAAACTTGTGTTAGAATGAAAAACAGCAGATATTTCTATGGAAGTAGGGACTGATCTCATATGGTAAAAGCCCTTTTTTCATCATTGGAATGAGTAGGAAGTGCCTGTTGTCAGGAAGGTTTCCTTCATCACTGTGGGTGCCATTAATAGTTCTTGTTATTCTGGAATAGTATTTCCACTTGAGCATTTTTTCCTTGTTTACAGTCAGCTGTGAGATAGCAGCAGCAGCTGATTAATGCCAGGTGTGGATTCAAAGCCGCACATCTGTATTTATTGCTGCAAACTTAGGTAAACAAGGACCAAATGCAGTTAAATGAATGAGCTGGAGCTGTATGGTCATGCTAATGCATAATCCTTGATAGCTTTTACTGAACACTAGCCCTTGCATATCCGAGTGCCATCTTTACTAACCACAAAAGAAAGCTCTTCTATTTTCAGAAGGAAGACAAAAGAAATAATTTCTGAGCCATTTAACATACCTTGTGATATGGGAGGGTTTTTAGAGGAATGTGGGTGGAAACTGATAACAATTTGTGTCCTTCAATCTCTCTTTTCTTCTACTGAAAAATAGAACATAAGAACAGCCACACAGGATCAGAACAACAGTTCGTCTAGCCCAGTGTTTCTCAAAGTAAGCCGCAGGCCCACTTGGAGGAAGCTGCTCGTGGGCTGCTCTGGTTTGGTTACTTAATGGTTTCGCACAGGGCCATCCTTAGGATTTATGGTGTCCTAGGCGGGATTATTAAACTGGTGCCCCTATGCCTGACTTGCTCTTCCACCCTTAAGCCCTCCCCTTCCCAGACACCCCAGCAGCCAATCCCCTCCCTCAGACTGTGCTGCAGGCAGCGTATTCGGCCCTCTCTAGGACCCAGCCCTACTGTTACATGTATAACCCTTCCACTGGGTAGGCCCGGCAGCAACCAGGGCCGGGTTCAATATCTAGGGGTCTATCTCACACAGAACCAGCTCGAGTCCCCACCGAGTAGCCTGGGAAATTCATACATCCCTGGGCGCCTCTGAGAGGCAGTGCTTCCCCACTCACAAGCACGGAGTCTGAGTGAAGAAAAGAAACTTTTAATGAAAGAGAGAGAAGTCACATGGCATTATCTTGAGAAAATACCACAACAGAGTTCACTTACACAAACTTTCTCTGTACCCCACTTCAAACGCCCCACTTACAGCTCTGTCTAGTCAGTGCAGACCCTGACACATCATCCAGATGACTCCCCTCCTTGAGCCTCAGGCTAGGCCACCTTTCTGCTGCTCCTGTAGTCCGTTGGCTTCTCCCACCAGCTGCTCTGCTGGCCACTCCACTGGCTGCAATGGGTCTGGCTCTCGGCCAAACCAGTGATTTCAGCTCTTAGTGATTTCAACTCTTTGGCCACCACCTAGGCTGACAAAAGATTCCAGCTTCCACTGGACTAGCAAAAAGACTCCTCATGGAGTCTGCTTTAAGTCTGTCCATAAAACCGGGGGAAAGGAACAGGTTGAGCCAGTCTTACAGCTCACATCTGGCAGGCATGACGCTGACGCTGACTCAGCCCTCAAGCCAGCCAGCCAGCCAGCCCGCCCGCCCGCCCGCCCACCTGCCCTCGCCCTCGCCCTCACCCTCACTGCCGCCGCTGCCGCCGCCGCCGCCGCCGCCCTCCTCCTCCTCCTCCTCCCCCCAACTCAGTTCACTCAGTTCTGGCAAGGGAGAGAGGCTTGTTCCTCTGAGACCTCTTACAATGATGGTGTCTCCTGCAAGCACTGGTGTCATATTTTACAGTTCCCACATTTAGGGATGGCATGATTTGTGACGCCCCACAACAACCCAAATTAGTTACAATACACCACATTCCATTCCAACACTGATCCTCCATCAGCCCTGGCTGAATTGGATTTACATAACCACACCTCGGATTCCTTCCCCTCCTGGCATAAGCTGTATTTACATATCAACAGTTAACAGTTAATTATCTTGCAGAGCTAAACAATTGGAGTGAGCACACCCACCCACAGGGCAGCTCTCTCCTTTTAGCTGGCTGATAGCAAGCAGTAGTTTAGCCCCTGCTTACACATGCCCCACTGCTTCCCATCCGTCCCAGCAGAGTGGTGCCCCAGAAATACTGGTGCCTTAGGCAACTGCCTATTCTGCCTGTGGCTAAGGACGTCCCTGGTTCCACAGTCACAGAGCCTCGCAGCTCCTAATGGCTGTGGTTCGCCATTTACAACCAAGGGGAGCCGTGGGAAGCAGTGGCCCATAGTCCACTTTGAGAAACACGATCTTGCTACAAAGGACAGTGCCAGATGCTTCAGAGGGAATGAACCAAACTGGACCATTTACTGAGTGGTCCATTCTCTGTCATCTAGTCCTAGCTTCTGACAGTCAGAGACTCAGGGACACTCTGAGATAGGGTTGCTAAGAACCATTGAAGGCCCAATCCTTTATTTACTTATCTAACTCTTTAAAAAAAATTCCAGTTATACTTCTGGCCTTCACAACATTCCCTATGCATTGTGTGAAAAAGTACATCTTTATGTTTGCTTTACATTTGCTGCCTAATAATTTCACTGGGAGACCTGTGATTCTTGTGTTACCTGAAGGTGTACATAAGACTTCCTCCTTCACTTTGGCTGTGTCTAGATTGCAGGGTTTTTTTGAAAAAACTAGCCTTTTTTCAAAAAAACTTCTCCTGCATCTGGACTACAGCCGCGTTCTTTTGAAATTAAATCGAAAGAATGCAGCTTTTCTTTTGACGGCGGTACTCCTCATTTCACGAGGAAGAATGCCTTTTTTCAAAAGTGCTCTTTCGAAAAAAGGCGTTCTTGAATGCAAACAGGGCTTTTTCAGAAGAGAGCATCCAGACTGCCTGGGTGCTCTCTTTCGAAAAAGCGGCTCACTTTTTCAAAAGAAGAGATTGCAGTCTAGATGTAGTCTTTCTGTACACCACTCATGATTATAGAGACATCTATCATATACTTGCTGTACCTGTAATCATTTTGCTTGCTCTTCTCTGATCCTTTTCTAATTCCAGAACTTTACATAGTATTCAAGGTGTGGTAGTAGCATAGATTTATGTAGTGGCATTCTGATATTTATTGTCATATTATCTATTCCTTTTTTAATGGTTCCTAATGGTTCCTAATACTCTGTTATCTTTTTTGACTGCCACTGCATATTGGGAGTTTTCATTGAACTATCCAGGACGATTCCAAGATTTCTCATTTATCAACACTAAATTTAATCTGTCATTTCCTGCCTAGTCACCCAGTTTTGTGAGATGCCTTTGTAACTCTTTGCAGTGAGTTTTGGACTTAACTAGCTTGAGTAATTTTGTATTGTCTGCAGATTTTGCCACTGACTATTTACCACTTTTTCTAGATCATTATGAATAAACTTAACAGGACATATCCCAAAGTAGATATCTCCACTATTTACCTCTCTCTACTGTGAAAATGTATCATTTAGTCCTACCGTTTGCTTCCTATCCTTTAACCAGTTACTGATCGAGAAGAAGACCATCCCTCTTTCCCCATGACTGCTTATGTTGCCTAAGAGCCATTAGTTTAGTTTTTTCTCATCACAGTAGGTAGGTAGGCTGGCTTTGAAATAGAACATCAAGCCAGACTTTTTTTCTCATTGTTGGTTTACATGAGGGTAAGTTATTCATTGACTTCAGCTCAGTTACTTCTAGTTTATGCCAGGGAAGGCAAAATTAGTCTGTTTGTTCACTAGTCCCTAAGTCATCAAACTGGAGACCAGTAGAAACCAATCAAGACTAAATTAAAGATTCTAAAAGGTTCTATTGGGCCTTTTACTATTCTGGATGGTTAAGCAGGAGTATACACCAATTGTTTTACAATTTATTGGCATACCATTTTATATACCATTTTTATATTATTTCTCTACAAATAAAAACTGCTGCACAATATACAGATGTATCTTTAAAAGTGTGTGTGCGTGTGTGTGTATTTAACACATTTTATTCCCCTATACTGAGATTTTTCTTTTAAAAAAAGTTTTTCAGAAGGAACAAACGTTTTACTAAACCAATTTATAAGTTCTACTTGGTACACAAGGTGTCTGCAGCTTTTTAACCTGACAGTTTTGTATTAGAACTTAGCTGATGATAAATTAAATGGCCTCTTGCCTTCTGTTCTGTCAAGAACCAATGAAGCTGTAAATGTTTCTGCACTGTCAAATAACTGTACAAATATACTTGCAGTACAAACTCTCACTGTTTAATTATAGTTCACTAATTTACAGTCAGGAGGAGAATTTTCTAGTCTTTCCAAGGTAACTCAGAGACTGAAAGACAAATTCTGCTCTTATTTACAGCAACTGAGGGCACTTGAACCTTTGTTGTAGTCTAGGGGGAGAGCAAAGTCAAGCAGGGTTCCTGCACCCCTTCTCCCCTAACCTCTCTACTCCCGCTCTGCTCCCTTTTCCCTTACCCCTGTACTCCTTTGTGACCCATGCCATCTGTGTCCCCTCCCTGCTCAGCAGCAGGGTCCCTTGCCTCACCAAGACACTTAATGCAGCCAGTCTCCTACCTGCAGCAGCTGCATATAGCTCACCAGGAACCAGCTGCATGACCCATCCTCCTTTTGCCCTGCCCACCAGCTACTGCCCAACCTTAAGTGCATTCCCTGCTGGTGCCACTTCCTCCCTGCCCAAAGCTTGCAGGGTTTTTTTTTTTTTTGGAGGGGAGGAAAAAATGCCCCCCTTCATCTCCAAATTACATCCATGGTTAAAATTTGGAATCTTCGTTTTTTACAAAGGGACAGCCATGTCCCTGCTGATTCTTCTGGTCAATATAGATCTGATGCCTCTCCATGCATTTCAGTGGAGTGATTCCAAAAGTACAAGGTGATAGTTGAGAGCAAAAATAACCCATTCCATATAAAAAATTATGGCAAAAAAGAAAAACATCTGTCCCCCGAAACCAGATTAAATGCAAACTTCACCAATTCTCGATACTGGGAGATTTCCCAATTTTCTAACTGCTCTAAATATTTTGCTCTTTCTGTGATAGGAATGACAGATCTAATTTTTGTATTTCCTTCCTAGCTTTAGTTTCGGGGGCAGGCTGCATAATTTTTATGCACAACAGTTATTCCAGTCGACATTTTGGGCCTTCTTCGTATTTTATTATACTGCAAAATTAGTACAAGAGAACACCCTTAATAAAAGCCACCTTCTCTCTTACAAGACCACCCTACAATATCCCTAAATATGATCCTTTCCCACTTTTATTAGAAAAATGCCTTCACTAAGATCTTGCCATGGGTACTTAAGACTAGTTTCAGTCTGTAGAAACTAGCAAAGTTTTGGGAAAAGTATTCATGATTGTTTCTCAGTATTCCTAAATCATACATTATATCAATGATGTCTAGTGGTGAAGCAGAACTCTGACCATCCCGTAGATAAGGACCCTAATTCTGTTTTCCGTTATCTGGCTTGTTTTCCATTTCACAGACGCAAAATAATGTTTGGCTCTAATGCATTTCACTATTCTGAAGAAAAATAAACAGTAGTCTTAGATTTCCTAAATGATCTTGGCTTGCTCACAACCTTTATTTTCCTTATTTGTTTGACATTGCCTTAATGACAAGAAGGTAAGAAAACCCTGACTTGTGGCCAAATAACTACTGCTTACATTATTTTTCTAACCAACGCAAATGCAAATGTAAAACTTCTGTTTTAAAGGTTGGTGTCTTTTGCAAGAATTTGATTTTTAAAAAAGATGGTTGGGTCTGAGGAGTCCACCATTCTCCATTTAATAGTAATTAGTCTTTGTTTCCCCACAGTCTTCCTTTAAACGTTAGACTTACATGCATATGCAGTTTCCTTTTTTCAGCCTAACATAGCTTTTGTGGTCCCCTATGCGCAATCAAGCTGGGAAAAGCTTTGCTGGCTGTATTCACTGCATGGACCATAGCTACTGTGTGTATGTTTGGCAGTTGTTTGTTTTCAGCCAGAATTTAAAGGCAGGATTTTCATTCTTTACCTTCAAAGGACCCGCTTCAAAGCTCATAGGAAGGCTCCTAAAATAACCCTAATTGAGAATTACAAAAACAATGCACAGACATGCTTATAAACTGCAAATAATTCTCAATTTACAGATCTGCAAGGAAGTAGGTGCTAGTGAGTGATGGGGAAAAGGATTTCCCATATCCACATACATTAGCTTTAGCTGCATATCTGGCAGATGTCTGTGTCTTTCTTTTTCCTTTTATATGTAGCCCTTATTTAAGAGGTGCAAAATAGATTTCCACAAGGCTAGCTTTAAAACCCGAGAGTCTTACGCTAAGCATATTAACAACAAGCCATGAATGTATGCTACAGTGCACGAAGCAAAGAAACTATGCTTGCAAAGTGGGGAAAAAAGATAATTGTATGGTGCCCTTTATGCCTTTATGAAATGAGCTATTGACAATTTTTGTGCTAACGTGTTTTTAATAATTATATTTTGGGGTAATTTGAGAATATCTACATCTAGAAATCTATTAAAGAGAACATTTAACATGGGCTTCTGATGTGTCATAACCCCATCCTTATCAGACTAGGAAACTATCATGATCCACCAGGGGTGGTTATGTAAATATCCTTCTCAGCTTCAGGCTTGCAGACATTAAAAGATTCCGAAGAATCTGAAGTTCACTGACAGTATTCATGCTGGCCAATCATGATTACTCTCCTCCTTCAACTGACTTGAAACCCAAGATATTATTCATCTCTGCACCTTTGGTTCAGATAGGGGACTTAGAGAGTATATATCAGAATCTGAAAAAAAAAATCAGAAAGGTGACTAAAGAATGCAGCATGAAAGTACATTTTTTGAAAAATTTGATATGGTCTTTGTTGGACATTTTCTCTCCTTATCTGCTTGTATTTTCACTTTCAAGTTGATAACACCCAGGCTGAGTTGAAACACTGTGATATTTCTGCCATTCTCTTCTGAGTTCATTGTGATTTTTTTTATCATCAGTAGAAATAGGAGACTGAATTAAACAGGAGCTGCAGAACTTGGGAGTGTGTGATAACAATACAAATGGATTTTCTCTAACAGAGAAAAACAGCTGTCTCCATTATTTGAATGCTTCACCTTTCTCCATTCCATTAATTGGGTCTTTGATCACAAGCTGAGGTGGAGAGGCCCTGATAAGGAATAGGTTATTAGTAAAGTAGCCTAAAGGAATGAATTGGGCCTGGCACTTGCTGCAGAAGATGAGATAAACCCGTAATGCCTGTGTATGTGAGTGGTAGAGAGTGATAGGACCCTCAGACTGCCCTGAACTGCTTGCAAAGGGAGAAGACTAATACTGTAGTGCTATGATAGCTAATGCAGGATATAAATTTAGCTCCCGGGAATGGAATAGGATAAAAATTCCATAAAGAGTTTTCTGTAAATGGCTTACACTTTTATATCAAACTGTGTCAGAGTATTCACGGAAAAAAAACCCAGTTTCTTGATCTCACTATATGTTGAACACAACTGCAGGCTTTCAGTGTAAGAAGGGGGAAAATGACTATTACATTTTTTTTTCACCAAGGCATTAATAAGAGCACCCTTTGAAGTGTGGTAAAGCTAAATTGGAGGAATTAAATTTGATTGAATCTAAGCCTGTTTATTTTTTCATTTCTGCAGAGCAGGCATTGAATGCTTTGTAATACTTCATTGGAAATCTTCAGGAACTTGCTATCATGTAATCCATTTTTTGCTGAAGAATATGACCGCAGGGGACAAGGCCATATTGGTTTGTTGTTAATGTACTGGAAAGAGGTACTATGGAGAAAACAGTTAATATTAAATTACGAACACAAGGTTATCTTTCTGCTGCACATGCTCCACTGCCCTAGGCAGGGGTAATCTGTTAATAGCATTCAGCCAAAATGACACCATTAAGGAACTGAAGCTACACATCTTTTGCAAGCTGAATGATGTACAAAGCTGGTTTTCTATCATCCTAGATTCAATAAATTATCCATGCTGCTAAAAATTTATACAAAACAGAAGTTTGATAGAACTAGTACCCACCACTAATGAAAGGACTGATTCTCAGGACGGGACATGAAGATGTGACTACTTCAGGCCCCAGCTTTTATTTCAGCTTTTCATTCTACCTCTCTGATCTTTCATGTGTTAAGTACCAATCTGGGTTGGCCTAAAAATGCCACAGTGGCATGCAGATAGTGGAAGAGCAAATAGGACAGAAGGAGGAGAGAAAATGGACAGCCCATTAAATAATGTAGATTTGAACTCATTAAAGTTCTGCACACCAGGTCTACACTGAATGTATCATTATATTTTAATATCACTTCCTGGTTGAAGACATGTGAGAAGTAACGAGTATGACTCTGCCAAAGAGCATTCTCATGAGTCATAGCTGGCCATTGCTACTCCATAACACACTGGACTGGAGCTTGTTATCCAGAGTGCCTTTCTTGTGACAAACGCCTGCCCATGACCAGGCATGCAAATGCAGGGAAACAGTATTTCTTCACGAGAGATTTCTATTGTTTTTAGTCATTTAATCTCAGGTAGATACAAATACACTCTGGAGTTTAGGACCATCTTCAGTAGGAGCTTGAAGCCATCAGCAGCTCCAGGACAGTGGTTTTTTCTATATGTCTGAGAACATTGGCAATAATCAGGTAGAAACATTATAATTTTGAAAAAAAACCTACCATTCTAATGAGGCAACACATTATACTCAACAGGGACTTTAAAATATGTCACCGGTCAGAAAAAAAAAAGACAGAAAGGTGAGAAAGGAACTTGGCCTAAGACAGAAAAACCATGTTGTTGTTATTGGCCAACATTTTCAAACCTACGAGGCTAATCGTAGGCTCCATACTCCACAGGTAGACACCAAAAGTGCTGAGCACCAAAAGACACTATTTTTAAATGTGAGGAGCAGCCAGGAGCTCCTGCGGCTATTAAGGGTTGTTGTGAGGCATTTAGCGTAAGTGAAAGCGTGTGAGTAATAGCACTAGCACAGCAGTTCTCAACCTTCATTTCAGCATGACCTCCTTCTGGCAACAAAAATGACTACATGAACCCAGGAAGGTGTGCTTCAGCCCCATCCCTTCTCAGAGGCTTGCATCTGTTCCTCCTGCTCCAGGATCAAACAGCTGCCACACTTATAGGACTGGGCTTTGCTGGGGGAACAAACGTTCCCCTGCCTCATTTGAGTATTTCACTTAGGGCCTCTCAGGATTTGGTCCAAGCAAGGGCTCCAAGAAGCCCATTGGTGGTGTGGCAGTGGCAGGGCTTAGGCATCTACATGAATGCTGAAAAATGGAAACTCAACTGGGATGGGAGAGACCTGGGTTCAAGTTCCTGCTCCAAATCAGGCAGAGAAGAGCTTTAAATTTGAGTCTCCCAGGTGGGTGCCCTGATGTATTAATTTCAATGGAATGTATGGATCCAAAGAATCACAGGTGTTAGCACGACCCTGAAGCTGTCTGTGACACTGCACCCCATATTCTTCACAGTGTTATTACTGTGATATGATTATGTCATAATCATAATGTAAAATAAGTCATAGGAGATATCATTGGAAAGGTTATGATTTACTAAATATGATTATTCATTTGTATGGCTGTAACATTTTTGTATCTGAAGTTAGGAATATTGGCTACGTATCTGTATTACTAATGTGTTCATGCTTGGGGACTGATCACTAGGCAAAAGACACTCAGTCTAGATGGCTGTCTGGGAAGGGCTCTTTCAGGTTAATGAACTATTAGGAAAACAATAGGCCTTAAAACAGGGAT
Organism: Pelodiscus sinensis; assembly: GCF_052426305.1. NCBI lineage: Eukaryota > Metazoa > Chordata > Testudines > Trionychidae > Pelodiscus > Pelodiscus sinensis. The sequence goes on from NC_143053.1 coordinate 44,207,076, forward strand.
GGGCATTAATTGTTGATGGGGGGACCACTCCAAGAATTTGGAAAGTGGTCAAAGGCCACACTCTTTCATATTAATGGAGAAGATGCACGAACTGAGAGGGAGTTTGGGTAAAGGAGGCAGTTGTGACCTGGGTTAGGGGACTAGGGTGCAAGGTTTGGGTTGTGATCTTGGGCAAAAGGGGGTTGTGACCTGGGGAAGGGCAGTGGGGTGCAGGGGTTTGGGTTATGACCTGGGGCAATGGATTGGGGTGCAGAATCTGGGAGAGGATATGGGGACCAGAGAGGGCAGAGAGTTTGGGTTATGTGGGTTTAAGGGGCAAAGGATTGGGGTGCCAGAGGCAGGCTCTGGCTGGGAGTCTTTTCAAGCAAACTCCCTGCCCTGTTCTGCCCTACCCCTGCACTGGCTGCAGGGCTCATGTGATTTTTGAAGAGCTATTAGCCTAAGGGACAGGACGGGGAGGGAGGGTGCGTGCTACACAAGCTGCCTGTTGACAACAGGTGGCTCCCATTGGCCAGAAACTAGCCACTGGGATTGTGCAGGGAGTGGGAGCAGTGCGTGAAAACCTCTCTTCCTGCCCCTTGTCTCACAGCTGTTCAAACAGAGCCCTGAAGCATGTGGGAGGCAGGCACGGAGTCTGCCTGAGGCACCCTGCTCTGTCTGTGATTTGTATCTGGTTGCTTTGTGGGCCAGATCCAGCCCAATATTTTGCCCAGGCCTTAAAAGAAGCTTATTTTTCTAAACCCAGGGAGCTTTCCTGAGGATGGTACAAGCAGCCTGAATTATGCCTGCTATAACACTACAGAGACATGTGACCAGGCCACCTGGTACTGGAGTCCATCTTGGAATACCAGTGTTTTTCCACTCACTGGCGTGGGAACAGAGCTTTGAGACAAAGGGATTCCAGCCATATGCAAAAACTATTTAAGGCAGGAGAGTGACATCACAGTGGGTCTTCATGGATTGACTGCCCAAGAAGACTTCTAGAAACACCTGAGGAACAAGGGGAAAATGCTGGATCCAGACCAAAGAGATTTTCAGCCTATGAATGGAACACATGGGGTTTCTAAGCTAGGCAGCACAGCTTGCACCGTCAGTTAGAGTACGAATTTGCTATTCATCTCCCAGCTATAAAGTATATTAAATTTAATTTGCATGTTTTGTTTATTTGCTAGATAATCTGCTTTGATCTGATTGCTGTCCCTTATACTCTTAAAATCTACCTATGGTTGTTACGTTTGCTTTGTCCAAAGCCAGTGTGTGGGAGTCCTAACTCAGGGTAGAAAGCTATTGTATGTTTCCTCTCCACATTGAGGGAGGAGGCAAATTTCATGAGCTCATGCTGTATAGTTCCCTTTGCAGCACAAGACAGTATAATTTTGGGTTTACATTCCAAAGGGGGAGTGGATTGTGCTGAAGGAGCTGGGAAGTTCCTTAGCTGGAGTCTTCCCATGCAGCGCTGGTCACAGTATCTGTATGTATGGCAACTGGGTGTGTCCTTACCTGTATGTGTGCTGGTAAAAGCACGGACTCAAGCCTGGGAGAGGGCTTGGCAGGCTGGTCACAGCAGTACAGTGTAAAGGGAGCCCAAGTTGGTGGGCCAGATGGCATCCCATGGGGGGCAATCTGTCATTCTTTCCAATATTTAAAAGCATTCAACAAGGTACAGGATTTGGTATGTAGCGAGGTCAGCCCGTTGAGTACCATGACAAACACACCATTAAAATCATTTTAACCTTTTATTAAAGATACAGAAAAAGAATGACAATCAGATACATCATTTAAAATGTCAAGTACTAGGAAAGGTTGTCATTTTAACAGTCTTTATCATCTTTAATACCATTTCAAAGTCAAAAGGGGGCGTTTTCCTGCTAACATCTGTCCTTTGAGGGAAAGAGACGTTAGTTGAAATGGGCTGGAGCCATTGTTGTTGCTGCTGTGTTAAGCTCTGATGCCATTACCTAGAAGACAGAACAAGACAAACACACACAAAAGGGGAAAGAAAATAACACCAAAGCTATTGCTCCTGCCTTTAATGCTAACTCTTATTGGCATCTTCACTGCTGGAGAAACACAAAGCACAGAACGCAGTTTTCTTTGCCACTCCATGGCCTGAGAAATTTATACCAGCATCGGGCTGTTTAGAACATTGTTTTTAGCTGCTTCTTTGGTCACAGTCTTTTGCAACAATGTTGTAAGATATCATCTTGGCTGGCTAAACCAAACGGTTCTTAGACAGGAGAAAAGAGAGGAATAAGAAAGAGAAAAAGTAAGGTGGGGAAGAAAAGAACATATACGAAGTTATGTCGTGTCTGAGACACGAGTCTTGCTCTAATAGCCAATCTTGTTCCCCAAGTCTCTTACTTTAAGGTCCCCTTTATTTAACACAGTGGTGAGTAGAAGAGCCTACCTCCTTATTTTTTTGTCCACCAATCAAGCCTAATTTCCAACAGGCCAATTGTGATTCACTGATTGCCAGGCTCACACTGTTCTTTTTTACCTCATAAGATCTTAGCACTGCCCCCCTTCAATTATATCCGGAGGTCTTTTTGTTTGGACTAAATCAGTTTCTGTCTTGCCTTTGAACCTTTTCTCATCAACATTTTTGTTATAAGTTATGACATTTTATGAACATTTGCTTATTTTTCACAATTGAGCTCACAAATGTGTAGGCTCCGTTATCACAGTTGTACTAACCACTGGGCTTTTTTGATATTCTGTGGTGTTTCTTTGTCAAACATTCCTCATTCCATTTTGTGCAAATAATTAGTCATTGGATATGGCCTTGAACTTGTGTCTCCCACTTTCCAACCGAATGGCCTGACCACTGGTTAGGCATCAATGACATGGGTACCTCCCTCCCTGTGCCTCCCAACTTACTCATCCCCTGTCTTGCTCATCCCTGGGTTGTCTTTTGTGAGGATCCTGAGCTCGTTGGCTTGCTCTGAAGATCAGGCCTGACTGTGGAGATAAATGCCAGAGCTTCTGCCTGAGGGAGGGCTCCAACCCACTCATTAGCTGTGAAGTAGTGCCAGGACTTAGGCAGCTTTGTACATGCTCACTGGCAAAAGCTGAGGCACCCGTGGGGTTGGACATATCACCTGCCTCTACGTCAGACCTTAAAACATTCAAAGAGCCATCATCACTGCCCTTAACTTATTTTTAGTTCATGTTATTAATCATAGAGCACATAAACTCTAGTAGAGGCTTTTCAAAGGAATGAGCATACCGTGCCCTGACTTTAAGAGTGGTGCAAGTTGTTGGGTATCGTAGACAGAGTTATAATTTTCAGTTCTCAAGGCAAGTCATGCACCTTTTCATGTGTTGTTATTTAAGCCACTAGCAATGTGACTGGTGGCATTCAAGACATATGGAAATACAGGCCTTGCCTTCAGGTGTTTATGAATGATGATAAAATAAGATGCAGAGAGTGATGTTCACATGAGATGGCTATTATTTTTCATTTGTAATTCTCATTCTTTTCCTCTCCCTTCCCCGCAAACAATATAAATATGGTGAGGTGAAGTGGGTATTTAGCTAACGTGTCTGAGGGCAGTGTGGAAGACATTATTGTTTAAAGTGGGATTTGTATGAGGAGAGAAGGGAGGGGGCCTGGTACCTGGGAATACGCAGCAGTGGCAGTAATGTTCCTACTTTTCCATCAGATAGGAGGTTGTTCCCCCCAAAGGGAAGGGCTTTGTATAACTAGTATGTGTCATATAACCAACATGCTCCATATTGCTGCCCGACAGACAAGGGGGAAAATGCAAATTGATGACTAGACACCATGCTAGATTAAATAAGTCAGCAGAGTCTTCATTCCAGTGATTGAACTTGTACATACACACTGGCCCTCATTACAGCAGTCAGTCCTTAATCTAGAATACCTGTAGCCCTTAGATAACGTATGTGTGAGATGAGCCAAAAAGAGTCTCCATCAGGGCCGAGCCAATTGGAGATTTGCTAAACTCTCAGTCGAAGGCAATTCTTTGCATATTTTACTCACATACATGCATGGATCTTTAATTGGGGATGAATAGTAAATGGGGCCAATTTTTTAGAGACTGTGAAGTTATGCTGAGTCCTACCACCTCCGGACATAATGAGACACATCGGTTGCATTGCAATAGCCACAATGGGGAAAGAATGTGATTAAGCACAGTGAACTGATGAGGTAGCATGCATATTATTTGTAAAGTACCAGGAAGCTTATGGACAATTCTTAGAGAGGCTCTCCTGGTCCAATGTTGCTGTACATGACTATGATTATATGAATCTGAAATGATCCTCGACACAGTGTTGAAGAAAAACCTGAGTGTGAATGATAAAACTATAACGAGAGATGAAATGTAACAACCAGATTTGCAGTGGCAGCTTTATCATCTGCATGTTGGGAGACTGGGCAGAGGTTCCAATTAGTAAATATTCTGGTTATCTAAGGCTTTGGAGAGTGGGAGGAGGCTGTGGGTTGAAGCAAGGGGATGAGCTGTAGGAGGGGATATGGGCTTTTGGATGGGGGTGCAAGCTCCAGGGTGGGGTCAGAAATGAGAGGCTCAGGATGTAAGAGGGGGATTCAAGCTTGGACAGAGGGTTGGGTGCAGGATGGGATCAGGGCGCTGGCTGGGGGTGCAGTTTCTGGGCTGGAGCTGGGGAGGAGGTTTTGGGGTGTAGGAGGGAGCTCCAGGCTGGAGAGCAGCAGAGAATGTGGGTCATGGGCTCTGGGAGGGTATTAGGGTGTGGGAGGAAAATCAGGGTACAGGGTTGGGGCACAGAAGGGGTTTTGGGTACTGGATCTGGGTGGCATTCATCTCAGGCAGCTGCCTGAAAGCAGCGACACAACCCTGCTCCTCCTAGGCAGAGGTGAGGTGAGGCAGCTCTGCATGTTGCCTCTGTCCACAGGCTTCACCCCTGTTACTTCCACTGGCTGCGGGTCCTGGCCAATGGGAGCTGAGGAGCCAGTGTTTGGGAGGGGATAGGATGGGGGCAGCACACAGAGCTACTGTGGCCCTTTCTCTGTCTAGGAGCATCAGGGACATGTTAGTAGTTCCAGAGAGCCAGCTAGGGAGCCTGCTGACCCCAATCAGACGATAAACCTGACTTTCAATGAAGATCAGAAATGTCTGATTTTGGATGATATCAGGCCCTATAACACAGCTTTTACTGTATTTATTTTTAAATGAGCTATTTGGTGTGCAGCATTGGGATCAATCTTCCAGTTAGAAGAAAGAAGCACAGCACAGGTCTGTAAATTGTAAAGAGCGCATGCTTTCACAGTGTTTCATTTTTTGAAACACGCAGTTTATGAAACGTCTATGGGAAAACCTTGGCTGATATATGTGGTAAAGTCATGGTTTGCTAGTAAAAAGATAAATTAAATTCTTGAGTTTACAGTTGTATTCTGATTTCTGGTAGACCCAGCTCTTCAGGTTGTTAGTTTCAAGGAATGTATTATTTTTATTTGCACAGGGAATTTATTTTAACCACAGAAAGTTAAATTTACAGCCAGATAATTTTTTTGTTTTATTCAGATTGCTTCTTTAGTGAGATATCATTAGCCCTTAATGCTGGAGAAGATTAACTGGATTGTTTTAGTGAGATAAAGGCCAACACAGTTTTAAATTCTTGGGGGTAAACCCAAGGTATTATGTGGTGCAAGAGAGACTTGCTGGGCCCAATTCACCATTGCCCCAAACTTTGTATAGTCATTCACACTTATATAAAGAGAATTAAGATATTGGTAGATCTGAATGGTTTTCCTTTTCCTCTGACTTTATCCCGGATATCTGGATGAAAAGGGTGCAAGGCACTGAAGAATCAGGTCCAGTCCCTTAAATCTATGTCAGTAAGGGTACGTCTACACTACAACGCTAGTTCGAACTAACTTAGTTCGAATTAGTTAATTCGAACTAAGCTAATTCGAACTAACGCGTCTAGAACTAAAAACTAGTTCGAATTAGCGTTTTGCTAATTCGAACTAGCAAGTCCACATTGAGTGGACTCTGAACAGGGCTTAAGGATGGCCGGAAGCAGTGCCGGCAGGGCATAAGAGGAGGACTTAGAGCATGGAGATGCTGTCTCAGGCTAGCCGAGGGCTGCGCTTAAAGGGTCCCGACCCCCACCCTGGACACACAGTTCTAAGGGGTGCCCCGCTTGCAAAGAAGTTCTGGCTTGGAGTGCCCGGAGTACCCACACTGGGCACATCACATCACTCGGCCATCAGCCCGGCTGCACTTGCCGCAGGCTGCCATCTGGGGAGAGGGGGCAATTGGGGGGCTGCAGGAGAGCTTCCACCCCCAGAAGCCCGCAGACCCAGCCCAGTCCTCCCCATCGGGGGCTCGTACCCCATTCCTCCCTCACCTCCTTCCACTTACCCTTCCCTAGCCCCCCTTCTTATTGATGTACAAAATAAAGATAACGTTTCTTCCAACATTGACTCTGTCTTTACTGAAAAAAATTGGGGGGAGACTGGGAAAAGGAGGTGGGAGAGGGGAAGAGAAAGGCTGGGAGAAGGGAGGGCAACTAACATGATTAGGGGTTGGGAACAGGTCCCAGATGAAGAAAGGCTACAGAGACTAGGACTGTTCAGCTTAGAAAAGAGGAGACGGAGGGGGGACAGGATAGAGGTCTCTAAAAGCAGGGGTTGGGTGGAGAGGGTGCATTCAGAAAAGTTCTTCCTGAGTTCCCATAAAGAAGGACTAGAGGACACCAAAGGAAAGGAATGGGTAGCAGGCTTGAAACTAGTAAGAGAAAGTTGTTCTTGACAAAGCAAATAGTTAACCTGTGGAACTCCTTGCTGCAGGAGGCTGTGAAGGCTACAACTAGAACAGAGTTTAAAGGAAAGTGAGATCAAGTCATGGAGGTTGGGTCCATGGAGTGGTCTTAGCCAGGGGGTAGGAGTGGTGTCCCTGCCCAAAGTTTGTGGAAGGCTGGAGAGGGATGGCACGAGACAAATGGCTTGGTCACTGTCTTCGGTCCATCCCCTCCAGGGTCCCTAGGGTTGGCCGCTGTCGGCAGACAGGCTACTGGGCTAGATGGACCTTTGGTCTGACCCAGGACGGCCATTGTAAGCTCAGGGCTCAGGGTCGGGGGTCTCAGTGGACCCCCTTGATTTTCATGCACACCTGCTCCTGGGTGGCCAGGCTGGCAGCTCTCCTGCCCTAGATGGCCATTTTCCTGTGCCTAGTGCGGAGATCATGGACGAGGTCCACGATGTCCGCACTAGCCCAGGAAGGTGCCCGCCTCTTGCGGTCCAGGGCAAGCTCCCGGGAGTCGCCAGCCTGGTCCCGGGAAGAGGGGGTGGGCTGGGGGGCATCGGGTGGGTGGCTCTGTGCCGTGCCAGGTGCAGGGTCTGCTAGCTGGGTTCTGGCAGGCTTGCACCTGGCACGGGCACCGTAGCCAGCCTGTGCCCCTTTAAGGGGTCCAGGGCCGGGAGGGGGGCATAGAGTTTCCCTGGTGTTGGCCAGAGTGACCACCAGGGAAACCTGGGGAGGGCTAGCCTCCCACTAGTTCGAACTAAAGGGCTACACAGCCCTTAGTTCGAACTAGCTAGTTCGAACTAGGTGTTAGTCCTCGTAAAATGAGGTTTACCTAGTTCGAACTAAGCGCTCCGTTAGTTCGAATTAAGTTCGAACTAATGGAGCGCTAGTGTAGTGCCTAGGAAAGTTAGTTCGAACTAACGTCCGTTAGTTCGAACTAACTTTGTAGTGTAGACATAACCTAAAGAAGTAACTTACACATTAAAGACTAGAAGTAGTTAGTTTCTGACAAAAGAAATATGCCTTGCTGAGGAATTTCCCAGAGTTTCCCTGAGGGCAAGACAGCTCCACACTACACTATTATTGGGGTCAGTGGCTAAGTGGTACCAGTTAGTCTTCTCTAGTATTTGGGGATGAACAGAGATATGAACAACTACTAGCCTCCACTATACATATTTAATGAGATGTATACTAATGTAAAAATCACTTAGGAAAGTTAGATGTCAGCAAGTCACCAGATCCTGATGAAATGCATCCCGGGATACTCAAGTTGCTGATAGAGGAGATATCTGAGTCTTTAGCTATGATCTTTGAAAAATCATGGAAGACAGGGGAGATTCCAGAAGACTGGAAAAGGGCAAATATTGTGCCCATCTATAAAAAGGGGAATAAGAACAACCCAGGAAACTACAGACCGGTCAGTTTAACGTCTGTCCCAGGGAAGATAATGGAGCAGGTAATTAAGGAAATCATATGCAAACACTTGGAAGGTAATAAAGTGATAGGGAATAGCCAGCATGGGTTTGTGAAGAACAAGTCATGCCAAAATAATCTGATAGCTTTCTTTGATAGGATAACGTGCCTTGTGGATAAGGGAGAAGCGGTGGATGTCATATACCTAGACTTTAGTAAGGCATTTGATACAGTCTCGCATGATATTCTTATTGATAAACTAGGCAAATATAACTTAGATAGGGCCACAATAAGGTGAGTGCATAATTGGCTGGATAACCATAGTCAGAGAGTTGTTGTTAACGGTGCTAAATCCTGCTGGAAAGGGATAACAAGTGGAGTTCCGCAAGGGTCTGTTTTGGGACCCATACTGTTCAATATCTTCATCAATGATGTAGATATTGGGATAGAGAGTACACTTATTAAGTTTGCAGATGATACCAAACTGGGTGGGGTTGCAACTTCTTTGGAGGATAGGGACATCATTCAAAATGACCTTAGCAAGTTAGAGAAATGGTCAGAGGTAAACAGGATGAAGTTTAATAAAGAGAAATGCAAAGTGCTCCACTTAGGAAGGAACAATCAGTTCCATACATACAAGATGGGAAGCGACTGTCTAGGAAGGAGCATGGCGGAAAGAGATCTAGGGGTCATAGTGGACCACAAGTTGAATATGAGTCAACAGTGTGATGCTGTTGCAAAAAAAGCAAATATGATTCTAGGTTGTATCAACAGGTGTGTTGTAAACAAAACTCGTGAAGTCATTCTGCCGCTATACTCTGCACTAGTTAGGCCTCAGCTGGAGTACTGTGTCCAGTTCTGGGCACCACATTTCAAGAAAGATGTGGAGAAATTGGAAAGGGTACAGAGAAGAGCGACAAGAATGATTAAAGGTCTAGAGAACATGACCTATGAAGCCAGGCTTCATGAACTGGGCTTGTTTAGTTTGGAAAAAAGAAGATTAAGGGGGGACATGATAGCGGTTTTCAAATATCTAAAAGGGTGTCACAAGGAGGAAGGAGAAAATTTGTTCCTCTTGGTTTCTGAGGACAGGACAAGGAGTAATGGGCTTAAAGTGCAGCAAGGGAGGTTTAGATTGGACATTAGGAAAAAATTCCTAACTGTCAGGGTGGTCAGATATTGGAATAAATTGCCAAGGGAGGTGGTGGAATCTCCCTCTCTGGAGATATTTAAGAACAGGTTAGATAGACATCTGTCAGGGATGGTGTAGACAGAGCTTGGTCCTGCCTTGAGGGCGGGGGGCTGGACTCGATGACCTCTTGAGGTCCCTTCCAGTCCTATGATTCTATGATTCTATGAATGTGCTGTTCTCAAAGGTAATGCATTTATTGGGAGTCAAGGACTCTAGAGGTAGAAAAGAAATATTTAAGGCCTGATCCAGCAATTCGAACTTTCCCACGAAAACCAACAGGAGCACTCATATAACTATTGGCTACACTTACATGAGTTACAGCCTCTAGGTTAGAGGTCTCCAGCTCATGGTCCATGGGCCATCTACAGAGCGAACATTTTTGCAATCTGGCCCAGGAGTTCCTGTGGCCTGGAGGGATGTGATCCCCATCTCCAAACCCCAAACCCCACCCCTTCCTACCACCCTCACCCCCTCCTCCAAATACCCTAATATTCCCTGAAGGATGCAGCCTCAGGGATTGCTGGGGGGCCTGGTGCCAGATGGCAGCAGGGGTCAGGCCCCCCTGCGGCATTCACTGGAATATACTCACTGCCGCTGTGAGTACAGGAGGCCTGACTCCTGCTGCTGCTCTTCACCAGCATCTCCCCTGTAATTCCCGAGGCCTCTTCCTGGAGGGAAAGGGTATAATGCAGGGGTAAGGCTGGGTAGGACTTAGGGGCTGGGGATGGGTACACACACTTTTGGGGCCACAGGGACTCCAGGGACAGATTGTGACAATGTGTGGGCCATAGATGGCCTGCAGGCTGTGAGTCTGAGACCCCTGCAGGCCATCATGTCCATTCTTCTGACAATAGAGAATAGCAAATTCTCCAGTGTTCTGTCCAGTATAGTCATAAATGCCTGTCTGGTTTCAAATAGACGAGGCCTTCCTAGAAGCCCAAAGATTTTTTCATATGGGGACTTTGCTTCATGCAACAGAATTTGTTTTTAATATTTTATATGTATATAATGTTTTATCTAATGAAACGCTTTTCTGTCTAATTATTTGATTAAGGTACATTAAATGTTATTGAAATATGGATAAAATGCATCCATTGCCAGAAGTGAAAGAAAATTGGTTTGCGGCTGAGTAAAATAACATACATTGCTATTGCAGCTGCATATGCGGAGGAAATGTAATACCTTGACTGATTCTCTTTAGAATAGCACCTGTTAGTGTTGACTGAAATAAGCTTGCTGCTAAAATTAAAAGGAGATGGATGATGTAACCTTTACCATTTCAGGCAAAGTCTGAGGCCAGTCTGTAGGTGAGATTTTTCCAGAGATCTAGAGGGTTGGCTCAGAAGCACTGACCAATCTTTGTATGGGTTTCTATGCAAATGAACAAAAACATCTTGAGATATTAAATGCCTTCATGTTACAACTGCTATGTAATGTTTCATTTGTTATATGTATATAAAATGAACCAGATCTGCTTCTTTTTACCCAAGTATTGTTATTTATACTTGCTGGATTTCTGCAGTACTATAAAGGGACACCTGTTCAGAGATAAAGGGTCCCATGGTGCAAGTTACAAAAATAAATTTATAATTATACAGTAGTTTCCTTGACAGCCAGCAGAACTGAATCTCCAGACAAATAGCATAAAACTCACTTTGGACCCAGCATCATTTCCTCGCCAACACTTGGTCTATTCTACATCATTTGAGTGGGATTACTTAGGTAATACTAATTTAAAGTAATAACATAAATTGGTCATGCAAGTGGTTAGCACAGGTAGAAGATTTAGATGTGTATTTCAACTCTACAATCTTTCACCCAGAATTTGGAGTGAAGACTGGGTGAGATTTTAATAAGCAGTTCTTAGTTCTTCACTCATCTATTATGGTATCCACACAGTCCTAGAGCCTTTAGGGCTACGCATAAAGTGAAGGGTGATTTAACCAGTGTAAAGGTGGCTCATAATGATCTCTCTGAACTTTATATGGTAATAAAGTTGTGTAGTTTATTTTTCATAATATGAAGATAAGAATTGCCATCTGGCAGTTTCACTTTTTTTCCCCCCAACAAAACTGCTTACAACAACAAAAATGTCATTTTCAAAGGCCTCTTTGATATTACCAATCTTTAAACTCTAGACATATTTCACACGTTTACCCCATAACTAGAAAAGAAATATTAACAATTGTCTCTGAAGTTCAAACCAGCATGCCTGTATCCTTTTTCTTTGCTTTGCTATCACCCTCTGAACAGCTATTTTCCTGTATCATTTAATCTTTTCTTTAAAAAAATAATCACAAATATTTTGCCCAAACAAATTTACTGCTTGATGAAACTATTCTCCAACAATTTAGCAAGCCTCATGCTAAATGGCAGAATGAGATACAGAGAGCTGGCATATGCTTAAGATTCTGTTATAGAGAGCCAGGAGTCATTAAACATTTAGGTGGTTGTATTATCTCAATAGTGGTTCAGATGATGAAAAGAACAAACTACTAGATAGAGAAGAGGTCTCATAACAACGCACAGGAGCTGTGTAATGATGATCAGGATTTGGACTATGAACAACTATACATTTTATATCTTTCTGTGGTTACAGGTATTTTCAGGTAAAAATTTCAAAAGATCTGCCCCTCTTTTTTCTGATGAAAATTTTTGTGTAAAGAATAGATTTTGGACACAAATTACAGTAATTGTTCTTCAAAGTAGCTGATTGCAGACCAGGAGCTCAGAAGGACAAGTATTCAGATGTGCACCTACAGTTCCTTATGAGAGTGCAAATTTTGTGGATACAAATTGGTCCCACACAAATCTCTTAAAAATGTACCCTCAGTTTCTATGTGCCACTTCATGCTTCTGTGGACTGTGCAATTATAGATCTCCTACTGTGAAAGAAAAGGTATCTTTTCTAATTATCCCCATTTCACTCTCGCTCCCCAAAATGATGTTCATATATACAGGTGTACAAAAATCATTAAGGGGAGTAATGTTTTGGTACCCTCTTAATGGCTACTTTACCTCATTTACATTTCAGTTTGCAGGCTTTATTCTCAGTACGACTACTCACATGAGAACTTCACAGATGCTAAAACATACACTCTGTAAATTAATCTATGCCACTTGAGGGAATTGAAGAAAAAAATCACATAATTCAGTGTAATAATTTCAGGTATCTAGCAGCTTGGCTTTCCCACCAGCTTCATTTTCATTTTGAAATGTAGAAATGGGTAATGAAAGTTAGCACAGAAGTCTTTTTAATAACACATGTGTTTGGCTGTTAGATGCTTCTCCATGGTAAGCTTCTCAAGAGCATTTTGGGAGCAAAAAACAAAAAGTAACACTGTATGGTTTCGATACAAAAACTGAAGCGGAAACAATGATTCAATCAACCAGATTACAAGCCATTTTAATTTATCTTAGAATAACAGAAATTATTCCACTTCCAGTTTTAGAAGAGGGACAATGAATGATCTGATATGAGGAACATGATATGAGCATCCCCATGATTTCTGTGAAAATATGAAACATATTTTCAGACATAGAGATATACACTGTGGCTACGTCTACACTGGCATGAATTTCCGAAAATGCTTTTAACAGAAAAGTTTTCCGTTAAAAGCATTTTCGGAAAAGCGCATCTATATTGGCAAGATGCTTTTCTGCAAAAAAAAGCATCCGTGGCCAATCTAGATGTAGTTTTCCGCAAAAAAGCCCCGATCGCCATTTTCGCGATTGGGGCTTTTTTGCGGAAAACAGTACTATGCTGTCTACACTGGCCCTTTTGGGCAAAAGTCTTTCGGAAAAAGACTTTTGCCCGAACGGGAGCAGCATAATTTTTCCAGAAAAGCACTGACGATCTTACATGAGATCGTCAGTGCTTTTCCGGAAATTCAAGTGGCCAGTGTAGACAGCTGGCAAGTTTTTCTGGAAAAGCTGATGATTTTCTGGAAAAACTTGCCAGTCTAGACACTTACTTCTTTAAGCAACCGAAAATTTCATAAGAATGGCCATACTGGGCCAGACCAATGATCTATCTAGCCCAGTATCCTGTCTTCTGACAGTGGCCAAGAGGAAATGAACAGAACAGGTGATCATTAAGTGATCCATCCCCTGTCACCCAATCCCAGCTTCTGGAAAACAGAGGCTAGAGATACCACTGGTCATTCTTAGGAATGTTCTAGATACCAAATAATCGAACTTGGACAAATATAGTGTCTAAAGCCAAAGTAGTTAAACATTAAAAGGTTATGTATGTATCCCCTCCTTCTGGCAAGAAATTCTTATCTCACCTCATGTTCACCTTCCACAAAAGGTATGTGTAAAAGTTACTCATTTCAGCTAGTAGTATTTTGAGTACAATTTTACAAGTTACAAAAAATGTTTTACATATTACCAAACCCACCAATTTATAACAGTTCCTTAATGTGTTGTTTTGTGCCATACTTCATAAAACCTATTAGCATAGGGTATGTCTGCACTAGCCCACTAGTTCGAACTAGGGTGGCTAATGTAGGCATTCGAACTTGCAAATGAAGCCAGGGATTTAAATATCCTGGGCTTCATTTGCATGTTCCCAGAAGGGTGCCATTTTTAAATCCCCTTAGTTCGAACTGACTGCCTGTGGCTACACGCGGCAGTCAGAAGTTAATCCGAACTAAGTCCTTAGTTCGAGTTAACTGTTACACCTCATTGCAGGAGGAGTAACAGTTAATCCAAACTTAGGAATTAGTTCGGATTAACTTCTGACTGCCGCGTGTAGCTACGGGCAGTCAGTTCGAACTAAGGGGTTTTAAAAATGGCGCCTGCCCGGGAACATGCAAATGAAGCCCAGGATATTTAAGGTTTGCTTCCTAACTGTCAGGGTGGCTAAACCCTGGAATAAATTGCTTAGGGAGGTTGTGGAATCTCCGTCACTGGAGGTATTTAAGAGCAGGTTGGGAAGATCAGGGATGGTATAGATAGTGCTTGGTCCTGCCATGAGGCCAGGGGACTGGACTTGATCTCTTGAAGTCCCTTCCAGTTCCAGTATTCTATGATTCTGTGATTTTGTGATAGTTGGCGAGGACAGATTAAGGTAAAATTTTTCAAAGAAATCAAACATATCTAATCAAGATACCTGAGAACTTAGCCAAGATATAAGAAGTAAGAGTAGATATAGAAGTTTAAAACAAATCACAGGCTGATTCTGGTACTGGCCATGACATCAAACAGCCTTTTACAAAGGATTTGCTTAAAGATTGTGTTTAAGCAACTTAAAGAGTTGTTAAGTCAATTATGGCATTTGCAATACTTTGTTCATTTCATGTAACAGTGTTTTAGTTCATCAAGAAATCCTTAAGGAGATCTAAACGAGGAAATACATGCTTTACAATAAGTTCTCAGGAAGAGTAGAAGTGCCACTTTCCTTACACTATACGGAAGTGTTTTGTTTCCTGTGACACAATTCCTGCTGGGGCAGAAACAAAACATCTCAGGATAGGATAATCACAGGCTGCAGCTATTCAGAGCAGTAGGAAGCTTTCTTACCTCATTGTTATACATAGTTTCATTTAATAACAAAGAGTTTATGTTGACATTGATTTGGTCATCATAAAGATACCCCAGGAATAATTGATGGAGGATCGTAGGGTTGGAAGAGATCTCAGGAGGTCATTGAGTCCAACCCCTTGCTAAAAGCAGGACCCACACCAACTACATATAGGGACTAGATCTGGCACTTTAGTTCTGGGGCTCATTCTATATTGGTCCTCGAATACTTGGCACTGCTGTAAAATATGCTGATTAATAACTGGCCCCAAAGGGCAGCTAGGCACCACAAGATCACAGGAGCATTCCAGCCTCCAAGATGTCTTTCTCAAATGCCCAGAACATTAGACGGGCGACATAGGTGCCAAATCTACACTAGATGGGGACAACTCCTCTAAACAGGGAATATCAGTAATTAGGGAGGGCTGGCTGCTTTCTGGACCCCCTGTTCTGGCTGGATTGCAGCTCAGAATCTGTGCAATTGCTGCCACTTCTGTGAGGCATCATGGTCTATAA
Source organism: Pelodiscus sinensis (assembly GCF_052426305.1). NCBI lineage: Eukaryota > Metazoa > Chordata > Testudines > Trionychidae > Pelodiscus > Pelodiscus sinensis. The sequence goes on from NC_143053.1 coordinate 44,222,475, forward strand.
TGTATATATTAAAATTAAATAGAGGATTCCGTATATAAGCAGAATCTTAACAGTTTTCATTTTCTCTCTCTCAGTGACATATAAAACAGGACTATGTAGCACTTTAAAGACTAACAAGATGGTTTATTAGGTGATGAGCTTTCATGGGCCAGACCCACTTCCTCAGATCAAGAGAGGCAGTGGGCCTGGCCCACGAAAGCTCATCACCTAATAAACCATCTTGTTAGTCTTTAAAGTGCTACATAGTCCTGTTTTTTGTTTCAGCTACACCAGACTAACACGGCTACATTTCTATCACTAGTCTCAGTGACATATAGTTTATTCAGTAGGTAATAAGGTGTCAATGATATTGGCAGATACTGCTTCTTTCCAAAATGTTTGTTATCATTAATGATGACAACTATAATCATCCTTGGTGTGTTAATTGAAATTAATGGATTACACCAGAGATCAATTGGATCCATTATGTGTGAGCCCTGGTCTACGCTAAGGAGTTATTTTGAAGAAACCCCCCTTTATTTCAAAATAACAAGTGGAGCATCCTCACTACCAAGCCTGTTATTTTGAAATAAGGGGCTGGTTATTTTGAAATCTGTATTCCTGCCTTCCTCAAGGAATAATTCTCAAGGACTCGGCCTTGGGGGCTGGGATTGCACAACAGCCTGTGCATGTGGGTGCACATGGTGCGCCAGTCCAGAGCACTCAGCCCCATGATGCTCTCACTCAGGAACCTCTCTGCCCTTCTCACAGGGTTCCTGGAGGGGGCTAGGTTTCATGCACAGTCTCCTGGGATGATTACCCTTGTAACAAGGTTCCTGGAGAGGGCTAGGGTTCATGCACAGTGTTTGCTGGGGTGACTGCTCTTGTAACTTTTCTTTTCAGCTTGGCCAGCTGTAAGCATGGCATGTCCACCACATCCCATGCCATCCTCCCAACTCTGCAGGATCCGCTGAAGGAAGAGAACCCACGAAGACCTGCTGCATGAGCAGATGGCATGCCTCCAGGCCCTCATCTTGGGGCTCAATGAAGAGTGCCAAAAGCAGGCTGCAGACCAGGAGGAGTGCTGGGCTGACCAGGACTAGCTGGTGAGCCAGCACAAGGCCATGTGCTCCTCCCTCACCTTGGTGATGGAGTGCATGGCCTTGTGCATAGAGTGGGACACCAGCCAGCCCCTAGACCTCCCAGGGACCTCTGGGTCCATGAACATGGTGCAGTGGGACTTGAGAACAGCTGAAGCTTCCCAAGTTGAACAGGGCAGGCACCACTCCGAACCCCATCCCCGAGCCCTTCTCCCCACTCAGTCTCCATCCTCCATTCCAGGTTCTTTACCCTTCCCTGTTTTATATCCCCCCCCCCCCCAAACAAAGACTTGTTTTTTTCAAACAAAAAAGGCTTTTTTATTTGCTCTGCAGGGGAGGGGGAAGATGGGAATGGAAGGCAAGAGAAGGGAGAGGGAGGGGGAGGGGGAGGAAAGGCACGCAGGGGCAAAGCAGGGACCCCTTATGGAGAGGCCCAGGAGAGAGTCTCACAGCTGGCTTTGGCTGAAATTCTCCTTCAAGGCCTCCTGGATGAGCACAGCCCCTTGATGTGCTCATTGAATGTCTCTGGTGTCTGGCTGCTCATAAGCCCTGGCCGCCATTAAGCCTCTGCCCCCCCACCCTGTCAGGAAAGCCTCACCCTTGCTCTGACAAAGGTTGTGAAGCACATAGCAAGTCACCACCATGAAGTGGATGTTGCACTCACTAAGGTCCAGGCAGGTGAGGAGATTCCTGAGCCTCCCCCTCAAGCAGCCGAATGCACACTCCAGAAGCATGTGTCACATGCTCAGCCTGGCACTGAAGTTCTCCTTGGTGGGGTCCAAGCCGCCCATGTAGGGCTTCATAAGCCAGAGGAGCAAGGGGTAGGTTGCATCACTCAGGATGAAGATGGGCACATCCATGTCCCCAACCCTGATGCTGTAGTAGGGGGAAAAAGTGCTGGCGTGCATATTCTGGAACAGGTAGGAGTTGCAGAAGATGTGGGCATCATGTGCTTTCCCCAACCAGCCAGCGCTGATGTCCATGAAGCATCCCTTGTGATCCACCAGTGCCTGCAGTACTATTGAGAAATACTCCTTCCTATTTATATAGTCAAAGACATGGTGGTTGGGGGTCCAGGATGGGAATATGAATGCCATCTATTGCCCCTCCCCCATAGGTGGGAAAGCCAATGGTGGCAAAGCTATTCATGATGGTGTTGACATTGCTCAGAGTGACGACTCCCCCCATAACAAGATGCTGTTGATGGTCTTGGCTACCTGCAGAATCATGGCACCAACTGTGGATTTCCCCCACACCGAACTGGTTCCTGATAGGCAAATAGCTATCTGGTGTGGCGCGCTTCCACAGGGCAATGGCAATGGTGACATGCTTCTGCAGGGAGATGGAGGGTCGCAGTCAGATGCCATGTCACCCGAGGGCAAGGGTGAGCCATTTACAGAGCTCCAGAAAAGTGGCCTTCTGCATGCAGAAATTTTGGAACCATTTTGGTCATCCCATCTTTGCATGACGATGCCGTCCCATCAGTCAGAACTGGTCTCCTTCCACCAGAACCAGCGTTCCATGTGTCCGGGGGGTTTAGGGGCATTTGCAGCAGCGGGAGCACCAAGACCTGGGTGAAGGGGTCCTCTGGTTTGGGCTGGTCATCAACTTGCTGGAGCTGCATGTGAGCAGTCTGGACAAACTACACCATGAGGTGCAGCATGAGGCCCATGAGCCAGGCACTGCTTTGCAATAGCTCTGACTCCATGGTGTCAGTGTTGTGGTGTCTGCAAGGGAAATGAGAGCATACTGCGTCTGTTTGGCGTCCCATGAGAGGGCAGGCAGTCTTGGATGCAACCGTAAAGAGGAGCCCCTGAAAACACGTGTCTCAGCTTGCCTGACCAAGCAACCACAGGAAGTATTCACACTCCTGGTGCCCTTCCTGAAGTGCTTATGGCACCTCTAAATGTGAGGCAGGTTCCAGTCAGCAGGGATGTGCTATTTCAAAATAATTCTGAGCTATTTCGATGCTCCCCCATATTGTGGATGCACTATTTCCATTTTTTATTTTGGGAGTTATTATTTTGATGTTACTTATTTTGAAATTTTTTCCTAATGTAGACATGCCCTAACATTGAACCCAGGTCTAAAATATTTGCGATTTGACTGGTCATTTTTCCTAAAATGTTTATCTACTTTTTTTTAACCTGGATGCAAACTCCCTTTGTATTGGAATAGTGCATTCACAATATGGAGGATTGCTCTTCAGTTGTTAGGTGAGATACATGCCAGTTATCAGGGGCGGCCCGTGAGCCTAGGCAAGCTAGGCAGCTGCCTAGGGCGCCACTGGCTCAGGCGCCCGATGACGACGTCACGGCCTTTGATGGCCGTTCAAGCAGGGGCACTGATTGTGCCGTCCCGCCTAGGGCACCAGCTGCTGCAGCTGGCCTCGGGCCACTCCTGCTCATGAAGCTCAAGTCCGGTGAGAGTAGTACAGATTCTCCAGGGCAAACTTTGAGCCAGATCATGCTATTGATTTTAAAGCAGGACTCCCCACTGAAATCAGTCCTTGTGAGTCAAAGATGAATGCATCAATAGCAACATCTCAATTGCTCCTTTTAAAAGGAGTGACTCATGCACTTAGCAAAAAGGTCACAGAAGTCTTTCGCAGGCTGCGTCTAGACTGGCAAGTTCTTCCACAAAAGCAGTTGCTTTTTGCGGAAAAACTTGCTAGCTGTCTACACTGGCCGCTTGAATTTGCACAAGAATACTGATGATTTAATATAAGAGTGTCAGTGTTCTTGAGCAAATACTATGCTGCTCCCGTTCAGGAAAAAGCCATCTTGCAAAAAATGTATTTGCGCAAGAGGACCAGTGTAGACAGCTAAAAACTTTTGCGCAATAAAGCCCCAATGGCGAAAATGGCGATCGGAGATTTCTTGCGCAAAACCGCATCTAGATTGGCACGGACGCTTTTCTGCAAAAAATGCTTTTGTGCAAAAGCGTCCGTGCCAATCTAGATGCTCTTTTCCGCAAGTGCTTTTAACGGAAAACTTTTCTGTTAAAAGCATTTGCGGAAAATCATGCCAGTCTAAACGCAGCCTGAATATAAATGTGAAGTAACTAAAAGGCATGACTCAGCTTTACTTTTATCTCAGCCAGAATATGAAATGTGCAATTACAAGAACAGGTGATATGAATGATATTTTGATACTTCTATTGAAAGATTGAATGCCAAAAGATTGAAAGATTGAGAGGGTGTGAATCAAAAATAATTTAGAAACAACTTCCTGGTCAAATAGCCATGATGCCAGGAAGAAAATCCTATAGTAAAATAAATTCATTGTGTTAAGAAATCTCTTGTAATTACAGTCTGATTCCTATTCCTATTGAGGAGGCTACAAAACTCACATTGATTTAGGTAGGTAGTCATACCGACATTTTGGTGAGAAAAATTGCACTTGATTGGTTTGATAATTAAACCGCTTGATAAAGGGGACTCTCAACCAGAGCTATTGCCTGTTTGCTTAAATCTATAAAGTTCCTATTTGTATCATGCCACATGCAAGCCCGATAGAAATCTACCAAAGACAGTATAGTTAAGTCCAATCCAAGTCCCGTTAAAATAAATGGAAAACTCATATTTCACTGGTATTGACTTGTGACAGTAAAAATTAGCCACAAGCTTATAAGTGGTAAAAATCCAAAAATAAAATGTCATGAATAGTTTTCAGTTGGTAATTAATGGATTTTCTAAAATGGTATGTGAGGAATAAGAAAAAAACCTTCTTTCTAATCAGAACTGGAACACCATTAAGAATCATTAATGTAGCTGGTCCTTCCAGCTTTGGAATGGTCTTCCATCTGTGATTGCATTTACAACACATGCTTGTTACCTTCCTGCTAAGTTCATGAGTTGTTACATTAAGTGGAATGATGAAGCTATTTATATGCATTATTAAACTTTGTCTTACTAGCCTAGGTCCATTGAGATTTTTTTTCCAAATCATCTATTTTATAAGGATGTCTCAAAAATTAACATTTAATGAGAGAGTTATCTTTAATAATTTGCTTCTTGTATCCTGTACTAATTATCAGTCATTTTAATAACAGTTTAAAATATGTAGGCACATTTTACATGACATTTTAAGCATCAATTTAATATCTGAAATTAAAATGGTTATTGCATTGTTCAGGACATGGTAGAAATTAAAATAATATATTTAAGAATTAATGTTAAAATATATCAAACTGGTCAGACACAAGGGAAATATCACAACAAACCAGGGTTTTAATGGCAAAAATATGGTTGTATAGCAATAATTCTTCTTAAACTATTGCAACTATCAAGTTGTTGTAATAAACTTTCAGTTTAACACTTTTATAGTAACTTACTGGTATTTTCATTTAGTTTTTAACAGGTTTTAAAGAGGTTCATTAAAAACTTTGTTGTAATAAGCTATGTTGCAGGCCTTGAAAAGTCTTATGTGCACATGTATCTTTTAGCATGTGAACAGTCCCAAGGGTACACATACTCTTAATCATTCTGAGCTGTGATTCCATAAGGACCAGCAGTGCTAATATCAGGGTCTAGAATTTCAGCGATAAAGAAGGTTTCCATAGTTCTGCCAGCATCTCCAGTGATCCAGAGGAACTAATACCCCATCTCAGGCCAGGTCTCTACTAGATCCAGAAGGTCAGCTTACAGTGCACAATTCCAGCTACACCTTAAGCCAAACTTGGCATTGTCTTCATAGTGGGTGGTCAATGGGAGCAAATGCTCTCATCAGCTTCCATTACACCTCATGAATCGACCTCATTGTCATCCAGGCGCATCCTCAGCATTTGATTTATCTCGTCCATACTAGGTCCACTAAATCGAATGCCAGAAGACCGATCTACAGTGCAGCAGGTGGCCTCAAACACTAAAAGCTCCTTGCTATAGCCATTGAAAATTGACAGTCAGTTACACAGACCAGCCTGGATCATTAAATACCAGAGGCTCATTTGAACAACATGAAAACTGCCAATTGCAAAGGCATATGTCTAGTTCAGTGAAATAAGTCAACATTTTAAGTTGCCTAGCTTACCAGCTCCCACAGACCAGATTGGGGGCTTCTTTCTAATCTCCTACCAGCGATTTTCTGGGAGACTCAGTCTCTTGATCTCTTAGGGTATGTCTACACTACAGCACTAATTCGAACTAACTTAATTTGAATTCGTTAATTCGAAATAAGCTAATTCGAATTAGTGCATCTAGATCTAAAAACTAATTCGAATTAGCGTTTTGCTTATTCGAAATAGCATGTCCACATTGAGTGGACCCTGAACCGAAATTAAGGCTGGCCGGAACCAGTGCTGGCAAGGCATCAGGTTAGGACTTAGAGTGTGGAGCTGCTGTCTCAGGCTAGCCACGGGCTGTACTTAAAGGGACCCGACCCCCACCCTGGACAGACAGTTCTCAGGGTTCCCCGCTTGCTTGTCTAACTCGATGAGGGACAGCAAAGCGGTCCTGTCTTGGAGTGCCCTGAGTGCCCACACTCGGCACATCACAGCACTTGGCCATCAGCCCGGCTGCACTTGCCGCAGGCTGCCATCCGGGGGGATCAATCGGGGAGCTGTCAGGATCCAGGAGACCCTGCAAGAGAGCTTCCACCCCAAGGAGCATGCAGAGCCACCCAAGTCCTCCCCATCAGGGGCTCATGCCCCATTCCTCCCACTTACCTCTCCCTAGCCCCCCTTCCTGATGTAAAAAATAAAGGACACGTGTGTTCAAAAATAGAAACTCTCTTTATTTAACAAAACTGGGGCGGGAGGGGGGGTTAACCTCTGGGGAGACTGGAAAAAGGAGGTGGGAGAGGGGAAGAGAGAGGGTGGAAGAGGGGAGGAGGAAACCAGGGAGGAGGGAGCTGGAAGGGGGAAGCCGGGGGGAGGAGGAGAAGGGGAAGTATAAAACTATGGTATGCCATATCTTCAGCACTATGTACAGATGTGGTCTCCTCACCTCAAAAAAGATATTTTGGCTTTGGAAAGGGTTCAGAAAAGGGCAACTAAAATGATTAGGGGGGTTGGAACAGGTCCCATATGAAGAGAGGCTAAAGAGACTGGGACTTTTCAGCTTAGAAAAGAGGAGACTGAGGAGGGATATGATAGAGGTATATAAAATCATGAGTGGTGTGGAGAAGGTGAATAAAGATAAGCTCTTCATTAGTTCCCATAATATAAGGACTAGAGGACACCAAATGAAATGAATGGGTTTGGCCCAGAGTGGCACCAGGGAAAGCTGGGGAGGGCTAGCCTCCAACTAGTTCGAATTAAGTGGCTACGCAGCCCTTAATTCGAACTACTTAATTCGAACTAGGCGTTAGTCCTCGTAGAATGAGGTTTACCTAATCCAAATTAAGTACTCCGCTAGTTCAATTTAAATTCAAATTAGCGGTTTGTATGTGTAGCCCCTATTAAAGTTAATTTGAACTAACGGCTGTTAGTTCGAATTAACGTTGTAGTGTAGACATACCCTTGGATATTTTAAGCTTTCTTTGATCTCAGCAAATAACATGGCCTGTCTGGCAAATTTCCTAGGCACCGACTCTCAGTTTACTGCCCTGTCTTGGAAACAGAGCCCTGCAGCCCATTTGCTGTAGGCCTCCCCCAGGACCAGTATTGATACCCTAGTGGTTTAACACAGCCCATTCCTGAATCCCACAGGAAAATCTGAGTTCTCTGTTTATGGGTTGTGTCTCTCAGGAGGCCTGTGGTCACTGAGAAGCATTTAAATGCACCCAGACACTGTGCTCAGATTCTGACACCACTGCTCTTTTACACTTAAAAGCATAAGAGAGCATAGCTCATTTATAACAACAAATATCCTAACTACAACAGCCTTCATTAGCAGAGTTCTAGGGGGACCATCTGGGTTCAGGCAGGCAGAGTTCCTTGCCTTATGTGGCTACTACGTGCCGGGATGCTTCTTCCTCATGGAGTCTTTCCTCCAGCTTTTGTGAGGTAATGTCTATTCCTGACTTGAGCAAACCCACTTATCAGCTCTGTTGTCCATTCAGGACATCATTGACAATGTGAAGCATACCCCCATTGTTTCTGGTCCGGGTGAGACATTCTTTCAGGCTGGTAGGATCTGATAGATACATATACAGAGAGTTTCCACGTGTGATGAGGTACACAACCCCCACGTCAGAAAGCCAGGAGTTAAGGCCCAGGTAGCCCCACAAGCTGCACCTACAAAGCATGCATTGGCCGGAGGAGGGCAAGTCAGTGGGAAGCAGTGGAAGTGAGAAGATGGCTGCTCTGCAGGGAAAGTAATGCACAGGAGCTCACTGCCTGAGGTCTGACAACACAAACCCATGAAGGAAAATCAGGGGATGGCACGTGTGGGTCAGAGCCTGGATTGGAGTGATTTACACTAGTGAGTTACAGGAAACTAGGCTGGGAAGTGGTCTGGGGGGCAGCCACTTAGCACCCCAAAGTGTTGAGTGTAGCAGCCCACAGTTGGGCTTTGGACCAAAGAGGAGAGAGAGATCAGGCTCAGGTCCCCCTTCATGCCACGAATAACAAGAGCCTTCACTGCCAGTAGCAACTGGGAGCTTCAGGTTCCTTTGAATCTCTGGGCCTCAGGACAATTGCCCCCTTCACCCTCTCCCCCCATCAGTGGGCCTGTTTGTGGTTTATTGAAAAGATTTGGTATCCAAATTCTTATATAATACTGCAAAACTGTTTTGACTTTCCATTTTCCTTACTTCCTTTCCACTTTTTATATTTATTTCCTCTGCCTCCTTTTCTCTGCCTTTCAGTTTTCTCCTATGAAGAATTACTTTTCTCTTTTCTTCCATTTGTCTCCCCTAGTTCATCTCCCCCCCCATCTTTTCTATTTTCCCCTGCATATCCTTCCAGTCTTCCCACTCACTTCAATCTGATCCAGGTTCTTCCCTTTGCCCCTCCAGTGCACAGGGGAGAGGAACTGAAAGGCATGGATGGTATTTCCTGGAACTTTCTTCAAGCTGGAATGAAAGAGAAAGATCATAGAATCATAGAATCATAGGACTGGAAGGGACCTCGAAAGGTCATCGAGTCCAGCCCCCCGCCCTCAAGGCAGGACCAAGCTCTGTCTACACCATCCCTGACAGATGTCTATCTAACCTGTTCTTAAATATCTCCAGAGAGGGAGATTCCACCACCTCCCTTGGCAATTTATTCCAATATTTGACTACCCTGACAGTTAAGAATTTTTTCCTAATGTCCAATCTAAACTTCCCTTGCTGCACTTTAAGCCCATTACTCCTTGTTCTGTCCTCAGAAACCAAGAGAAACAAATTTTCTCCTTCCTCCTTGTGACACCCTTTAAGATATTTGAAATCCGCTATCATGTCCCACCTTAATCTTCTTTTTTCCAAACTAAACAAGCCCAGTTCATGAAGCCTGGCTTCATAGGTTATGTTCTCTAGACCTTTAATCATTCTTGTCGCTCTTCTCTGTACCCTTTCCAATTTCTCCACATCTTTCTTGAAATGTGGTGCCCAGAACTGGACACAGTACTCCAGCTGAGGCCTAACTAGTGCAGAGTAGAGCGGCAGAATGACTTCACGAGTTTTGTTTACAACACACCTGTTGATACAACCTAGAATCATATTTGCTTTTTTTGCAACAGCATCACACTGTTGACTCATATTCAACTTGTGTTCCACTATGACCCCTAGATCCCTTTCCGCCATGCTCCTTCCTAGACAGTCGCTTCCCATCTTGTATGTATGGAACTGATTGTTCCTTCATAAGTGGAGCACTTTGCATTTCTCTTTATTAAACTTCATCCTGTTTACCTCTGACCATTTCTCTAACTTGCTAAGGTCATTTTGAATGATGTCCCTATCCTCCAAAGAAGTTGCAACCCCACCCAGTTTGGTATCATCTGCAAATTTAATAAGTGTACTCTCTATCCCAAGATGTAGGAATGGAGGCAACATGAGGATTCTTCTCTTCTCTTCTTCCCTAAGACCTGGCAGCTTGTTGGGGGAAACGGATGAGGGGGCATCTTCATGCTGAAAAGGAGGACAGGGACACATTGTCTTCTCCTCTCAAGCACAGCTATTCTTCCAGTTGAAGGCAGGAACACTGGGAGCCAAAGAATTTCCCCAGACAGGCACTTGCTTCTCCTGCTACTCGCACAACTGATTCCTGTGATTAGCGGGTCCTCATCTTTACACCAGTCAGGCCCGGCTTTAGGGCAAAGCGAGCAAGGTGGTTGCCTTGGGTCCCGTGCTTTCAGGGCCCTTCACTGCCCAGCGCCCAGCTGCTTGCTCGCTACCCTGGCTGGGAGCCATGTGACACAACCAACCCTTTCCACCACCACAAACTCTTTGGCCAGGCCTGCCATCAGGAAGGAAAGCAGAGCTCTTTAAACAGACCAGTCTGAGCTTACTTCTTTATACTCTTCCTCTGAAGCCCTTGTCTGTGTGAAGTATAAAGATATCTGTCGAATAAACATTAATTTTTAGTGCAAGATGACAAAGTTGATTTGTGTATATGGTGAATGAAGAGTGTGTGTTCTGATGAGGTGCTATGTGTGTTCGCACTTGTTGTTTTCTAATTGTCGTGTTGTGTGTGTGGTTTTGAAAATAACCAACCGTCTGTACAGTCTCCTTCCAACAATCAAGGAAACAATTGAATGCAAGTTAACTGTAGAATAAAGATAGTGATTAGTTGAGGTGCCTCTGATAACACAGTGGTCTAGGACTCTTGGTATGATTTAGAACAGAAGTTCTCAAACTTTAGCAAACTGAGGATCCCCATTTTGATTTAAACACTTTCTCGGACCCCCCGCCTCACCCCTTCTCTGAGGCCCCACCTCTGTCCCGCCCCTTCTCTGAGGCACCATCACTTGCTCATGCAACCCTCTCCCTCTGTTGCTCGCTTTCTTGCACCCTCACTCACTTTCACTGGGCTGGGGCAACAGGTTGGAGTTCAGAGGAGTGAGGGATCCAGATGGGGGTGCAGGCACCAGAATGGGACTGGGGCTGAGGGGCTTGAAGTGCAGGTGGGGACTCAAGTCTGAGGTAGGGTGTTGTGATGTGGTGGTACGGGCCAAGAAACAGCCACCAGGTTCGTAGGTGCAGGAGTGGCCATGCAACTCTCATGCCCACAGGCTCCACTCTTGTGGTTCCCATTGGTTGTGGCTCCCAGCCAATGGGAGCTGTAAAGTTGGCACTTGTGCAAAGGCAGTATGCAGAGTATCCCTAGCCACTCAGGTGCCTAGGGGCTGTGGGCACCTGGTGGCTGGTTCTGGGAGCCACCGAGAACTAGTGCAGTTAAGTCTGCCTTTGCCCCATGCCGTGGGCCTTAGGAGGCACTGGGAAGGAGTCAATCAGCAGGGCCTCAATTTGAGAAACACTTATATAAATATCTTACTGGTCTGTGCAGTGCTCTGGTATATTTTATAAAATCAAACTGACTGAGAAATTAAAAAATTGAATGGTAACATACAGCAAATTCCAATGATGAGTCGATCTATTGCCTCTCTGAACTAAAAGAGCTCTCAGCCATGCTTGTAGTTGTTTTCTTCACCTCACACTATCTCAACAAACATTCTAGACTTCAGAGGGACACACAGAGTGACAATCCAGGAATCTTATTGTGTAGATAAAGATATGTATTGATATATAGGCTCCCTTTTATTTTGTTCTATTATATCCCCGAAGTAGTGCTAGCAATAACCATCCTATGTATACACAATATTTTTCTACTGTAATTTTCCAGTCATACAAATTACTTACAGAAATTCCTTATTTACTAGGTAGGAGATATTTATCCTTCTATCTACATGTAATCTTTGCCTCTCCTCGCACACAACCCCCTGCTGCTAAAATGTGTGCTCTTTGTTCTTTCTTCTACCCCCAGTATTTGTACAATATTCTCTGATGTTTATAAAAGAGTAACAGTCATATTTCACAACCAAAAGACTCATCCTTGTCCTCTGTCATCTTCATCCCTTTTAAGAAAAGAGCGAACTTGTTGTACAAGCCACATGGAAAGGGTTATAGCTGAAAAATATTTATGTAAGAGTTGTTACTTTGACAGAGCCTTAGGGAGCTAGCTGCTAGGGATGTCTCTTGTTTAGAAGTTCACAGGGCTTTATGCAGGAGAACATATAAATCTATGGGTTCACAATGCTTTGAGACATTCTGAAGCCAAAACTTGGGTTAGGGGGTGGTCTTTTTGGAAATCTTGAAAAGAAGAATGCTCTGCATTTCTCCCTTCTCTCCATCTGCGGTAAATTCCTGAATAGTGCATTTTGATCAAATTGACAACAGCAGGGAAAAAGAAGACCAAGAGTTCAACAAGACATAGGGAATGGCTAATAATAATATACAGAGAAAATGCCAACAGAAAGTTTGGCAAAAACCAAACTGCATCATAGAACAGTAGAGCTGTGAGAACTGGATTAGGAAGAAAGGAAAATAAAGTATTTGGAAGGAAGTCAAAGGAAACAAAGTTTAGAAAGTGAAAAAAGTCTCAAAGTTTAATACCAAATTATGCGAAACTCTGAAGTCTGTGCCAGGAAGAAAGAGGTGAAATTCCAAAAAGGAAAAGAATCAAGTAGTTTCATGTTTAAAATGGTATATAATCTTTATTCATTTGCAGTCTCATTCCACTTAGTCATGTCTTCCGTACAAATCTTCATATCACAAATAGCTATCACCTTCTTGGACATTGAGAGACACTTAGCAATGCAGAAGAGCTGAAATAGCTCTTTTTAAACCATGGAGGTGAGTGCCTCTTCCCCCGCCCGCACCTCCATTGCTTTTGCCTTCTCATATTTTTATATTTAATTTTTTCTGTAAGAGAGTCATTTAGTTTTTTTTTCTCTGTCATACCCTTTCAATTCTTCACAGTTTTTGTTCCCCAACTTATTCCATTATCATTATCCAGTTTGAATGATCTTCCTAGTCCCTGAAATTATCTCACACACATTACTTGCCCTCTTCAGAACTTACTCTCTTATGCTTTGAACTACTACTTAGATTTTTAACCATCTCATTTTGCTTTCATTTCTTTTTATATTTTTTAAAATAGTGAGTTTAATGACCAGAAATGTACCAACTTTATAGTACTGGCTTCTGAGGGCTAGTATTCATCCACAGATACTTTTATCTCAAGACCACTATAGGCAGACAGGTTGGACATACCATCCACCTCACCATGCCTCTGCTTGAACATGCCATACCCAGATATAAGTGAGTAAATTCAACTCCATGTTCATCCATCCGTTGGCCTCTCTGCAGCCAACAGGAGTGGTAAATGTTGGATCAGGTTTTGCATTATAGATACCTGTTCAAGAATAGCCATCAGATGTTAGCAGCTTATGGACAATACCAACCTGACCTGGTGACACAGGTTGCCATTTAATAAGGTTGAACTTCCTACCTTCATCTTTCCTTGTGTCTGTCCAGCTTCTTCCTTCTTAACTCCAGTTCCATCACATTCATCACTCAAGCAATGCTTTTAATAATCCATGTCTGAACTCCACAAACTTCCAGGTCTCTTTTCTTTTGTGCATATTTCATATTTTTATTAACAATGAGTAGGCTTGTGGCACCTTATAGGCCAACAAAAATATATATAGTATCTGTAAGTCACTCAGGTACCACAAGATTACTCATTTTTAAAGTTACAGACTAACATGGCTATCCCTCTGATACCTATTATTATTGCATTTCATTTTTTATTATTTCTATAGCACTGTTAGAATGCTCAGTACCATACTGTGGTTGATGTGAACTAAATATAAAATGGGCCTTAGACCCAAGGAGTGTTTAGTCCTTTGATTAATGTAAAGCAGTACAACTCACTTTGCATTATGAGCACTTTAGGATTCAATATTTTTCATTGACATTCCTGGATTTGTATAGTGATAACAGTCTCTGTATTATAAGGCTAGTAAATGTCTCCAATTACAAATCACATTTATGAATTTTTTTATGTCTTGAAGACTGTCAAGAGGCAGACGTCTGAAGGGTGTGATTTCTTGACAGACTGTTTATGTACCAATGTGTAAAATTTCCCAGAAATCTGCTCCACCATTTCTGTTGCCCGTAGGGTTGAGAAATTCAACAGCACCTTATGTTTGTGGTTGTCTAATCGTCTTAAATGCAAGCTCATCTGGTCGCACTGACTATCATCATGTTGTAAATTGGTTCATTGAAATTTCCCGCAGATATAAAAGGAGTTTTAAAAGTAAATTTTTACCCCATGATTTCTCCTCTTCAAAATGGTGATTTGACTCAACAGTTAAGAAAGAAAGAAAGAAAATTAAGTTTAAAAACAGAGAAAAAGTTGAATCTATGTATCATGTAACAAATGGAGTTCAGAGAAGCATTTTGTGAATCAATACTGTTATAAAAGCAGAGGTGTCCACCATGCCATCTGTCAAAGAGAACATTTGAGAAGACTTGAGATCGGGAGAGATTCCGGATAATTGGAAAAAGGCAAATGTAGTGCCCATCTTTAAAAAAGGGAAGAAGGACAATCCAGGGAATTACAGACCAGTCAGCTTTACCTCAGTCTCTGGAAAAATCATGGAGGGGATCCTCAAGGAATCCATTTTGAAGCACTTGGAAGAGGGGAAAGTGATCAGGAATAGTCAATGTGGATTCACGAAGGGCAAGTCATGCCTGACCGATCTGATTAGCCTCTATGATGAGGTAATCATCTCTGTGGATATGGGAAAGTCAGTGGATGTGATATACCTTGACTTTAGCAAAGCTTTTGATACGGTCTCCCATAATATTCTTGCCAGAATGACTTAGAGAAATTGGAGGATTGGGACACAAGAACTCTGATGAGGTTCAATAAGGACAAGTGCAGAGTCCTGCACTTGGGATGGAAGAATCCCAAGCACTGTCACAGGCTGGAGACTGAATGGCTAAGTAGCAGTTCAGCAGAAAAGGACCTGGGGGTTACAGTGGATGAGAAGCTGGATATGAGTCAATAGTGTGCCCTTGTAGCCAAGAAGGCTAATGGCATATTAGGTTGCATTAAGAAGAGCATTGCCAGTTGATCCAGAGAAGTGATTATTCCCCTTTATTCAGCTCTGGTAAGGCCACATCTGGAATATTGTGTCCAGTTCTGGGCTCCCCACTATAGAAAGGATGTGAACGCAGTGGAGAGGGTCCAGCGGAGGGTGACCAAAATGATTAGTGAGCTGAAGCGCATGACCTATGAGGAAAGGCTGAGGGATTTGGGTTTGTTTAGTTTGCAGAAGCGAAGAGTGAGGGGGGATTTGATAGCAGCCTTCAAATTCCTGAAGGGAGGTTCCAAAGAGGATGGAGAAAGGCTGTTTACAGTAGTGATGGATGGCAGAACAAGGAGCAATGGTCTCAAGTTACAGTAGGGAGGTCTAGGTTGGATATTAGGAAAATCTATTTCACTAGGAGGGTGGTGAAGCACTGGAATAGGTTACCTAGGAAGGTGGTGGAATCTCCATCCCTAGAGGTTTTTAAGTTTCAGTTTGACAAAGCCCTGGCTGGGTTGATTTAGTTGGGATTGGTCCTGCCTTGGGCAGGGGGCTGGACTTGATGACCTCCTGAGGTCTCTTCCAGCTCTATGATTCTATGATTCAGCCTCACCTATAGCCCCACCCCCTCCACTCAGGCCCCTCCCCCACTATGGGAAAGGGGGGAGGAGGAGCAGCGCGCCAAGCACACACCCACCTCCCACCCTGGGGAGGGGAAGAGCATGTGCACCACAGCAACCCTGGAACAGTGTGGAGGGAGGAGGTCCTGCGGCCCAAGCAAGGCCTAGCTTCCCTGGCCCCAGGAGCAGCAGAGAGGGAGAGGACACACGGCACTAACCTCCCCCCACGCCACCCCTGGGAGCAGCGAGGAAGAAAGAGTTTGCATGGCCCAAGCCTCCCTACACCTGGGAGCAGCATGGAGGGAGGAGACCCTATGGCCTGAGCCAGCTCAAGCCTCCCAACCTGGGAACAGCGGGGAGGGAGGATGCCATGTACATGTCTACCGTCACAGAGGGACGGGTAATGTTAGTATAAATACAGGCAAAAATTTCTCCTTACTGTGTACAAGCCGCTCTTCTAGGAGACAGACAGTGGTGCATTGTTTGGCAGTGTGTTTGGTGCAGAGTCATTCTTATGAAGCAGGTCGTGATCGCTAAACCTGCGTGTACACTGCACCGCACTCAAAATAAGATACTGTATGCAATTTAAGCTACGCAAATTTCGTATCTTATTTTGATACTACAATGAGGTTTACAGGGATGTTGGAATAGCAAGCTCAAAATAATGGGCTTGTTGTGAAGACAGAGGTATCCCGAAATAGCATTGCAGTGTAGATGTGTATGGTTAAAACACATGGTAGGGATCACATCACTGTTTCTTTGAATATTTGCATTCACATAGTGAATGCAATTAGCAGACCACACTCCATGTGGCCATCTTGTGTCCCCTAGTTTTTTCTAGGCTAGGTTGGAATTAGAAAAGGTCAGAAAAATTCCAGTGAAACATTTTTTCATCAGTACTCTCAGACTTATCAAAATGTAATAGGGCATGTCTACACTAGAAAATTATTTCAAAATAACTTATTTTGAAATAATCACTTTCGAAATAACTATTTCAATATAGCATGTCCACACTACAGAGAAGCCTCAAAATTAGTCCAAGGCAGGCTCCCTTAATGTAGATGCACTACCTCAACTTAGAGCCCCAGGAAGCACTGGGGAGTAATTACTTTGAATGACTCTGGGAAACAGTTATTTTGAAATAGCAGCAGTGGAGTGTCCATGCTACTGTTATTTCAAAATTACCATTTCAAAACTTAGGAGAGAGATTGGATGGCTAACAGTTAGCAACTACCTTGAATTATACTTAGCCATGCAATCTTTCTCCTAAATTGGTAGCTGAAAACTTTATTTTCAGTCTTTTGGTGTACTTTTACAAAGATTGTCTTTTAAAAATTTTAATGTATTTATATATCTTTGGTTTTAGATTGGGGGGGGGGGTGAGGGGGCTGCCAGGGGGGCCACAGCTGGCAGGGGCGGCCTGCTGTGTCGGTGACCTGCAAGGGGGTGGGACGCGACCTGGCAAAGGAGGAGGCCTGGGGGGGGGGCAGGCTGCTGAGAGGCTAGGAGTTGGTCGGCGGCCTGCCAGGGGTCCGGGAGCCTGAGCTGGCGGGGGCGGCCTACCAGAGGGCCGGGAGCCAGTCAGCAGCCTGCTAGGGGGCTGGAAGCTGCAAGGGGGCTGGGATGCGGACTGGAGAGGGGGTGGTGTGCGGGCTGTCAGGGGGGCTAGGAGCCGAAGCTGTCAGGGGTGGTCTGCCTCGTCGGTGGCCTGCCGGAGGGGCCAGGAGCCGGCAGTGCCACCACGGAGGCAGGCGTGCCCCCCTGTAAGAGGTGGTGGGGGTGGCCTGCTGGGGGGTCATGAGCCAGGAGCTGCATGTTGTGGCACATAGGCAGGCTGGCTGTCTGTAGGAGGTAGCGGGAGCGGCCTGCCAGGGCGGGGGAGGGCCAGGAGCCATAGATGACAGGGGCGGCCTGCCTCACTGGTGGCTGGCCGGGAGGCCAGGATGCGGCCTGGTGAGGAAGGGGTGGGCTGTCAGGGGGGGCGGGAGCCATAGCTGGCAGGGGCGGCCTGCTTCATCGGCAGACTACTTGGAGGGCTGGGACCCGGAGGTGCCGGCACGGAGGCAGGTGTCCCACCTGTAGGAGGTGGAGGGGGCAGCCTGCCTGGTGTGCCGCAAGCTGGAAGCCGTGCTGCACTGAGGCAGGCTAGCCACCTGTAGGAGTTGGCGGGGGCAGCCTGCTGGAGGGGAAGGGGGCTGGGAGCTGGTGCTGGAGGTGGGTGGCCTGCCTCGTTGTCAGCCTGCCGGGGGGTGGGGGAAGGGGGGCGGGACCCGGAGGTACCAGCATGGAGACAGGTGGGGCCACCTGCAGAAGCTTGGTGGCCTGCTGGGGGGACCAGGAGCCAGAGCTTGCTGGTGTGGCCTGCCTCATCGAGGAAGCCAGGAGACAGAGCACACATGTGCACGCCTGCAGGAGCTGCTGCAAGAACTGATGGGGCAGCCGGCGCATGTGCGGGAGGGGCAAGTTAAAAATCCCGTGACAGACAGACAAGAACGGTGATGGCTTAATTGAAAGATTGTCTAATAATAAGCGTTATTCCTCATGGAAAACAGGAGTTATTATTTTAAAATAACCAGCCCCTTATTTCGAAATAAGGGGCTTGGTAGTGTGGACGCTCCACTTGTTTTATTGAAATCAAGGGAGTTATTTCAAAATAATTCCCTAGCGTAGGCCTGGGCTAAGGATACATCTACACAGCAACATCATTTTGAAATAACTAGCTCTATCTGAAATAACTTAGTCTGTGTATACAGAGCAGGCAGTTTATTTCGAAATAGTGTTAAAATACTGTCAAGCTGGAGGAGTTCTTATTCCGAGTCTTGTAACCCTCATTGTATGAGGAGTAAGGGAAGTCAGAGGAAGAGTGCTCTATTGCGAACTAAGTGCTGTGTAGACGCTCAAAATAAGCTATTTCTAAATAAGCTATGCAATTGACGTAGCTCAATTTGCATAGCTTATTCCGAGTTAAGCTCTGTTGTGTAGATGCACCCTAAATGTTTTCTGAAGACAGGTCAATGTTGACAAAGGACCCAGATATGCAGATAGAACCCAGATATAGATCCAAGTGAACCCTGCCTACCAGGCAGGTTTACTTCCAGCTCTTCCCCTAGACTCCTTTGCAGCTTGCCTGCCAGACTGCCTTGGAGTTGGGGACTCCAGATCCTGCAGGGTCTGCATCTTTGGGGTACCCTGGCAGGCAGATTGCCCCAGAACTAGGGCTCCCTTCTCTTTAGCAGGGCATTTTGAAAACTTTAGGTTTCATTGTGAATCAGAATTAAAACATATTTTGAAATACCAAAATGATCTGTGAAACAGAATTATCTTTCCCTCTCCAGTTCTAGTTGAAATTCTGCTCTGGTTACGGTTCCAGGAAGAACCACTCTGTCCTTGTCCACTGCTCATGTCCTTCTCTCCCACTAGCTCTAATGGTGTAATACAAACACTATTTTAATGTGTGCAGAGTAATTCATTTCCAAGTTATTTTGGTTCTCCCAGATTTTTGCACTTGAAAACTTACTTTGATAGAAAGGAGATATTTTATGGAAGGGAAACAGAGGGCAAAAACCAGAAAAGATAAGGGAGTCAGTCAGACAGTTCCAAAAACAAGAAGTGCTGTCTCAGGTTACTAAAGGACATTAATTATAGCTTGAGGTGATCAAAAAAATGGTTCAGCAGATTCACAAGCATTGTGTTCAGGAAAGAATTGAGTATTTATACCAGGAGTGAGTCTGGCCCAATCACTGAAGCCCATCTTAAAGAAAGATGCATATACAGTTAATTTTTTAAAAGGCCATAAGACACTAATAATAAGTACCACAGCTAGATCTATTGAAACAGATAAAGTAGCAACCAGCATTTGGATCAGGTGCATCAAAAATAAATCCTTCGGTATTCACAGAGCTTTACACATATCTTACTTACTGAATATTCTTTCACATTAACAACCCAGTAATAGCTACTAACTGTAACACCATGAAAGAACAGAAATAAATGTCTTCTAAGTGTCTCAGCATCGTTCTGGTTTTATTCATAAATACTTTCAATATCTTCACCGAGTACAAGGTTGTAAATTCTCAAGCACATTAATTTATACCACTGAGGCTAACAATAAACCTTGGTTTTGAAATACAGGTATTTTCCAATAGGGACAAAAGACTGGACAATGACACTAAAATCTGCTTCTACTATTTCACTGCTGCAAAAGACAAAGTATACAATATGCTTAAGATAAACACTAAAGATAAAATTACCAGTATATATTTTTGTGTCATGAGTCCTGCTGAACAACCAATGCAATTAAACTTAGATTAGTTAATTTCCTGCAGCTCTGTAAAGAGCTCTGTAAGTGTTAAGTAGTACTATTACTTACAATGTAATAGAACTAAAATAGTAAACCTGTTAGTTTTAGATGCTTTAGATCCTGGGTTGGAACTAATTGCACTCTCCTATTTTGGATGACTTCACAAATCGGAAGATACACTCTAATTCACATCAGGTTGAAGCAGAAGGAGAAATCTGAATCTTAAAGGGCAGGTCTATATTACGGACTACAGTTGACCTACATGAATTATGTAGCTGTATCGATGCACATTAGGTTAACAACCTGTGGAATCTGCACAGTTTCTTCTGTTGATTTACCTTACATGTCTTGTTCCAGTGGGGTACTAGAGTTGACAGGAGTGCATTTGGTGGTCGATTTAGGGGGTTTTAATTAGACCACAAAACCAACCTCCAATGGATCAATCATCATAGAGTTGATCCACCCAGTGGTGGAAACAAACCCCTAGAATCTGACTCACTGTTTTAGGTACCTAGCCTACCTGCTAAAACAAATATGTTTCAGAAGAGGGTAGCTGATGTTTCAATGTAGGGCAAAAATACATTTTAAATGAGTAAAATAAAACATACAATAGGACTCAGGACTGCAAATCATGACATTTTTTGGTTGAAAACTGTTGCCCTTTGGTTTGGCAAATACAGACTTCAATGGGAAATAAAAGACATGGTGTGTCTATCAATCAGTCAAGCAGATGATTGACAGATAGATAGATGTCTTTTCTACTTGAAGAGCTGGCTCTACACAAGACATGGTTGAAGTGGACCAAATGTTCACTTACTCATCTTTAATGTAAATGTACCTTATGGATTGTTGAACTTTCTAGAGACTGCTGCTGTGTTGATTAATTGCTACTGAATGCTAATGAAGGGGTGAGGTGAATATACACTATCATGTATTTAAGTGATGATTGATTGGATTTAAACACTAGCTGTCAAAAGAGTACTTACCAAATGCACAAGTCCATAAATATGCAGAGCTGTTCGCTGTCTCCCTGTGTGTCTTCCTGACCTTTCAAGTTGAGCTGCAACAGGGAAAGAACTGCCCATTTAGAATTTTATTGCTAAAGTAAATCCATTCCTCAGGAAGCACATCACCTTTCATGACAGGTTATAATTAAACGTTGATGCTCAGTGTATAGTTGCATGACACAATGCCACTTCCTGATTCATCCTTTTCTTCTTCTCCAGAAAAAGTTAAATTTTAGCAAATTAGAGTAATATAGAAAATGCTTAGAGACTGATTACTAAAAGAAAAAAAACACTTAATTGAACAAAGATATAAAATATAGCGGAGGGATTGTGATGAACAGGGTTAGGAATAAAAGAAAGAAATGTCATTGCCAGTTTAAGAAAAATGAGACCACATTATTATGCTGTCTGTAAGAGATGGAATGAAATAAAATACAACAACAAACTCCTGGAAAGCACTAAGGCCCAGATCTTCCAAGATATTTAAGGGCCTAAATCCCAAAGCAGTTAACTGGCTAACAAATTTGATTGGCTACAAGAAATAGTTGCTGACCTAATAAAGAAAAGTACAAGAGCTTTGGGCTTGGCTGGGGAGAGAAAGAACAAGCAGTGTGTGCAGTAGTCGGAATGTAGTAGGTAGCATTGAATTTGGAGTCAGCTCAGAATAAAAAAGTTTGAAAGAGCTGTTGCTATTTTTGTCAGTACGTTAATAAATATCCAAATTTCTATCCATCCAGGTTCTTTCACTAGACCCATCCAGTTGGCATTTGGGTACCTCGCAGGTGTCCTGATAACTAGTCTCTAACAACCAGAATGACTGCTAATGAGCACTACAGGCACATCTACAGGCAGTCCCCGACTTACGCGGATCCGACTTATGTCGGATCTGCACTTACGAACGGGGCTTTTCTCGCCCGAGCTCACAGGGGGCAGGTCGCCTCCCGTGTCCTCCGGGGCGAGAAAAGCTTCTCCCAGTCTCCCTGGTCTGCTGGGGGGGGGGTCCAGCAAAGCCGCTGGACCCCCCCAGCAGACCAGGCGGTGGCTTTGCTCGGGTGTCCCTGGTCTGCAGGGGGGGTCCAGCGGCTTTGCTGGACCCCCCCAGCACCCCAGGGAGACAGGAGCAAAGCCGCACGGGCAGCAGGGTCCCTCCGCCTGTGCAGCTTTGCTCGGGTCTCCCTGGTCTGTTGGGGGGGGAGAGGGCGCAGCTAGTCCCCCCCCCCCCCCAGCAGACCAGGCTTTTGTTGCGGGACGCCTTGGGTAGAGCATCTGGGGTGCTGCCGGGTTGGTCCTGTGGGAACCTACCGGGCAGCGCCCCAGCTGTTCTGTCCCAGGCTCCAGATTCAGCAATTGGATAACCGTAGTCAGAGAGTTGTTGTTAACGGTTCTAAATCCTGCTGGAAAGGGATAACAAGTGGAGTTCCTCAAGGGTCTGTTTTGGGACCCGTACTGTTCAATATCTTCATCAATGATGTAGATATTGGGATAGAGAGTACGCTTATTAAGTTTGCAGATGATACCAAACTGGGTGGGGTTGCGACTTCTTTGGAGGATAGGGACATAATTCAAAATGACCTTAGCAAGTTAGAGAAATGGTCAGAGGTAAACAGGATGAGGTTTAATAAAGAGAAATGCAAAGTGCTCCACTTAGGAAGGAACAATCAGTTCCATACATACAAGATGGGAAGCGACTGTCTAGGAAGGAGCATGGCGGAAAGGGATCTAGGGGTCATAGTGGACCACAAGTTGAATATGAGTCAACAGTGTGATGCTGTTGCAAAAAAAGCAAATATGATTTTAGGTTGTATCAACAGGTGTGTTGTAAGCAAAACTCGTGAAGTCATTCTGCCGCTCTACTCTGCACTAGTTAGGCCTCAGCTGGAGTACTGTGTCCAGTTCTGGGCGCCACATTTCAAGAAAGATGTGGAGAAATTGGAAAGGGTACAGAGAAGAGCGACAAGAATGATTAAAGGTCTGAGAACATGACCTATGAAGCCAGGCTTCATGAACTGGGCTTGTTTAGTTTGGAAAAAAAGAAGATTAAGGGGGGACATGATAGCGGTCAAATATCTAAAAGGGTGTCACAAGGAGGAAGGAGAAAATTTGTTCCCTTGGTTTCTGAGGACAGGACAAGGAGTAATGGGCTTAAAGTGCAGCAGGGGAGGTTTAGATTGGACATTAGGAAAAAATTCCTGTCAGGGTGGTCAAATATTGGAATAAATTGCCAAGGGAGGTGGTGGATCTCCCTCTCTGGAGATATTTAAGAACAGGTTAGATAGACATCTGTCAGGGATGGTGTAGACGGAGCTTGGTCCTGCCTTGGGGCGGGGGGCTGGACTCGATGACCTCTTGAGGTCCCTTCCAGTCCTATTATTCTATGATTCTATGAACTGTTGAAACTGATCAGGCTGATTCCAGGAAGCTGGGGGCAGAGCAACTCTGCCTCCGGCTTCCTGTAGTCAGCCCCTGGTCAGTTTCAGTGGCAGCAGCTGAATCTGGAGCCAGTTCCAACTTACATACAAATTCAACTTAAGAACAAATCTATAGTCCTTATCTTGTACGTAACCCGGGGACTGCCTGTATACTGTTTCACAGTTCAAGGTGTAAATAGTAGTCAACGTGCACCAAAGTGCTTCCCAGTGTGGATGCTGCAGGCAAGACACGAAAGGCTCCTAGTTGATATTAACATGAAGGTTGCACCTCCCTGGTCCGGCACTCTCGGGACCTGACCAGTCCCAGATGAGGGATTTTGCTGGACCAGGGGAGGTCATTCTGGACCCCTGCCACTGGCCTCCCCCGGCCTGATCACTAGCCTCCCGGCCAGCTCCCGACTTGCTGCTGGCCTCTTTGCCCTGCCAATCCCACTGGGCAGCCATCACTGCCAGGACCCACCGGACAGCAATGTGGACCATCCTGGAGCTCCAAGACCCACAGGACTGCTGCACTCTGCGGGGCCCTGCCACAAAGAGCTACCGCAACTCCCAGACCTGCTGGGCAGCCACACACTGGGGCATGCCATGTGCCATCAGCTTGCTGCAAGCAGCCCACTACCCTGCCAACTCCGTAGGGATCCTTGCCGCTGGCTTTTCACCGGGATCATGGTTGCCAGACCAGAGAATCCCAGTTAAGAGAGTTCCAACTGGTAGTTCTCTTCCAACAGAACTACATTAATGCAATGTAAGAGCTAGGGCTAGCCAATGATTTTTAAAAAATGATAGTGATTAATTGCAAAATTTTTAAAAAAGTTTTGTTTAAATGCAGCTTTCCATGCATGACTAAGCAGCAATAGAATACAATTCATTTAAGTATTTTGGATATGTTCTACATTTTCAAACATATTACTTTAATTATAATGCAGAATACCAAGTGTATACTGCCCTGGCCTCCGTGTACTCTGCGCGCCTCCATCACCACTGGCCCTCAGGGGCTCCCCAGGCTCCCCAACCCACATCACCTTCAGGCCCACTGCCTTCTCCAGTGCTTAATTTGTATTTAAAGAGGTGCTAGGGCTTAGCATTCACTAAGTGCTATATTGCCACCACTAATTCTGTGCTGCTGCTGCAGTTCATGGTGCCTGGCACTCTGCCTGTTGCTTAAGGCCGGCTTCATGCTGTCAAATGGGGACTGCCACCTGCTAGAGGCCATAGCCATTCAGAAGCCTTCTGGCCACACCTGGCTCACCAGGGTGCCATTTCAGTTTTAGGTTTGATATGAGAGACTATGTGGGAAGAATATAAGTGTGTGTTGGGAGAGTGCTGTCTCTTTAAGAAGAGGATGCTTTTTTCAGCCAGCAGCAGTTGCTGTCAGCAATTCTCACTCTTGAGACACCCTCGACAGGCTCCCCCTGTTCCCAACCTCAGCTCAGCGGCAATTGTGCACATGGGTGGGGGCAGTGGGACACCCCATCATCAGTCGTTCCCCTCCCCCCCGCCCCTGCCTTATGCAGCAGACAGGAGGCAGGATCCCAGTCCATAGCAGTTTGGCCAAGGGTGTCTCCATAGGGTGGGGGAGGAGGTGGGAGTAGTGGTGGAGCAAGGGAGAGAGAGGAAGGGCACCCCTGACCAGGAAGCACACAGCAGTGCCACTCGGAGCACAAGACAAGGGCAGTGGCCACCCTCACACCTCTAAGGGTGTCCCTGTCCAGCAGGGAGGGAATGGTGCAGGTAGTGGAGGGCTTAGCTCCTCTCTCCCCTCAGCAGGTGTTTAACTGGCTCTCCCAAATCATCCATCGTCTACTTGATAGGGCCCCAATCAATTAGTGCAGTGGGTGTGGGTGTGGGGAGTGTCATGTGGTGGTGTCTCCCAAGTGCCCTTTCCCTATTTTGCATCCTTGCAGCTGCTGGTGACTGTCCTTACCCCTCCCCTAATGTAAAACAAATCAATAGATTATCGTGGGAATGGGAGCACAAGTCCCTGCAGGCCAGGAGGCATTTCAATAATCCGTGCATCTGCTCTGTATATTATGGAGTCTCTTGTCCCAGACCGACTCCTGCTTGCTGCTGCAAATAGTGCATCCCTCCCCGCACGGCCGTCACTGAGTCCCATCTCCAGGGGTGTGCAATTAATGCTTGTTAAAAAAAATAAAGTGTTAATCTGTTTAGAGTTAATCGCATGCGTTAACTGAGTAATTGACAGCCCTGGTAAGAACTGTTTGTAATATCCACACAAGGGAGTTACAGCACAGTGCTGTGGTGTGTGCTGCTATTCACACCCATACTGTCTGAATAGCGGGGCAGTGTAGATGTAACACTGACAGGTGGAACTGAACCTGCAATCTCTGCAGCTTAGTGCATGAGCCTCCACCACATGCAGCTAAAAGCCAGCTGGCTCTCAGCTAAGGCTGTGGAGAAGATTCATTATTCTCCCTGCAAGTGCCACTAGATGGGACAGTGCACCACACCCTGGAGGTGTGTGGGTTACATAGATAAGCTTTCAAATTATGCCATTCAAAACCAATGCAAAACTCATGCCTTTGTTTTTGCTTTCCTCTAAAAGGTTCTTTACATATACAAACTACAAACTAATCAAGATTTTTCTCTTATAGGCAGTTATTATATTTGAAATATTTGAGAAATACTCAGTAACTATAGTAATGGGGGGCCACACAAGTACACAGATATATAGATTAGACAAAATTGCCTGCTATTCAAATTGTCAGATTTACAGGTTGTGAGGAACTATACAACACTTCAACACTGGCACCTTATACTGCTGCACATAAAAAAGCCAGTAATTAGCAAAATTTACCACTCTTTGGCTATGTCTACACAGCAGGGTTATTTTGGAATAACTGATGTTATTCCGAAATAACAAAGAGCACGTCTACACTGCAAGCCATTATTTCAAAATAATGTCGAGCTGGAGGTCTTCTTACTGCAACTCCTGTAACCCTCATTTCACAAGGAGTAAGAGAAGTAAGAGGACGGGTGCTCTTCTTTCAACTTCCAGCCATGTAGATGGTGCCAAAAGACGAATTAAGCTATTTCAACTTAAGCTATACAATGGATGTAGCTCAATTTGCATAGCTTAATTCAACTTTTGCCTTGCTGTGTAGACGTGCCCTTTGGTATTAGAGAAACAATATTATTTCCCTCAAGTACTTATAATAGAAACAAAGGCTAAGTCTACACTATAGCCTCTTGTGCAAAAACATATGCAAATGAGGCAAAGCGTGGAATATCTCCGCACCTCATTTGCATAATTAATGAGGCTCTGTTTTTGTTCAAGAGGCTTTAGCGCAAAAAACCCCTCTTGGGCAAGAGCCGTTCTTCTTTTTTTCAGGAAGAACAGTTCTTGCGCGAGAGGCGGGGTTGCGCAAAACGGAGACAGAGATGGCTCCTTTTTGCACAAAAGCCTCTTGCGCAAAAATGGAACCTCATTAATTATGCACATGAGGCGTGGTGATATTCCATGCTTTGCCTCATTTGCACATGTTTTTGCACAAGAGGCTATAGTGTAGACATAGTCGAAAGGTATTACCCCCAGTACTATGGAAACTGATGGGTTTTTACTGAATTAGATAGAGAAGTCACCAGTAAATGTAGGAGTCAGGACCAACATTTTGATTCCAGTACAGACAATTTAGGGAAAACATCAAACCATTTGCAATGATGAAAAAATATTACATGCATCATCAGATCTTCACTTGATATAAAGTGACTCAGATCTTCACTTGATATAAATCTACATAGCTCCATCCAAACCTATTTACCCTAGGTGAAAAGTTTAAAGTTTCAGAGAAGTGGTTTCTTGAGTTTACACCAGACAGCAGAAAGACATGCTATTGTGATGATTCATTGCAAGATTTTCACCTATGAAGATTATACAAATTCATGGATATCACTATGTGTTTCCACTCAATTCCAGGTAACCATTATATAGAGGTAAACCTTGGCAGCTCATTGGCTGTTGCAAAGGTCAGTAACAGACATGGGCCCACTGCATTGTACACCTCTGAAATTTAAAGCATAAGTGACAGAAATTAATAAATTGGTACAAATGAATGGGGTGGTGACTGCAGACATGTTGGTGTCAAGCAAAACAATACCAATGGTACTATCAAAATAAGGTTGATCATAAATGCTGAAAAATTGATAATTTTTCATGATTTTTATTGAAATGTCAACATTTTAAAAACATTCTACCTTTCTGTAACCTGTTCTAAACTGGTGGTGGTAAGAAATAGAAGGTAAAAATAAAATAAAAAATAGCAAAATTGTTAAAAGAGAACTCTTGTGTGTTTGGAAAAGAAAAGACAAGCATTTATCTATTTTATAGGGTTAATCTAGACCTGGCTAATGTATCAGTAAAGTTGCAGTAAAAATAAAAACTTCTGGTTATAAGATCATTTTCCATAAGCATCAAATGTAGCCTTTTGGCATATTGCCGAAGAAATCCACATCAGCAGAGGAAAAAGATTGTTGTTCTTGTTTTTAAATGTTGACCTGACTGGCATCTGCTGAGCCACATACAGCAGATGTTGAGACAATCAGCATTTTTCCTCTGTCCCCTTTTCTGTTTCATTTTGCAAAGATTACTCCAGCATTTTGTGGAGCAATTCACTTTGCCATAGCTTCCTTTACAGCTCTTCATTTACAAAACTTCAGTGCCACTCCAACTCATCTGATGAAGTGGGTTTTACCCACAAAAACTTATGATTCTCTCTATATTTTTTGTTAGTCTCTAAGGGTATGTCTACAATAGCCCCCTAGTTCAAACTAGGGAGGCTATTGTAGGCATTCGAACTTGCAAATGAAGCCCGGGATTTAAATATCCTGGGCTTTATTTGCATCTTCCCGTCCGGGCGCCATTTTTAAATCCCCTTAGTCCAAACTAGCTGCCTGCGGCTACACACGGCAGTCAAATGTTAACTCGAACTAAATCCTTAGTTCGAGTTAACTGTTACACCTCGTGGAATGAGATTTCCTATAATCTTACGGGGGTGCGGGAACAGTTTTTATAGTGAGGGTACTGAGAGCTCTTGAACCCAAGGGGAAACCCTGTATATAATGGAAACCACTTCAAGCCACAGGGTGCTGCAGCATCCCCTGCACCTTCAGTTCCAACACCTATGCAAACTTACATAGAGCAATCCAGGTACAAAAATGTGTGAATGAGGCAACTAGTTGCCTGGGTGTGCAAATAACTATAGTGCACATAAAGCTATTCACATTTTAATAGATCTGTGTGTGCAAATGAAGATTTTCATAGTCCTCAGCCTTTATTTGTGAAATTACATTTCTTTGTAAACATATGGATTATTCACACACTAAATGCAAAAAATTAAAGGCTAACTTAGGGCTCCTTTCACACCTAACTTGATAAAAGATCATGTACATATGCTCATAACTGTCACAGTTTCAGGGTTAACTGCACTTTTGACACACACATCAGTTTTTCTTAAGGACACTCATTGAAGGGTTTAGGATTCCCAGCTATCTTGTCTCATGTGGCAGAGATCCCTGTCTTTCTTCCTTTAGACCAGGGATTTAGATTTATAGTCCCACAGCACCTGTGGGTAATTCTTTTTCCAGGGGCAATAACAGTGTATATCAGTTACCAACCAGTCTTCAGAAAGATAACTGTGTTTATTCTTAGGGCAGATGCACAAGTGGGTTTTCCCCCTTTGTTACAAGTTCATTTCAGTCCTCAAATCAGGAACCAGATTCAGCTGGACAGGTCAGGTGTTTCACTCTACACTCCAGATGATTTCCAGTCTTTGTGAAAAGGTAATTACCAATCAGTGGCCCTTTCCCAGGGCTGTAGCTTCTAAAGACTGAGTTTTTGCATAACTACGTTTGTAAGATTTCCAATAATCACTCCCCAGGGACTCCCCAGGAAATCCATTTAACAGTTATTGTCTCAAAACTCTATGCCTGTCTGGCACATATCAGTATAGTCATTTGAACTCATAACCCTTCCCCAGTCTCGTATCTCTCATAACACCATCAAATCAGGAACTGTCCTGTACATTTATTGTATGAATTTCAGAAAAGGCCAAAAGATACAAGGGAGATATACATGCATAACTTTCAGTGAACTCAGGAGGAGTTTGTGTGTCCAAAATTCCTTATTTTCCCCTAGTTCAGCCAGCCCCTATTAGAAGGCCCCCTGGTTTTCTGCCAGGCAATACATTTCTCTGAGCACTCAAGAGCTATGACACTCGGAGACTTTTGAGCACATAATTATTTAGAAATGCTTATTGGCCCCCACGGCCAAGCATTGACATTAATAAAACACAGAATGATAAGCCTTCCAGTTTAAGAGGCCCCAATAATTAATCCTCCTGCCCTTGCCCCTAAACAAAAGGGCCAATCACATAAAACAAGCCAATAAGCTTTCTATGTGACTATACTCTAAGATAGTTGCTCTGCATTTAGGGCTTTATATAGAACACCCAGCAATTTGCCCAGACATTTTAGGGTGGCTATAGTGCTCTCCCATCACTGTAGTATCTGAGAAATAAGCAGAAAGTCAACACAGAATATAGAGCACAGGTTTTTCAGAAAAGAGTCACTGCAGTTCTTAGACTGTGGGTCAAGACATGAAGTCAGAGGGACTTGAAACAACTCGCTGAAAATTAAGCACCAGCTTATGAACTTTTCTGAATTGGGGCCTATTTCTAAACTCACTACCATGATAATCAAGTGCTATATAATAGCCCTGAGAAGAGCAGATTTTAGTAATCTGCCCCTCAGGTTCAAAGGAAGGATCACTGTGGTAAGTACCACATTAGGGAGGGGTACTCTCAGCCATAGATTATATGATTAACTATGTTCCATAGCTTCTACTGTGCCTGTGAATCCACTTGAAACCAATATTACCCAAAGACTATGACCTGCATTAATAAAGGCCAGGTATAGTTCCTCAATAGAAGTCATATTCACAACCCTCCCATTATTTATCCAAATGCCCCATTTTGCATCAGTTCCACCTCATCCACACAGAGCTTAAGATAGTTTTCTCCCCTTTCATTTTCTTACCTCTTTTAGGCTTTGAAAGACTACAGAAGCCATAGTATCCTAGTTTGATGACAATGAGCTGTCATATATGTACAAGCATCTTGGAAACCAAGGCGATTTACTGTTTCTTCTACAGACCACACATATAAAGTGACCAGGAGGAGGAACAAGATGGAATCCTGCACCAAATGTGTGCACCAAACCAGGTACCTTCAGGGACTTTTATGAGAGAAAGAACAAATCCACTGAAGGTCCTCAGCTCACCATTCCTGAAAAACTTTGCAGTTAAATCACAGAGACACATAATGAGAGAAATGTAGGGCTGAAAGGGAACTCAAGAAGTCTTCAAGTTCAGCCCTTATTAATAGGCATGATCAAGTAAATGTAGATCATTCCTAAGGGTATTTGTTCAACCTGTTAAACCCCTGCAGTGATGGAGATTCCAAAACTTCATTTGGAAGCCTATTCCAGAGATTAGCCACCCATATAGTGTGAAAGCTTTCCTTCTATCTAACCTACATTTCCCTTGCTATGCCAATTATTTCTTGTACTACCTTCAGCAGACATGGAAAATAACTGATCCCCATTCTCTTTATACCAGGACCTTCATACCCGAAGAAGAGCTTTATGAAGCTCAAAAGCTTGTTTCTTCCCCAAACAGATGTTAGTTCAATAAAAATATTACCTCACCTACCTGTCTCTCTCATATCCAGGGACGAAAACAGTTACAAAAACACTGCAAACACCAAGATCCCCATCCCAAAATTCTTTTCTCAAGACTAATGAATTCCATTATTTTAACCTGTCCTAAAGTGTGGTGCTCATCAGTGGACGCAAAATTCTGACTGAACCCTCTCCAGCACATAGAGTAGGACAGATACCTTCTTTGTCTTGCATACAATACTCCTGTTAATATACCGTAGAAATAATATACCCCAGAAGTAATGCACATTGAAAAAAATAATCCCAACTATACATACAATATGATAGGGACTAATTTAGCTACAACTACTCAAGAAAAAGATCTTGGAGTCATTGTGGATAGTTCTCTGAAAACATCCACTCAGTGTGCAGTGGCAGTCAAAAAAGCAAATAAAATGTTAGGAATCTTTAAAAAAGGGAAGAGAATAAGACAGATAATGTCTTATTGCCTCTATATAAAAAGATGGTAAACCCACTTCTTGAATACTGCATAGAAATGTGGTCACCTCAAAGATATATTGGCATTGGAAAAGGTTCAGAAAAGGGCAGCAAAAATGATTAGGGGTTTGGAACGAGTCCCATATGAAGAGAAATTAAAAAGGCTTAGACTTTTCAGCTTAGAAAATAGGAGACTAAGGGAGGATATGATAGAGGTCTATAAAATCATGACTGGTAGGGAAAAAGTGAATAAGGAAAAGTTATTTACTTATTCCTACAATATAAGAACTACGGGTCACCAAATGAAATTAATAGGCAGCAGGTTTAAAACAAACAAAAGGAAGTTTTTCTTTACTCAGCACACAGTCAACCTGTGGAACTCCTTGCCAGATGATGCGGTGAAGACTAGGACTTTAACAGGGATAAAAAAAGAGCTAGATAGATTCACAGAGGTTAGGTCCATCAATGGTTATTACGAGATGAGTAGGAATGGTGTCCCTAGCCTCTGTTTGTCTGTAAATGGGTGACAGGAGAGGGATCATGTGAGGATTACATGTGAGGTTGTGAGGGATCATGTGAGGTTGTGTTCCCTCCCTTTGGGGCATCTGGTATTGGCCACCATCAGCAGATGGGATACTGGGCTAGATGGATCTTTGAACTGACCCAGTATATCCGTTCTTATGTTCTTAGAATATTAGCTTTTTTCACATTTGCATCACATGAATGACTCATCTTGAAACTGTGATCTATTGTAATCCATGGATTTTTCACTTGTACTTCCACCAGGACAGGTATTCCCCATTTTAGAGTTGTGCATTTGATTTTTTCTTTCCTAAAGAAAGTATTTTGCCTTTGTCCTTATTGAATTTCATCTTGTTAATTTCAAATCCATTCTCCAATTTGTCAAGGTTGTTTTGAATTCTAATCATGTGCTCCAGTGCTTGAAACTTGTATAGCTTGGTGTTATCTAACAAAACTAAGTTGCTCAAGGTTTGACTTACACCCTGGCTGGCAAGACTCTGGGTTCCAGAATCATGTGGTGAGGATTTTTCTTTCTGCACTGAGCCCCAACAAGTCTAATGCTCGCCTTGTGTGGTGGACTCCCTGAAACCTGTTTGCACCCCCTTCTCAGGAACCCTGGACTCCTGATTGAGAACAACTGATCTAGAGCAACAATAACAGAAAGGACATTTTACCAGTATCTATGTCTTAACCATCCACCGTAAGCAATAACATCTCCATTCTGGAGCATACCCATCTTTGAAGTCTGATACAAGATGTGATAACTGGAGTTGTCCAAACACTATTCTTTCAGGACAAACTTAAAAAACAACAAATAGTCTGGTAGCACCTTAAAGACTAACAAAACATGTAGGTGGTATCATGAGCTTTCGTGGGCACAGCCCACTTCTTCTTTCAGTAACTTTCCCTTACCTGGTAGAGTAGAAACTGAGTGAAAAGGACAAAGTTGTTAATATCAAAGATGTCTCCTTGATCCCAGACTTCACCACGCTGTATAATAAGATGCTCTCCACCGGTGACAGCGTACATTTAGGGAATCACATGGCCTTAGCAGTATACTCAGGGCACTGCAGAAGCTTAGCAGAGTTAAGCATTTACATAGCAAAGCACATTGCCTAGCAACAGCTCTGGGGCTCCCCAATGGCTTCCAGCTCATGAAAACTACTCGTAGCAAATGGAATTTGAAATGAAAATGCTCAGAATAGTCTGTGTGCAGCACTTTCAAGTTTTAAAATGGTTATACAACAAGGCTTAATGTATATGATACTCCCATAAAATAATTTACAGAAAACTTGAGTGCAGCAAGGTGTATTTAACAATAGCTAAAATAAATGTGCAGTACAAATACAATGAACATTTACATATCAAATATTAAATTTCTTTACCTGATTGCTTAAGTGGTGGTAGAAGAGGGTGGAAATTGTTTTACAACCTTTGGAGCAAACCCTAAAGATCTTACTCACACTTTAATAAGTTACTATTGAGACAAAACTATATTGATTTCAGTGAGAGTAGTGCCTGAATAAAGACTATAAAAACTTACCATTGACTTCTTTATTTGGCTTTTCCCATTAGGTTCCATAGTGAGTAGTTTAAAAAATGATGATACTTTATTGCATGAAGGTAGAAATCAATTTTGATGCTTTTTATGTGGCAAGAGGTTCTCCCTATGTGACTGGTGATCATTTTGAAAGATCGACTTTTGCAAATGCATGCAACTTTATTTTGTAAGTCCTCCTTACTTGCCCCTTCATGGAATTCACATTATTGCACCATGAACTTAACCCTAAGCATTGCAGATGTGTAAAATTCTAGTGTCATGGAGTCCCTCGCACATGGTAAGTTCCCACAAAACATTTACCCAGACCGATAAAGAAATGTTTATGAGGTTGGCAAAAAAAAAAAAAAAAAGTGTGAACACTACAGGCAGACAAATATTACCCTTGGTCTGCAGCCATACAACCTCAGGATGTGATCTCAGAGCCTAGGCAGGGACAACACTGGGTAGTTATTGGATGGGGAGCTCCAAGGAAAATCCAGGTGCTGAAAGAAGTTTTGTTAGCAGTGTACATTGGAAAATGTAACATATTTCTTACTTGAAGTTTTGTATAATTTTCTAAAATAGTTTCCGCACACAAAAAAAACCCCTAGGTTACTATTAATGGACATGATTCCATGTTGCAGTTCTCAGGAAGCACTTCTGACAAGGAGGCAAAAAGGTGGTTTTATATCACAGAGAAATCAGGCTGCTAAGAAAGCTGGTGCAGCTCTTTGCCGTAAGTTAGGCCTATGAGGCCAGCTTACCAGTTAGGTCCTTAGGCCAAGTTTACAACCACTTGTACTGCTGAAACAGTGTGAAAATGCATTATGTGAGCATAGAATGTGACCCAATGTTGCCAAGTGCTATTCAGAAGAAAACTCTCCAATGAATACATATCATACCCCAAATATTAAAAACAATAGAAATCACAAACCATCATTACAAACAGCTCTCAACACCCAATATATATTTGCATCAGTGCCACCATTAAATGGGAATATTTTTAGTGACTATTCCTAGGGTTGCCAGATACTTTCACAAAAAATACCAGACATGATGGGGAAAAAAATTGGTTGAGCAAAAAAACAAACAAAAAAAACCCACCCAAAACCAAAACCAAAACAAAAATGGGGGAACAAACTTGTTGAGCAAAAACTGAGCCAATACCAGACACCTGGCAACCCTAACTATCCCCCAACAACCCTGATCAGCCTGCATCAAAACACCCTCTCTACGTCTTGCTTGTGCAAGAACTGTTTTGCAGAAGAGTTCTTGCACAAAAAGTCTTCCAGAAGAGCGCATCTACACTGGCATGTTCTTTTGTGCAAGAGATGTGCTTTTACGCAAGAGCCTCCATGGCAGTGTGGACACTCTCTTGCGCAAAAAAGCCGTGATGGCCATTTTAACTATAGGGGCTTCTTGCCCAAGAAATTCATGTTGCCTGTCTACACTGACCTCTTGTGCTAGAGCTCTTGCACAAGAGGTTTTATTCCTTGTAGGGATAGAACTAACTCTTCCGGAAGAAGCCCTGTTTTACAACGCTATACTGTAAATTTACTTGCACAAGACAGCAGACAAGTTTTTGCTCAAGAACAGTTCTTGCTCAAGAAGCTGCCAGTGTAGACATAGCCTCATAATAAATGCAAAGTATGGATGAACTTCGTATATGTATTCTCTCCGAGTTCTACAGAAAAACATAGGATGATATTTTTCACTGGCACTGGTGACATTGGGAGCCCAACCGGAGACATCCTGAATGGGCTTCATTTTCTCAGTCACACTCTCTCAAAATAAGGCTCCAAGGAGGTTTCTGAAAGTGGGCACTCAGAAACTGAGTAACAGAGACAATAATAAATCATTCTTCATTAATCTTCAAGCATAAAGCGGATGGATAGGCCATGCTCATTGGCAGGAGGGATTGTACCTGCAACCTTAGGAGCTAAAGCCATGAACTAAAAGCCAATTGGCTTTCATCTAAAGCTGTAGAGCAGACTTCACTCTATCTTGTCAGTGATGTCAGTGTCTCTGGGTTATCCATACATTGTTAAAAGTCCATTCACTCCTCTTCATAAATGTGTTGTATAAAAAGTCTGTCCTCTCACACAATCCCATATGAGCCACAAAATCAGAAATGTTTTAACAATTCTGGACCACCAATTGTACCCTATAGATATTTGTTAGTAAGGCACAGGTTTAAGTTAAGTCATTAAAACAATGAGACTACAAGCCTCAAGGCCTATGAGGGTACGTCTACACAGCAGGGCTAAAGTTGAATTAAGCTACCCAACTTCAACTTCATCAACTGCGTAGCTAAGTCAAATAGCTTAACTCGGCTTTTGGCACTGTCTACACAGCAGAAAGTCGAAGGAGGAACACTGTTCCTTCGACTTCCCTTACTCCCTGTGAAATGAGGGTTACCATGAGTCAGCACAAGAAGTCCTCCTGCTCGACATTATTTTGAAATAATGGCTTGTAGTGTAGATGCATACTATGTTATTTTGGAATAGCATCAATTATTCCAAAATAATGCTTCTGTGTAAGTGTACCCTAAGACAATAGCTTAGCTAAGCTAATCAAAGCATAAGACTCAAAAAGTCTTAGCATAAACAGCTGATCAGAAATAACCCTGGATCATAAAATCATACAAGATAGGATGCTGTAATAAATGAGCATGACTAAACTACTGACAGTTTATACCACCTTGAAAAACTTTAAGTTAGGAACTTTTGCAAATGTTCAGCAACAATTATACCATGGTAACTAGTGGTCGTATATGCTAATGCACTTGAAATAAAAGGCCTAGTAATCTATGGGAGAAAGGCATCCCAATTAATAGGATGAGGAAATATAGATAAGGAAAATCGGCTGAACCCACTACTGGATATGTAATAGGCATAGCAGGAATCGGCATAACACATTGTAAAAGCTAAATCCATGCCTTGGGAAGATGATGATTGGTGATGGGGATGGGCATGATGGTGCAGATGATAGCTAACATGTTGGAATTTTCCACAAAGAATAGTTGTGAGTACATGGAAGCTTAGACACTCATTTTATATTATCCCTACCTTCCTTGCTGGGTAGAAGTGCTTGTGATTTTGCTAACTGTGCTAATAAAAATATTACAATGACAAAATGCCTCCTTGGTGAACATTGGTGGCCACAAAATAACTCAAACACTTCTGGGTCTGATCATGGGACATATCCCTGCCAAACTACAGTGTGTTATTTAACATATATATTTAATCAGTACACAATCAATAGACCAGGAAACATCAATATCTAAATAAATCTATCTCTGGGCACAGAGAATACAAATACATCCATTTTTCATCTTTTCTGAGAAAAATAATTCCATATACCCCATTAGTTAAACATGTTTTGGGACACATAATGCAAGTTGAATAAAGCTCTAAAGTAATAATTTAGGGACAAAACTTTTTTCCGCTGCTAGTTACTGAAAAAAATTCTGTTAATGATAATTACCAGAGCTGGGTATTAAAGATAGAGTCAGAGTTCTTTTGTAACCTTGGCTTCTGATTTGCTTAGTTTTTATTATTTGGGCATTACCCAAACCCACATATTAGCATGTGTTATGAGCCTTCTTTTATGCCCAAGCTTCAGCAGTTGTGAGTCTATTACTGCCCCTGCAATGATGATTGACTCTCGCTCACACTCCAAGTTTTAGCTCAGGAGGCTCCTAGTTCAATTCCCAACTCTAACTAAATGATGTTTTATTTTATTGTGATATAGAATGAAGCCACAATCCTGCTTCATATACTGACCACAAAACATTTAAACATGAGTTACAACTTTCCTGAGCTGAGTAAGAAGCATCCTCCCTAGAAACAGTCACTATGATTGTTTCACCTGCTCCCTGGCCATCCCAGCTCTCATTCGCTGTCACCAGGGGCAGTTCCTCACTGTCCCTTCTTATTGCCTGTCACCCTGGCTCCAGCCCTACTTCAGATCTCACTGCTGGTTTCCCATCTCCAGCCTTGGTTCCCAGCTGCAGCCCCATTCCTGATAATCTCTGTATAACTAACCTACTCTCTTTGCTCACTAAAATACTGCAAAAATTAAAAAGGGAGGGGGCAGCCCAACTTTATTGGACCACGATGCAGCTGGACTCCCCTCCTGAATGTATTGGATGAAGATCTCCAGAATGGACCGAACTGAACATAGCAACTTAGGTTCTTCTTTAGAATAGGCTGTGATCTGATCTATTATGAACTCAGAAACTAAGATTTGGGTTGTTTTGCATGGCTTCCTTATTTACTCACCCTAGGTTGGCCATCCCTAATGGAATCACAGAAGCGCAGTATAATATGCTTCTCTAGCTCTTTCTAGCAAACTTGGTCAACCTTGGGACAATCGGTTAAGCTGTAAGAACAGTTTTCCTGGTTCAGAACAGTAAGATTCCTAGACAAACTTGTTAACCAGAATCAGGTTAGTCATCATCACTATGGCCTGATACATTGCTACTTAAGTTGATGTAAGTTACATTGCTCAGGGGTATGAAAAAAATCAACCTAATGT
This sequence comes from Pelodiscus sinensis, assembly GCF_052426305.1. Classification (NCBI taxonomy): domain Eukaryota; kingdom Metazoa; phylum Chordata; order Testudines; family Trionychidae; genus Pelodiscus; species Pelodiscus sinensis. The sequence goes on from NC_143053.1 coordinate 44,260,640, forward strand.
AGTGTCTACACTGAGATAAGTTGGTGGGAGATGTTCTCCTTGTCTGTGTCTAGATTACATCCCTCTTTCAATAGAGGGATGTAAATCAGACACTTCAAAATTGCAAATTGAGTGGGGATTTAAATATCCCATGCTTCATTTGCATAATCGCATCATGGCGCTCTTTTGAAAAAGCGCCATTTCGAAAGTAAAACCGCAGTCTAGATGCAATTCTTTTGAAAATGGCAGGCTTTTTTGAAAGATTCTGTAAACCTCATTTTTTGAGGAGTACAGGATCTTTCAAAAAAGCCTGCCATTTTCAAAAGAATCATGTCTAGACTGCGGTTTTACTTTCGAAATGGCGCTTTTTCAAAAGAGTGCCATGACGCAATTATGCAAATGAAGCACGGAATATTTAAATCCCCACTTCATTTGCAATTTCCAAGTGTCTAATTTACATCCCTCTGTTGAAAGAGGGATGTAGTCTAGACACAGCCTTTCTGACTTAGCTTCCATCTCTCAGGCAGATGGAGTACAGAAGTTGATTAGAGAGAGTTTTGCTATCAACTTATCACCAGATCTGTTAAATTGATGCCATTGCATCAATTGCAGTGGTGCAGCATTAAATGTATTCAGATACCAAAAAACTCTACATGAATTCACTCCTGGAGAGAAATCATTCTAAAAAGAATTTCAACCATTAACAAAACCAGCCTCTGATCCCTGATCATACCAGAAGAGATCACTTGGCTGTTCTGAGGCTGATCATTTCTGTTGTCATAAATCCCCCTGGTTTGTTAAAGCCAATCTTTCTGTTACTTTTTCACCTATGATGCCCTTGTCTGTGTTTCAAACCTCATTGACCTCAATTTCAAGTACAAGCTACATTTATTGTCCTCCAACTCCACCCTATTCTCTGCTTCTAGAGCTTAAAAACATTGCCAAGGCAAAGCCTATTATCTGGCTCAACAGTTTCCCAGATTGATTCAATATGTCACAATAAAGATGGAATATCTAGGTATAAAATTGGTATATTGCCATTACATATCTTACAGTATTACTCACTTTATAAAGTTATAATTTGTGTTGTACACAGACCATAATTTCTGGAATTATTATTAGGTGAGTTATGGTAAAAGACAGTAACTACTGTACCATTTAGGGGTAACTTGGGCTTCTACCACACAGAATCACTATACAAATGCAATTGTTCTATATATTCGAACAGCATATTTTTGCTTTATCCTTCCCTCAACTAAGGAAGTAAAGGGAATGCTGAAGCAAATTTCCCTTTCTGTTGCTATACCTGTCATGGGTCAGGTACTAAATATGTTTCTGTCTCTGTTCTGTTTGATATTCATTTGCTTAATCAAAACCATCTGCTTTCTCCTAAGAGTGGCCTGGGAAAGAAATATTGTTTAGTTAATCTTTTCCCAAGCTTGTGCATTCTTTGGCTGAGAACTGACTGATCCCTTGAATGATTTACGTCCCTGTTTATTCCAAAAAGGCTTTATGGTTTCGCATCATTTTCTTCTTTGCAATGCAAAATGTTTTTAGAGCAGCAAAACACTCACCTTTCAGGTAAGTGTCCTTAAGCATATTTCAGTTCCAACAAGACATTTTAAAGATTAGGCATATCATTTTCACTGTTCTTTTCTGATTCATTTCAAAGAAAAAAACACTCTGGTATATTTGCTCTATTATAGGTTTTCTGCTATATTCTTTTTCTCTCCTCAGACAACATTTAACCCACTTCCATTCACTAAAAGCTACAGGGCCAAATTCTGGGTTTGTATGCCCTTGTGCAATGACTGAAGGAAGGTTTCTCATGAATGCAGAATTTGGCCCAGGAACTCCATACTGCGCTAACTCAAGGCATTCTCCTATAGAAACCAGTCCACAGTATATAGGCATTATTCTCTTTGGGTATATCTACACTACCACCCTAGTTCGAACTAGGGTGGTAATGTAGGCAACTGGAGTTGCACCATTTTTAAATGTCCGCTAGTGCGGACTCTGTGCCACGCGGCTACATGCGGCACGGACTAGGTAGTTCGGACTAGGCTTCCTAGTCCGAACTACCGTAACTCCTTGTTTCACGGAAGCCTAGTCCGAACTACCTAGTCCGTGCCGCATGTAGTCGTGTGGCACGGAGTCCGCACTAGCGGACATTTAAAAATGGCGGCGCCCGGCGAGATGCAAATGAAGCCCGGGAAATTCAAATCCCAGGCTTCATTTGCAACTCCGGTTGCCTACATTACCACCCTAGTTTGAACTAGGGTGGTAGTGTAGACATACCCTTTGTCTGTTATCTTTAGGGAATTTGCTATCCGTGTAAAAATATTTTCTGTCATTTTTAAAGCCATGGTTCTGTTTAATAGCACAAGGTATTGCATCCTATGCTGTTCATTTAACTATGAATCTGTGAGGGTTGAAAAAAGGGGAATCGGATTGCTCCTTCTGATACTGGCACCAGGTTCATTGCTCTGTTCTGTACCATCTATCAAGGTTGTAAAGTGCTGTCAGGTTCAACTGAGCCCTGAAGGGGAGCAGAGACCAGTGTTCCCTCTAAGCTGCATGCAGCACAGCTTCACCGGTGATTAATCAGACCCTAGCCCAGCCACTCAGCTCCATGCAGGGAGCGCTGAACCTCTGGCTGGGTAGGGCTGATTATCCACATGCTAAGCTGTGCTGCAGCAGTTTAGAGGGAGCACTGGTGGAGATCTCCTAGAGACATTCTTGAGGAGGTGTCTGTGCCTGGAGTCTCCTAGTTGGCTGCATCTGACCAGAAGCTATTTAGGTTCTTGTCCCAATTCAGTCTACAGATTAAGAAATCACAGAGAGTTCTATCCTGGAAGAGGACTCCTGGGTTGCAGGGCAAGGACACTTGAACTGAGGACAATACCAAACTGTTAAAATCTTAATTAAAATAAATGAAAGAAAAACAAATGCTATGAAACAATGGGTTATAGACAATGAAACAATTCTGTTACTTCTGGCAGTAACATTTCTATGGTAAAGAACTATTTAGTCCAGCTTACTCACACCCTTCCCCAAAGACCTGGTGGAAAGAGATGGAGGACCAGCCTGGCCAGATGAATTTGATGGTTTAAACAGGTAGGCTACGTCTAGACTGGCATGATTTTCCACAAATGTTTTTAACGGAAAAGTTTTTCCGTTAAAAGCATTTGCGGAAAAGAGTGTCTAGATTGGCACGGACTCTTTTCCGCAAAAGCACTTTTTGCGTAATAGCATCCGTGCCAATCTAGACGCAGTTTTGCGCAAGAAAGCTCTGATCGCCATTTTAGCCACCGGAGCTTTTTTGCGCAAAACAGTTTTCAGCTGTCTAAACTGGCCCTTTTGCGCAAAAGCATTTCCGGAAAAGGGTTTTTGCCCAAATGGGAAAGTCCAAGCATTTGCGCAAGAAGTACTGATTTTGGACAGTAGAACGTCAGTGCTTTTGCGCAAAATGAAGCGGCCAGTGTAGACAGCTGGCAAGTTTTTCCGCAAAAGCATCTGCTTTTGCGGAAAAACTTGCCAGTCTAGACGCAGCTGTAGAGTGTTGAGGGTGAAGCTAAACTACAAAGCTGAGCTAATAGCTTGATAGAAGATAGAAAAAGCTGAAGAGTGAACAACAATCCCTGCAATCCCTACCATGGTTTTTTTATAGAGCTCTGGCACTGCTTAATTAAGGTCCAACCTTCTATGCTCAAATCTTATTTCCTCACCCTAATAAATCTTTGGATACAATTTATTCTGTAGGTTAGCATATTACAACACATATTCCTACATATTAATATTATCTTGTTCTTGAAACCATTACCTTGAGTCTTACTTGTTACTTCCATGTTCTGTGGTATACCCTGTGTTTACTGACTGGTTCTAAACCCCAGTTAAACAGATCCAGTTTTCTATTTGGTTCCCATATTCAGTTCCCCAAAGTCCAGGGGCAATTTGTAGGCTACTTTTATCTGTGCCAAAGATTGCAAATACCTATACTAGCTTGCTTTAGCTAATCATACAGGATACAGGTCTGTATGTTTCTTGTGTTACAGCCAAATACTATGAATAACTATGGATAATTATGAATGACCATGATAAATAAAACACAGACTCTAAAAATATGATTCAGTGAAAGTGGGAAATAAGAACAAGAAAGAAGCATGTCATATGGTGTGACTAGAAACTTAACCTTTTGGGCTAAACATTCAAGACCCCAGAAGTTGGTCTAATCCAGTGTCCATCTCTGATGAGACAAGGGAGAAGTGTTTTATAACACCCAAAATATATGTAATACTTGTAATCATCTAACAATTTAGGCTTACACGATCCAAGGTGGAATAATGAAAGTAGGGACAAGTTCAATGAATATTGGGGTCAACACTGTCCCCTTTTGGATGGAGGTATCCTGGGTTCTCAAAGTCACCCCTGCCTCTCTCCTAAGCTCCTGAAAAAAATTACAGTTCAGGTGCAGATTTTCTCCAGTATATTTTGTCCTTTTACCTCATGGATTCTTTCAGCTCAGAGGTTTGTGCATTAAGAGCCAGAGATCACAGGTTCAATGTGTCTTCAAGATATAAAAGGGTTCAAAAAGACCTAGTAACATTCATGGAAGATAAGTCCATCAATAGCTTTTTGCCAAGATGGTATTCCAAGCCTTTGTTTACCCAAAGCTGGGAATCAGTGGCAGAAAATGAGTCACTTGGTAATCTATCCCGTTCATTTCTTCTGGGGCACCTGGCATTGGCAAGTGTTGGAAGACAGGATACTAGGCTAGATGGACTTTTGATATGTCTTAGTATGGCCATTCTTATGCTCTTATGTGTTGATATGCACTAATAAACATTTTGGAGAGAGTCTGCGCCGGACTGTCACAACTTTGAGGACATTAAAAGCCAACCTAAATGGTGGAGCAAGTTATTAGCATGTTTTCTTGTTAAATCAGGCACTGGGCAGCTAGAGTTCTAAAATGTTATAAACGTTTTATAACATGCAATAAATAAGAATGCTCACACTGATGTGTTGATTGAAACAGGTACTTCTTCTAAGACCGGCCCACAACATTTTGGCACCTGATGCCCTCATGACCTTTCGCTTGGGCCAAAACTTTGAAAGGTCTCAATTCTCTGGGTCCTAGTGGTGCTCCCCGAAAGTCTGGCACCTGAGGCGGCCGCCTCAGTTCGCCTCATGGTAAGGCCAGCCCTGACTTCCTCATGTCCCATCTTTTGCATGCTCCTGTTTCCACTACTCCTCCCCTCTTACTACATATTCTGGATACTTTCCCCTCTGCTTACATAAAGCACTTGTGGAAGGAAATAAACTGATGGTGGGAGGTTAACACTCTCAAATGCTGTGGGTATACTCCCTAATTTCAGTGGGTTTCATGATGTAGGAAGGACTTGCATTTGCCTGAATAAAATCACTGTGAATTTGCTTCCTCATTTCGTGACTTTCTTTTTCACTTGATGGAAACACTGAATGAATTTTTGTTCACAATTTTCTTAGTGTGAGGAAATGTGTTTGAAGGCATTTCTGTGGTATTTGTCATTAGTATTTCAGCTCCTCACATATGTGCAGCAGGTGAAGCTTCCCTGTGGGAAGGCTAGCCCCCTATTCCACCTCTTCCAGCTGAGGACCCGTCTTTTCCAGGTGAGACCACACCCCCACTTGCTTCTCTGAGTCCCTCTGTGGCCCAGCCAACAAGGGAGTGGGCTGAGAGCTTGACCCTGGAGTTGCACACCTGGTGGGTACTGTAGGCATGGGAAGGCAATGCCTTGCCAAACTGCCTCACCTGGCCCTACCCATGCTCTGCTGGAGTCCTCCAGACCCACTCCCTCACCCTGTTGTTGTGATGCCAGAGGCTGGGGGCTGCACAGTGCTGCCTGTCCTCCTGTTGCTGGGACCACTCTGACTGCCAAAACTGGTGACTGGGTAGGGGGAGGCTTGCTGGTTGGAACTGCTGGATCACTCTCCAGTGCTTCAGGCCTAGCACAGGCTGCTGCTGCACAACCCACCAGCCCTCCAGAGCTCTGGAGACTGGGCAGGCAGCAGCCACACTGTCTGCTGGCTGTCCGGCGCTCCAGGCAAGTTGGGGCTGCACTGCCTGCCAGCTCTCTGGAGCTCTGGGGCCAGAGGAGGCTGGGGGAACTACCCTAGGGCAGAGAGGGGGCAAAAGCCAGGAGCCACATTGGGGAGGGGGCTGAGAAGGGGCCAGCAGCTGCCAGTGGGGTGGAGTTAGGCTCTGGTGACCATGGAAGGGATGGATTTGGGGGCTTCACAAGCCATGGGTTCTCCCACCACCAATGTTGTACACAATGTTCCAGATAAGGTTTCACCAGTGACTTGTGTAATTTCAATAACATGTCCTTGTCTCCAGTGGAAATAACTCACCTGATGCATCTAAGTATATGCATTAACCTTTTTGATGCCCACATCACATTGATGACTCATAGTCATTCTGTAATCAGCCAGTACACCCAGATCTTTCTCCATGCCACTTCCAACTGATAAATCCCATTTTTATTACACAGTTGTCCATGTCATCTTGTATAATATTCTCAAGCAGAAGGGGCGGGGCCAGGATACTTCCCTACTTTCCCACTCTGGGGATGTCTATATTGCATTCCTCTTTTGAGAGAGGAATGCAAATGCAACTGAGCGAAATTGCAAATGAAGCGCAGATTTGAATTTCCAACACTTCATTTGCATAATCGCGTCCGGCCACTATTTCAAAATACCCTATTTCAAGATAAAAAACGCTGTGTAGACGCGGTTATTTTGAGAAAAAAACCCTTCTTTCGAAATAACCCTTACTCCTTAAAAAATGGGCGGGTGGTGGTGAGGCCCGTGGTGGGGTACACCCAGCCCCTTGAGCTGCCACACAGTGGCTGGCTGAAGCTCTAACAGCCACCACATGGAGAGTGGCTGCCATTTTATAAACAGCTGATCGGGGGTGCCAGCGATGGGAGATGCGCGGCAGGGGGGAGGTGGTGTTGGTGGAACCTGTGTGGGGGGTGGTGGCAGTGGGACCCTCATTGGTAGGGGGAGCAGGAGGTCAGAACTGGAATACACCCTAGCAGCTTGAGTCACCGCACAGCCCTGGCTGAAGCTCTGGCAACTGCCATGTGGTGGGCAGCTGATGATGTTTTAAAATCAGTTGCTCCAACCCATGGGGGGAGGGGGTTGGGTGGTGACAGGATTTGTGCCATGGGGGATGTGTGGGGGGGTCAGGACTGATGTGCACCCTGTCCCCCTAAGCTTCTACACAGCAGCTGGCTGAAGCTCCAGCAGTCGCCACAAGGCGAGCAACTGCCAGCATTTTATAAACAGCTGCTCTGTTGTGTTGGTGGCAGGAACTGTGTGGTGGGGGTGTGGGGGAAGGAAGAGAAAGTACCGGGGTAGCATAGCAGAGATAGAGAAGGGGTCTGGTCCAGGGAGAAGGAGGGAAGGGAGAAGGGACCCTGTCTGGCACAGCTACAGCCAGGGAGAGAGCTGGAGTTGCCTACCCCCCATGACAGAGGTGGTGGTGAGTGCAGTGAGCAGGGGGCACAGCCCCCTAATGCCCCTAAAGATCAGAAAAGAGTCATATAAAAATGGAAACTAGGTCAAATTACAAAGGATGAATATAAGCAAATGACGCAAGTTTGCAGGGGCAAGATTAGAAAGTCAAAGGCACAAAACAAGCTCAATCTATCTAGCGACATAAAGGGTAACAAGAAGACATTCTACTAATATATTAGAAGCAAGAGGACGATTAAGAACAGGGTAGGTCCATTATTCAGTGAAGAAAGAGAAACAATAACAGGAAACTTGGATATAGCAGACGTATTTAATGACTTCTTTCTTTTGGTTTTCACCAAGAAGATTGATGGTGATGGGATGTCTAACATAGTGAATGCTAGTGGAAAAGGGGTAGGTTTAGAAGTTAAAATAGGAAAAAGCAAGTTAAAAATTTCCTTAGAAAGTTAGATGTCTTCAAGTCACCAGGGTCTGATGAAATACATCTGAGTCTTTAGCTATCATCTTTGAAAAGTCATGGAAGTCAGGTGAGATTCCCGAAGACTGGAAAAGGGCAAATATAGTGCCGAGCTATAAAAAGGGAAATATTAATAACCCAGGAAACTACAGACCAGCCAGCAAAGATAATGGAGCAAGTAATTAAGGAATTCATCTGCAAACATCTGGAAGATAATAAGGTGATAGGTAACAGCCAGCATGGATTTGTAAAGAACAAATCATGTCAAACCAACCTGATAGCTTTCTTTGTTGGGATAACAAGTCTTGTGAATAAGGGAGAACTGGTGGATGTGGTATACCTAGATTTTAGTAAAGCATTTGATACGGTTTTGCATGACCTTCTTATCAATAAACTAGGGAAAATAACCTAGAAGGGGATATTATAAGGAGGGTGCATAACTAGCTAGATAATCATTCTTGGAGAGTAGTTATTAATGGTTCACAACCATGCTGGAAGGGCATAATAAGTGGGGTTCCACAGGGGTCTGTTTGGGGACTGATTCTGTTCAGTATCTTCATCAACAATTTAGATGATGGCATATAAAGTACATTTATTAAGTTTGCAGATGATACCAAGCTGGGAGGGGTTGCAAGTGCTTTGGAGAATAGGGTCATGATTCAAAATGATCTGGACAAGCTAGATAAATGGTCTGAGGTAAATAGGATGAAGTTTAATAAGGACAACAATCAGTTTCACACATACAAAATGGGAAGTGATTGTCTAAGAAGGAGTACCGCAGAAAAGGATCTAGGGGTCATAGTGGACCACAAGCTAAATATGAGTCAACAGTGTGACACATGATTCTGGGATGCATTAACAGGAGTGTTGTGAGCAAGACATGAGAAGTCATTTTTCCTCTCTACTCTGCACTGATTAGGCCTCAGATGGAGTATTGTGTCCAGTTCTAGGCACCACATTTCAAGAAAGATGTGGAGATATTGGAGAAGGTCCAGAGAAGAGCAACAAAAATTATTAAAAATCTAGAAACATGATCTATGAGGGAAGACTGAAGGAACTGGACTTGTTTAGTTTAGAAAAGAGAAGATTGAGATGGGACACGATAGCAGTTTTCAAGTATCTAAAAGGGTGTCACAAGTAGGAGGGAGAAAAATTATTCTCGTTGGCCTCTGATGATAGGATAAGAAGCAATGAGCTTAAATTGCAGCAAGGGAGGTTTAGATTGGACATTAGGAAAAACTTCCTAACTGTCAGGGTGGTTAAACACTGGATTAAATTGCCTAGTGAGGTTGTAGAATCTCCAACACTGCAGATATTTAAGAGCAGGTTGTACAGACATCTATCAGGGATGATCTAGACAGTGCTTTGTCCTTCATAAGGATATAGGACTGAACTTGATGATCTCTTAAGGTTCCTTCCAGTTCTAGCATTCTGTCATTCCCAAGCACTGCTACAGGTTGGGGGCGTCAAATGGCTAAACAGCAGTTTGGCAGAAAAAGACCTAGGCTACGTCTACATTGCACTTTCTTGCACAAGAATATATGCAAATGAGGCGCAACAATTAATATCGCTGTGCCTCATTTGCATACTTAATGAGCTGCCATTTTGCACAAGGGGCTTTTGCACAAGAAGTAGCTGTCTACACTGCTCCTTCTTACACAAAAACCCCCTCCTACGCGAGAGCCATTCTACCTGAAAATAAGTGGCAGAACGGCTCTTGTGCTAGAGGGGGGTTTTGCGCAAGGAGGAGCAGTGTAGATTGCTCCTCCTTAAGCAAAAGCCCCTTGCGCAAAAAAGGTGGCTCATTAAGTATGCAAATAAGGCTCATTAAGTATGCAAATATTCATAGTCGTTCCTCATTTGCATATTTTCTTGCGCAAGAAAGCACAATGTAGACGTAGCACTAGAGATTACAGTGGATGAGAAGCTGCGTATGAGTCAACAGTGTGCCCTTGTAGCCAAGGAGGCTAATGGCATATTACAGAGCATTAGGAGGAGCATTGCCAGCAGATCTAGAGAAGTGATTATTCTCCTTTATTCAGTGCTGGTGAGGCCACATCTGGAGTACTGAGTCTAATTCAGGGCCTCCCATTACAGAAAGGATGTGGACGCGTTGGAGAGAGTCCAACTGAGGGCAACAAAAATGATTAGGGGGCTGAAGCACATGACTTACAAGGAGAAGCTGACGGATTTGGGCTTATTTAGTCTACAGAAGAGAAGGGGGAGGGGGATTTGATAGCATCCCTTAACTACCTGAAGGGAAAATGAAGGTAGGCTGTTCTCAGTAGTGACAGATAACAGAATAAGGAACAATGGTCTCAAAAGCAGTGGGGGAGGTCTAGATTGGATATTAAGAAAAACTATTTCACTAGGAGGGTGGTGAAGCACTGAAATGGGTTACCTAGAGAAGTGGTAGAATCTTCATCTCTAGAGGTTTTTAAGTTCCAGCTTGACAAAGCCCTGGCTGGGTTGAGTTAGTTGGGGTTGGTCCTGTTTTGGGCAGGGAGTTGGCCCTCCTGAGGTTTCTTCCACCCTTATGATTCTATGATTCACCTTAATGATTAACAGATTTAGTTGGGCATAGGTTTTCATGAGTAAAAAACACTTCATTTTTACCCATGGAAGCGTATTGCCCAAATGAATCTGTTAGTCTTTAAGGGTATGTCTTTAAGGGTACATCCAGAGGCATGCAAATTAGACTACCCGACATAGTCAATGCTTGTCAGCACAGCACAGCAGTCAAGACTTGGATCGGTCGACAGGAAACACCTTTCTTGACTACTCCTGTAAACCTCATTTCACGAGGCATAAGATGATTGTCTGATGAGAGACCTAAGCAATTCACTTGAGACAAAAAAAGAAAAAACGTCTACCATTCATTCAGGAATTAACTGATAGGCAGCCCCATGTAGGAGTTACATCAATCTGTTCCAAAATATATTTCAATATAAAAATATTACAATAATTGTTGTTGGCCTCCGTCAGTCAGTTGACCATGGATGACGTATCCTAGTTCTCGTCTTGGTTCGTGTTGAATTGTCTGGGACAGCGTCGGGGACAGCGTCGTTGGTGGCTGAAAAGGCCAATCCGGGACAGGCATTCTTTGCCGCAGAAGTCGCAGCTATAGGTGGTTCCCTGGCTGTTGTTGTTGCGTAACTTCCTGCGGGCTCGCTTTTCTTCTGATGCACGCATCATGTTCGTTTCGCCTGACTTGAGCTGTGTGGTCAGGGTGCCCCTCCACTTTGGGCGGTCTGCTGAAAGGTCTTCCAAGGACTGCGTGTTTATGTCGATGGCTTTCATGTCCCTCTTCACGACATCTTTAAATCGCAGGTTCGGGCGCCCTGTGGTTCTCTTCCCAGATGCCAGTTCCCCGTAGAGGATGTCCTTTGGGATCCTCCCATCCTCCATGCGGCGTACATGGCCAAGCCAACGCAGGCGACGTTGTATTATATTACAATAATATAAACTGCAAATCAACCAAATAAAACATCAAGGGTATGTCTACACTACCATCCTAGTTCGAACTAGGGTGGTAATGTAGGCAACCGGAGTTGCAAATGAAGCCCGGGATTTGAATTTCCCGGGCTTCATTTACATCTTGCCGGGCATCGCCATTTTTAAATGTCCACTAGTGTGGACTCCATGCCGCACAGCTACACATGGCACAGACTAGGTAGTTCGGACTAGGCTTCCTATTCCGAACTACCGTTACTCCTTGTGAAACGCCATTTAAAAATGGTGGCGCCCGGCAAGATGAAATGAAGCCCAGGAAATTCAAATCCCGGGCTTCATTTGCAACTCCGGTTGCCTACATTACCACCCTAGTTCGAACTAGAGTGGTAGTGTAGACATAGCCTAAGATGCAAAGCATTGTTTAGATTAATTTTAATAGCAAGACTCTCATACTGATTTCATGTTTTCTAGGGCAGATATTTATGTCTCTTCTACACTTGATCTGCTGACTTGTACACTTCGATGACAGCTTGGGTGTAAGGGGAAGCGGTCCCCCAACCCAGCATCCTAGGTAGCCTACCCTTGTCTCTACTGCAGGCCTGGGAGAGTAACCTGAGATGCCTGCCTAGAATTTCACCCAATGCTGGAGAGAAGGAGGAGGTGTAGCAGAAGGTGGTGTCGCTTTCTGCTACAGCTATAGGTTAATACCATGACAGAGCAGCAGAGAAGGATTCGTGTCTCTATGAAACAAACAGCCTGAACACCACTACTAGAAACACAAAATACATTTATATCCATCTCTTCTGAATATGTACTGGGGTGAGCCAAACAGATTTTCTCTTACATTTTATAGTAAGATTTCCTCTGTCACTAAGACCTTATATGCCAAATTGCAGCCTGGAGTGACATTTTACAGTCAAATTGACAGTCTTAACTATAGCAAAACTTGGGAAGCACTGTTCTAATTACTCTAGCACTGTATAAATCACCGTGCGATGTTTCAAGGCCCCATTGTGAATCCAAACCATTTGAATATGTGGAGATGATAGAAAGCAAAGCCCCAGAACACACCTGAGCTCCCATTTTCTCATGTTCAATGATTATTAATGTGAGAAAGCCAGACTGATAGTAAGTGGCCAAAGTTCTAGTAGAATTTATAGCTCACAGCATCGGTGTCTCTTGGCCTTCACCAGCTGTGGTGCACCTGGAAGTGGAATACAGAAACAGGCCTCTTCAATTTATCTTTTTTGGATTTGTTTCTTAGGGAATTAAGGTGGCAGAGAGTTGCATAGCAGATATCTAAACATCCACCTGCAGATCTCTAATTCCACACGTTAATATTCTACTGTACTCCAACCAGTATTCCAAAAACAGGTTTTTTAAAGCTAGCCATGGAAAGCTAATTTCTACCTTTGCTCGATTTCATCTCAGACAAGTGGGGTTGTAACCGCCACCAGGCAGATTTGAATTTTGGGTCTCAGTGTAGGAGCCACTACAGCTTGAGCTAGAAAGCCAGCTGGCTCTCAGCTTAGGTTGTAGAGCTCACTTGCTCTTATCTTTTTCTGTAAGTGGTCTAAGTGCCACTACATGGGACAGTGAACCACACACACTGGGTATGTGGGTTACATGGTGTTTGGGGTTGATTTTCAGTGCTTTACATGTATTTACTGTGGCAGAGTAATAAAAGTGAAAACTGTTCCTCTTCTCAGTCTTGCAAATGGGTGGGTGACTTTTCTTGCATAATTACGCTTGTTGATGTGGGTGTGAGTTGAGGGCACACAGCACTCCCTGAGGGGTTACTCCATCACACTTTGGGAAACCAGTCTCTTGGTGCTCAAAGCCAACAAGCAGATTTCTACAAGTCAGAGGACCTAGGTGGAAAATTTCCAAAGGGACTAATGATTTTAGGTGCCTGACCTCGTGCATTGGAAAAGAAGCAGTTTTTAAAATGAAGTGGGGGCAGCCAAAAAAATAAGGCACCCAAAATCACTAGTTACTTTTGAAAGTTTATGCCAATGTGCTTATTTCAGAGTTCATATAAAATCAAACAAACTGACGAACATAAAAAATATGCAGATCAATATAACATTCAAATCACTGTCTATGAAATTATTTATTCAACTCTCTAACCTGAAAAACATCAGGAGTGAGACCCTGACTCCCTCTAACTTCAGTGGGGCAAAGATATTGCCACCTCTCTCCCCCCCCCCCCCCCCCCCCCATGGTTTTGTCATAATAAATAATTAAAGACACTTTGGCTGATAAAGTTTTTTTCTTTTATTACCATTACAATTCATTTAAATTGAATGATCACAATATCAGACACAATTGGTAGAGTGTATCTGATACATTTCAACAGAGATAACTACTGGAATAATGTGCCTAACTGGTCTGTTGTGAGGGGAAAAAAACCTATTGTTTAGGGATTCTAAATTAAAATCTCTCTTTAGCTCATGCCCTCTACGGCTAGCTATGAAATGGTCAAGGCCACAGGAAAACTGGCACTGAGTACTATACAGATATCCTGTATCATGCTGTTAACTGTTTACTGTTCTCCTCTCTTACCAAATCAGCTCACTACACTCATTCCCATCTGTCATTGTGCTCAGCAAGTGAATACAGCTTTAAGCCTTTATCCAATTCTTTTATTTTGTCCATGTGTGAGAATCATTAGAGATCAAACAAGCGTATGCTAGATTACTTTGAAGAATAAACGAATCATTCCACTTAAACACATGGAATTCTATTTTTAGTCCTGTGCCATTTACCAGTCTTAACATTGCCCTTATCTCTTCCTTACATATTCAAGCTGCTCTCTGAACCAGGACTAGGGCTGCAGTTGAACTGATAAGAGGAGGCAGGGAAACAACAGTGTTCTGCAACCCATGCATCACAATTAGAAAGGTGACTTTTACCCAGACACTCTTAACACTGTTATGCGGTATCTGGAAATGCTATTGATTCAGAGTTGTGAACATGTAAAATCTATGGACTTGAGTAGAGTGGAAAGATGGATTGGCAGGCTAAAAACATAACAATATAAGAATGGCCATACTGGGTCAGACCAAAGGTCCATCTAGCTCAGCATCCTGTCATCTGACAGTGGACAATGCCAGCTGCTACAGAGGAAGTGAACAAGATAGGTAATCGTCATGTGATCCCTCTCCTGTCATCCATTTCTAGCCCCTAACAGAGGCTAGGGACACCATTCCTACCCATTCTGGCCAATAAGTATTGATGGACCTAACCTCCATGAATTTATCTAGTTCTTATTCGAACCCTGTTAAAGTCCTGGTCTTCACAACATCCTCTGGCAAGGAGTTCCACAGGTTGACTGTGTGCTGTATGAAGGAAAGCTTTGTTTTGTTTGTTTTTAACCTGCTACCTATTAATTTAATTTGGTGACCCCTAAAAGACGAACTTGCTAGCAGACTAGCTTGACCTAGTAGTTGCACCATGAAGTATGTTCTGCTGAGTGAAGGGAAATCCAGACCAAGTAGCAAAAGACATTGTGGCACATAGCAAAAAAAGAAAATGACCTAGCTAGGGAACACAGAGGTAAGCCTCTGTCTCAATCCCATTAGGTTCAATAGTCCAGAGGAACAGGATTTGGCCCATTATCTGTAAGGTGCACCTTCATTTTTCAAGTAATAGTAGTACATGGATGTAAACATGTAACAGAAACAGAAATGTCCCTAGAGTTAAATATCTGATGTGAAGTGTGTGTCACCAGGTTTGCCAACTATCAGTAAATTTAAGGACCGTCCATAAAAAAGAACTAAAATTGGACCTCTTGGTAAAATCCATAAAAACGTTTTCATGTCAGTGAAAAAACCACTGAGCTTCGTCCCCCTTGGCGCTGAGGTGAGCGCTGTGCCATGGGGCAGCTCCAGGGATTACAGTTCCTGGGGCAGGGATGAAGAGGGTAATTCTCCTAGTGGGGGGGCCTCCCTCCAACCTGCTGCTGGCTGTCAAGAGCTGCTCTTCTCTGCCTATAGTGTGACTGGCTTCGAACTCTTTGGCATCACTGGCACCCCAGCGCTGCAGCCTCAGCATGCTCCTACTGCAGGCCTTTCCACCCCAGCCCTCCAAGATGTGAAGTGGGTAAAACCTGAAGAAAAATCTAACTTCCTCTCCCATTTAAATCGTGCTGTGTGCCTCAAAGGGTCCCTTGTTTTACACATGCCAGTCATCTGCCTCGCCCCCAAAGGCTCACAGAACTTGGAGGATGCTGCTGGTGTGTGGACAATAATTACTATTGTGATGTATGAATAAAATCATTTAATCATAGAATCATAGAACACTAGAATTTGAAGGGACCTTGAGAGGTCATCAAATCCAATCCTCTGCCCTCACAGCAGGAGCCAGCACTGTCTAGACCATCCCAGATAGATGTCTATCTAACTTGCTCTTAAATGTCTCCAGAGATGGAGATTCCACAACCTCCCTATTGTTCATTTTTATACCATCTTTATATTACATAAGAATGTGTCCGTAAAAAAGTTTGGTTGTGTGTAATTTTTTTTTCCAATAAAAATAATTTCCAGCAATTGGCAGACCTAGTGTCATCACATCCTAACATTCCCATATAGTATTAGTACACACAACCTTGAACTGCTACAGCACATCTTTTTTCCTGCATAAAAAGCAAGTTTGCTCTTTCTCCCACCTTATTACATAGAGCAGTGTGTCTGAATGTGCTTATAATTATTTCACTAGCATTGATAAAATGAAATGTGGACTTCTAAATGAGCTTAATGCAAATGCAGAAACAAAGAAGTGGTTTGTGGGTATTTTTAAGGAATCCCTAGTCACTTGCTTATAGCCTTTTCATGCCTTTTCTGAGGTCTTGAAATAATTTATTTAATAAAATGACAGCAGTGACTCACAGCTTCTTTAATAGAGTTGTTTTCATTTATGTTCTATGCAGAAACAGCTCTGTTAATAGAAACCATATATAAATAAAGTAGCTCCAGAAAGGAATGTTGATTTGTATAAGAAACCCCTGGGCAATTAGGAACTAATGTCTGTAAAATATCCCATTGCCACAAGACACACACAAACTGATTGAACACAGACATTTCTGTGAGAGAGGCCACAGCTTTCTCAAGGACAGCTTTATAAATAGATGCTAAATAATAGTAGCCAGATGTGCAAAATAAATTGTCAAGCAAGGTTTTTGGTAAGCAAGTTGAGGAAAGCCATCAAAGCAGTTGTTTCATGACATCAGATCAAATAGGGAGACCTTTTAACCTATTGTCAAAGGATGGTCATAGATGAAGTGCCCTCTCCTATCAGAAAAGCCAATGCTGCTTTCAGAAGACTTCCTCCTCCATTCCCCCACAAAACTGAACCAACTCAGATAGGAAATTGAATATACAGGGAATTTTGGAAAGATTAGATTTGATTTGGTAAATGTTGATTTCGCCATACATGTGCAAAAAAAATATTTCTATCGATAATAATCTCAATTTATCGAACAGCAAAGTAAGAAAAATGCTGCTTGTGAATATATTACTGTTTGTTTCAAGGATGTATACTTTGACACATGATATTCAATATTTTAATTTAATGGATATAAAGCTCTAACTATTTGACTTTCTATTTCTACTGTCATCTGAACTCCTCCATTGGCTGCCCCCCCATAATTTCCCACAACTGTGAAAGTTTAAACTGATAAAAATAAAATAGATTTAAAATAAACTTTGATATGTTCTATGAAATGTATAAAAAATAAGAATCAAATTCTTCAAACCCTAACTCTACAGTATTTCTCTAGAAATGTGACATCAGTGTTTGTCACTGTAGTTATAGTCAACAAACTGATAACTTCCATGAGCAGTATGTAACATGTACATAGGATACTGAAATTTTTTATCTAGGTGTCATCTCTGGTGCTGAAGGCAGCATCTCACCTGACCAATACTACACAACAACTCAGGACAGAACATAGGATCCAATAGGGAGATTAAGATAAATAAATTGCAATTTCACAATTAGAATTTGGCCAGGACGCAACCCTGTTCTCAGGAATAGTTCTATGTAATGTGTAATGTACAGTGTCAGCATGACTTTAATTCTAGGTTTTATATAGAAATTATACCACCAGCAGGACAATACCCTCTAACTAACACACCAGCACTACTTCCAGCAGCCCTTACGTTTTCCCCATCAGGTCACACCTTCCTTTTCTTCTGTGATCTGAGAAGAGGGCTGGCTGCACAGCATTAACACTGCTGATCCTGGGAGAAGATGAAGGAAGAAGAGCACATGGAAGATGTGAAGCTTCCCGAGGCACTCAAGATTGTGAAGCAGCTTGCTAGCTACCCTCTGCCTAGTATGAGGAAGTTTTGTCTGTGGGTCAGCTCCCCACCTCCACTGTCAGCCCAAGAACTCCTCTTTAGGCCCAGCTGTTACTTTCTAGATTAGCAACTGACACCTCCCCCCTCCCCCCACACACACATAACCCTCTAACCCTCTGAGTGATTCCCTGTCATATCCAGCTTCTGATCCACTCAGATTTGCTGCTTCCAAAGAAATTACTTCCCAGACTACTAGTTCAACTTTAGATCAATGCTCCACTTACACACAGCACATAGATATGTCAGTAGTGAAATTAACAATAAATTCATGTAATAAACAGAGTCAAGTAGTAGCAAATACAGGTATTGGAAACAAATGATAACATATAAAACAAAATCATAATATGCATTGTAGAGCCTAGACTTAATTAAAAAGACACTGTCATTCTTGTAGAGAGCTGCTTGCAACATTTGACAGCCAGACTAACTGTGAATCTCCTTTTAGAGAAGGGCCTACTTGCCCCAGTTGAAAGATTCTATGTGAGGTTTTTTGCCTTTCCCAAAGTATACCAGTCTGCGCTTAGTCTTTATTCATAAATTGGACACCCATTGCTTTTGCTTCATTTTGTAAGGTTCCTTTCCTATAGCTGTTGCTATCTCTCATTTTGCAACTGCCTTATTATGCATAGAGGCCTACGGTGTGAAGCATACAATACACAATACACAAACCGCCAGGCCAAGAGATAGGTGTGTCACCACCTGCCTTACAGAGGAATGTCATCTCCTGGAGACCTGCCTTAACTTCAGAAAATTAAGAATGTGACTTGAGTTTAGACACGTAACTCCTTAAATAGTATCCCTACATGCATTTCTCAATTACTATGACGAATAAGCAACTAGATCTTAGTAGAGACCTCATATGGTACCCTTTGGTGAATTATTATGCATATCTCTGACCCTGGGGATCCCTGCATCCCTGTGCCCTCTGTCATTTGCAGTCCCTGGGTTACAACAATATATATTGATTAGACATGCAGCACATAAGCAAGCCCAGACTGCTGATTAAGGCAGGCTTTGCATGACATAGCAGTGAGCACTCCACTTGCGGTGCCCCAGTATGGCCAAGGTATGTTACACTGAAAAAAAAATGAAAAAGACCTACAGAAGCAAGTCTCAGAGCCCAGACCAGCTGGTTTGGGCTCCATGGCTAAAAATAACAGTGTAGACATTCTCACTCAGAGCCTGAGCTCCAGCCCAAGCAAGAGCATCTATATTGGTAATTTCAGCCCTGTAGGCACAAGCCCTGTGAACCCACATCAACTGACCCAGACTGCTGCGAGTTTTTTATTCTTTTGCAGTATAGACTTATCCTCAGAGTCATGCTACCAGCCTCCAAAAGCAGAATAACTCCAAGGATCTGCTACAGGTCTGATGCCCCCAACATCTCCCCTTGAGTGGCTGTGTCTTTAAAAGCCAGAGTCTGGATCAATGCATTTCAGGTAAAACTTTTTCAATGGCCTTTCCATGAAGAACTTGTATATTTATTTGAATTTCTTTGAATATTCAAGCTCTGGGGTACATAATTCTCTGTATTTGGGCAAGGAAAGTGTCTGTTAAACAAGTAATTCTTTTATTTTTTAAACTTTGCAAACACCCAGCAGCCACAAACCAGGAGAAGAATGACCCTTTGAGCTCTCCAGCCACTTACCACAGTTTTACATCATAATAGCATCTTCTCTACACACAAGGCACTGCCATAGATTTGTAATAAGAGCCACATAGTTCCATATTGCCTTGGTCCAGTGCTCAAACTCTCCTAAGGCTTTCCCACCACCAAAGCCTGGGAGGGCATTTAAGTCTTGTGCCATGACCTGAAGGTCAATAAAGTCAACTTCTAGAGGACCAGTGAGGGAACCAAATTTCAAAGTCCGTCTCACTGAAGATGTCCTTTATCTAGATACCTTCCATTTAAATCAGGAACTGGTACCTGAAGTACTTTAGCCGACCTCAGCTGCTATGGGTAGTGTCACAAAAGACAAACGAGCTCTCCTGGGTCCCAAGGGACAAACTTATTGTTAGAATGCGTGGCAGTAATCCAAGAAGTGGTGATAAACGTATCTATAACTGACATAGTCCACACCTGAAAAAAAAGGTTGTAACCTCCTTGCCAACCATAGATTGTAAAAACTAATTTGCCCCTCCTGCCAGAATGATATCCAGAATCAGCTGACAGTTCAGCAAAACCTTTATATTGTGAGCTCAAGTAATGAAAGGAGAGCAAATGCTCACACAAAGGAGCTGATAAACATCTGCCATCTCTTCTGGTTGCTTTTCCATTCTGCCAGGGTTATCTCGGTCATACCTACGTATCCCTCCTGCCTGGCCATTAGCAGCCATAAGGGATGGGTTCAATACCCAGGACTCCATCTTAATGACCTAATCAGAACGGGTTTAAATCCCCACTCAATAATCTCAGAAAATTACACTCAACTTCCTGGGTGCCTTCCCCTTTCAGAAATGCAGAGTCTGCGTATAGAAAAGAAACTTAATAGGAGGAATATAACCCGGCTTTAATTTGGGGAAATGCTGCAAACAGGATTCATTAAGTATTTTGATAACCTTAGAATTTTACCAAGAGCCACCTCTTGGCATAACAGTGATCTGATATTGTCCAAAGCATGAGATGGGCAGCGATGTAAGGAATGATGTTTTGCTAGACATATTTTAAAGTGTATCATGGATTTTGGTTTGTGATTCTACACAGCCAAAAAGCATTTATAATGAGATTTGTTAGGAAAGAAGCAAGATAGTCCTCCATTTCAGTCCTATTTGAGTGCTAAGGGAAAGCACAATCAGGATGTATTATGGTTAAGTGCCACAACTGTGATTAGCACTCCACTCAACACAAATATTCTCAGGCATCCACTGAAGTCAATTGTAAACCCGCCATTGAATTCACTGTGAGTAGGATCAGACCCTCCCTGGTATGTTGACTTCTACAACATCAAGGCAAAGGCATAAAGCCTCCACAGCCACATATTTCTATGAACTGAAGATACTTTTCCAACAGCTATAAAAACAATTCTTTAGATGATTCCAGGAAAGCTTTAAACTGTGGCACTCCACAGATGTAGAACAACCTATAATACTTGTCTTTTGTTACAGCCTTATAAAGCAGAGCAAGCTAAGTGTGAGAAACCTAGTTTCAGATGTGAGAGGGTTAATGCATGCTTGTAAGGTTTTTTCTTATTCAGTACCATCCATAGCAATGTTCCTCTCTGTGCCTTTTGCTGCTTCTTGTTTGACTGCAGATCACATGCTGAGATAGCTGGGGAGATTTATTTATTTCTTTTTCAGGTTGGGCACAGGGGGTCAGAATTCTAAAACATTATGCATGCCCAAAACCCAGCATTTGGCTGCATTTTTAAAACACCGCTTAAAAATTATGCACACAGTCTGATTAGAAAGAGGATGCAAATACACATGCAATTAATTCAGAACCATTCTTAAATAGGTGGAAAGTGGAAAGAAGCATGGATCTGGGAACATAAACAAAATCTCTTTAAAAAAAATTATGTTCACAGCTTCCTTTCTGGTCAGCAACTTTAGACGGCTGGAGCCCACAGCTAAGAAAAAAATAAATTTCCTGTAATTGTATAAATTACAGCAAGAATGCCTGTAATTGCCCACATTAGCTGCCAAGATGCCTCTACAGGTTTAGATTAGAAGAAAGAGGATCTCTACAGGCTCAGGAGGACAAATTGACACAGTGGAGGAAAACAGTAATTATTAAGTTTTGGACATTGCAGAGGAAAAAAGTTTTTGTTAAATGAACAAAACAGTAATTTAAAAAAAAACCCTCCTGATTTGGCAAGTCAAATACACAGAATTCATTGATTACTTTTAGTGGCAAAAATATCATTTCTAAACAACCTTTTAAGCAACAGGTACAGTGCAAACACCAGCGCCATACCGATAAGAACCACCAGGGTTTTTGCCACATTACTGAGGAGCCACTTAAAAAATACTTAGCTCTCAGATCTGGGTATGTCTAAACTACACCCCTCTGTCGGTAGAGGGATGTAAATTAGATGTATTGAAAGTGCCAATGAAGTGGGGATTTAAATATCCTGTGCTTCATTTGCATAATGACAGCTGCCGCTTTTTTTTGAAATGGGGCTTTTCAGAAAAAAAACCCCAGCAGTTTAAGTGAGTACTGGATCTTTTGAAATGGGGCATTTTTGTCAAAAATGCCCCATCTAAACTGCGGATTTTTTTTGAAAAGCCCCGTTTCAAAAATAAAGCAGTGGCCACCATTGTGCAAATGAAGCACGGGACATTTAAATCCCTGCTTTATTTGCACTTTCAATATGTCTAATTTATATCCCTCTGCCGACAGAGGGGTGTAGTTTAGACACACCCTAGAGAGCCCAGTTTACCCGTCGAGTTTAAAGCACCCTATAGAGGAAGGTGAGCATCATCATTCTTTTCTAAAAATGAGAAAGCTGAAGCCGAGAGAAGCAGTACAACTCTCCCAAGGTCATAGAGTAGGTCAGCGGGAGAGGGAAGAAGAAAACCTATGTATCTTGCCTCCCCATCTAGCTTCCTATCAGGCCACAAGGAGATTCTATTGCAGCTGAATGAATAACGAGAAAATGTGCTTGTAAATGTGTACACAAATTTCAACTCATGATTTGATTCAGCAGTATTCCTGCCCCAGTTGGATAGTTTTTCTTCACAGTTTTTTCTCTGCATATTCATGTTTATGAAAGCCACTATTATATCTATGTGCATACATATAGTCATACAGAAACAAGTGTATGAAAAAAATACTCCTCTGCTAGTTATTATTCATTATTCACTATTCAATGCACATTCTTTTTCTTGTTCAGAAAGTTTCAGATGCCCAATCAGAGAATGGGGACAGGGATGCATAATTATAGTACTCCATTCACAGATAATATCCAAGCTGTAATTTCTTCAAGCAAATGATATGAGGAATAATTATAAATAACTGGATGCAGTAGAGTATCTGAGGTATTGAGTTTTCTGGGTGCTGGAAGATCTTGCCCATCTTAGAGGCAGCAGGAGAGGTGAAGTGCTCCTTCTGTCAGCCAATGGCTCTGAGCAACCAACCATGGGGATCCCAGCATGTGCACACCTGATAGATCCTTACCCGTCTCTCTGGACATTATGGGTTTCCTCCTGACAGTGGCCACACAGGAGAAAGTAGTGTTTTGTCATCTCACACTGACCCATGCATCTCTCTCTCCTCAAATATGTCATATGAAATGGTGTCTCCAAGTCCAAGAATAACCTGCGAATAACTGGGACCCAGATCCAACAAGGCCAATGACAACTGATTGCCTGCTGATAGTTCTTGCTAGTCTTTCTAGCATCCCTGGATACCAGCCTGCTGTTCAAAGGGCAGAAAGCTTGTCTAGCTTATTGTCCCACTTCTATCTTATCTTACCATCTACCATATTTGGTGCCATTTTTAAAACCCCGTAGCTACCAGGGAAGCCGGGGACTCGGGGGGGAGTAGCTAGGGGGGGTGTACGGGCCGTTTTGGGGAGTGGGGTGCAGGAGTGGCTTTGCAAGCCGCGGGTTGGCCACAGCTGTACTAGACTATTTGTTGTTTTTTGAGTTTTTCCTGTTACAGATTAACTTGGCTACCCCTCTGAAGCTTTCTATCTTATTGTGAGGGTTGGAGAACTAATTTATGTGCTCCTAGCACCAGCCTTCTTGCCTGAGAAGGACCTTGTGCTTTTTCCATCCTGCTGTGCAAGTAGAATGTGATTGGTAGTGTGCCGTTTATTGTCCTTACCAGAATCACACTCTTGTTGTGTAAGGGGCATCTGGACAATGAAGAGGTAACCACTTCGCCTGTAAGCAGCTAGGAATGCCTCCCATGCATCAATGTTCAGGCTAGTCTGACCCAGCTCTATAGGACTTCACTGTATTCATTTCTGCTACTAGTCTAGCAGCTGAGCTTGAACTGCAGCATATCCTTTAGAAAAACGTCCAAGCTTGATTTTAAAATTGCCAGTGATGGACAATCTATTATTCTAATGATTAATACTCCAACTGCTAAAAGTTCCCTCCCCTAGGTGTGCTTGATGAATTGCAGCCTTGACGTGTTGTGAAGTGGGAGACCATGAAACTCAGTTCTTGATCTTACTTAAAGAAGATACTTATGGCACAGCCCAGCTCCATCTTCTAAGTGTGTGAGAGAAAGAGGAGAACATAGTGTATACCATCCCTCCCTCCACCCCCATCTGCCTCCTCCACAGTATCAACCAGTTTGTCAATCTCTGATTACCTATCCTTGGTAAAGAAAAGGATGGAGTCTAAACTGCACAGCTGGCAATCTATCACCACCCCACCATCACCACTTTCAACCTTACCCTGGATCAGTCCACATGAGAGATCCACTTCTTTGACACTACAGTACAATTATATAACAGATGCATTTCCACCACCTTATGCTGGAAACCCACTGACCATTACAATTACCTTCATGCATCTAGCTTCCATCCTAGAAATGGAGATTGCCTATCTCCTAGAACTGGAAGGGACCTTGAAAAGTCATCAAGTTCAGTCCCCTGCCTTCACAGCAGGACCAAGTACCATCCCTGACAAATTTTTGCCCCAACTCCCTAAGTGGGCTTCTATAAGGATTGAATTTACAACCCCAGATTTAGCAGGCCAATGCTCAAACCACTGAGCTATCCCCCCCTAGACACATTTATCACTCTATTGTTTATAGTCAAGCCCTAAAATACAATCAAATTTGCTCCAATCCCACGGACAGAAATAAACACCTAAAGGATCTATACAGAGCATTCTTAAAACTGAAATACGCACCCAGAGAAGTGAAAAAACAGATTGACAGAGCCAGACAAGTACCCAGACATCAGCTACTTCAAAATAGGCCCAGAAAATAAAACAACAGAACACCACTTCTCATCACCCAGGCTATATCTAGACTACAATGATCTATTGGAAAAAGGTACACAAAATGCAGTCCACAATTTGCATACCTTTTTCCAATAGTGTTTTCAGAAGAGGATTTTCTGAAATTTGGCCCATCTACACTGGACCAAATTTTGGAAAATCCTCCTCTTTTGGAAGAGCCCTTCTTCCTCATGGAAGGAAGAAGACAGGGCTTCTGAAAGAGCGCATCTGCTCGTCCACACAAAAAAAGCAGAAGAGTAGAAGTGTTTTCTGGATGCGGCGGAGTTTTTCCAGGATACCCAGTATCCCGAAAAAACCCTGTAGTCTAGACATAGTATCCTACAGCTCTCAACTAAAACCCCTCTAACACATTATCAACAATCTACAACCTATCCTAGAAAATGACCCCTCACTCTCACAGACCTTGGGGAACAGGCCAATCCTCACCTACAAACAACCCCTGAACCTCAAACAAATTCCTTCCAGTAACCATACAGTGCACCATCATACTCATCCAGAAACCCACCCCTGTAATCAACCCCGGTGCCAACTCTATCCACACATCTACACTAGTGATTTCATCACTGGACCTAGCCCCATAAACCACCGCATAAGAGACTCATACCTCAGAGACTGTACCTCCACTAATGTGTTCTATGCCATCAAATGCCAGCATTGCCCCTCTGCCATGTATATTGGCCAAACTGGACCATCTCTATGATAAAGAATGGACACAAATCAGATATCTGAAAAGGCAACACACAGAAACCTGTTAGGGAACATTTTAACTTGCCTGGGCATTCACTAATGGATCTCAAAATCATCTTATTGTTTCAGGCCAATTTCATAAGCCAGCTCCACCCCGAGGCCTCAGAGCTCAACTTCATTTGATTCTTTCAATAGGGGCATAAACAAAGACATTGAGTGGATGGCTTGCTACATTCCACATCCTAATGACATGAAAAACCAAACAATGGGCACTTAAGAACACTTAGTACCTTCTCTATATCCATCCCTAGAGGTTTTTAGGTCTCGGCTTGACAAAACCCTGACTGGGGTGATTTAGTTGGGGTTGGTCCTGCTTTGGGTAGGGGGCTGGACTCGATGACCTCCTGAGGTCTCTTCCAGCCCTAGGACTCTATGATTCTGATTGATTATTCTTCCCCCCCCCCCACCACCTTTTTCTTCCCCTTCTTATTCCTTCTCTCCCCCATCTGCTATTTATTTAGAAACTGGACTGTTAATAACTCTATTCATCGAAAGAAGTGGGTTGCGCCCACGAAAGCTCATGATACCATCTACATGTTTTGTTAGTCTCCAAGGTGCTGCAAGACTATTTGTTTTTATTATCTAAGAGATGGGAATCAAAAGTCATGTGCAAATCACCTGCAGTCTCCATTGCAGGAGGGAGATTTGAAGTGGAAGTTT
Source organism: Pelodiscus sinensis (assembly GCF_052426305.1). Taxonomy (NCBI): domain Eukaryota; kingdom Metazoa; phylum Chordata; order Testudines; family Trionychidae; genus Pelodiscus; species Pelodiscus sinensis. Next base: position 44,286,734 of record NC_143053.1, read on the forward strand.
ATTAGAAAGAGGTGGCAAGTAGTAGGAGAGGAAATAGGGTAGGCACAAGAGAAAACAAGACCTGAGTGTGACTGGCTGACCTAAAGAGGTGATCCAGGGAGAGAGATGTGTTTGTCATTCACAGATTGTGTGTCAGGACTTACCTGGCCTATAGGAAGTGATTGATATGTTGTGAGGTAAGAGCATGCACATGGCTGACACTGACCTGCTGTCCCACACTCTGCTGCTGGCAGAAGGTGAATGTTTGCTGCACATGCATCCCAAGCCTGAGAGCGGATGCCAGAAAGGAAGTGAAGGAAAGGATGGGGGAGAGTCTGGATAGGAAAACTTGAATCAGGCTGAGTCAGAGTAAGAGGATAAGTTCAGGTGGGAAGAAGGCTTATTTAAGCGTGGGAGCATAGCTAGGAACAAGTATCGTTCTGCAAGCTGTTAGAGTTTGCATTGGATTGGATGGAGCCCAGAACTGTGTACACAGAATTTAAGTTCCATGGAAGGATGCGGGAAATCAATGCCAGTTCCTCTGTGTGCTTCACTAAACATACGAACATATTTTCAAGAGCAAGTCTGTTGATTGTTTTCTTCAGGAAGCAATGTATTTTGGGCTGTTATTTATAGCTCCCTGCTGCTCTGGGGGACCCTGTTGTGAGCAGGTTGAAGAAATCAATACTACTTCATCAGGAAAGTTCCTGGGTGGGTTGGGGGTTAGAAGTGGAGGTTAGAAGTAGGGCTTGGGGATAAGGTCATTGCCCCCAGCAGCTAATGCAATTGTTTGTTTGCCCTAACCCTGGCAGTTAATGAGAGATTAGAGTTTATAACTACTACTTGATATTTCTGGTATTGTTTTAGGTGTCTGGGATTAGTTGGCCATCCTCTTAAAGAGGTTACTTAGCAAAGAGCATTGAAATACGCTGCACAAAGAATGTGTGCACATTCTCTGCTGGGAGTCCAGGAGATGTACAAAGAAGCTTGAAAGCTTTTATTTTTCCAACTGGGGAATCTTTTCCATCACAGCACCCCAGTGCAAAATCAATGGGTGATACTTAGACTGAGAATTAGCAACCTCCTTCATAACAGTACAAACCAGCGAGAACCTGAAGATTGATTCCCTAACATGAGGGACCACTGTTTCCTGAGTTCACATGGTCTCTGTTGGGTGAGACTGTTTTGCTACAGAAGCTCCACTGATGTTGTTAACACAAGACAATTTCTTTGTGACCAGCAGAAAATGTTTGGCTTCTGTAAAGACTGTAAAACTGGAGGATTAAGGGCTTGTCTTCACTATTGCATTAAATTGGTGCCACTGCCATCAATGCAGCAGTGTCGCTTTTCCATGTCTGATGAAGATGAATTATGTCAAGAGGAGAGCACTCTCTCTTGTCAGGATAACTACTCTAGCTCCTCAAGAAGTAGAAGCTATATGAGCAAGAGAGCATCTCCCACTGACATAATTCAGTGTAGACACTGCTTTTAATCCATGTAATTCATGTCTCTCAGCGGGGGAGGGGGAAGGTTCACACCCTTGAGTGATGTTATTTACATCAACTTAAGCGGTAGTGTAGAAAAGGCCTAAGACTGTAAAACGACTTTGTCGTGTGCTACTGTTTGAGAAGTGCTATCCAGTTGAGATCAACAGGAAAGATAAGGCTTATAGATGACTGCTAAAAAATACACAAAAACCTGCTGGAGAACACTTTAATCTGCCTGGACACTCATTAATGCATCTCCAAGTCACCGTATTGTTTCAGACCAATTCCACAAGCCAAATACACAGGGAAGGATTGGAACTTAATTTCATTTACAAGTTTAATTCTTATGCTAATGGTATGAACAGGGACATCGACTGGCTAGCACACTACCTTCCACATCCTAATGACTTAACCAACCAACCCAATAATGAAGGTGCTAATTGTTCTTATCAGCCTCTTGTAACTATTTCAACCATCTACTCACTGTCTCTCTCTTTTTTTTCTTCCTCCTTCCTTTTTTTTCTCTTTTTTCCTCTCCCCTCTCTCCTTATTTATTCTTGGATCTGGACTTCTAATGCTCCAGTCATCTGAAGAAGTGGGTTGCGCCCATGAAAGCTCATGATACCATCTACATGTTTTGTTAGTCTTGAAGGTGCTATTAGTCTATTTGCTGGTCTTTAAAAAATACAATAGTAATCCAAAGAGATGTGGGATGGGATGTTGCCAGACACAGTTCAGGGCCAGGGTTCCATAACCTTGGCAATTAACTGAGCTAGACAAGAAGCAGATCACACCCTGTTTCACTAGGACCATGTACATAAATTCAGTTGCTTTGTTCACTGACTGGGAATGACAGAAATCTAAATGCCAGGAAATGCAATGCACAGAGTATGTAGAATAGGACACAGACACTGCATAATACAGGGAGGGGTAACTTTTCCAAAGCCCCTTGTCAGAGCCCTGGCACGGAAACAATTAAATAAGCCAGACACAGGTCTGAGTGCACACTACACAGTTGGGATGGAAGAAAGTACACCTTGTCACTTGTGTAAATGTGACAAAAGAAAATCAAACTGAAAAATTACACAGCCAGTTAACTTACCAGTAGCCTAAGATTTCTATGAATGATGCCTTTTAGAAGCCTAGGTCAAGAAAGGAAAGAGAATAACATTTTCTAGATCTCTAGGCCCCTAACTTTGTTTGTCTTCTACCTTTCCCTGAGAAATTCAGAACTGCAGTAGATTCTTCAAGCCTTCCTCTTGAATGCAGGCCTGCTTCAAAATCTTCCAAAGTCAATAGAAAGATGCCCAGTAAGTTCAGTTCTATAAGAATAACACTTGCCTAATCAGGGAAGTGCAAAAATAGAATGTGATTGATGTGATCATTTACTTTTAATGCTCTGGACAAACTACCACTGTTTTCTCACACTTTTCTTCTATTGCCTGTCTTCCTTCTTGAGTACTTTGCCCACTCACCATTAAAAGACCATGCTGGGAATCACATCATAGTCAGGATCCTTGTTCTGACTGTTGCCTCCTTTTGCCTCAGCCATTATTGCTGACTCCCTAAAATGAAGCATTTGGGATTTCCTGTCAGCTTTGGTATGAGGTTGTCCCTGTGGTGTTATTTGGCTTCTGCAGAGAGGAAGGGCAGGGGGCTTGAGGGAATAGTGGCTGTCATTAACTTGTGATAACTGCACCATTAACACGTGTCACCCTTGTGACCATGTGCTAACATTAATCAAGCCTAACTCAGTCCTTTTTCTGTCCATTGGCATTAGCCTCAGACAAGAAAAGGGAAAATGTTTGTATACACTCACACAGCAGTCTGTATAACCAGGATATGCTGCCCGGCTGGGTGGGAGGGGGAAAAGGATTGTCTTTTAAATAATATTATGAACAAAATTTTATAGTGTGGTTGACCAATTCTGATAATCAGGGCTAAAGACAAGCATATTTGTCAGGCAGTGAGGCCTGGAAGAACACACCTTCTACTCACTCAAACCAGGGAAGATCAAGGCAGTACTGATTATTTACTTTTATACACTGGTGACTTAAGTTAATTAAGGGAGATATCCTGCAATTTCCCCTGAGATACATCAATGGCTCACAGTACTGCAAGTTATTGCTATTGGAAATAATGACTTGCAGATGCAGTAACTCACCATAATGCATATTTTTACTGTAGTCTGCCACATTAGCTCATGATGGGGCATGGTATTTAACTCAAAGCATTGCAGTACATTAGGTTGCTCCCTTCTGCTTTTTGTGCAAATTTCTGAGGGCCTTTGGTTCACATTGCTAAAAATGGGAGCTATTGAAAACATTGTCTGGTGAAAAGAAAGGACTGCACAAGATTCCCCATCAAGCTCTGCTTTCAGTTTCACCTTTGACCCATGCCACGCAAAAGCAATCTAAGCTCTAGGCATATCATGAAATATAACACTACTGTGACATCAACCTTCTAGACTCTGCCCATTTGGAATGGGGTGGTAAGAGACCCCTTGATTCTTTCAAAAGGGGTAGCAAGGCCCACTTTCCTCCCTGCAGAAGCAGCCAGGATAGTAATAGTGGAGTCTAATACGTATTCTAGCTTCTGAGGTAGCTACTTAGATGTATGGGCCAAACGAGCTACTCCCTTTCTTTGCGAGACAGTTTTCTCCCAAGATGGTATGGATAGGATCACCCAGAGTAGTGTGTTTTCCATTTGAAATGGATGGGACAGTTCATACTTATTTTGAGGTTGTCTATAGACTCAGGCAGATATCTCTATGCTGATTACACTCAGATCACTTTTTCAAACTTTTCTTTGCATCTCTAGGATCTAAAAATTATTTCCAACTGATAGGTGAGAGAGTGATATTCACATGACTCCAGAAGTTTGGTTCCTTAGGGCAGGGGCCTATAATGTCAGTCCTTAACACTGTCTTGCTTCTGAATGATCCAAAAAAGAAAGTAATCAGAAATCATTCAAAACTGTGAATTTTTATAAGAGATGAACCATGACATTTGCAGGAATTTTTAATGTAAAATCCTAAATCTCTCCATGCCCAATCAGTCTTTAAACTCAGGCTCGAATGGTGGGCAAAGGCCAGTTGCATCTAGAAAACATGTAAGCAAACCTCATCTGGCTTTTGAGTTTGTAAAGAAACTGGAAACCAGGCAAATGTTATTTATCTAACCCAAACTTCCATTACTGAAAGTGCTGTGGTATTTAGACACTCATTTCTCTTGGTTTCAGTGGTTATTGTGCACACTTGGCACAGCTCTCTTCTTGTGATTTGCACAAGACCTTTCAAGCTCTGTACACTATCCACTTTCATTGTAATGTTGCTGATGTATTTTCCATATTGAACATTTCTATCTCAAGGAGCCAAGTCTTCTCTTATTTATACTGGTGTAAATTCAGAGTACATCTGAAGCCAACGGAATAACTTCAGATTTATATAAGGGCAAAGGAGAGTAAAATCTGGAACATTTATTAGTACTTCTAAAATTGCTTGCATCTGACAAATATTTGGGTATTACCTAGTTCTCTAGCTCGGTTTTGATACCACATGGGCAGTCATGCAGCTGGGACTGGGGGAGGCAGGCCCCCTGCCTCACTTACAGCCCCACCCCCCCTGCTGAAGCCCTGCCCCCACCATGGGGAAGGGAGCAGTGTACTGAGCTCCTACCACCACAAAGAGGCAAAGAGTGCACGCACACACCTCAGCATTCCCGGAGCAGGTGGGAGAGAAGAGGCCATGCGGCCCAAGCCAGCCCAAGCCTCCTCGGCCCCCAGAAAAGCAGGAAGGGAGGTGGCCATGTGGCTCCAGCCTCCCTGGTCCCTAGAGCAATGGGGAGGGAAGGCAGCAAGTGGCCTAAACCACCCCAGAGCACAGGGAGGGTGGGCATTAGGGGCAGCAACACTCTACCCAGAACACCCACAGTAGGCAGTCTGGAGGCAAGCTGTGGGAGGGCCAGGCTGGCAGTTTTGGAAGGCAAAGCCTTCCTCCACCTGAGACATCGGATGCCCATGCGATACTACATCCATTGAATGGTTAAAAACTTCAGAACAGCAGTAAGGGCAAAGGCTTCAATTTCGACTGGATTACCAGTTGAACACATGACCAATATTGAAGGGAAAAAGAAACCATGAGAGCGCAAATTAAGGATAGTGGGAAAGCACAGAACACTTCTTTTCTTTCTGCTCTATATCCGTGGCCACAGTTATTTCCCTGGGGATAATAAAGGCAGGCAAGGTTCATCATTTTTCTCCCATCCAGGGTGACCACACGAGACTGAGATGCATTCCTATAACTCAAATGAACCTGCTCAGAAACACGACCTACTACATTCAAAGGATGGATATTATTTTAAAATAACGGGTCAGACTGCATCAATTTTGTGGCAATTGGCTAAGTGAGAGGGGAGGCAAAAGAAGTGTGTTATTTCTCTGCGCTTCCCAAGTTGTATTAACAAAACACTTGCTTAAAAAATTAGTGATTTGGTCTGCACAGTGTGAGGAGACTGTACTATAGCTCTGTCTGATTCAGGGTGTGAGGCAAACAGGGCCCGGGGCAGGTTTTAGGTGAATGTTCTGCAATGAATCAAAGAGAAAGGTAAAGCAGCTTTCGGGATAAAGTACTGAGCCCTTTAGATTACTAAAATTCCTTCTTCAGAGTTAGAAGAAAAGCAATACAGATTTTTTTTTTTTTTTTACTACTGTCAATGACATATAGCCCTCATCAACTAACGTCCTTACTGACTCTGGACTCTCACTTCATCGCATCAGATCTTGTCCCTCTCCCCTCATTTAGAGCCCTTAATACTGGTGGTGGTAGAATGTCTTGTTCTTGCCGTTTTGGTCATATCACCTCTATTTTAGAATCCCTTTGCTGTATTTCATTCATTTTAGGTATAAAGTTCTTGCTTCTTGTCCTTACCATCAAGGTCAGTTAATATGCCCTTCCCCACAATTTTGATCTTTGTTCTTCCTACCTTCTCTTATGCTCTCCTTAAGCCACCCTCACTTTTGAAATTTTTTCCCCATTGAGCTTGATGCCTTCCTTCACATCACTTTTATACTAGGAATTCTCATCCCTCATCACTCAAATCCAACCTTAAAATAATTTATTCCATTAATCCACCCAGAAAGATACATTTATTTTTATATATTTGCACCAGATTGTGATAGAGCCCATTTCCTGTGTATCAGATATCTGTAATAGAGTCCCTGGAGAGGCAGAACTTTCTTTTTATGTTTGTACAGCACCAAGCGTACAGATGGTTCTTAAGGAGCACCACCAATAATCAATAAAAATACAAATATGTCTTTCAGAACTGCTCTGCTTTGGCTCACAGCTATGATTTTTCTCTCACTACTTGTACTAGAAAAACCCTACCTTTTTAATTTTGGAAATTTCCTGGGATTAATTTTTTATTTCCAAAGTAATAAAGCCTTGAGACATAAGTATTAATGTGAGATTATGGGGCCTGATATTTCATTACTCACATGAAGCTCTTCTGGATGATACTTGTGAGAAAATTTATTCTTCCATAAGTTAAGAAACTGTTAGTATTAAAAGTTAAGTTGGACGAGCCTAGGATACCTGCATTATTGCTTCAACTTTATAACCTTGCAGCACTACTCTTCTCTCCCTAGAGAAAATCTGATTAAAGATTGTTTCCAGCTTAGCCAAGAAGATTCTCTGAAAATCTATAAATTCTCAATTAAATTCTCAACCAAAATTCAAGAAGGAATAGAAACAAATTTGGTTCTGGGTGTGTTTTGCAATGAGGAGACACACCAGCTCCTCAAGGGAAGTTAGGTGCCTAACTGAGCTCCCCCAGGGAGTATAAAATTGAGATAAATCCCTTCAGAAGCTGGTAACTAGGAGAACTCCACAAAGGACTGGCCTGTTTGATGTTGGTTATTGGGTGATAACACTTTTCCTTTTGGGTTATTTCTGAATCCATACACCAGCCCGGTATAAAAGCACTGTGTTACTGCTAGTCAGTATATCACAGACATCTGCATCAGATTATAAATTGGACACATTTGTACATCATTACATATTGCTCCATGAAATAACTAAATTGCAGAGTAGAATGTCCTTGCAATCAACACAAGCACTCGGGGGATTTCTAGGGAGAAGGGTGAGAAGGATGGAGAAGAGCAGAGATCAGGAGGCTGGTAATAAAGGGAGTGTGGCAACTGAGAGAGCATGACAGCAACAGTTCAAAGGCTCTGAAGGCAGCATGTGCTGCTCCTTGCTGAAAGGAAGTGGGATATTACTGCGGGTGAAATCCTGGTCCCACTGCTATTGGTTTTCTCCTGGCATGCGTAATGAATTAAGTACATGTCCAGAATATACATTTTTATTTCTAATACTGGAACTGAGATTTTTGTCTTTGGGTATATTTTTACCAAATAATTATCTGATTCATAGAACAAGTAGAAATCAGCTACCTTTAAAATATAATATAAAGATACTGGGTATTTAGGGTAACTTTATGTTTGCATGGAGTTTCAGGTTGGGTTTGATTTTCCTTTATAAACTTCAGTTAAAAAAATCAGTTGCCTAATATTGGGTATAAATTAAAGAAATCAGATTTTACCCTGCAACCCAAACACTCATAAAAATGCACTGGAGCCAAAAGACTGATGTTTTCTGTCATGTTCAGACACCCAGATTGTTCAGTTCTGAATTTCTGGAAGCATAAAGCCTTCTATTTATCCACATGCCAGGCAGCAGCAGGTCGAATGAAAGTCCTACATAGAGTGCTCTAGCTGTCTGACTAGGAGCCCTCCAGCAGTCAGTAGTTTCCTGCCCTTTGTAGAAACTGATGCTCCTTGCTCAAGATAAGTCCATCCACTGTCTTATGATGTGTAGGTATCTCTTCAATGGGTTCCATCGATCTTATATGCAACAAAATAAATATAAAAATGGGGTTGTTATTTTATAGTGTTGGTTGCAGCTCTTAGGCTGAAATGTTAGTTCATTGCAGGAACATGACAGACATGTGAGTCAGGCCCTGAGACACTAGTAAAAATATCGCTTTAAAGTTATTTCCAATTCTAAATCACTTTCAGTGCAAACTGAAAGAGTGAAGAAGCACAGCAGCAAAACCATGAGAGGAAAACAAAACACTGCATGGTTTTAACTACAGAAAAATAAAAGTAGGCACATGGCACATAAATAAATCTGATAGGGTATGACTACACTACAGCACTAATTCGAACTAACTTAATTCGAATTAGTTAATTCGAACTAAGCTAATTCGAACTAGTGCATCTAGACCTAAAAACTAGTTCGAATTAGCGTTTTGCTAATTCGAACTAGCATGTCCACATTGAGTGGACCCTGAACCGGGGTTAAGGTTGGCCGGAAGCAGTGCCGGCAGGGCATCAGGTTAGGACTTAGAGTGTGGAGCTGCTGCCTCAGGCTAGCCGAGGGCTGTGCTTAAAGGGACCCGACCCCCATCCCGGACAGACAGTTCTCAGGGATTCCCCGCTTGCAAAGCAGTCCTGGCTTGGAGTGCCCTGATTGCCCACACTCGGCACATCACAGCACTCGGCCATCAGCCCAGCTGCACTTGCCGCAGACTGCTATCCTGAGGGGGGGTCAATCAAGGGGCTTCAGGAGAGTTTCCATCCCGAGGAGCCCGCAGAGCCAGCCCAGTCCTCCCCATCAGGGGCTCGTACCCCATTCCTCCCTCACCTCCTTCCACTTACCCCTCCCTAGCCCCCCTTCCTGATGTACAAAATAAAGGACACATGTTCAAAAATAGAAACGCTCTTTATTTCACAAAACTGGGGGGGGAATAAAACTGTGGGGAGACGGGGGAGAGGAGGCGGGAAAGGGCAGGAGAGAGTGTGGGAGAGGGGAGGGGGAAAACTGGGAGGAGGGAGCTGGAAGGGGGAGGCAAGGGAAAGGAGGGGGAGGGGAAACTCAGGGTTTGGGGTGGGGGTCTCGCCGGGCCAACCACCTCCCAGCATGGCAAGGGAGGGGGCCTTGGCGTCCCCGGGGGGATGGGGTTGAGGGTGCAGAGGTTGAGGTGGGGGGTGTGGACATTGAGGAAGAGGGTGTGGGGGTTGAGGAGGAAGAGGTGGGAGGTGGGGCAGGAGTGGGAGGAGGGACAGTAGTTGGGGGGGCAGCAGGTGCAGGATCAGCACGGGGCACCATGCTCTGCAGCAGGGCCTGCAGGTTTAAGTTCAGCCCTCGGACCTCAACCACCTGCTCCTGGCGGAGCTGGAGGTCTGCCTGCATCCAGACCTCCAGTGTGCGGTGCACGGCTCGCAAGGACTCCAGGTGCTGGTCCCAGTACTCCTGCTCCGTGGTGGGGGTCTGGAGCAGGCCACGGGTGCGGAAGCATGTCCCGGGTGGGGTGGTGTGCCCTGCACGAGCAGCTGGTGCAGCTGTAGAGAAAGAAGAGAAGTGGTCAGTTCTCCCTGGGGACGCAGCGGATGATGCCCAGCCCCCTTCCCCCCCTCCCCCCCCGTGACGTGAGGACGACCATGCCCTGCACCGTCAGAACCGCTGTGCTTGTACAGAGGCCATGGTCACGATGTCTGGCTCTCCCTGGGACTGGGAGCTGCCCCAAGACCGCACCCATGTCCCTGTGCCATGTATAGTGTGGCCGGGGTGGCAGGGGGGCGGAGATGTCCCCTGCCTCCGTGAAGAGGGGACACGTGAAGGGAAAGCATCCTGCTGTGTCCCGCCCCGGGGTCGGGAGTGTGTCAGGTCTCTTCACACATGCATCTGCCTATTGCGCCATGGCCCCTGGGTGTCACGCAGCTGGAGCCACTTGCCCAAGGGTGGCATGGCACGTGCTCGCAGACAGGTGTCTGCGTGATCCGTGGAAGGCATGGCCCACATGCACGGTCTCTGGTCTCCCTCCTGCCTCCCCCCCCCCCCCCGAACTACTTAATTCAAACTACTTACCCGGTATGGTCTCCCTGGATGACCCTGCCGACTCCAGTGCTGGAACATCTTGTGGTGGCCCCTCCGGTGTGCCCGGGTCAGGGCCCTCCAGTCCCAGCTCGCTGTCCCGCGGGCTGGCACGGACCGCCCCACCCCCCCAAGAGTTGGTCGAGGGCGGGGAAGTAGGGGCAGGTGGCAGCCCCTCCTGTGGCGCTGCCCCTGGTGGCCCTGGTGTACGCCTGCCGCAGCTGCTTAACTTTCAGGTGCACCTGCTCCTGGGTGCGCCTGTGTCCCTTTCGGGCCATGGCGGCTGCTATGCGCCCATAGACAGCTGCGTTCCTCCACCTAGTGCAGAGATCATGGACGTTGGGGGCCTGCCCCCAAACCTCAATGAGGTCCATGACCTCCACACTAGTCCAGGAGGGTGCGTGCCGTCTACGGCCCCTGGCTGGGCCCTGGGTGCTGGGGGACTGGGCGGGGGATGGCTCGCTGGCACTGGCTCCCTGGCTCATCCTGGGGCCACTGGTTCGGGCCAGAGACTGCTGGCAGGGCTGGCTGTGTGAAGTGCCGTTTGGCCACAGTCTACCCCTTTAAGGGCCTGGGGCTGGGGGAGAGGAGAGGAGTTTTCCTGGTTGTACCCAGAGTGGCCACCAGGGAAAGCTGGGGAGGGCTACACAGCCCTTAATTAGAACTAGCTAATTTGAACTAGGCGTTAGTCCTCGTAAAATGAGGTTTACCTAGTTCGAATTAAGCGCTCCGCTAGTTCGAATTAAGTTCGAACTAGCGGAGCGCTAGTGTAGCGCCTATCAAAGTTAATTCGAACTAACGTCTGTTAGTTCGAATTAACTTTGTAGTGTAGACATACCCATATAGACACCATTACCTTTGTCCAGGAAGGAGATAAAGGAGTAATATAACAGTACAGTTGTCCCTTTCACTATCTTGTAGTGCTTTAAAATGAACTTTTGGGAGAGCACAACAAAGTCTTCATCTACTTGCTTCTTCCTGCCAACCTATTCATACTGAATCACCAGGGCAAACGACTACACCTTTTCTTCTATCTAGCTTGGGTATACAGGTGGTCCCCATTTTTGCCATAGTACATGCGGACCTTGTAATCTAGAATGTATTTATGCTCCCAGCATGGCAGTCAGGTATGAAAGTGCTGTCATTGCCCTTTTCTAGAAGGAGCTCTGAGGCACAAAGTGGCTGGTACAAAGACCCAAAGGAAGCCTATGGCTGAGCAGGAACTTTACCCTAGGTTTTCTGAGTCCCAGGCTCGTGTCCTAGCCACTAGACCATCTTTCTGAAAGGGAGGTCATTTAATACCACTGTTAGGTGCTAATGCAGATTACAAATGTTTATTCTGGGTGATTCATGTTTGTTCTTGGTCCTGCTTCAGTGAACTGTGAAGGGCTTACTCTCATTCGCTTCTTGTACACTGGGGCGCTGGAGCCCTGCACTTCCTACTCCTCCCTCGCCCTCCCAGCACTTTTGGATCACCAGGAATCTGCTGATTCTTGTGTTGTCCCTGCACCTTGAACAGAACCAATTAGCGGAGAGGCATGAGGGAAAGGAGCAGAGAGGGGATCATGGGCCATAGATGAAGCCCCAGTGGTCTGCGGGCGACACATGGCCACCACTGGACTCATGCAGCTCCCTGAGACAAAGGAGGGCCTCTCATGTATCCCACTCCTAGTCTTGATTGCCCATTCCTGGCTTACACTATGATTTACAATAGTGTTAGCGCATATTAATTGCAGGGCTGTCAACTGACATGTGTTAACACCTGCGATTAGCACAGTCCAAGATTAACACATTAATATTTTTAATGCATTAATTGCAGGCGTTAATGCTGCGCTGCCTCTTTGAAGTGCTGCTGTGGCACTGTGGACTCTGCAGCTGACCCCGGGCTCCACTGCCCCTTTGAAACGTGCAAAGGCAGCATTTCTAAGGGGCAGCCACCTCATAGCCGAGCCGGGGATCAATTGTGCAGAGGCTGCCCCTTAGAAACGCCAACTTGACGTGTTTCAAAGAGGCAGTGGAGCGCAGGATCAGCTGGAGACTCCCCAGCTGATCCCTGGCTCTGCGCGCATTTTCCCAGAACCTGGGATCAGCTGGGGAGTCTCCAGCTGACTCCAGGCTCCATGTCTGCCCCTTTGAAATGCCACTTTGGGGTTTCAAACAGCAGTGCCACTCAGCTGTGTGGCTCTGCCACTTTGAAGTACCCCTTCTCACCCCCCACGCCTTGCTGCCTCTGTCTGATACAGGCAGCAAAGGCAGAGGGGGAATCAACAAGTTTTTAACTTCCCTACTGGGGATCTGCATTGCGCTGCCCCTTTGAAGTGCCGCTCTAGCTGATCCCGAGCTCCTAATGTGCTGCCCCTTTGAGATGCTGGGGCGGCATTTCAAAAGGACAGCTCTGCATGGAGCCTGAGGTCAGCTGGGGACTCTAGCTGATCCTAGGCTCCATGCAGCACTGCCCCATTGAAACGTTGCGGCAGTGTTTCAAAGGGGAGGCGCACATGATTTTTTAATCCCGCAATTAATTGCGATTACATTTTTAAACCACTTGACAGCACTAATTAATTGACAATTAATTAATTGGCAACCTAACGTTCTAGCAACACAAGACTCAAAAAGTGGAGTGTACTGGATTGCTTGCTCTTGGTTTTCGCCTGACATGCATAAAGAATTAAGTATATGCTTAGTATCACCTATAATACCGGGCCAGTGATTTTTGTCTTTGAGTGTATTTTTTTCCTGATAATTGTTTAATTAATTAATGGAACAAGTGGAAATCAGCTACCTTTAAATATAATATGAAAATATTAGGTATTTATAGTAAATTAATGTTTTTGTGGAATTTCAGGTAGGGTTTTATTTTCTTTTATAATCTACAGTTTAAAAAATAGTTGTCTAGTCTTGGATGCAAAGAATACACCCTGCAACCAAAATACTGTAGAAATGCTCTGATGTTTCCTGTCATGTTCAGGAACCCAAATTGTTCAGCGCTCAATTTCTGGAAGATTTGAGCCTTCTATTTATCCACAGGTCAGGCAGCAGCAGCAGCAATCTGAACTGTGCACACATGAAATGTTTCCCTTAAAAATAAGAGGGGAGTGTAACTAATTTGTTCTGGCCTCTAACGAGCTGAGACTACCACTTGAGTCCAATTATATAGAATGTCTTTGTGCTACTGACCTATAGTCTACTGAGAGCTGAACTGAGAATATCTCCCTACTTCCCCAAAGGATTTCAGGATAATGATTTTAAATGCTTAATGAAACATGTAGCCAACTGATTACATCTTCAGCATTTTGATTTAAGAGGATAGTAGGCACAAGAACTGGGAACTTCATTGTTATAAAGAAGTGTTAAAGATATGCAAGCTTTACATTGTGGAGGAAAGCAACATTTAGATGTCTTTAGCCATGACTAGAGTCTGCACGTTCACAAGTATATATGTACACATGCACAGCATTCTCTACGACTCTCCAGCTCTCTTAGATTCTGGAGCTAATTCTTCAATTATAATCTAGTTGAATGATTTCATTGTCCTAAATGGGACATCTCATGTGAATGATGTTGGCATTTGTCAGACCCTTAGGGTGTGTCTACACTACAGAGTGTTTTTCGGAAAAACGGCCGTTTTCCCAAAAAAAGTCAATTACATCCACACTGCAATCGTGTTCTTCTGAAAGAAAATCGAAAGAACAGAGGGGTTTTTCTGGCATTGGTAATCCTCATTCTACGAGAAAGAAGCCTTTTACCAAAAGAGCTCTTTCGGAGAAAGGCATGTGTGGACAGGGAAGAGGGAGTTCTTTTGGAAGAAGAGGAAAGACGAAAAAGCACAAGTGCCCTGGAGTCCATGCTGTTCATAGCAATCACTGCTTACTTGCTTTTTCAATGTGATTTTGCAGTGTGGACATAGCCTTTTTTTATAAAGCTACAATCTCAAAATGGAATCTGGATGTTGGACATGGCAAACAAAAAATGAACCAAATTTTAGTTCAAATAAACTAGTCACTAATACTAAACCAGAGCAAATAAAGGGTGGGGGCACATGCAAATGTCTCAAAGGAAGGCTGTAGGGTACGTCTACACTGCGAGGATCTATTGGATCTTTGTTCAATACTTTTGTTGGAAGCCGTTTTTCCAAAATTTGGCCCATCTAAACTGGGCCAAATTTCAGAAAAAAACCCTCTTTTGAAACCCCCCCTTCTTCCTTGTAGAACAAGGAATACAGGGGCTTCCAAAACAGCGCGTTTTCTCTTCCGACAAAAAAAGTGGAAGAGCAAACGTGTTCCCTGGATTCCCAACCTCCTCCCCCCCACAGTCTAGCCACACCCTAGGTGAGGAAAGAAAAGCTAAAATAGGAAAAGCAGTAGCAACCTGAGTAGCAAGGCTTTGTACTGAGCACTCCCCTGAGCTGTAAGAAATAAGTTTCAGAAAAAAAGGGCAAGACCGTCTTTTTTTCTGATCCAGTACAGGTGGGCCATGGGACAGAGATCAAGGACAGCCTGCACCCTTTAGTCCCAGGGAGTGATCAGAATGGCAGATGAGTATGGTTCAGATTTTATTTTCTGTATTTATAACCATAGCACCTAAGAGCCCTAGTCCAGCACCCATAAGTATTAAGTAATTCTCTTAAAAATAAATGAATAAAAAATATGGCTTTCATTTGTAAATGCTTAGAAGTGCTAGGCTTCTGTGCATTCGGTATTGTATTTGAAAACATTGGAAACAATTAATCTCTGCATATTTCCTGGTTGCAAAACAAATGCTTCCTTTGGAATACTGTGTAGGATTATTTAGTAAGATTAAATATATATGACACAAAACAATTAAAGCAGCAGAACCCTCACAATTATTAATGAGAAATAAATACGAATTACAGATGTGCACTTTCATTGTGAAATAAAGCGGGTGATTTATAAATTGTCAGTTATTGCATTGAAATCCCAATCTGCACTGAGCATCTGAGCTGGATTTATTTTGAAGGAAAACCCCAGAGCTGATGGTTTTATGGGTTGCTGTTGTTCTCCTTGTAAGCATTAAGGAAAAACAGCATATAAATCACGTGTTGCATACAAAATATGGTTTACAGGCATTCAGTGATTTGCTAAACTAGTACAAAAGAGATGAAACACCCATTGGGTATGTCTACATAACAGTGTTATTTCGGAATAACTGACTTTACCCCTGCTGTGTAGATACACTCGTTGGATATTAGTGTGAGTGGTTTATTCATGAAGGTATATTTTCTCTTACGGAAGTACATTCATAAATCAGTTTGTGTTTCAATTCCTATGAATAACGTACTTCTTCTGAGAACCTTTTCCATGTCTTTGGGTGCATCTAGACTGCCAAGATTTTGCGCTGTCAGCTTGCCAGCTGTCTACACTGGCCGCTTGAATTTGCACAAGAGCACTGACTTTGTAATGTACAAAATTGGTGCTTCTTGAGTAAATACTTTCACGCTCCCGCTCAGGGATAAGCCCTCTTGCACAAGAATACTAAGGCACCTTAATTTTTTGTGCAAGAAAGCCCGATGGCTAAAATGGCCATTGGAGCTTTCTTGAGCAAAAGCGCATCTCGATTGGCACGGATGCTTTTGCGTGAAAGCACTTTTTGCGCAAAAGCATCCTTGCCAATCTAGACACTCTTTTGCGGAAATACTTTTAACGGAAAAACTTTTCCGTTAAAAGTATTTCCACAAAATCATGCCAGTCTAGACATAGCCATAGTGTTTGAAGACAAATGTAATTGATTTTGCATGACCAATCTTTTGATCAGATTAGGTTATTGAATTAGCCTTTTATCATCACCAAGATTTGTTTGTTTTCCATGATGTATGGAGGTAGGTCTTTTAGCCAGGCCTTTTGCACATTTCAGAGATTCTCTCTGACAAAGTGACAATACTCAATTATTTTCTTAGAGTAGAATTTGTACAGATGATGAATGAAAAGTTACTGAATTTTCGCAAAGAATCATAAAATCATTTGACATCTTGAGGCTTTTTAGCTGGTTAGCTGTTTCAAAGAGAGAATCTGCTCAGCCTTCTCCCATCTCTTACACTGAACCCAAACCAAACCTTTTCTGAAGTTTAAAAAAGGCTTGGTCAAATATCTTTTCCTTTCTCTCTCATCTGCATGCCCTCGTTCCTGAAGCATGAGAACTAGCACCAAAATTCTGGTATAAAGGCTGTTCTTATGGTATTTCCACTAACAGCAAGTAGGAAGAAGGTAAATTATTGCCAAAAATATAATGCAACAAAGCCTTGCATTTTCTCATGATTTTTGCAGCCCAGTTTTGCTGAATCAAGAGGTTCAGACGAGTCCATATCTCTGACCCGCTTCATTAGCAATTGTGATATGTCTAATTTGCATCCCTTTTCCGAAAAATGGATGCAATCTAGACGTAGCCTTCTGCTAAGCTCTAGAGGTCCCAGGTTCACAGCTACCTGTAGGGGGGCTTGTCTGGGATCTCAACTGGGTCTCTGATGCTTGGGATGCCTTGTGGATGGACTGTTGCCATCAATAAGCAGAGCATTGTTTGAGGGATTGCTTTTTGGATGAGACATAAGACTTAGGGCATTGTCTACACTTAAAAGTTTAAAACAAAGTTGCAGCAACAGTTTAAATGGAAAGTGTGGTCACAGCACAAGTGCTAGAAGAGCTCTCCCAGTGCTCTAAGTAAATCACCTCCCAAAGGGAAGCAGCTAACAGTAACATCTGTGCTGCTCTCCCACCCAGGTGCTTTTCAGAATCCACCCTCAAAAGAAAGCACCACTTAATTCCAGTTTATACAAATCAGTAGCTCAGAACTGTGAGCTTCCTTGCAGGTTGAGAGTTCTGCCCATCATACAAAGAATATGCCAATGACCACAAAATTTATGCTTGCTCAAGCACAGACATAACCTATTACTCTACATGACTGTGACAGCTGGACCCTTCAGGCAGCAGTGTAGTCACCTGCATAAACAAAGAGAATGTGGAATTAGTCTGAGTGGGCACTGCAGCTGTGCATTACCGAGCATGGCTATTATAGATAAGGGAAGGACAATTCACTTGTTTAATATAATTACATACATTTTTTGTTAGTCTTTAAGGTGCCACAGGACTACTCATTGTTTTTTTAAAGTTGTTTTTAAAGTTACATACTAACATGGCTACTCCTCTGAGATAACTAAGTGAGGGAGACTTACAGCCTTTTTGGAGAAGAGGGTATCTACTAGAGAAAGAAGGCAAGGACAGAAGGATTCTTCAGAGAAGGCAAAGGAAGCAGAAGCAGTGTGTACGGAATGCAATAGAGACCAAGATGAGTGGGTAAGAGAAGTCAAGGAAACTGAATAACAAATTGGAAATATAGCACTAACTGATGCTTGTCTCTACCGATGAAGACAGCCATTGTTAATGATAAACAACATGGTAACAACACGGCCTGCCGATAACCATAACCGTTATAGCACATCTACTATGACAATACATGTTTTCCTGAAATTTAAGTACAATAAGGAAATGGGAAAGGAGTAAAGAGTAACTGAACTTGAATATTTGCAAAACTGAAGTTAGATTTTACTTTAGTTGTGGTTTCCATATGGCCCAGAAAGCCACATTCATGCATGCCGTCAAAGTCTAACATTTTTTCAGCATTAATAAGTTAATAAGAAACTGTCAATCCAAGAAAAAGTAGCAATAGATGGAGTGACAATCCCTAACAAGTGAATTGCATTGGGAAAGTCCTGTACTCCTTAACAAGTGAATTGCATTGGGAAAGTCTAAGAGCATTGTACACAAATCCATGAAATAAAAGGGGAGGTATATATATGTATTTTTTTCTATATAGTTTTTTTTTCCTCAGCTCTCTAGTTTTAAAAAAGCCACTGTGGAAAATTAAAGAATGTTTTTCCACAAAATGACATCAGTCCCAATTTGCACACAGTAACTAAATCATCAGCTGAACACCATGCCATCCAGAGTCTCAAAAACAACCTGGACATTATAATCAAACCAGCTGAGAAAAGGAGTGCTATGGTCATTATGAATAAGGCCGACTATAACCAGGAGGCAACCAGACAACTCTCCAACACCACATTTTACAAACCTCTCTCCTCTGATCCCACCTCGGAATACCAAAGGAAACTACACTGTCTCCTTAAAAGCCTCCCTACAGCTACTCAGGAACAAATCCACACAGAACCACCTTCTGACCCCCAACCAGGATTGTTCTATCTGCTTCCCAAAATCCATAAACCTGGACACCCCGGACGTCCCATTATATCTGATATCGGCATGCTCACTACTGGTTTATCCAGCTATGTAGACTCTCTTCTCAAACCCTACGCAACCAACACCCCCAGCTATCTCCGAGATACTACTGACTTCCTAAGGAAACTACAAAACATCGATAACCTCCCCGATAACACCATCCTTGCCACCATGGATGTAGAAGCTCTATACATCAACATCCCACATGAAGACGGATTACAAGCAATTAGAAACACTATCCCAGAGGACCCCACTGCCAATCTGATAGCAGACCTATGTAACTTTGTTCTCACCCACAATTATTTCCAGTTTGAGAACAACTTAAACCTCCAGATCAGCGGCACAGCCATGGGTACACGCATGGCCCCACAATATGCTAATATCTTTATGGCTGACCTAGAACAACGTTTCCTCAACTCCTGTCCCCTTTTACCCCTTCTCTACTTACGCTACATCGATGACATCTTTATGATCTGGACGCATGGCCAAGAAACACTGGAGACATTCCACAGAGATTATAACAACCTACACCCCACCATCAATCTCAGCCTGGACCATTCTACACGAGAGATCCATTTCCTGGACACCACAGTACAAATCAGCAATGGAAAATTAGACACCTCTCTCTACAGAAAACCCACTGATTCATACAGTTACCCATCCAGAACACACCATACGATCCATCATCTATAGCAAAGCCCTTCGATACAACCGCATCTGCTCTAATCCCACTGACAGAGACCAGAAACTTAAGGATCTCTACCAAGCATTTATAAACCTCAACTACCCACCCGGAGAAATAAAAAAGCAAATTGAAAATGCCAGACGAATACCTAGAAACCATCTACTTCAAGACAGACCCAAGAAAACCAACAATAGACCACTTGTCATCACCTACAGCCCCCAACTTAAACCTGTCCAACACATTATCAATAAACTACAGCCTATACTGGAACAGGATACTAAACTCCAAGAGGCTCTGGGAGACAGACCCATTGTCTCCTAGGGTATGTCTACACTACCACCCTAGTTTGAACTAGAGTGGTTAGTGTAGGCAACCGAAGTTGCAAATGAAGCCCGGGATTTAAATATCCCGGGCTTCATTTGCATCTTACCGGGCGCTGCCATTTTAAAAACCCTGGTAGTTCGGACTCTCTCTAATCCGAACTACCTACTCCGTGCAGCGTGTAGCTGCGGGCACGGAGTCCGAACTACTGGGGCTTTAAAAATGGCGGCGCCCGGTAAGATGCAAATGAAGCCCAGGATATTTAAATTCCGGGCTTCATTTGCAACTTCGGTTGCCTACATTAACCATCCTAGTTCAAACTAGGGTGGTAGTGTAGACATACCCCTATAGACAACCACCTAACCTCAAGATGATTCTTACCAACAACCACAGGACATACCACACTACTGGTACCACAACCCTGATACCTTCCCTTTCAATAAACCCCGTTACTAGCTTTGTCCACATATTCACTCTGCTGCTACCATTATTGGACCTAACCAAGTGAGTTATAAGATCAAGAACACATATTCCTGTGCATCCAGAAATATAATTTATGCTATCATGTGCCAAAAGTGTCCGTTTGCTATGCACATTGGACAAACGTCTCAGACACTTCGCCAAAGGATCAATGCCCAGAAAACAGGTATCACAAAGAAAAAACAGTTTCTTGCCATTTCAACCAGAAAGGACATTGTCTCAATGACTTGATTACCTGCATCCTGCTTCAAAGTCCTTTTAAGACTACACTTGAAAGAGAATCCTCTGAACTGTCATTCATGCTTAAATTCGACACTTTACGCCTAAGTTTGAATAAAGACTCTAATTATCTTACCCATTACAAAGACAGCTTCCCCAATTATCACCTCTAATATCATTAGCTCACAGACATTTACCTTCCCCGCCCGCCCTCCATCCCCCTTCTGTTCTGAAATTTGATTTGTCCTTTTCATATGTGTTCATTTTTTTAAAATTGTATCCTTTGGTATATATGGTTGTGACAATTTTCTTCCACTATTTGATCTGAGGAAGTGAGTCTCGCCCACAAAAGCTCATCACCTAATAAACCATCTTGTTAGTCTTTAAAGTGCTACATAGTCCTGTTTTTTAAATCATCACACAGTTGGTGAAATTTAGTATAATTGACAAGAGTTCTCAAGAGAAGGCCAAAACTGGAATGGCAAAGGTTAGATCTAAAGTGCATTTTCAGACTAGCATAAAGAAGCATAAAGAAGCATGCATATCAGGTGCCCAATCCTGCAATCCTGGTTAAAAAAAACCTCTCATTGATTTCAAAAGCTTCAGTGGGTAGCTGAGTTAGTCTGTACAGGATAAACTTTAAAACAACAAATAGTCTGGTAGCACTTTACAAACTAATAAAATATGTAGGTGGTATCATGAGCTTTTACAGGCACAGCCCACTTCTTCAGATGACCAGAGTGTTGGATGTCCAGAACTAAAATATATAGGGGACAAGGGGGAAGGGGCAGAGAAAGATAAAAAATGGGAAGGGGGGAAACAAGGAGAGGCAGTGGGTATAAGAATATCAAGGGAAAAGCCAAGATGGAATGTAACAGGAAAAATAAATAGTCAGTAAGCACTAAAGACTGGATAAAAAGAGGCAGATGAGAACCATTAGTAGCCAATAGATTAGGTCCTAGGGGATACCTGCTTATGCAGTAAGATGCTGTAACTCTGTGGCAAAGGGCTGAAAAAGAGACATAGGGAAAGAGGTAACAAAACTACAACATATTTCTGCCACCACATTCCTGTTTCTACCTTCTGAATGGCTACTACATATCTCAGTTCTATGTGGCCAGGTGGATATAGCTTGTTGCATCAGGTTCTCCTAGAAATCCACTGGGACTTATGCTGCTACCAGTATGTATTTGGAGCTGGTCATGAAATTATTTTTCTTTCTGAAAATGGAAAACCTGAAAATTAAATATTTTATTGATATTTTTGGTAACCAAAAGCTAAGCTTCCAGCTTACATTTTAAAAATGGTTTTGAGCCCCAGAACACTAAAAAATGTTCAGTTCTTTCAATGAAATCTCAAAGTTTCTTGAAGAAAGTTTTCATGAAATTTTCTGTTTCAATAAAAAGCAATTTTCTATTATAAATAGTTTTGATGGGAAATTTTTGACCAACTCCAGTTTTACACCATGGAAGGTTTCTGTTGGTGGGAGCTAGAGTCCACTGTAATTTCAAGACAGCAGTAACAAGGCACAAATTCCTATAGAGTCAAATCAGGGGTATACAGTTAGGAAGATAACTCAATTTAATTATTCCTAGTCCTACCTAACTACGGACCTCTCTTCCTTCTCACCTGTCACTTACAATTGATAAAAGAATCAAAAGTTGGTATACTGGTAAAGCCTGACAGCATCTGTTATTAAGGTTCAACTGCTGACAACAGAATTGGGAGAGAGGAGTGGATGCCTCTACACATATTCTAGGACCTCCCCTTGAATAGATTTCTGTGATGCTAATGAATTTCTGAAGAAAATATTATCATAGGAATGGCGTAGCAAAATGAGTGCACAATTCTTATCCTATCCTCATTCATCAAAATGCCTCAAATCTCCTGACTATAGCTGATTAGATAAATATGTTCAGGGTATTTTGTAGCTTTTTTTGTGTTTCTATAAGAAGAATTTTTGAAGCTCATTATTTACAGGTATTTTTTATTTACACATTTCTTCAGTGAATACATTTTGCAGATAATTCACAGCTCACTGTGAACCCTTAAATTTGGAATTTGTGTTAGGTTGGTTATTCGTTCAGATTTAAATGAGAAAAATAATTATGATACAAAAAACGATAGGCATCCAAACAGTAAAGTTATTGTGTATGTAAGCCGCATATTGTATTTGTTCTATTGCTTGTTGGATGAGTTGGGTAACTAACTACATTTCGAATGGCATTTTTGGACATAAAATAGCTAGTCTGTATTGGCACTGAGTAATTTGCCTTTGCCCAATAGTATTCAGGTAAGAAATGTTTCTTCTAAATAGTTGTGCTAGAGTATTTGTGGAAAACCAACAAGCCTCTTGAAAATTCAAGTGAATATTTGTGGGAAGCAACTTTCACCCTATTGTAACTGTGACATTATGACATCACAAAGGACACTGTTCTATAAGAGACTTATTATACTCCTAGAGCCAGTCTTCCCAAACACAAGGAGAGGGGTAAGACCAACTGTTTCCCCATCATACTGCATCCTAGAGTGCAACTTCGCCTGATGTAGCGTCACACTATCTATATCATGACAACAGTTTCAAAAGACACTGGCATCTTAGTTTATCCCTGAGTCTTACATTTTTAGGTTCATTCAGGACTAATTAATATGCTGCAGATATGTCTGTGCAGCTTATTTCTTTGACCAATTCCAGTTAAAGTGTACATATTTGACATATTAAATGTCAGATAATAATGTATCATGGATACTCTTCAATACATCATGCAGGATATAACTACTTAAGTTCCTGAATCTTGATGAGATATTTGTGCTGAATTTGTGCATTAAAGAACTCTTTGTGTGGACCAAGTTCACTTCTAGCATAAGTCTAAGATATTAACGGTTTTCCATCAGTAATGAATCTGGGCCTGCATATTTAAATATGTTTTCGTAAGACCCAAGTTAAAACACAAAACCCCATAAGCTATTTTAAATAATAAAAGAACTAGTAAATAAAAACATCTGGTTGATAATTAAGCTCCACATATTGAGCTTTTATTAAGAGTGTTGGATGTACCTTTAAGGGAGAACTTGCAAGTTAGCAACTTTTATTTACGTATGGTGCCTGACTGAAAGCACTATGCAAAGAGGATGTAATCAAGTCAGTCCGATCATTCTTTAGAAGGAGATGGCAGGAGACTCATTGCTTCCAGTTTTATTTACCTTGGTACATTGTTCCATTTCTTCAGAAGAAATATTAAAAATCCCCCTCCCCCACTCACAACATTATATGCATTGGCTGGAAGTTAGACGTTGACACCTGCCTGCCTAGGGATGACTCCTCTAGTAGAGAGGAGATGTCAGCCCACACATTTTTCATAAGAGGATTTCTGAGAAGATTTGGATACCTCTAGCATGCACTTTCTGAACACATCATATTTGCCAGCTTTAGAGGTAGATTCATAACAAATTATAGTGACTATAAAATGTACATTTTATTCTCTCTCTACAACTGGGTCACTGGATTTAGAATCTCTGTTTCTAACTATGGTTCCTTTGGCAGATCCAGATGTGCTTGGATCCTGCTGGAGACTTCCCTTCTTGGGAACTATGCAACTGGAAGATGTTTGCAGTGACACAGACCAGCCTTTCCAAAACCAACATTATTTAACAGAGAACAGGAATACAATATTAGGGACATTGGGTTGACAAGGTAAAGCAAACTCTAACCACACAATTCTTACCCTTCGCCTGGAGCTCAGACTTCATGCATGTAGCAAACCTCCCTCTGACCCCGTGTGTTAATCAGTCCCAGCCTGCCATCTTTCCCTGCAGCCCTCTGGGCAGCCTCTCCTGGCTCACTCAACTCCTCTTTCTTTTTTAGGCCCCCAGTTCTGTAATGGTTTATTGCTTCCTTCTGTACTTCTCTTCACATCATGCCTATATACCTGACTTCTATGTTTGGGTGGGGGGTGATCCTTATCAGGCCCATTGTTACACTTTCCCTGCTTGGCTGCTTCAGCAATTCCTTTTGATCTAGCTCTGTAGTAAGCAACCATAAACAAACAGAGGCACGTACCATTTTCATAAAAATCAATACAGACATTTCCCAGTTTGTCACAGAGAGTAACGGGCATTTGTATTGGTGATGTGCAAGCTAGGAGGGAATCCAGCTTGCTCATGAATAAGATTGATTCTGCATTGTTAACAGTACTGAAACTTGTTTGCCATCTAAGAGACAGATGGTGTGTAGCGTGCAGAGATGAAGGTGGTTCAAGGAGTCAGACACAATAGCAATCTCTGGCTTTGACTAGCACAAGAGTCGCTCCTTCTTTGCACCTCCAAAAATGGCAATGGATCAAGAAGGAGGCATGTCTAAAGCCCTTTTTCCTCTCCCTCACTGACATCTGGGCTAAGCCAATTGCATGAGATGGGCTCATAGGGTATGTCTAGACTACATGCCATGTAAATTAGACTACCCGACATAGTCAATGAATCCGTGTGACGGGGCGAGGCAGCCCCGCACTGAACCTGCAGGGCCCAGCCAGGATTACCTGGCTGCAAAGACCCCTCCCCTGCAGCCCTACGGAGCATGCCCAGGCTGTAGCTCCACTATAAAAACCTGGGGAAGGATTCAGTCAGGGGTGGCAGCCAGAGGAGAAGGACCTGTGTAGGAAGCTCCTGCACAGCTGTCACCAGAGACTCCAGAAGAGGCCAGTGGGGACACAGAGGCGAGCTGGTGCATTCCAGAGGCTGTCAGCCAAAGAGATGCCAGCCCAGAGGGCGCAGCAAGCTGGACAAGTACGTGGGAAGGAACCCCGGTGAATCAGGTAGGAAGTGACCCAGGACAGGAGTGGGAACCGCCTCTTTCGTCCTGAGAACGTCAGCACGTTTTGGCCGGATTGCCCCACAGAGGGAGTGACACACTATCCGGTCACTCACAGGGCCCTGGGCTGGGACCCGGTGGAGTAGAGTGGGCCCAGGTCCCCCTACCTGGGGTGTGTCCC
Source organism: Pelodiscus sinensis (assembly GCF_052426305.1). NCBI lineage: Eukaryota > Metazoa > Chordata > Testudines > Trionychidae > Pelodiscus > Pelodiscus sinensis. The sequence continues at coordinate 44,312,074 of NC_143053.1, forward strand.
CGCTACAACCCTGAATTGTGTTTTGGACTCAGGCCGGAGGGCCTTGGCCTTGCCTTAAAGGGCCAGACGTAAACTGTGTTTTGGACTCAGGCCGGAGGGCCTTGCCTTAAGAGGTCCTGTGGGAGGGCCAGACTGGAGTGGCCCACCACAAGCCGGGATTTAAATATCCCTGGCTTCATTAAAATAAAAATGGCCACCGCGCTGTGCCGGCTCAGCTGATCCTCAGCACAGCCTGTGAGTCAAGACGCAGATCGGTCGACAAGGGAAGCCTTTGTCGACTGCTCCCTTATGCCTCGTGAAACATCTTGACTAGCGCGCTGTGCCGATGATCAGCTGAGCCGGCACAGCATGGCGGCCATTTTTATTTTAATGAAGCCGGGGATATTTAAATCCCGGCTTCACTGACTATGTCGGGTAGTCTAATTTACATGCCTCTGGCAACAGTCTAGACATACTCATACTGAGAAGAGCATCTGTAAGTACAATGCATGGTGCTTTGGAAGCCGTTGATTCTCTCACTCCCATGCAGAAAACAAACAAACCTTTGGTGGAAGGAACCCACCCAAGGGAAGAAGATTGTGCATTTACTGAAAACAAATGTAATTTTGATCCAGTAGCTCAGTGGCAAACACAGAGAAAGTCCAATGAAATCAGTTTGGTTCCTTGTCTTCTATGAGGTGAAATTCTGACCTAGTGACACTTGTTTCCCATCATCTTTTCACAAACAACCTGTCCAAAGTGTTTTCTGATGGACATGTTCTTGAATAGCTGTTGTTTAGGGTTTTATCCAACAAAATCTTATTGATGCAAGTGGTAGCATGGACGAGAACAGGACCAGTCCTGAGAGTACGGCATGGAACAAGAGGTCTTTGCCCCAACTCCCTAGTAGAGAATGGCACACAGAGTCAAGGTTTTGTGGACTTTAACACTTTCCTCACCTTTCAGCAGCTAGCTCACACTATACAAAAGATAAACTAACAGGATAATTAAACAGCCTGAATATAGCAAGGGGGAATATTTCAATAGCAAATATTGCTATCCATATACCGCAACAGAATGTGCTAAAGTAAACAAAATGATAGCATAATTATAGTCGTTCCAGTTATGTTAATTAGGCAGTATATACGCTTCATTGATAAGCAACTGTGCTGCAAAGGAGTGCTGTAAGCTTGATATTTCCTCCTTTAGCAGTTTTGTTGTGCATATGCTGCTGTTCTAATCTTGGTTACGTTAACCATTAGCAAAAATAAAAGAACAATATGGTGCATATCACTGCAGAGAGAAAGAGAAAGAGAGAGAGCATAAGAATCAAATAGAATGGACCAGTCTGATTTTTATGACACCCTTCACTAAAGAATCTTGGAACAGACTTGTAGCATAACTCCTCCTCAAACCAGCTTCCCATAGCAGCAGAAAACACAACCTGGGTTATAGGGAGCCCATTACATCTGTGCTCCACTGACTACTATAGTTCCCAGTTATTTGAAGCACAATTTAAGGGGCTGTTTTATATTACTGCTGCTCAGGATTTTTTAACAAAGTGTTTATGCCAAAAATGGACTTTAAAAAATGAAATATTTTTCAGAAAAGTCCCTTTTTAAAAAAAGCATAGTTTTCTGTTACATGTGGGGGAAGGAACTTAAATTTAAAATGTTACCTAATTGGTTATCAAAAGCAGCTTTCTGAGTAAGACAAAAATCCAGTAAAAGTTTTGTAAACATTTTTATAAATATTTTAGGAAAAATGTGTGTTAAGGCAATCGTATGAAATATTTCAACCAAACCAAAACTAAAGAACCTTATTCTGCAAACCCAAGTAAAAAAAATCAAGAATTCAGGATCCTATGTAATGGAACCAACCTAGCCTTTTAAAAGAAATACTATAAAGTCTGCCTTTGGTACATGAAGTCTTTCAGTATGGGGATTCCCAAAGCTCTGTCTCTCTCTAAGATCACTTGGGATGCATGAACTGGCAGTGTGGTGCTGCATGTTTGACTGGGGCTCAGGGCAGGCTATCATCACTGAAGCTCTAGAACTCAATTCAAAAGAAATAAAGTGTGTTGACATTCAGGATATGTTGTAACCTGTATCTATTCTGCCATTTTTTCCATTGAGTGACTAGATTTTCATGAGTGAGGAGTGTGCTTTTTATTTTTGTGACAATTGAACCAAATTCTCTGGCCTATTCCTTGTGTAGCCACATATATCCATGCATGGACAGGGTAAAACACCACTCTGATTTGGTAGAGTTTTGTGGCCATTATGCAGAGCTGCACATAAACATGCAAGAAGCTTCATTTTCCATTGCCTACCTTTTTACACATGTTCTTAAATTCTAAGCACCCCATCATGAGCTGGTGTAAATTGGAATAGCTCTATTGATTTCAGTGGAGTTTTTTTAATTTACACCCACTGATATCTAGCTCAGTGATGCAACACATGTATAAAATTGGAATACTGCAATGAGACTGAGGCCCAGAACTGTATGAGAAAGTTCAATTCTTCATGGGGACATTTTATAATGTAAATACATGAATAGAGCTAGAGGAGGGTGAACATACAGAACCCCTCAATCTTTAGCCCGCATCTGTGCAAGGTGGGTCATGTTTATATATAGTTCTGTTAGCAACTGGTCTCTCCTCTACATACTAATATTATAGGGGTAATTCTGTTAGTTTTCACTCAGATTATGTTTTCAAGCTTTTCTTAGAAATACGCTAGAAACTTAATTTTTTTTAAAGAATGTAAACCCAAGATTTTTCACATAATTCCTTTCTTCTAAGAGTGAGGGCTTTAAGAAAATCACTAACGGCATGTCTACACTAGGAAATTATTTGAAATAACTAAATTAGAAATAATAACTCCCAAAATAACTATTTTGAAATAAGCTCATTCCCTGAGGAAAGCAGGAGTACAGATTTCAAAATAACTAGCCCATTTTGTTTTGAAATAATGGGTTTGGTAGTGTGGTCACTCCACTTACTATTTCAGAATTAGGGGGGTTATTTCAAAATAACTCCCTAGTGTAGACCAGGGCTAACTGTCAAGAGACTCACAATAAGAGTCATGAGAGTTGCTACTACCATGTTGGCTTTTGATATCACCAGTTAAGATTCCCAAAACTCTGCTTTTCTGTTGCACTAGTCAACTCTGGGTGTGTCTAGACTACTGAGTTTTGTCGACAAAAGTGGACTTTTGTCGACAAAACTATACCAGCGTCTACACTACCGCTGAGTTCTGTCAGCATAACGTCGACAGAACTCAGCAGTTTTGTCGACCTCATTTTACGAGGCATAACACCTTCTGTCGACATAGTTCTGTCGACATAGTTCAGTGTTGGACTCTTATTTATTTTACACATAAGTACATGCAGTGTGATGTCTTAAATGAATAAGAGAGGAGGGTATATCAGTGGACCATGCACTACAACACAATGCTGCACTGAGGTAGACAAACGCTGTAACCTGTATGTTTCATTCTATGTGCTTTTAAAAGACTGTGGTTCTAAAAGCTTTAGATTTCAAATGTGCCTCAGCTGGAGGGTACTGGTTTCCAGAGCTCTCCTTATGTCATGCAAATCATTCCCCTCTATGATGTGCCACAACCTGGGCCCCCAAAATTTGAGAAACTTGAAAAAAAATCTGTAGTCTCATTTGAAATTCTTGGCTCTCATGTCCTTCTGAGATATGCATGCACAGGCAAAGATTGTAAAATGAAGCATAACCCATAACAATTTAAAAAGTATACCTCCAATTATTTTAAGCTGTTCTGCTGCATTAGCATAGATACCTGTAATATCTGGAATGTTTGAATCACTAAAGCTACTTTCCAGGTTAACTGCTCCTAAGCTGGGAACATGTTTCTATTAAATAACAGCAACAAAATCCTACATCTCAGTGCCCTCCGCTTAAAAATGCCGGATGTAACTGATAGGCTCAAAAACAAAGAAAACTCTACGCCAGGTTACACAAAAAGGGGCTTGATCCTGCAAGCCTCTGAGCATCTCCTTAAACTTGCTGAACAACTTGCAGGAGGCAATCAGTAAGTCCTTTCCCTAACGGCATGCCTGAAAATTTGAATCATAATTAAATGCGCATGTGGCATTTTTCACAATATGTTGTGTTTTGTGGTTTTAATTATCATCATAAGCACCATATTTAATCTGTAGTTCGACATGTGAAAATGTTTATATATTTTTACATTATGGCTTGGTAACACATACAAACATTTAGGCATAAAAGAACGATCAGGGCTGGTCTTAGGTTTTATTAACTTTATGGGAGACATCTGGAGAGCTAGCCCAGCTCTCTCCCTGCTTGTGACTAGGCCACCCAACCACCTCATAATTCTGACATCACCTTCTCTAGCTGCTAGCACAGAGCAAAGCCTTCTGGGGTGCATATTAGACCACTAACATTCCAGGTGAACAAGGGATAAGAGATGGAACCAGTAGGAAAATATGTTAGTACAGTGCTGAGCTCACCAGAGCACAGCTAATAACAATAATGATTAATTATGGAATGACAATAGTCTTTGTCCATAGTTAAGGCTAAAATTTGCTTTCCACACTAACATTAAATAAATGTCTGGCCTAGTGCATATCAGACAAAGTAGGCTAATTCAAGAGCATGTGTGATCCCTGACTGGGGTTGCAAGTTGCTGTGATATCATCAGGAAAAGGTAGCACAGGTCATAGCTAGGATGAGTTGTCAGTGGCACTTTCAGACTTCTGGCAGTTCAGTGTCCCAAGGTTCAGTTTAAATTACCGCCCAAAAGTCTCTGGGCTCATCCAGATGGTATGTGAACAATTCAGGATCTTTTCTCTGCTGACATGGGATGAAACGTGCACCACAACAACAATCTTTATCTGAAGACTTGTGGTTTTTCTTGCTTCCTGTGGGGCCATACAATACTGCAAGAACAGTATCTCATGACATTTTGGTATTTCTGCTTCCAGTTGTCACCTGAACTAGGAAGGAGAGAGGCAGGTCAAAATGTGAATTAATTAATTAATTAGTTTAATCGACCAAATATTTTGAGCCTCAAAAATGGTTTGATTTAAGTTCTAGACAAAGGTTTAACTCAGTCCTTATTTTAGCCATACTGGCTCACCAGAGCTAATGCAGCCATACCTCTGCTATTCCTCAACACAGTTAATTATATGTTTCTCTTTCACTACATCCAACATTCAATTCATCCAGTAAACTTTGTCCTCTTTCTTGTTATCTGTTAATGCAAGAGTGTCTTGCATTATACCATATTTTTGGCCCCAGTAGGCCAATTATAGGCATAATTTGGCACAGACTAACTATCTCAGTCAATCTGCAGAATTCTTGACCAAGGACATTGTGAAAACCAGGAATTTAACAGGGTTAAAAAAAAACCCTAGATAAATATATGGAGAATAGGTCCATCAATGGCTATTAGTCAGGATAGGTAGGAAGGATGTCCCTAGCCTCTGTTTGTCAGAAGCTGGGAATGGGTGACAGGGGAAGGATCACCTGATGATTACTTGTTCTGTTTATTCCTCCAAAGCGCCTGACTTTGACCACTGTCAGAAGACAGGATACTGAGATAAATGGACCTTTGGTCTGACTCAGTATGGCCATTCTTATGTTCTTACCATTGCTTAGGCAATAGGCTCCAAAAGTTGTCCCTTCTAGTTAGTTGGACTCACATATAAAGTATCAGATGACATGCATTATGAAGCCCATAAAGAATTATTATTTAAAGAAACAGGAGGAATTGCAACTATTCTTTCCTTTCGATATGAACTATTACAACTCCAGGATATTGAAGCTGTTAAAATTATCACAAAGTGTCATGGGCAGTGGGCCATAAAGCATTAGCTGAAATGTGCTTCTGCATACAATTATTGCCGGGGTAGCCACATGCTTATTTGCCTTAAGCTATTCTATCATGGACAATCGCCTTTATCACACAAACAAATTCCATCACTGTACATTTGCCAGCCCATCAGAGGTAGAACAAAGAGAGAAAGCAACAAGGAAGTGATTCTGTCTTCCTGCCACTTTGAATAATATTCCATATTGCTGCAATGTGTTTGGGGATGATGAGTGACTTATTCATGCTGAGTCACTCCCTACTGTCACCTTAATGGTTGAAGTAGGTGGTTAGTCTTGCTCAGCTGTCAGAAAAATAGAATTAGAAAGGCTTATTATAACAGCACCATCTTGTGGCTCCCAGATAATACACATAGGCCTGTGCCTGCCATGTGTTGTTGTTTAATGCATGTGTCAGTATGAATTTTCAAAGAATATTTAATTGGTATGTGGCCAATTTTTAAATTTCAGACTTTATTAAAAGACAAAAAGAATGAAGCTTACAAAAGCCAGTGAACCACCAGCCCAACAAGGAACAAAAACAGGACAAGTTAAGTTATGCTGTGACAAGAAGATGTTCATAAAAATGTTCTTTTGTGCAAGAAAAAATTAGTAGCAGACTTTGCCTTGAGATTCTTTGATGGTGTGCAGGTATTACACAGCATTCTACTTTGGAGGTAAGAACAATTAAAGTACATTGCTGATGAGAAGTATTCTCTACATTGAAATGTAAGTGCCTGCAGGTCACCAGTTGTTTTAGCTGATCTTGGACTGTGTGGATGTAAGTGCAGAAAGGATTAAGGAACAAAATATGTTCAGCATTTCAGTTAAACAGCCATGTCTTGAGTAAAGTGGTGTTGAATATGCTGGTGTCCTTGTCCACTGGGTGCTTAGGTAACTAGGTTAAACTAACATAGGGTATCTACTAGGATAACTACTGATAATCTAGGTTAAATTAACACAACTTTTGCTGGCCATGTTCAGACCTAATTAAAGTTTGTAGTATAGACAAGACTTGCTGTAATAAGTATACTTATTTTCACATATAGGCACAATGCAAAAAAAAAAAATCCAGGCAAACATTGAAGATGTTGAAATCCATTTAAGTAATCTTCAAGGGCAATCTCACAAGGAGAGCACCATCTCCCGCAACAACCTAAAACAGATGCTGAGCTGCTTGAGGCTTAGTTCCTTGAGGCACTTTTTGTACTATAAAGTAGCACACCCAGATGCTGCTACCTGAAAAGCCTTCAGCATCTATCGAACATAAAGTAATATCAAGATGTCCAAACATTGTTCAGTGCTGAAGACTAAATGCATCAGAAATTGTAATCCACAATTAGTTCCGCATTGTGTACTATGCATAATCACTGATGTTTGAGTTCTGACCTTTGTTACACATATCACTGATATCGCTGAAAATAAAAGCATTGTTTGAAAACACAATAGAATGGAAGACGTGTAGTGATATTTTGCGGATGATTGAGGCAATGTGAGCCCTAAAGCTTGTGGCAGTGACTGAGAATTGCTTTGTTGAGCACTGATGACTAATAATTTTGTTGAGCACTGATGACCAATGACAGCTCAGAAATTTTTTTCACCAAATTTCATTGTGTTATTTTAGAGCTGGACAGAAATTGGCAAGCCCTTTCAGGTTTCTCAAATTATTTTCATCCTCAGTCACAATAACAGCTGTTATTTCGAATTAACTTTAATAGCGTCTATACAGGCAAACCACTATTTCAAAATAAATTCAAAATAGCCGAGTACTTATTTCGAATTTGGTAAACCTCATTCTGTGAGGAATAATGCCAAATTCGAAATAGCTAATTCGAAATAAGCGCTGTATAGATGCTTATTTCGAAATAGGAGGCCTCCAGCCTTCCCAGGGTGCCCTGGTGGCCACTCTGGGCTCAACCAGGAAAACTTTCCTCTTCCCCAGTCCCAGAGCTCTTAAAGGGGTAGACTCTGGCCACAGTGCCTGTGCCAGCTACAAGCCTGCCAGCCCAGAGCCAGCAGTCACTGTCCCTGACCCAGTGGCCCCAAAACATAAGCCAGCAAGCCACTGGCAGCCAACCCTCCACCGCTCCCCAGGAGCAGTCTGCAAGCTCCCAGGAGCCTGCTAATGGCTGGAGAAGGTGGTCACCTTCCAGGTCCAGGGCGGAGATCATTCAGGTTTGGGGGAGATGCCCCCAATGTCCATGATCTCCACACTAGATGAAGGAATGTGGCCATCTATGGCAGGATAGCTGCTAGCCTGGCTACCAAAGGCCACATGCGAACCCAGGAGCAGGTATGCATAAAAATCAAGTTGGTCCGGTGAGACCTTCACCCCTGAGCTCTGAGCTTCCCCTCCCCCTTCTACACCTTGCATCCCCCTTCCAGCTCCCTCCTCCCAGGTTTCCCCCTCCCCTCTTCCACCCTCTCTCTTCCCCTCTCCTGCCTCCTTTCCCCAGTCTCCCCAGAGTTTCATTCCCCTCCCCCCAGTTTTGTTAAATAAAGAGAGTTTGTGTTCATGAAAATACATGTATTTTATTTGACATAAAGAAGGGGGTCAGGGGGTGGTGGTAAGTGGAAGGACGTGCGGGAGGAATGAGGCACAAGCCCCCAGTGAGACAGACCAGGGAAGCTCTTAGTGTGCCTAAGTGTGGAAGCTCTCCCTCAGGGCCTCCTGGATACTGACAGCCCCCCGATGGACCTCGCGGATGGCAGCCTGCAGAAAGTGCAGCCAGGCTCGCAGCAACGTGTCCAAGAGAAGTATCAGAGTGCCCAGATAGCCTCGGGAAGCAGCCACACGATGACACTCCTGACCTGATGCCCTGCCTTAGCTGGTTCCAACCAGCCTTCATTTCGATTCAGAGTCCACTCAATGTGGACACGCTATTTCAAAATAGAAAAGCACTATTTCAAATTTCATTTTATGTGTAGACGTGTTATTTTGAAATAGCTTATTTCGAATTAACTATTTCGAAATAAGATATTTCAAAATAACGCTGTAGTGTAGACATACCCCAACTGTTTTCATGGGAAGCAAGCTTAAAAAAAAGTCATAGATACTAATGTCAGAAGAGACCATTATGATAATCTACTTTGATCTCATGTATAACAAAGGCCTCACAATTTCCATAAAATTATTAATTTGAATTATTTTGCATAGCTTTTAAACAAAATATAATCTTGATTTAAAAATTCAAAGTGATGGACAATGCTCCGTGATTTTGAAGCAAATGCTCTCAATGATTCATTACCTTCACTTCATTGTACCTTATTTACGGTCTGAATTTTTGTCGCTTCAACTTCACCCAATTGGATTGTGTTCTATCTTTCTCTGCTATACTGTAGTGTCCATTATTAAATATTTGCTTCCCATGTAGACACTTATAGTCTGAAGACCGAGGATAAAATTCAGGTCTCCTGATTCCCAATCCAATACCCTACTCCCTAGATGCTACTTTTCACCTCTCTATTTGCACAATGTCTATGAACAGATGCAAATTGTTCTCAAGTTCATTCTTCTAATCATGCTTTCAAAATATTTAATTTTCTGACTACTTGAAATTTAACCTGTGTTGATTTGTGGTTGGACACAAGTCAAACAGTGCTGCTTCTCATTGTCAGTTGGTTGAATATCAGTTGGGTAGCAAATGTCAACAAAAAGCTAATTTAAAATTTGTTTCCCATGATATCTCAGAGTGGAAGCCTATTCAGTTTCTGTGAACATGTGTGCCAATAAAAGCCAAGTGCACAATTGTTCACAAGAAGAGAATAAAAAGAGAATAAATATTCCCGAAGTTAATTTATTTAAACATTGTCATATATTTTCACAGAAAATTATGTACATAAGTCACTCACATCTGGAATCAGCATTAATGGCTGTTTGGCTTGTGGTTCTTTAGCTCCTAAAACAGAGTGGATATTTTAAAAATCACAAAATGACACCATTAACTGATGCATTAAAAATTATTATGAATTAAAAATATAGACACTCTCTATATAACCTTTACAATCATCCTCCCACATATTATCCCAGCACTATCTTTATATACAGATTTTACAATAGGGACAGTAGAGCTGGTCAAAAACAATTTTTAAAATGTTATCAGAATGTAATTATCAACATTTTAAGACTATCTTTCAATTGTCCAAAAATAGGTCAAAAAAATTTGAGCAAATTTGGTAGAATGTGATATACTTAACTACTATACATATTTAAGCCCGGATCCTTCAAATGCAAACATGCTTAGGTTTACCCATATGACTAGCCCTACTGACTTCAATGGAACTATTTTTGTGAGTAAAGTTTCTCTGTTTGAAGAATCATACTTCAGCCAGAAAAACAGAAACAGAAAATAATATGTGTGTGATTGTGATTAGTTGTGCAGTCTTAGCTGTTTGCTCCTGAAAGTCATCTGACCATAGCATTTCCAGTGTTCTGGATCCTACTTGTATTTCATTTCAGTTTTACATTTAATTTGGGGTTGTGTGTGTTTATAGAGTCCAAACAAAAAATCTCCACATAAATTCTGCACCTGCAAATTTCTGTGGAATTTGTTCCTCAGCCAGGTTGGTTGGAGTTTACTATTTAAGACAGTGTTTCACAATAAGACCTTTACAATCTTCCTCCCACGTATTAGCCCAGCAGCAGCTGTAGTCTCTGTGTGATTTCCTTGAGCATGTAAGACAGAGGGAATGTGCAGTGATGCTAAAAGGGGAAATGAGCTACATTGAATTATTCTATAATCTTAGCAAATAGTTTTATTCTTTTTCCCCAGCCACAACAAAGAAATATGGTGAAGATGCCTTATGCCAACTTTCCAACTTCAGCTATTGTTAACTGTTGCCCTTTTCTGAAGGATATGTGTAGAATTTATATTTTACAACGGGAAAGTGCATTTTATTTTTAATTGATTTTTTTTTCATGATGGGAAAATGCATTTTTCCACTTTCCTGTAACACAAACACACCATGACACAGAGTGCTGTTGGTGGGTCACTACTCTGTGCCATTTACTCTTGTCATGCTTGTACACTCATCACATTTAAATACACTGTTGTGTTAATATATACCCCAAAGTTGGCATGTAACTTATCCTTGGAAAACTAATTCCTCACTGATTATGAATAGTCTTGCATGATGTAAGTATGCTAAGCCACAAAGGACTTTATATGTGACTTAAAGGTGTTTAAACCAGACATGTCAGAGGAGTTGATAAACAGGTTGTCTCCAGGTTAACCAGTCCTAAACTTCTGAGAAGCAGCCAGACACAAAAAAATTGATTCAAATTGAGGTAATAGAAGAAAAAATGAAATTGTGTTTAAAGTCAAACAGAAGTGACACTGCATAGATACTTCAGGAGCAATATGCAAACTAATTGATGGTTCAATGATTTATAGGTCCCTCCAGTGCAAGTCAGTGGAGCAGCTATGTGGGGTGTGTGTGGGGAGAGGGAGCAGGAAGAGACCCAGAGACTGTCTTTATTGGCTGGTGATCAGACACTCTTTTGGGATGGGGGAGGCCTGTGTTGAAGTTTCTGCTTCGCCTCAGACTGAGTGGGGATTTGAGTGAAGGATTCTCACTTCCCACATGAAGGCATTGACCACTGAACTATTGGCTATGATGGAAATGTTTGCTTTCTCTGTCCCTTTCCCCCTCCCCCCCGAGCTCAGAAAACAAACAAACAATCAATCTATTTCCACAAAGTATGGGAAATAAACAGGAAGAATTTGAAATGGTAGTTAATAAACTCAACTATAACACACTTGGGACCATAGACACTTGGGGTACAGATACAGTGTGTTGTTTTTTTCAAAGGAAGTATGCAAATTGTGAGCCACACCCTTGAGGAGATAATACCCATGACTCAAATATTAGTATAAAAGCATACTCAGGAGAGACAAGCAGGAGAAATGGACTGAGGTTGAAAGGGAAATCAGAGAAAGATTTGTTGAAAGTCTCTGGGTAAAGGATAAAAGGGGTAAAACAAAAATGATGTCAGGGGAGTGGTCTACTAAAAGAGGAAGTGGATGATGCTTTTTAAATAAAAAAACTAACAAAACCATCCAAAGCTCAAGATTTGGTGGCGATGGGAGACTTTAACTACCCACTCATCTGATGGGAAAATAAAGCAGGACACAGATTATCCAAACAGTTCTTGGAGTGCATTGGAGACCATTTTTCATTTTGGGAGGTGAAGTAAGCTGCTAAGACGAGGCTGTTTTAGATTTGACTTTAACAACTAGGGAGGAAGTTGTTAAATTTGAAAATGGAAGGCAGTTTAGGCGAAACTGATCATGAAATGGGAGAATCATACAAAAGGTGGAAACAAGGTCAAATTACAATGGATGAATACAAACTAATGACACAAGTGTGTTGGGGTAAAATTAGAAATGCCAAAGCACAAGGAGATATCTAAAGGTACATCTACACAACAACATTATTTTGAAATAACAGCATTATTTTGAAATAACTTAGTCAGCATCTACACAGCAGGCAGTTATTTCAAAATAATGCTGAAATACTGTAAAGCTGGAGTACTTCTTCCTCTGACTTCTGTAACCTTCATTGTATGAGGAGTGAGAGAAGTTGAAGGAAGAGTGCTCTGTTTTGAAATGTGTTGCGTAGACACTCTAAATTGCAGAATAAACTATTTTGAAATAAGCTACACAGTCGAGTTAAGCCCTGTTTGTAGATGCATCCTAACTCATTAGCCCTTAGCTTAGAAAAGTCATGGAATATGGGAGCGATTTTAGAAGACTGGAAAGGGGCAAATACAATGCCTACCTATAAAAAGGGAAATAAAGACAAGACCGGGAATTATAGACTAGTCAGCTTAACTTCTGTACCTGGAACAGTAATGGAGCAAATAATTAAGCCAACAATTTGCAAACACCTAGATGATATTAAGGTGAAAAATAACAGACTGCAAAGAACAAATCATGTCAAGCCAAACCTTATATTTCTTTGACAGGGTAACAAGCCTTATAGAAGGGGTAAAGTGGTAGATGTGGTATATTTTGACTTTATTAAAGCTTTTGATTCTGTCCTGCATGATCATCTCATAAATAAATTAGGGAAATATAAATTAGGTGATGCATCACTGGTTAGAAAACCATTGCAAGAGAGTACTTATTAGTAGTTCACAGTGAAGCTGAAAGAGCATATTGAATGGTATCCCACAAGAATTAGTCCTGGGTCTGATTCTGGTAAAAAAGGAGTTATGCCTCATAGAAGGAGGTTTACCTACACCGGAAAAAGCCCTCTGTTCTGCCGTTTTATTATCGATTTACTTACACAAAAACGCACTTGAGGTGTGCACGCTCGGCGGGTTTTTGTGCAAAAATGGCTGGTTTTGCGTAAAAACCTTGCCGTGTATGCATAGCCATACAAAATGGGAAATTATTGCCAAACAAGGAGTATTGCAGAAAAGGATCTGGGGGTCATAATGGATCACAAGCTAAATATGAATTAACAGTGTGACATTCTTGCAAAAAGAGCAAACATAATTCTTGACTGAATTAGCAGGAGTATTGTAAGCAAGATGTGAGAAGTAATTCTTCCACGCTACTCTGCACAAGTTAGGCCACAAGTGGAGAATTGTGTCCAGTTTAGTCAGCAAATTTGAGGAAAGATGTGCATAGAATGGAGAAAGACCAGAAAAGAGCAACGACAATTATTAAAGGTCTTAAAAATATGACCTATAAGGGAAGATTGAAAAACAGGGTTTGTTTGATCCGGAAAAGTGAAAACAGAGGGAACATGATAGCTATTTTTGAGTAAATAAAATGTCATTACAAGAAGGAAAAAGAAAAATTGTTCTTGTTAACCTTTGGAGATAGGGCAAGAAGCAATTGTCTTAAATCGTAGGTTGGACATTAAAACTTCCTAACTGTCAGGGTGGTTAAGCAGTGGAATAAATTCTCTATGGAGGTTGTGGAATCTCCATCATTGGAGAGCTTTAAGAGCAGGTTAGACATGATACCTGTCAGGGATCATCTAGATAATATGTATTTTTAATATGTATTAATAAGTTCTGCCATCAGTGTAGGGGACTAGACTAAATGAATTTTCAATGTCCCTGCCAATCCTTCATTTCTGATATTCTATGAAAAGCTTCAGATTTGACAAATCAGCATTTCCTGATGAAATAAAGGCTTATTGGAAAGTTCCTAACTATAAATTGCAGTGGGTGTGATGAATATTGCTGCAGTGCCTACATAAACTAAACCCAGACAAACTGATTTTTGCAATCTGTGTTAAAATACATGAATTCCATGCTGAAGTTTCAGTAATACTCACAACTAGAAACAAGCATGTATATTAGAGGAAAACACATAGCCTTAACTACAGTGATGCTATAATAAATGACTCTTTTAAAATACAGCAACTGAATTCCACTGGTGTTATTAGAAAGCTGTCTCCAGTAGTGAAGGAATGAACAAGGACAATATTGTTACTTATAATTCTGAGCGAGCTCGTATAAAAAAAGACATGTGGCATCAGGAAAATGTAATTAATTTGGTGGTATAAGCCTTCATAAATTATCAAGTATTCCCAATAGCAGTCCTGAAAAACTTACAGAGAACATGAGCTGCCTTTAAATTACTTAGTTTGTGTGCTACCAGAATTCTCTTAAGGTGGTGAGACACTGACAGTATTAAAAGGTTTAAGCTATTGTCATGGTTGACACACTGATCCACCTTTAATTAAGATCATAATGTTCCTTTGGGCCATACATAAGACAGTAATCTGTGTCCAGAGGCTGTCACTCTCTTCTCTAATGGACTGCAGCACACAAAAATTAATTATAGGGGAAAGGTTGCTGCTCCAACTGGGACTAAAGCCTCTAGATTCCAAAGCAAATGTTTTGCTGTTTATCAAAATGAGCAGCTGCATTTGCAACAGCCAGCACAATTTCTGTCCGACAGCACTTAACCCTCACTTCCAGCATTAAAATCGGTAAATGTGTTGCCTAACAGGATATTTTAACGTTTTTATTTATTAATTCATGGTCATTTCTATAGCTGTATATCTATAGCCTTTAGCATCTGAGAGATTATTCTGGGGGTGATTTTTGCCTACCATATACAGTGAAAAAAACTGATTTGAAGAATGAAAATAAAAACTTCAGACCAGAGTTATTGAGTTTTCTATTCTTGTCTGTCAATGGGTTATAATTACAGAGTACATGTAGGTGAATATTTAAAAATATTTTCCATTAACATTGGTTTGATTTTTGTCAAACAAATTAGCTTTGAAAGTATGAGTACCTCTCCTGTGTTTGCTTTCAGCAAATATCCTGTGGTAAATGATTTTACTAGCACAGATGTTTGCAGGTACAAAAACTTCAAGCAAATTTTGCAGAATATTCCTTAAAAGCAAATGTCAAGTCTTAATCCTGAGTTTTCACTGCAGACGCCTCATTACAAGCATTTGACTCATCCAGTCAGGCAAGAGAACCACACTAAAATGTCTTCTGTGTCCAATCACAACAATTTTAATATTCAATATTTAGTATGAGATTATGATGTTGATGCTGTGAATGCCTTTGATTTCTCACTTCACCAGTTGTTCGTTGGATATTGATCCTTGTCACATGAGAAAAGTGTTAATGTTTTGTAACCCTGAACCATCGGAGGTAACTGAGACCAAGAAATAAAAAAACAATATCTTATTCATACATATGGGTGTCACTCTCCAATTACATTCACCACTTACATTGACTTTCAAGCAATTTTAGTGTTGTGAGTCTGCCATGCAAACATTTTGTGTCCCATTACACTCACTGCTCAGTAGCTCACTACCTGCACTGTGACCAGGTACAGGGTATCAACAAGACACCCAGGATAAGGACAGGAGTACTTTCTAAGTGGCATAATACCAGATTGAAATGGAATAGGATTTATTTTCTCTGTGAAATAACCTCCCAGCAAGAAGCTGATCTGTGCTTGAACTTGACATTACTATGTTCATTACTCTCAAGAACAGAAGAACAGAGAAAGGAAAGCATGGGTATTTTACAAATGTGTAAGGTGAAAAAGGAGATGCAGAAATGGAGAAGAGAGGAGACAAACTAAACAGTGAATAAAAAAAAACAACTGAATTCAGACTAAAAGGAGGAGACAACCATGACAGTTGTGCCTCCTGATTTCCTACAGAGAATCATAGACATCAGGAGTCAGAGCTGAGCTTCCAAAACGATCTGATTTGTTTAACCCTGCTAATTAGCGTAAAAGCAGCATGGTACAGAGGAAAAGCTATATTTGCAGTCTCTGAAGTGAATTCTTCCATTTATATTGTTGCATTTGGATGATATCTACCTTCATCCTTTCCTAAAATAATGATGCCCTCTTTTCCTCTTGGCCCATGGGGAAAATTGTGCAATAGCAGCAATCCCTACTATTCTGCAGTATCACCTGAGACGATAAAGTAAACAATGAAACACAGCTGTGAATGTTCAGCAAGGTTACAGTTTGCAATTTGAACAGTATTGGAAAGGAATTAAATATAAATAGAGTCAGTGTTCATACAAATAATGCAAATCAGATGCAAATAGGCTCCTATTTTATTTATCTTTTTGTTGTTGCTTTCTGATAGCTAATTGATCAGGTGTGCAGCACTTATTTTAAAAACTAAACAAGTGCCTCTATTGTTTAAGAAAATGTCCTTGAGGGTGGGGAGGGGGGGTGAGCACAGAGAAAGTTACTGTGAATCAAATGAGCCCATGTCTGTGCCTGCAAATGTATACAAAATGCAAAGCAGGAGTCAAGCACACCATGGGAGTGCCCACTTCATTAAACATCACAGAATGCAAGTGTTTGTTTCTGTAGGCTTTTGTCACAGTGGCACAGTTCTGTGGGAGTTTATGAATGCCACCTGACTGATTTGCATTTCAGTGAAACAAACCCAAATGATGATCCTGAACATGGCAGTATTAGTGCCTAGAGCAGGTTAGGAAATTCTGACAAAACCAATTGAACCCAAAATATTTTGCGGAATGGTTGGTGGGAGGGAAGGGGGCAAGATGATGAACTAAATGAATGACTCCTCTTTTCCAGCATGGTCATTCTTCTCAATGAATGTACCTTAAAATTGCCCTGCTATTATTTCCAAGTAGCTGTTTACACTTAGGCTACATTTAGATTGCCTCCTCTTGTGCAAGGGAATATGCAAAGGAGGCAAAGCAGTGAATATCACCACGCCTCGTTTGCATACTTAATGAGCAGCCATTTTGCACAAGGGGCTTTTGCACAAAAAGGAGCCATCCTGAAAAAAAGTGGCAGAACGGCTCTTTTGCAAGAGGAGGTTTGTGCACAAAATCCCCTTGTGCAAAAATGGCAGCTCATTAAATATGCAAATCAGGTGCAGCAATATTCACCGCTTTGCTTCATTTGCATATTCTCTTGCGCAAGAGGAGGCAGTCTAGACATAGCCTTACTCTTGTGCTGTATCTTCCGCTGTTTAGCTTAGTCCTTTTTCATTTGCCCAGCTGATTAGCCTATGGGGTGATTGGCTGGAGTCTTTTTCAGCCAACCTTCACTTTATGGGAAGCTTAGGGGGACAATCCTTTTCCCTTGCTCAGCACGGCTTTTCCAAAAACTTTTCCAAAAACAGCAGCAAGCATCAGGTTTGGCTTTCCATGTTGTTCTAGGCTGGTTGTTTAAAACAGCTTCCCATCTCTGGATCACCTTTCTCTCTTTCTCCAAAGCCCTCGCTTCACTTCTTCAGGTCCATGGCCCAAAGCTGAAATGGTCTTCCTTATGGGACTAATTCAGAAACAAAATCCAAACAGGATAAGATGTGTTCATAAATTCCTTTCATCCAAGTTGTGCTGGCTTATACATTTGACAAGTAAAGTTCATGCAGTAGCAGTGATGAAACATACATGAAAATAGGGGCTTTTGGTTTGTTTCTTTTCTACTTTGAAATGAGACTTAAATCAGGCAAAGGAGTCAAGCAAGCAGGCAGGTCTAGATAGTGAAGTCAGAATGGGTGAGGGCTCCACCACCTATAACCAAGGTTCTAGCTCACTAATGTTATCTCTTAATGATCTTGTCTTCCTTATTTAAACAACAAGATAATTAAGAGATATTGTCAATAGAACAGAACCTTGGTATAGGCGCATGGGTTCTATTGCTAGAGGCATTTATCAAACAAACATCAGTGAAACAGTAGAATGTTTTGTTTCCCAAGCATTGGACAGGGATTGTGAGACAATACTGAATCCCATTGGCTTTATAACTATTGGGCCTACAGGCATACAGAGTGTATATGTGCAATAGTTGCTACTGCAGGAGGCTGTATGGGCTCATTTCCTTCTGTTGGGCACTTAGGCTCCATCTAGACTGCAGGCTTCTTTCAGAAAAAACTTTTCTGGAAGAGATCTTCCAAAAAAAGGTCTTCCAAAAGAGAGCGTCTACACTATCAGAGTGCATAAAAAAAGCGATGTCCTTTTTCGAAAGATAGCATCCACGCTGAATGGACACTATCTCACATTTAAACTGTGATTACTATGAATGGAATGGCTACCAGGGCACTTGTGCTTTTTCCTCTGTCCTCTTCTTCCAAAAGAACTCCCTCTTCCCCATCCACACATGCCTTTTTCCGAAAGTGCTCTTTCAGAAAAAGATTTCTTCCTCATAGAAAAAGGATTACCAATGCCAGAAAAAAGCCCTCTGTTCTTTTGATTTTCTTTTGAAAGAATGTGATTAAAGTGTGGACATAATTGAAGTTTTTTCAGAAAAACGGCCATTTTCCCCCAAAAAAATCTGTAGTGTAGACATACCCTTAGGAGCAGAGAAACAATGGTTCTTGGTTTATGGAGGCATAATTGCATCTGGAATATGCTGCTGGATTTGGGCAGCAATAGATGCTAGAGATATTATATATGACAAATTCAGTATTGCCAACCCCAAAAGTTCAAAAATCAGCAAAAAACATGAGATTGGTTTTTAAACCATGAGATTATGTAAAAATAATCATTTTGGTGTGCTTTTTATTTGCCTTCTGCTTTCTGAGCCTTTAGGTTGCATGGGGTCACATTTTGAAGCTTTCTTCTCAGCCAGGAGGGTTACAAATTTATATTGTCTTTAGGAGGCTGATATCACATATCCACTTGATTCCAGGAGCTGGGTCTAGGATGAAAACAATAATTATTGTGAGACTCAAGTTGGCAACATTGAAAGTTGGAAAGACTCAGAGAAGAGCAACAAAAATAAGGGAATTCGGTGATCTGACTTGTGGGGGAAAGAGTTAATTGTAGCTTTGAAAAGAGGCTAGCTTTGATAGGAAAAGCTAATCATATTTAATAAAACCAGTGATCCATCTTATCCTGTGTCCAGTCTGACAGTGACCAGTAGCAAATGTTTCCGAGAGAGATATAATGTCCTTACACTGGATAATTACAGAATAATACGTCCATGAGATAACTTTTTTCTTAGGCCTCAGCAATCAGGTGTTGTCTTGTGTCCTAAAGAATGAAGGGGAATATGCCATATAATTTATAGCCTAACTATTTTAACTGAGGAAGTGCTTATTATCCATATATACAACTAATTATTTGTTGGAAATACTGTTCTGTTGTTTGTTCCAGGAACATTCTTACAGTGATGTATTACAATGGGAAATACAAACCCACCATACATGAAAAGACAAGAGGGTATAAATACTACAGCAGAGTAGTAGGACCGAAAGAAGATAGTAGAGAAATTTCCCCTCCAAAAGGTTCAGTTTCTCCAGGCTGCTTCCACCTCCCATGTTGATGAACCAGATTGTTCTGGCACAACATGGTGGCCTTGCTCCATGGACAAATGCGGGGAAAGAGAAACAAGGCCATTTCCCTGCATTTTTCCTCTTCCATTTTCCCAGTTGGTTTCTAGAGCAATGGGAGAAACCAATCCTGCCTTACATTACAGGGGAAGGGAGCAGGGTGGGGAGGAGGAAACTCATGGAAAGTTTATCATGATTTGCACATAGGTGCACCATGGAGAATGTCTTACTCTTTGCCTTTTCTCTTGCATGACCAAGCAAGGATATTCCCCCCAAGCACCCCTGTAATATATGGCATTGCTGACTAGAGGCATACTGCACTGATGGAGGGTTGAACAGGGGATGCTGGAGAGGAAGTATGGGCTTGAGGTTAGGGCACTGGACTGAAAATCTGGGTTCAGTTTCTAGCTCCATCTTCTGGGATCTTGGGCAAATGACTTTGTGTCTCAGTTTCCCTGCTGTAGCATGCAAATAATAATACTCTTTTCCCCAAGAGGGTGTTTTCAGGATAGATCCATAAATATTTGATAGATGTTGAAATACTATAGGAGTGTGAGACTATAAAACAACCTAAAGAGGGGCAAGTTTGTTGCTTGTACTCTTAATCATCTTCCATGCATACCTATTTATCCACCCTTTAGCAGTGACACTAACTTCTGACAAAGCACCAGTGCTTACATTATATAATTTACTGTACTAATGAATGCCTGATCTTTTTTTTTCTGCTGTGCCAGGTGCCAGGATTGCCTGATAAACCAGAGATAGCTTTTGGTACTGTCCTACTGCAATTACTATTTGAAATTTGAAAAAAAATCATTCAATGCTTAAATCAAGGCATTCTGCTTTGTCACACACATGGATCTGTTGGCAAGTCTATGGAACAGTTGTTAATACTGAGCATGAGATGAAAGATGTTCTAAATTTGTCTCATCAATGTTTCCATTCAGCATAATAATGGACGTTTGACAGTAACATATTGTTGCGCTAGTCAGAATTATTTCAAAAATGAAATGCATCTACACCTTTGATTATGGTCTCAAAGAAACCTGGAACCATCCAGAATAGGGCAGATAAGTGTTCATTCACCTGAAAGCCATAGTTTGGCTCTCTTATAGCTGGAATAAAAATTGAACAATTTTCAAATGAATATAAAGCTCACGCTTAAAAGATTTCAAATGGGAAATAGATATGTATTTTCCAGCATTCATATATAAATTAATGTGCACCATCTGGGTTACATCTGGTGTTATAAAAGTGTTGTCTCATGAGCAGGACAGGTGTGAGAACCATGAAGCAAAACTGAGCAATTCTGATACTTACGCGGCAGAAGAGACAACCCTCAGATGTAGCTCTGACAGTACGTCACCCTGCCCCACCACCTCACATCCTTAGCCTATGTTTTGACTCTTTAATCTTCTTTTTTCCTGCGTGAAACTGTCTCTAACTCCTGCTTTTTTCCTTTTATAAAAAACTACCCACAGTGTCATCACAAACCTTCCTTCCCTCCCTCCACATTCCTTTTGAAACTCTTGGTTCAAACCTTAAATCATTTCTGGTTTCCCCTGCCACTCACTCATCGCCAACCATTGCTGTTCTCCTTATGTTCAGTCCCTCTGCAAATCCTCTCCTGGGTTCCCCTCTGTCTTTATAAAATTCAAGTTTCTCCTCCTTGCCATTAAAACCCTGCACTACAAAGCCCTTACCTCTGTCTCCTGGCTGTTCAGGGAGAAAGACAAGCTAAAAGGGATGTGGTTTAACAAGGTTTAACAAGGCTGCAACTTTATTCACCCTACCTCAGTGATATGCCACTCCCCCCAATTCCAGGAAGGCAGGAGGACTTTTAAAAAGCCCACAACCCATTTCTTACAAGTGGCCAGACACAGTCCCCACCCCTCCACTCCAGGTTGTGGAGAACATGTTTGATTCACTCTTTGGTCACCCCTTTTATTTCCTTTTCACATGTCTGTCTCTGTAACCTCAACCACATCACCTGCTGTGTTTGGAATTGCTGACTCCTGCAGTTAGGCCTCCGCCCTCTTGCCCTTGAAGACGATCTTCAAAACACACTTCTTCCCTGAGGTCTATTTCCCTGGGAAACCCCCAGTATTTAGGAACTACTCGCCTAAGTTGCTATGGGACCTTGTTTTCATCACCTTCATTCTCCCTCCCTACACAACCCAGTGTTTGTTGCAAACTTTTCTTATTGCTGTTTTAAATTAGATGATAAAATCTCTAGTCTAACAGTGAGGAGTTTTAGACTGTGAAATAGTCTCTATATGGGAAACCACATCACCTGAGACACTTAAAAATTATTAGACCAAACAGCAGAGGACATGTTGTATGAAGATGCACATGAATATCTGACAGTATTCTTCTTCCAATTTGCTTCTTTTCATGGTGAACTTTTGTCCTCTGAATAAATTCCCATAAACTCCTGAGAATATCCATTTTCTCATGCAAATACTTATGAATTGATAACTTCCACACACAGCTGTGTTGCTAACAACAGCAAAACTGGAGTCGTCTGGCACCTCATCATGCCAAGACATCTCAAGGTACTTTACAAAAATTTGCAATGATTTTAGCATGCATTCAGCAATGCCAAGCCAAAGATTGAAAGCAGAGGAAAACAAGTCTTCTGTGTCAATTTAAAGAGTGAACAAGAAACCAAAGCCCTGACCTCAAACAGTGTTAGTAGATCAATAGCTCTCAGCATCATCATGAGGGACAACCTGGAGAGGGATGGAGGTATGGAAGAAAATCTTAGGAGAAAAATGGCTAATGTGCAATTGTATTTCTTGCATCCACTATGCATCCTGAGATGCTGATCAATTCTCATGGAAGGCAATGGGAGCTGCAGAATTTCTACTCTTCCCAGGGCTCAACCCAGCAGTTTTACAACATAACCTAGGAAAAACTACATAATTCAACCTTGTCGGAAAAATAAAGATTTGTTCCCCATGGAAATTACAAATTTGTGTCAGAAAAACAAAGCCCATAAATATTTTGATTATCAGATTTTTGGGGTTTGCAGTGAAAACGTTGAATTTTTTGGAGCAAAGCATATACCATGATAACCTTCATTTCATCAAAAAGCCAATTTTCCATTAAAAACAGTGTAGATGGGAAAACTAGCCCTAAACCAATTATTTAATCAGCAGATATACCTAAGCGCAAAAATAAAGACATAAATAAGCACTAGCAACTACTTTGCAATTATTTTACATCCCAAAGCATCAAGTGCAAGAAAGCTAGCATTTCTGAGGAGGTGCTGGTAGCCCTGTAACCTGACTTACAAACATTAAACACCAGTCAACATCATACAAAGGCATTGCCCTTTGTTTGGAAACAGAGACCTGGATTTTGATGTAGAGCTAAAAGCTGCAGGGGGTACCTGGAAATTAGACTGGGAGTGCAATACTAGATTAAAGTGAAAGGGACTAAAATGTATGTGGAGTTAATCCCTGCCTCTGATCTATATGCAAATTGAGTAGACAAACTACTTGGTCTCTGCATTGTAAACCACTAGTCTGAGGCTGCTTCTGTTACTTAAGTGAATAAGTGTTTCTTCAGTGGTGCTCTGTTGGTCCAGTTTTGTGTACTGTGCAAAAATTTCATTGTGGGAAATAAAACTGGTTGGCAGACATTTCAAAGGACTTTTTTTGAATATGTGGCATCCCCAAATGAAAGTTGTATACTGTTTTATAAGTTGTTTGTTTCTGACAACACACTAGCAAGGTAGGCAGCACAATCCCGTAGCAAAGAAATCACATTCTAACATGTCGCTCCACAGCTCTCCTTTGCTTTCAGCACCACCAGCGTTGAAATCCTGTCAATTGCACCACTAACTCTTCAGTGATTTTAGCCACTGAGGGTTTGTCTGAAGAGACCAGCAATGTACACTATTTAGATAGGGGTGTGCTAAATAGTCCATGTAGTCCCTGTACTACACATTTTCTAGTTCACATGAATGTAGTCCTGTTTTAAACAGTACTATGGTCACATGCACTAGGGAGCGTTTGGTGAAAACCAGCAGAAGTTACGTAGGTGAAGAGCACTTTGATGTGTTTTAGAATTCACACTCCACTAGTACACAAATCAATGCCACATCATGCAGACAAGCCTTCAGTAGTTCCATACTTCCAGGCTACAACCACAAAAACAGCCAGCCAGACCAGGAGGGAGCTCCTGTGTAACTTTTTGTATAGGCTCCATGGAACGTGGGAGAAGCAAGTTCATGTCTCTGCTCTAATGATCATTTAATTATTCAGACAAAGGCTCTTCATATAGAGCCAGCAACAGAGCTTGAGCCAGCTCCACAGCAAAATATCCCATAGCTTAATGGTTAAGACACAATTCTGCATGGGGGAAACCCAAGTTTAAACCTCTGCTCCATATCACACAAGAAGAGGAACTGAAGATGGATCTCCTGCCTCCCATGTGAGTGTCCTCACCACCAGGCTAACAGTTCTAAATGAGGTGGCCTTCATTTTGTGAAAGGCAATAAAAATGGCCCAAACTATTCCACAATTTGGAACAAATTTATGATTAATTCTGGGTCAGACAAAACTGTATTTTTCAGTAACTACACTATTCATCCAATTTTTATATTGGCCAGCTCTATGCTTGAGTGCTAATACAGTGCCTTAACCACAAGACCTTCCTTCCTCTCTAAATTGAGCAAAGTTGTTACATGTTCTGAATGTGCTGTTGCAGACTAGAGTAAAATTAAAGGCATTTCTTCCACTTGCATGAACTATTGCACAAGTTCCAAATTTTGTTTGCATTGTAAAATAAGCATTAAAGGAGCCAGCACAGCCAGGCAGAATATTTTTTCAGCTTTTTTCCTAACCCAAGAGTGGCTGTAAAACCTTAGCAGTTAAAAATGTTTGCTCTGGCTCCAAGTCTAATGTAGCCATAAAAATTACATTCTCAATAAAGAAAATATGTTTTACTCCAACTCCAATGCAGCATCAAGACATCATATATTTAAAAAAAATGCATTTTAGACTTATACTTTTAAAAATCTGCCCTAATGGGGGATTGAAAGATTTGTATAAAACAAGCCACATATTTTAGCCTCCCAGTTGCCAGCATTTGGGACCTGCAAAAGAAGTTGGTTTGAAAGTATGTCACTGATTTTCCGCTTAAAAAAAATCACAGATGACTCATGCCTTCATGGGAGACATTTAAGACTGGCCTTTGAGTTCTCAGAAACCTGTATGCACGGCTTCCTCTGTTTTCAGGTGATGCCAGCAAGATAGCCCCAGTTAGGCTGGAGACTGTGGTACTAACAAGAATGTCACTGAGCTACCTCATGTTCTCTACATAAGTCCATAAGTCCATAAGAATGACCATATTGGATTAGACCAAAGGTCCATCTAGCCCAGTATCCTGTCTTCTGAGAGTGGTCAATGCCAGATGCCCCCGAGAGCGTGAACAGAACAGCTAATCATCGAGTGATCCCTCTCCTGTCATCCATTTCCAGCCTCTGACAAACAGAGGCTAGGGACACCATTCCTACCCATCCTGGCTAATACCTAACCTCCATGATTTTAATTAGTTATTCTTTTAACCCTGTTAGAATTATAGGGCTGAAAAAGACTTCAAGTTCTGCCCCCTGTCCTAAGCAGGACCAATCCCTGTTAAAGTCCTGGTCTTCACAACATCCTCTGGCAAGGAGTTCCACAGGTTCACTCTGCACTGTGTAAAGAAAAACTTCCTTTTGTTTGTTTTAAACCCGCTACCTGTTAATTTCATTTGGTGACCCCTAGTTCTTATATTGTGGGAACACGTACATAACTTTTCCTTATTCACTTTTTCCACACAAGTCATGATTTTATAGACCTCTATCATATCTCCCTCCTCCCCTCTTAGTCTCCTATTTTCTAAGTTGAAAAGTCCAAGTGTTTTTAATCTTTCTTCATATGGAACCCATTCCAAACCCCTAATCATTTTTGTTGCCCTTTTCTGAACCTTTTCCAATACCAATATATCTTTTATCTCTCTAAGCAAACTTTCTGCTACATTAATTCCTCTGCTGAGTAGCTGACCAGAAGTTGGGGCAGCTCAGGGATGCTCTTTTGCCTTCTTGGACAAGTCAGTTATAACCTGTTAACTTTCTTCTCTGTAGCATGGAAGAGATGGATTCTTTCTTACCCCCCAGGGAGTGCTGTGAAGATTCAGCAATCAACATTTATAGCACTACCTAGGCTCTAAAATTACAATGTATACAGTGTTCCAGGCAGCAGAGGCCCCATGACCACCTGTTTGGACAATTAAGTCTTGTAGAATTTTCTTACATATTAAAAACAAGATACAGAGCCCAGCTTTGCGCTTGGGCACTTGAAGGCAAGAGATGCTGTGTGTCCCCCTCATCATATTTTTTATATAAAATTATTTTATAAAAGTTTAGGGGATGCCTGAAGAACCATCTTGCTAACTCCCTCCAAAATCCTCAGCCATCCCTGTGTGAAGGGATCTGAGCATTGTGGGAAGCATCTGGTTATGCTGCAGGAACAGGGAAGTGGAAAATAGTGTCACATGTCCACTCTGACTCAGGCAGGAGAGCACACTTTGGGTATGTCTACATTACATGGGTCCATCGACAGCGCCATGTAGATGAGCTTTGTAGACATAGCAAAATGAAGTGGCGATTTAAATAATCGCTGCTTCATTTACATCAAAATGGCTGCTGCGCTGTGCCGATCAGCTGTTTGTCAGCTCAGCGCGGTAATCTGGACACTCCGCGGTTGACATCAAAAGCCTTTGTCGACCACCCCGGTAAACCTCATCCCACGAGGCATAATGGGACAGTCGACAAAGTCTTTTGATGTCGACCGCGGAGTGTCCAGACTACCACACTGAGCTGACAAACAGCTGATCGGCACAGCACGGCAGCCATTTTGATGTAAATGAAGCAGTAATTATTTAAATCGCCACTTCATTTTGCTACGTCTCCAAAGCTCATCTACATGGCTCCGTCGATGGAGCCATGTAGTGTAGACATACCCTTAGTCAGTGATAGAGCTAGGATGACCAACGAGCAACCCCCTTAAGGGTGCCATAAAAGCCACAGTATAGCCTTATATCAGAAAAATAGCACAATCTGTTTTTCCCATAGAGCACTGTACAGAAACTGGATGATTAGTGACTGCTTGACTCCCTTCAAGTGATTATGGCTAGAAGCTGATGAAGTAATTGCAGGAATGGGATGTCTGTCTAACACAGTGGTGGGCAATAATTTTTTGCAGGGAGCCACTCCAGAAATTTTTTAAGTGGCCCCAGGCCGCACCAAAAGGGGCAAGGCCAGAACACGTCCCTGTTACTGCACCCCCAGACCATGATTGGCTTGGGAATAGGGAACGGATAAAGTCTTTGCCCGCAGCCTGAGGTTCCCCCTAGGCACCCATGCCCCTTGCAGTGGAAAGAGACTTTGGGCGCTCCCCCTTTTACGCCTGCCCTACCAGTCCTTCCTCCCGCCCTACCAGGAGCGTGTGGCGCTTCTAAGCTATGTGCACTCCTGGCAGGGTGGAGAAAACTTCATGTGCTTCCCACACCCCCAGACTCTAATTGGCCTGTGGTTGTGGAGTGGCAAGGTCTCCTCAGGCCTGATCAACCTACTTGGAGGGCCGCATCCAGCCTGCAGAGGCCCTTTTGCCCACTCCTGGTCTAACACATGACAGATAGCCCCCCCAAGCATCCACCTGGTGCCTTGCTGGAGGTTTATTTCTTCGGCATGGGCAGCACACCACCCTTCGTTGTTTAGGGGGAGTATAAAAAAAAAGGAAAGATTTATACACTAAGTGTTCATACCGAATACACATTTAACACTAGCACATTGTAGTATAAAATGTATATTTAGGATTATCTTGGCTCTAGTCAGGCTCTCCCTGTTTGCAGCCCACCAGCTTACTATGTGGGGGATTCAGCCTCTGGATGCCCAAGTGTTTTAAGTGTCTGTGGCAGGCCCACCGATGGAGAGAGGGGGCTAAGGGGCCAATTGCCCTAGGGTCTGGTGATTCAAAAGGCACCTGGAGCTCCCAACCACCATAGCAGTGGTGGTGGCTGGAGCTGCAGGCCCTTTATATTACTGCCTGGAGTGCTGTGCAGTGCTGGGGGGCACTGCGGGGTGCTCTGGATGGCATGGAGAGTTGACTGCCCTGGCTCCACCCTTTCTGTCGAGGCCTTGCCCTTCGATGAGCCAGCCCCATCTACCTTGCCCAGGGATCTGCATAGGCTGTTGTCCCCACTACTCTGGGGCATAAACAGAGCCCAGGTGCTGTTCCTGTCATAGGGTATGTCTAGGCTGCAAGCTTCTTTCAAAAGAAGCTTTTTCGAAAGTTCTCTTTTGAAAAAGCTTCTTTCAAGAGACTGCATCCACACCTCAAAACCAGATTGAAAAAGCGATCTTCTTTTTCAAAAGAGAGCGTCCAGACTGACGGATGCTCTCTGGAAAGAAAGCCCTGATTGCTATTCACAGAAAGGCCAGAACACCTGAGCTTTTTTCAATTGCCCCTTCTTTCAAAAAATGTCCCTGTTCTGCATCCACACATGCCTTTTTTTGAAAGAGCTCTTTTGAAAAAGACATTCTTCCTCATAATTTAAGGTTTACCAATGTTGAAAAACCCCTGTGTTTTTTTCAATTTAATTTCAAAAGTACGCGATTGCAGTCTGGATGCAGGTGAAGTTTTTTCAAAAAAAGGGCAGTTTTTTTCAAAAAAACAATGTAGTTTAGACATACCCATAGAGTCCCTAGGCATTCTCAGAGGGCAGACACACTGTCTTAAGAGTTGTAACCAGGCAACCCACAGTCTAGTCTCTGTAACTCAGCCTTGTTCTCCCAGAATCCCTCCAAAGGCATGAGCCTTCTGGGTTAGTTTTTGTCTCTCTCTCTGGAGGCACATGGTTGGTGTAACATATAACAGACACTTTGAACAGTTTTACAGAGGTGCTGCTCTTTATTTAGATCACACAAGAAATGCAGCGATACATACAGCTGTAATAAACCCTTCATGCAGTTCCCTGTCTCAGTTTCTCCACCACTTCAGAGCATTCTTTGGGCTGGGGTCAGGTGCATTTGGGTTGTCCAGAGTTTTTCTGCTGGAATGCTTATCTTGCAACTGGAGCCTTTTCCACCAGTTCCACTAGTCTGACCTTGGCTCGATTGTGCCCTTGCTTTCTCCTGCACAGACCCCCCTCTCCCTCTCTCTGGATCTTCTTCCCCAAATCCTTATTTAATCCCATTTAATCCCTTAACTGGCCACCGAGCTTCCCTTGTTCTATTCCCGGTAAACTGCTGATCGCCACTTCTCTCCTCCCTTCAGACAAGTAGAGTAAAATTGCTTTATTTCTTAGGCCTGAGCTCATTACCTTAATGGGCAATCACTGAGTTGTAACACCCATCCAGTGGCATAATTCACGTCAGGTGGTAACGTGTACAGGTGATGCAGCAATTTTCATAGCAACAGCTTTTTAATAAGTTCATATAATTCATAAGCTGTACAGACAGACTTCCCAAATCATCACACGGATGATGTGTATATTAATTAAAGTGACATCATGTGCATGAGATCTCTGCAAACAGCTGGGAAATCTGTGACAGAACAGCACCCCAAAAGGCAAGGAACCCTGGGCGAGCAGAGCAGAGCCAGGCCCCATGCCTTGATCCCGCTCCTCAGCAGGAGCACAGGAAAGTACAGCAGGATTATGAGACTTTTTTCCAGGACTCCCAAATTCTCATCTGCCATTGACACCCACTATAAAAATTGTTCCACTGCTCAGGTGTCTTGCTTACCACACTCCTAGTAACACATCTCAGAATGATGTTTGCTCTTTTTGCAACAGTGTCATGCTATTGATACGTATTTAGCTTGCAATCCATTATGACCCCCAGATCCCATTCTGCAGTATTCCTTCCTAGACAGTCACTTCCCATTCGGTATGTGTGAAACTGATTGTTCCTTCCTAAGTGGAGAACTTGCATTTTTCCCTTATTAAACTTCATCCTGTTTAACTCAGACCATTTCTCTAGTTTTCCCAGGTCATTTTGAATTATGACCCTATCCAAAGCGGTTGCAACCCTTCCCAGCTTTGTATTGTGTGCTAACATTATTAATGTACTCTTTATGCCATTATCCAAATAACTGTTGAAGCTTTTGAGCAGAAGTAGATCTAAACTGATTCCTGTAGAACCCCATTTGATATACCCATCCAGCTTGATTGTGTACCACTGATATCTACTCTCTGGGAACATTTTTCCAACCAGTTCTGTATCCAACCTTGTAGTAGCTCCACATAGGTTGTATTTCCCTAGTTTGCTTATGAGACGGTCATGCAAGACAGTATCAAAAGCCTTACTAAAGTCAAGATATACCACATCTACTACTTCTCCTATCCACAGGGCTCACCTCTCAAAGCAAACTCTTTGGCTGGTTTGCGATGACTGGTTCTTGACAAATTCATGTTGGCTGTTTATCACTTTATAATCTTCTAGATATTTGCAATTTGATTGCTTATTTACTCAGTTATCTTTCCAAGAACAGAAGTTAAGCTGACAGGTCTGCAGTTCCCTGAGTTGTCCTTATTCCCCTTTTTATAGATGGGCACTTAGGCCTTGTCTCCACTATGTCATGGATCAACACTGCAGCAATCAATAAATCAATCTCCAAGTGCTCTCCCATAGACTCCAGTACTCCAACAAGACAGGAAGAGTAACTGGAATCAACAGAAGAGCTGCCCCTCATGACCTTACCATATGGAGATACCACATTAAATACATCATCTTCAGCTATACTATTTGCATAATTGAAATTGCGTATGGGAGATTGATGAGGGAGGATTAGCATAGACAAGGCATATAGGTATCTTCTTCCAGGCCTCTGGAATCTCTCTCATCTTCCATGAGTTTTCAAAGATAATAGCTAATGGCTCAGACATTCCTCAGTCAGCTAGCTGAGTATTCTAGTATGTATTTCACAAGGCCCTGAAGTCATCATCTAACTTTTCTAACTAATTTTTAACTTGCAAACCCTTTCCTCACTCCCCATAGTCTCCTTAATAACTAAATTCAGAGCTGCAGATTTCACTCTTGGCTCTTCCTTGCTTTTATTTGAGCAATGTATTCACTAGTTCTCATCTCATTTATGTAAAGGACCCTATGGTGAAATATACAGTGGGACAGACCAGTCAAGGGCAAATCCAAGAATTATTCCTTCTGTAGGACTTGAATAGCACATAAAACCAATGCTTCAGTAATAGCCTGCAGGGGAATTAGCACTGCAACAGTCTTTTATTTAACTAAATGCACCATGAAAGCATTTCCACAAGAGTCTATTTGATATATTATAATTAAGCAGACAGAACAGAGTGCACAGTTTATTTACCCAGGAAAGTTCAGATCAGATGCAACATCTGGTTCTCATTGAGATCTTCCTTTCTTAACCAGTTCTTCAGCTGGGTTGATAGAGATTTGAAGAGGGCAGGTGGCTGGCATGTGATTATAAGTGAGTTTATGGTTGAACTGGAATCAAAATAGGAGGGTCCACTGAACTTTCTGTCAGGGTTATGGATGGAGACTGTACTGATAACAGGCCTTGGGGGACAAATCACTTGCTTACATAAATATAAATTCTGCCTGTAAAATAATATGAATAGGAATTTGTTTTCTACTTTTGAAATGAAATAGGTTTCTTTTCATTAAGAAAAACATCCTTGGAATTTTGTATTATAGATGACAATTTCCTAACTCAGAAAAGTATTGCTGCCAACATGGAGGCATTCAATTGTAGATCTTGCCTTGACAAATAAAGAACTGATCACAAAATTAAAAATTAAGGGTAGCTTAGGTACAAGTGACCATGACATCATCATATTTATAATGAGCAAACGGAATAAAGTGCAGACCAGTGAGAGATATACTTGGTGATTTTAAAGTGTCAGTTTCACAAAGCTGAAAACAATTATGAGCCAAATCAGCTGGGTAAAAGGATATAATGAGACAAAATGTGAATGATAATTGGAAATTGTTTAAGAACACTTTACTAGAAACCTAAAAATCCACAGTCAAAAAACTGGGCCATATTCTTTAAAAACCAGTTTAGAAGGGAAGTAAAGGTAATTTTTTACATGTATATTATCTGATCTACCTTCATTTCCTCTCTATATACAAATGGAAGAAAAAGAGGTTGGTGTTAGTGGATATAAATCAGAACTAAGAATTGTATAAAAGTCATAAAGACAACAAAGGGACACAAGGAGAAATCTATGTCCAGCAAAAATAAACATAAAGAGGAGTTTATTAAGTACATTAGGAACTAACAATTTCTAACAATGGTATTGGTCTATTACTAGATAGAAATGGTAGAATTATCAATAATAATACAGAAAAGGCAAAAGTGTTCAATAAATATCTCTATTCTGCACTGGGGGAAAAATAGATGTGGTCACATCATTCCACCAATATCTCAGGAGGATGTTAAATAGTAGCTATTAAAGTTAGATATTTTTAAATCAGCAGTTTGAGATAATACATATCCAAGAGTTTTTAAAGGAGCTGACTGAGCAGTTCACTGGACCATTAATGTTAGTTTTTAAGCCTTGGAACACTGGGGGTATGTCTACATTACCCTCCTAGTTCAAACTAGGAGGGTAATGTAGGCATACCGCATTTGCAAATGAAGCCTGGGATTTGAATTTCCTGGGCTTCATTTGCATAAGCGGGAGCCGCCATTTTTAAAACCCCACTGGTTCGAACCCCATGCAGCGCAGCTACACGGGGCTCGAACTAGGTAGTTCGGACTAGGCTCGGAACCACGAGGTGTACCGGTAGTTCGGAATAGGAAGCCTAGTCCGAACTACCTAGTTCGAGCCCCGTGTAGCCGCGCTGCACGGGGTTCGAACCAGCGGGGTTTTAAAAATGGCGGCTCCCCGCTTATGCAAATGAAGCCCGGGAAATTCAAATCCCGGGCTTCATTTGCAAGTGCGGTATGCCTACATTACCCCGCTAGTTCGAACAAGCGGGGTAGTGTAGACATACCCTGGAAGACTGAAAGCAAACTTATATTGTGCCAATATTTTAAAAGGATACAGGGAATGACCCAGGCTCTTGTAGGCCTCTCAGGCTATGTCTATACTACATGCTTATTTCAAAATAACAGAGCGCGCATCCACACAGCAAGCCAGTTATTTTGAAATAATTTCAATATAACGGGCTTCTTACTCTGACTTCTGTATCCCTCATTTTACGAGAATTAAGGTTAATCGAAGGAAGAGTGTTCTTCCCTCAAGTTCCTGCTGTGTAGACAGAGCCAGAAGCGGAGTTAAGCTACTTCAACTTCAGCTATGAAGTTAATGTAATTGAAGTTGCGTATCATAACTCAACTTTAGCCCGCATTGTAGACATACCCTCAGTGTAGTTTAAATCTCATAGGGATGTCTATACTACAGCGTTATTTCGAAATACCTGATTTCAAAATAGTTAATTCAAAATAAGTTATTTCAAAATAACGCATCTACACACAAAATGCATTTTGAAATAGCGTTTTGCTATTTTGAAATAGTGCGTCCACACTGAGTGGATGCTGAATTGCATTTAAGGCCAGCCAGAACCAGGTCCAGCAGGGCATCAGGTCAGGAGTGTCTTTGTGTGGCTGCTGCCTGAGGCTAATTGAGCTCCATGCTTAAAGGGACACCACCACCACCACTCCCAGGCAGCCAGTTCTCAGGTTTCCCTGCTTGCTTGCCTACCTCGATGAGGGACAGCAAAGCATTTTGTCTCT
The DNA here is from genome assembly GCF_052426305.1 of Pelodiscus sinensis. Classification (NCBI taxonomy): domain Eukaryota; kingdom Metazoa; phylum Chordata; order Testudines; family Trionychidae; genus Pelodiscus; species Pelodiscus sinensis. Next base: position 44,345,458 of record NC_143053.1, read on the forward strand.
GCGTGCTCTGATTGCCCTTACTCAGGACACCACAGAACTCTGCAACATGGAGTGGAGCTGCCCCTGGGCACTCTGGTGCTTCTCTTGGATGCGTTGCTGTAAGCCTGGCTGCACTTTCTGCAGGCTGCCATCTGGGAGGTCCATCAGGGGGCTGTCAGTATCCAGGAGGCCCTGCAGGGAGAGCTTTCACCCTGAGGAGCATTAAGAGCCTCCCTGGTCTGCCCCACTGGGGGCTTGTACCTCATTCCTCACTCACGTCCTTCCCCTAACCCCCCCCCCCCCCCAACACCCTTCCTGGTGTAAAATAAAATACACATTTTTTTCATAAACACGAACTGTCTTTATTTAACAAAACGGGGGGGGGGGGATGAAACTCTGGTGAGACTGAGGAAAGGAGGCAGGAGAAGGGAGGAGAAAGGGTGGGAGAGAGGAGGGGGAAACCTGGGAGAAGGGAGCTGAAATGGGGAAGTAAGGGGAAGAAGGGGGAGGGGAAGCTTAGGGCTCAGGGGTGGGAGTCTCGCAGGACCAACTGTCTCCTAACACCACGGATATGGGGGCCTCAGCATCCCCGGTGGGATGGGGAGGGGTTGAAGGAGATGGAGGGGGTGGAGGGAGAAGCGGAAAGGGGAGAAGGAGTGGGAAGAGGAGAAGTAGCTGGTGAGGTAGCAGCGCTGGAGCGGCAGCACACTCTGCACCAGGGCCTGCAGGTGTTGGCCGATGGCACGGCCCTGGGCAAGCTGCTCCCATCGGAGCTCTAGGTCTTCTTGCACCCAGTTCTGGAGGGTGCGGTACAGGGCTTGCAGTGCCCCCAGGTGCTGCTGTCGGTACCCATCCATTGCACAGGTGGTCCTGCAGAGCCCTCGGGTGTGGGAGCATGTCCCGGGTGGGGTGGTGTGCCCTGCACATGCAGTTAGTGCAGCTGTGGAGAAACAAGAGAAGTGGTCAGTTATCCCTGGGAAAGCCCAGTCCCCCTCTGCTAGATGAAGATGACTGTTCCCTGCACCATCAGAGCCGATGTGCTTGCACAGAGACCATGTTCGGAATGCCCTGCTATCCTCAGGAGTGGGAGCTACCCCAAGACCACACCCATGCCCCTGTGCTGTGTATAGTGTGAGTGAGGTGGGGGGAGATGTCCCCTGCCTCTGTGTAGAATGGCCTTGTGGAGGGAGGGCGTCCTGCTGTGTCCCACCCCGGGGTCAGGAGCTTGTCATGTCTCTTCACACACGTGTGTGGCTAACAGGCCAAGGACCCTGTGTGGCAGCCAGCTGGGGCCACATGCCCAGGGGTGGCATGGCACATGTTCGCACGTGCACAGATTGCTGTGTGATCCATGGATAGCAAGACCCATGCACGTAGTCCCTGGTCTCCCTCCCCATCCCCCAATAAAGGGACAGTGATGGCACTCACATGTTGTTGCCTCCCCACATGACACTGGTGATGGGTCTGCTGGGTCGGCTTGGCGGTCCGGGCTGCGTGGCATGCTCCCTCTGGGTTCCTGCAGCTCCTGGCACTCCTCCTCCATGCCCTGGTCAGGGCCCTCTGCTCCAGGATCGATGACCCCCTTGGTGGCACGAACCATCCCCCCCCTCCCAGGATGCGGCCCAGGGCATCAAAATAGGGGCAGGTGTCTGCCCCTGTTTAGGAACTGCCCCATGTGGCCCTGGCATAGGCCTGCCACAGCTCCTTAATTTTCATGTGCACCTGCTCCTGGGTGCGCATGTGGCCTTTGGTGGCCAGGCTGGCAGCCATCCATGTGTATACGGCTGCATTCCTCCATCTAGTGCAGAGATCATGGACATTAAAGACATCCCCAAACCTCAATCAGGTCCATGATCTCCGCACCGGACCAAGAAGGATCCCGCCTTCTCTGGCCCCTGCAAGCTGGGGGACTGGGCCCAGGGAACAGTGGAGGGCTGGCTGGCACTGGCTGCATGGCTCATGGTAGGACCACTGGGTCAGGGGCAGCGACTGCTGGCTCTGTGCTGACAGCAGCTGGAACTGGCACAGGCCCTGTGGCCAAACAGACTCTACCCCTTTAAGGGCTCTGGGACTGGGGGAGAGGAGAGGAAGTTTTCCTGGTTGTGCCCAGAGTGGCCACCAGGGCACCCTGGGAAGGGCTGGAGGCCCCCTATTTCAAAATAAGAGTCTACACAGGCACTTATTTCGAATTAGCTATTTCGAATTTGGCGTTATTCCTCATAGAATGAGGTTTACCAAATTCAAAATAAGCACTCCGCTATTTCAAATTAATTTCAAAATAGCGGTTTTGCAGTGTAGACACTAGGAAAGTTATTTAGAAATAATGGCTGTTATTTCAAAATAACTTTGCTGTGTGACATACCCGTTCAGAATAATGGAGCAGTGAATATAAAGAATTATATAAAGAATTAATAAAGAATTTATAATGAATAAAGAATTAAAGGAGATTAATAAAATTATTGCTAGCTGTTGGGTCTGAGACTATAATTATAAATATTACAATAAATACAATACATTAGATTATAATTATAAAGTGCTACCAGATTATTTGTTGTTTTTTAAGTTTATCCTGTACAGACTAACTCCGCTACCCTTCTGAAGCTTAAATATGGAGGCATCATTCAGTGGGTGTCTTTCCAGTGCAGTTCCATGGGAAAAGTTCTTGGCCCAATCCTGATAAATAATGAGGTGAGGTCGCTGTCCCCAAGTGATCTGGATCACTTGGTAAACTGGGTGCAGATGAACAATATTTACTTTTGAATTGCTAAATATAAATGTATGCATTTGGGAACAGAGAATGTAGGCCATATTTAGAGGATGGGGGACTGTGTCCTGAGGAAAAGGATTTTGAGGGTATGATGGATAATCAGCTAAACATGAGCACCCAGTGCAACACTGTGGCCAAATAGGCTATTGCGATCCTAGGATGCATAAACAGGGGGATCTTGTGCAGGAAAAGTTATTTTAGCCCTGTATTTGGCACTGGTGTGACCCCTGCTGGAATACTGAATGATGACTCCATATTTATAAGCTTCAGAGAGGTAGCCGAGTTAGTCTGAGTAATATAAGTACAGGATAAACTTAAAAAACAACAAATAGTATGGTAGCACTTTATAATTATAGTAATTTCTGTTGTCTAAAATTCAAGGAGGATGTTGACAAATTTGAGATGGTTCAGAGAAGAGCCATGAGAATGATTAAAGGGTTAAGACTCATGCCTTTTAGTGATAGACTCAAGGAGCTTAGTCTACCTTAATAACAAAAGGTTAAGAGACGTGTTGATTACAGTCTATAAGTACCACATGGGGAACAAGATTTATTATGGGTTCTTCAGTTTAGCTGGAAAAGGTATCACATGATCTAATGACTTGAAGTTGAAGCTAGAAATATTCAGACTGGAAATGTGTAAATATCCAACAGTGAGGGCATTAGCCATTGGAACAATTTACCAAGTGTAAGCTCTCCATAACTTGCAATTTTAAAATCAAGATGGGTTGCCTTTCTTAGTTATGCTCTTGGGGGAAGTTCTATGAGCTGTGTTGTGAAAGAGGTCAGACAGATGATCGCAATAGTCTCTTCTGGCCTTGGAAACTATGAGGACTATTGTAACGTGGTGAGACTGGTTGGCTCAACGGAACAGGTTTCAAAAGTCAGACTCATGGACTGCCAGCTCATCCCCAGTATTACACAGGTGCAATAATACTATTAAGTTCCATAAAGATTGCACCCTACTACAAGGGAGGGCTTTCTCTGTGCTAGTAAACATGCAATTACTTATGTGGCTATCTAAGTTCTTATGAGATAGAGCATGGCTGCCTCTACAGCTAAGAACAAGATGCCTCCCAACAACTGGTCGCAGCCAGGAGAGAATGATGAAAGGCCACGTTTCTCTTTCACATGTTGTGTGTCTGGCTGGAAGTGCTATTCCAGAGAGCAGACATAGGAAAGGACTGTAAAGACTCCCAGCAGTGCAACCTCAAACTAGCCAGTCATGGCAGAAGAGGGTGTCTCACTTTGCTTCTGTGTACCTTTGTTATTCATGATGTGATGTACCTTTTCCACTGTCAGAGCCTAGGAGCATGGACACCTACTACCTCTAATGATGAAGGCATTTAGGCTTCCCACCTTCTCTGACAAGCTGGAGAGCAGGGACTTCCACATCCTTCCACTGAATGTGATGGTGTATTTAATAAAGATCCAGAGCTCTGGGTCCCATCCTCCAGCCCTTTTAATTGCATTTGTTGGCTTTAATGCCCAAGGAACTTGAAGCTCAAGTGAGACAAAAGAGATGGTTACAGCACTTCACAGGCAGCTGCTAAGCATGGCAAGCAGACTGTTCACTTATGATATCCAAACTCCACTGCCATGAAAGAATTGTGAAATTTGTGGAGCAAACCACATCCTCTGATCCATAATCCACCACAGACAGCCTTCCAGGGCTTGCACAGCATGGTAGGCCACAGTTCTCATCTGAAGTGAGCCCTAAGGGAAAGGATTTCACCAAATTATTGGAGTGATTTCACTTGAAGGTCCATGAGAAATTCAGCTCCAAACTGGAGGGAACGCAACCGTAAGCAATGGTTGATGACGAGCAGATGCAATAGTTACCATTTCTAAAGTCCAAACCAGCCAAATTGTCGTGCACAGTGGAATCCAGGATTACTATGATTTTCCTTCTGCTTAGGAAAGGGGATAATAGTGGTGACTGTGTAGTAACAGCTGACCAAAGGCTGACATTTTATTGGCTTCTGCTGAAAGGGTAGTGGGAGAAGGAAAGGATGTGGCATTGTTAATGTTTCACAGCCATTGGTGACCAGAGCAATATGGACTCAGTCCATATTTTGCCCCCCTTCCCTATGCTAACCCAGACGATTTTTCCATTTCATGTTATTAAAAGTAGCATTTAGGTTTTAATAAGCCAATAAAATGGAGAGCAACTTTATTATCTACAGACAGATTTTATAGATCCCATGTCTGTCTCTCTCAGGGGTCTTTCAAAGCAGCTAGTGATATCATCAACATGAAAGCACTTTGTAGATGTCTTTGTTACCACTGTTTCATTGAGTGTGATACTGAACATGATTGACAGAAAACAACAAAAAGGAACTAGCATAAAGTGAACACAAGCATAGCAATGGCAAATTAGTGGCAACAGGGGCAGATGATGATTTCGCGGCGCCTCCCCTTTGACACGGCGCATGCGCAGTGGCGCCACGGCGCATGTGCAGGGCTTCGAAGCGTGGGGCCCGGGGTGGCTGCCCCACTCGCCCTTCCCTATATCCGCCCCGAGTGGCAAAGCTCCAAGCAACCGCAAGATACTTTGTTTTGGTCAGCAAGGCCTTACTGTAGGAAAGCTCATGAAACAACCAGTGAGTGATTGTACAACCTTGACAAGTTTTCACATTCTCTTTAAAAGAACAGTCTGTCTCACCTCTCTCTAATGTCATAGTAGCTGGGTAGATGTTTCATTTTCATATACTAGCGTGTCCTTTATGTCACATGGAATTGGTAGCACCAAGAGACTGATTCAATATCTGGCATTTCCTCTTAACAATACAAAACAGAATCAACTCAAGCTCCCACCCGGTTATGTGGGAAAATTATACTCCACCCTGTGCACCTTTAAGAGGTAATACATCCATTCTTGCAAGCACTGAATCTGTGTATAGCAAAGAAAAGTTTCAATATGAAGGGGAAAGGATCACAACATTAACAACATAACCATGATTTGAAAGCATATGACTCTGAGCCGTGACGGCAGGGGACTGGACTCAATGACCTCTCAAGGTTCCTTCCAGTTCTAGTGTACAATGATTCTAAATTCCCAGTCCATAGGTGAGGTGGGTCTCCTTTGCCTCAGTTTCTCACTTTGTCGTGCAAAAGTCCAAAAAGGAAACATTCCCTCAACACCTACTCCCAGCACTGTACCCCGCTCACAGTTCCTGTCCTCAGTCAGCGAAGACCCAGAGTTCAGAGCTGCATTCATATGAGTTGGTCTCCCACCCTGGGGAGGTGAGGTAAAGACACTGAGCAATGCCGCAACTGCTACAGTTGATGCTGCAACTGACTTACGGTTGCCACTATTCGCTCTGTATCAGGGCCCACTGCCTCCACTGTAGGATGCTAACCCTCATTCACTCGGCTGCCACTGGCCACTGTCTCATCAATTGTTATGTTGCATCACTGCTTCTAACTTTCCATCTGCTACTCTACTACACCCTCTGCAATGACACATCTGGAGGTCCCACCATTTATCCCAGCTCTCAGTGATTTCAGCAGTTAGTTGGGAATCTTATGGGTAGAGCAAGTTCTGCAGCCTCTTTCACTGGAGCATGTCCCATATCAGGTCTAAGGCATAATACTTAAACCTGTTCAGTGATTATTTCAGCTCTTATAAGCACTAAATAAAACAAGAACTCCCAATTGAATCTAACTAACTCTAAACAGTTGGCTAGGGAGGATCAAATGATGTCTATGGCTCCTTAGGAAGAGCCTATACCACCACAGAACACCTCACTCCAGCCTTTGTCATGCAGATTTCACATTTCTGCCCTACCACTTGCTTAGAAAGAGAGGTTCAAGTGTAGGTGACTCCTTCAATCAGGGCAAGCCAAATGGAGTTCTGCTGCCCTTTACTCATAGAATCAGGGTAACAAGAATTCATTACTCCTGCATCACTACTAAAGTGATTTGTAACTGAACACCAGACAAAACTGATCACTTTGACAACAGTTCCCTCGGCTGAATTCCTAGGCTGAGTAGGTGTTTTTAGGCAAATATGATCTGTCCCTGACATCTTTTCTTCCAACTCTTCCCCCTCTAAATATAGGAGGGGGGAGAAGGTGTGGAGTTCATCCACACCCTGATTACACTAGCATCCAAAAAAGCATTACTGTCATTCTTGGACCAATGCAGGATTTCTCACAGAAAGCTTTTGTTTGTGGCCAGAGATATATGTTGTACACAGACTCCCATTCATACTCAAAAAGTCATTTGATTGGATCAGGTTTCTTTTTCCAGTCACAGGGCTCCTGCCTTTGAAGCTCCATCCAGAGATCAACTTTGAACATGGCTACACCTTTGAGAATAAAAAAATATCAAGAGTCTTTCTGTCCCCATGGTATTTCAGAGCGTGTGGAGTGGATATATCTTCTCACTGTGTGTGTAGAAAATGCCATACCTGAATGTTTATACCTAACATCATGAAAATGGCAAGTCTCCCAGGCTACTGTTGAGTTTTTCAGGGTGGGAAGATGATTCACAGAGCTCACTTCACTTTCTACACCAATTAGACTTTCTTCATGCATAGGAACAAATATGAATTGATCCTCCGTATTTTTTATTCTGAAATGTTTGATGCAATTAGCATTTGCAGCTGAATGCAAAACATAATCTCACTCAGAAATTTTCTCCAGGCCTCAACCAAGCACCCAGACACCCTGGGTGTGTGTAGACTGGCAAGCTACTTGCCAGCTGTCTACACTGGCTGCTTGAATTTGCACAAGAGCACTGACTTTGTAATGTACAAAATCAGTGCTTCTTGCGCAAATACTTTCACGCTCCTGCTCGGGAAAAAGCCCTCTTGCGCAAGAATACTTGCATAAGAGGGCCAGTGTACACAGGGAAGAACTGTTTTGCACAAAAAAGCCCCGATGGCTAAAATGGCGATTGGGGCTTTCATGTGCAAAATCGTATCTAGACTGGCCACGGATGCTTTAGCACAAAAGCACTTTTTGCGCAAAAGCATCCGTGCCAATCTAGACGCGCTTTTGCAGAAATACTTTTAATGGAAAAACTTTTCTGTTAAAAGTATTTCCACAAAATCATGCCAGTCTAGACACAGCCCCTATGTTTAATGTCAGAATAACAAAGGCATGAAATAATCTACCTCCTGGATGTCCTGTATATTACCAACAGTTATTAAAATATCTTTAGCAGAAACATATTGGTTTGCAAAATCTTGGGCTTAGTAGATCTGTGCCTAGGTTTCCCATCTGTAAAATGGGGATAGCAGGCTGTCAATCTCACAATATAGTTATTCAAATTTAACTGACATCTGTAAGATACTTGGAGCTTCTCAAAGAAATGCATTAAGTGGTATTGTCACCCATACAGAGGACCATTGTGGTTTCCTTCTCTGTCTCAGCAGCTCTTGTCAGGCCTGTGCAAAGTGGTATTTGTATGTGTGTGAACACTGGTTTGTCCCCCTCTGCAGGGGTTCACTCACCACTCTGCCACCTCCTGCCAATTGTCCTGGGAAATATCTCTGCTCCCCAGGGCATCCTCCTCTGATGGTGCCTCAGCCACCATCACTTTAATTCGAGGACCTGCACCACTCCCAGGAGCGTGGCATCCTCTTCAGTGACGTTGCCTTCTAGCTGCACCACACTTTGTGCTCCCCTTTTACAGGAAACCTGCAATTTCTGACCAGTCACTTCCTCAGTGTCAACTGCAGCCCATTGTCCGCGGGCTACTTGCCATGTGGCTCCAGCACCCTTTTCTGTCCTTACCTCATTGCCTCAGCCTGCAGGCCCTAGCAATCAGCCAGGAGCTCTCTCTAGCTCTGCTGATCCCTGTTTGCACCCCCGCGGCATCCCAGGTTCTGGTTCTCCTTCTTCATGCTAGGAGACTAATCTTCTCCCCCGCAACTCCAGTCAGCTACTGAACTTTGCTCTGCCCCCCAGCCTTTCTATTATGAGTCTGTCTGGCCATGACTGCCTGCTCCTCTCAGCCCCTCTCTAATTGGCTGCATCCTGCACAGCCTCCCTAGAGCTTTAACCCATTATGGGACAGAAGCCCCATCACACACCCCAATCACCGACCAGGAGGCTGTGGCCACTTGAAAGGCTCCTGATGGATGCATACGCATTTGGAAAACTCTGTGTTGGAGTTTATTATTACATTATATCTAACTGAACATAAAGAAGCAACAATACCAGTTTTACTTCTATTTGTTGCATGTCAATTAAAAAGAAACTGAAGCCCCAGTGATAATCTGACTCACCTTAATTTAGAAAAGAAAGGGTTCTTTCTTTCACCACCCACCTGAAAGTCTCTTAAAATGTACCTCCATTCTGAAAAGTAACTCCCAAAGAATGGCACATTCTCATTCAACAGCTCTCTTATCTGTGTATATTTAAATCTGATGAATACAGTGATTTAAATATATATTTACTGCTTTTTTTCTAGTTATAAAATTAACACAGCTCTTAGAAAATGAGTTGGCTTCTTTTGGACTCTCGTATTTCTGAAAGGATTGTTAATGGCTTTCTAATTCCAGGGTCCAATTCTGCATCCGCTACACCTTTGGAAACTCAGAGGAATTTTGATTTGCTTTGGTCTAAATGAGTGCAGGATTGGTCCTAATTATTTATTTCTGGTAAAGATGCATGAGGCAGATGGCATACAATTTGGCTTTAAGATCCCAGGTTGAGCTTGCAGGTCTGGCAGCTGGGGGAAAAATATTTTCACTTCTAAAATGAGAATATTTAATTCAAATCACAGAGATGCAATACACATGTCAAGGGTTATTCAGCTAGGCACTCTTTTATTATGTATTTAAATAGATATTTTATCCTACTAAATTATATTTGTTATATTTTCCTTATTTAGACTAATGTTGGAATTTTCAGAAGTTTTCAACTCTGCTTAACTTTGTTGCCATTAAGTTCAGGTAAAACTTCATACAGGGTGCAACTATAATACAACGTATTTTACTGGGACAAATCTATTGTAATGTATAATTTATTTGCACATAAGTACTATGTGCTTAGCAGTAGCTTTCCCATTTTCAAGAGCTGTATTCTTCTTGCCCATTTGATCAGACAGCTTCAAGTCTTTCCTGCAGTAAGAGCAACCCTTGTATTTTCAAAGCATTGCATTAGGTTTTAGACACCTAGCTCTCATTAAAGTCAATGATGGTTGAGCTAAAACCCTGAACAGTCCTTTGAAAATCTCTTAACTTCCCTCTTACCTACTGTTGTAAGACAGACAAGCCTATGATTATCTTTTTCTCCCAGGAGCAGAATGTTAACCTGAAGTCTACTAAACATAGTTTTTATTAGATAACCCAGAGTCCTTCCAAGCATTACTGAGTGCAGTGCAATGCATTTTGTTTAATCCCATGTTACAGCAAAAGGAAATGCAGTCTGCGGTTTGTTCCTACAAACTGCAATAGGATCTTTTCTTGTATTCTATTGTGTTAGCAAAAAATCAACCCTTACATATTTGTTAAAAAGCAACTTGATTTTATTCTGATGAAATTATAGTTTCAGGATTTTTACCATTTCCAAAGTAATACCCATCCCCAGGTTAAAAAAAACTCTGAAGCAAAAAAGATAACATTATAGCAAAAAGATTTGGTCTCAGAATTTGTTAGAGTCACATACATTTCTTTCTTTAAACATGCGAAGGGCCAATCGGTTATTAAATTAATATTAATCTGAATGATGTATTTAAATATTTCTTATCTCCTCTTCTATCTTCTCTTTGAGCCACATTCATTTCTGCCTCACAATACTTTTATATCTTTCTGGACAAAGAAAGCTTTTGTGTCAAGAATATGAGTAATGTAATGTACTCTTAAATGCAAGTAAGGGATTTTATTCTCCCAATTCAGGCATGAAAGAACTAGCAAAGTTGCCAAATAGCAAAGGAACTGGGGCAGTAGCCCTGATCAGAGTAGTCTGAAGGTCTACATAATATAGGTGCTTTAACTAGGGGTACCCTGGGTGTGACTGCACCCTGTGGCTTGAAGTGGTTTCCATCATATGCAGGGTTTACAGTTTGGTTGTATGGCCCTCAAATCCTGCACTATACCAGCACTTCTGTATCCAAGAGAAAAAATAGCCACTTGTTGGCTGCTGGCCAAAGCCTCTTTGAACCTTCTCTCCCTCATAACCACCATTATACTGCCTCCCATCTTGGAGCTTGTCTTCATTACGGAGAAGATTGACACTGCCACAGTCCATCTTCCAGAGTTTGAATTAGCGGGTCTAGTGAAGACCCACTAAATTCAAACTGAGAGGACTCTCCTGTTGACACCAGTCATCCTGTTCCTCGTGTGCTCCCATCAACTTCCCATTGTGCTGATGGCGCCAAAATAGGATTTAAGATACTTCAACTCTAGCTATATAATTAAGGTAGCTGGAGCTGTGTATGTTAAGTCAACTTTCCCCTTTAATGGAGACCTGGCCTTGTTTACCCAGCACTTCTTAAAGAATGCCATACATTTTTTATATACTCTTTCCAACTAACACTAATTTAAGCACAGTCCTTCTAAATCAAGCTGCTACCATCTCTTCTCTCTCTCTCTCTAACAAATGGTAAGAATATTCTACTCACTATTGCATGAAATCCTTTCTATTGTTTCTGTTGCCTAGATGTGAAAAGTGTGGATAACACGGTATATGTGTTCCCCTCAAATATGCTGATGTAAAAACTCATCTGAAACCAATGACTTCCAATGAAGAACCTAGAAGCTTGGCCTTGAACTATAGATTTCTGCTCATCATATATAAATTAGCTGCTAGCAAGCAGAAGTCTTTCAGGTAATTTAAACACAGAAAGCAATTTTACATAGATTTCTAAAATACAGTTCCATACAGCTATTCCTGGTAATTAAATACATCACTGGAAACCATAATATGAATATGCTAATTTGGGTTCATACTAGAAGCTCAAAGGAAATAAATTATAACACTACCTTCCTCCCTTTCCCCTCATTTTTATGATTACAACTTTGCCATGAAACGAAATGTGTTTTCTCTCAGGGCTAAGTAAATGCCTTCCGTTCCTGCAGCCTTATCAAAGTCTTTTGTAAACTAAAAAGGTATCAAATTTTGGTTAGGTAATGTCAGCTTCTAGATACTGTCAGCATCTTCTATAAAATGCCAGGGCCTGACAAATGAGCCAGAGTGAAAAATAGATTAGAAAGATGCAAATGGACAGGTTTGATTTACTCTATGTATCATTGTCACTGGCATGGAAGTGAGCCCCAACTTCAAACCAAAATAAGGAAATGTTGATGCTAAATAACATCTTTCTGATACCTATAGTTTCTGGAAGTTCTTGTAATGTTGAAGAACAAATGGTTCATTCTGTTTAAAGCAGGAAATGCCCAATTCCACCAAAATTATTATGTACTAACATTTTTATTCAGATTTATACCACATATGTTATTCCAAGTATCCCAGAAAAGAACATCTTTTGGAAAAGTAACACAGCAAAACACAACCTTTCTCGTAATTTCTTGGAATGTACTAAGGACATTTTTTTCAGAGCCCTGGTCTACACTAGGGGATAAGTTCGAATTAAGATACGCAACTTCAGCTACTTTAATTGTGTAGCTTAAGTCAAAGTATCTTAATTCAAATTTTGTCATTGTCCAGACTGTGGGAAGTCAAAGGGAGCACACTCTCCCTTCAGCTTTCTTTACTCCTCATAGAAGCAGGACTACCGGCATTGACAGAAGTGCCCTCTCAGTTCAAATTAGCGTGTCTTCACTAGACCCACTACTTTGAATCATGGATGATCAACTGCTGCTGCTTCGATTTTATCTATACTGTAGACATGGCAAAAAAGTGAAAGAAGCAACCAGAGGAAAAGCCATTTTAGACTTGATTCAGTCCAACATGCAGGCAAATCTGAAGGTGGAAGGCAATGTGGGTGAAAGTAATTATGAAATCTCTCATTTCAGGATTCTAAAAAAGGAAATTGAGAGCAGCAGAATAAAGACTATGGACTTCAAAAGTGCAAAGTTTAATAAGTTCAGAAAAGTGGTAGGTAAGGTCCCATGGGAAGGAAATCTAATGGTTAAAGGAGTTTAGGAGAGCTGGCAGTTTCTCAAGCAGACAATAGTTTGCAGTAGAGCATTTAATATCATGGCACAAAGTAAAAATAGGAAGAATAGTAAAAGGGTAATATGTAAGGTCCTAGAGGAAGGGAGAAAGATGAACAAAGTAGAACAAAGATGACCCAAGCAAGAATTATAGACTAGTCAGGCTATTTTTGATAACAGAAAGACACTGGAACTAATTATTAATGAATCAATGTATAAGTACCTAGAAGATAACAGAGTTATGAGGTATAGCCAGCATGGACTTATCAAGAACAAATCATGTCAAACTAACCTATTTCCTTCTTTGACAAAGTTACTGGCCCACTAGATAGGAGAGAGCAGAAGATATGATGTATCTTGATGTTAGTAAGGCATTTGACACAGTCCCATTCTGATAAGCAATCTAGGAAAATGTGTTCTAGATGAAATTACTGTACCATAGATGAATGAATAGTTGAAAGATGGTATTCAAAGAGTATTTATCATTGGTTCTCTGCTAAACCAAGAGGGTACACCAAGTGAGGTCACACAGCAATCAATCCTAGTTCTGCTACTATTCACCTTTTTGGAAAATGGAGAGGAGAGTATGCATATACTATTTGCAGATTATCCCAAACTTGGAGGGGTTGCAAACAATTTGGAGGATATTATTATATTATTAAAATTATCTGGACAAACTGGAGAATTGGTCTGAAAATAACAAGATAAAGTTCAGTAAATACAAGTGCAAAGTACTTCACTTATGAAGGTAAAAACAAATGCATGCCTTCAAAATGCAGAGTAACTGCTGAAAAGGATCTGAGATTTATAGCAGATCACAAATTAAATAATGATTCAACAATGTGATGCAGTTGCAAAAATATCCACTATCATTCTGGAGTGTATTAACAGAAGTGTAAGACAAAGAAGGTAACTTTTTTCACTCTACATGGCACTGGTGTGTGTCATATGTAGTTCTATATCCAAAACTGGGTGCCACACTTGAGAAAATATGTGGATAAAATGGAGAGTATCCAAAGGAGAGCAACAAAAATGATAAAGGGGCTAGCAATTCTGACCAATGAGAAAAGGATAAAAAATTGGGCTTATTTAGTCTTGAGAAAAGAAGACAGAGAGGATCTGATAATAGTCTTCAAATATGTTAAGAGCTGCTGTGAAGAAAGCACTGATCAATTGCTCTACATGTCCACTGAAGGCAGAACAAGTAGTAATGGACTTAATCTTCACCAAAACAAAACAAAACCCTATTGGTTAGAATATTATAGGGGGAAAAACCCTCTTACTGTAAGGGTAGTTAAGCACTGCTATAGGTTTCCAAGGAAGGTTGTGGAATCCCCATCACTGGAGGTTTCTATGAACATGTTGGCCAAACACTTGTTAGGGATTTGCTACATTTATTTGGTCCTTCCTCAGTGCAGGATGATAGACTTGATGACCCTCCAAGCCATATATTTCTATTATTCTGTCATTGTCAGTATGGTTGCTTTATTATGCTGGTCCATTGCATTTATGCCCTCAGACATACTTCAAGGGCTTTTCACCTTCCCCATTGCCCTATCACTTAGCAAAAACTGCCAGAACAATAGTTTAGACTTTCTTCAAGACATCATTTTGTGGTACAATTACAGCAGTCTATGCAGTGATTAAACTCTGTGGAGTTTAAAGGTCACTTTAAACATGCTTGAAAATCATTTGACCAAGTCAGCCTGCAACTAATTCTTTTTACACAAGGTAAAAGTTAGATACATTCAGTAACAGGTATAAATCACACTTTGTGACTAATGATAGCTAAAAGTGGCTTTAATAACAACTGGATTTCTAATGTGTTTCCAAATTGCAAGAGGACAGATTGCAGAACAAAAATATAAAGTGCTAGAGCTTGAAATACAGTACAACATTTCAATTACTACCCTTTTTTATTAGCACACCACGAAATTTGTATAAGCATCCAGTACTTTTAGTAACATGTAACTTAAGCAATTGCAAAATGTTATTGAGTGCTGCCAGTGTGCCCCCGTTCTAATGAGTAATTTTTTAAGAATGTGGCAATGTGCTATTTATTCACAAGAATTGCAAGCGACAGTAATGCATGGGTCTTGGTATCAAGGTATGGAGGCAATAATTTCTAAACTTATTGAAACCGACAAAGTTCTATAATAGAATTTGCTCACATAAAATAAAGGGTTGATGACACACAAAGCACCAGAGAATGGTACATACTGTAGTTAGGCTGCTTCTCCCCAAAATGAATGACAAATTTAGAGTATTCCTTTTACTTTTATAAACATGCTGTTTTTTTTACCTTGAGTCATTGGTGATTAAAGCTAAAGATTCGATTCGACAGATGAGTTTGTTCACATTCATTTATATTGCAACTATAAGATGAATAAATGAACTTGAAATAACAATGTGAATCTGAAGAATATTTAGAGGTTAAAGGCAGATAGAATTTTGACTTTCAATGGGACTTAAGCTCCCAGACCAGTTTAGGCGCTTTTGAAAAATTTACCCTTAATATTTATGTAAACAGAAAATATGTTGCTAAAGTAATAATTAAAATCATATAATAATTATTTGAATTTATTTTACAATGTATATAGTTTCAGTAATTTAAAGCTGTTCCAAAACGAACACACACAAAGATACATTTTCAGCTGAGACTTTACCTGGTATCCACATATGTGCCTTCAAAATTGCACATATGCTTCACAGATGCAAATACCCATGTGTGCACTCTGGAAGCATCTGACAGTATGAGCAATTTTATGAATTGTCTAACATGTGCATGGACAAATGGAGAAGTTTGCACTGTTAAAATTGGGTTTTGTAGGTAAATTTGTGCAAATAAAATTGCTACACTGGTCTCATCCTACATACATTGTGACAGGATGAAATGGCCAAGAAAGAGATAAGGACTACCTGCCTGCCATGTGACTCAGCAACAGATTTAAGAAATAGATAGGTCCTCCTTCCTGGGGCTAAGAAGCCTAAATACAGAAGACCCTGAGAGTACATCTGCACTGTGATAAAACCCTTTGTCACTGAGTGTTAAGCTTTGTTTACACTAGCAATTGAATGACCAAGCTTTTATCATTCACAAGTGCTTAAAAAAACCCTGAACAAAAGCTTTGCCATAGCAAGTCCTATTGCAAACTGTGTTTTGTCCTCAGGAGAGCTAAGCCTGATTCATTGCCTTCCTTTTAGTGACATAGGCATGTCACTGAAAGCTGTGCTTATAGACAAAGCCTTAGGGAATGAGGTTTACCTGAGCAGTCGACAAAGGCTTCCCCTGTCGACTGATCCGTGTCTTGACTTGCGCGCTGTGCTGACAATCAGCTGAGCCGGCACAGCACAGTGGCCATTTTTATTTTAATGAAGCCGGGTATATTTAAATCCCGGCTTCATTGACTATGTCGGGTATCCTATTTTACATGCCTCTGTCGGCAGAGGCATGTCATCTAGACATACCCCTAGAGTTCAGGCAGGGGAGCCAACAGCCATGCCAGGCCCCTGAGCAGGGTGGGGCGGGGCCTCAGGCAAAAGTGGCTAGATTGTGACAGCCAGCCTGCAACGCTCCCAGGGGGCTCCACGGTCTCCCCACCCCAGCCTGTAGAACCAATTGAAGCACACTATATGGCACTCTGCTGGCAATTTAAAGGGTCCAGGATTCCAGACAATTGCAGGGCCCAGGGCAGTTACCCCTTTAACCTCCCTCCTCCCAGTTGGTGGGCCTGAATCCAGGTCTGCTGACTCAAACTAAAGCTACAGGGCTAAAAATTGGGTGTAAACATTCAGGCTCAGGCTGGAGCCTGGGTTCTGAGACCCTCCTTTGTCAGAGGCTCCAATCCACCTTTTTCTGAGCACCCCGCCTTCAGGCAGGAAAACTAAAACAATGAACCACAGAGCAGATAAAAGCCCAAGCCCCTAAGCTCAAGAGGAGAGAGAAGTATTGACTACAGGGAAGCAGAATGAACCCCCAGAAGCAGAAGCCACCTGGAATAAGATGAATCTGCGTTAGCTTTGGGAGAAAATCTAAGCATTAGGTATGACATATGCATGTAGGCCTTTTGTCATTTTAACTCTTCTCTGAATGCAATTTTCATTGGGATTAAGAAATAATGTATTGTGAAGCAGCAGACTGATGATACTGCCTTTAACAACTGGTGAAAGTTCCCAAAGTGAAGTCTTTTGCAGGTGCCATGCACAGTTGGACCTGCTAAATAGTAAATCTCATTTGGTAAATGGAGTTTCAGCTCAAGGGCCAGGTTTGTGAGTGAGAGAATTCTGGAATTCAACATTGAGAGAAATGAAAGTGCAGGTGTAGCAGGCTGCATTCATGACACTTAATTGACTGATAGGATAGTCCACTAGCTACTCCTACTTGCAGAAAGGAGGTCCGTCTATGTTTGCATGAGAAAGGGAGGCTGTCTTACTCTGTTACCAAATACATACAGGATATACTGATAGCTCTGCTGCCCTTCTGAACTACAAATAGTTGGGAGTGGGATTTTCTGCAGCAACGGGAGCAGCAATTGAAAAGAGGACTTGATTCAAATGATCCACATTATACACTTGTTGGCTTTTGTGGCACTCTGCTTAGTTGGAGGTGGCAGAATGTTTTATTCACTTCAAAAATAAATTGTCTTAGGAGTCTACCCTTACAAGTAAACTCTCAGCCAAATACAGCGGTGGTCATGACAGCATGATGAATTGATTCAGAGGGGAGAAAAGACTTGATTGCTGATCAGAAAAGGTCAACATTTGTGCACTTTTTTGTTTCCAGGTGTAGCAAATGGGAATTAGACAGTGCCATCATGTACTATACACTGCCCTGTCCTAATTATAATGCATCTCTAGCTATACTAACATTCTCCACAGTTCTCACTCCTGACTCCAGACTTTGTGTCAGAAAGATTTTGACATCCTCTCACTGTATTATTGACAGATGAGAGACCTTGGAAATGTGGGAACTTCAAAAGACTATTATACTGAGGTATATCAGACAGTATGAGCATGGGGATTAGTCAAAATCAAGTATCTATGAATTTTATCTATATCTTTGAGGATGAGGCATTGTAATCCTTGCTCTGTGGGGTGGGTCTGCAAGTTTCTCCTAGCAATTAAAACTAGTGGAGCTGAGTAAAGCAGATCTCAAGAGAGGAAAACAATTCCTGAAAAGTATCATCCCCCTGAGAAGAATTTCATATACTCAGGGCCAGCCCACAACTTTTTGGCACCTGAGGTGGGAGAGCTCAAATGACACCCTCATGCCCCCTCACTGCACCAGCAACAGACACAATTTTCTACACTCAGGGTCCTAGTGGTACCCTCCTCCCCCCCACACAGCCTGGCACCTGAGGTAGCCGCCTCAGTTCACCTTATGGTAAGGCCAGCCCTGCATATACTGACCCATTAAAGAGAGCTTGTGATATAAAGGGTCAGGATGAACTGTTTGAGCATCCCTTTTTTTGATCCAACACGTGAGGTTGTAATCTAAAGAGAAAAGCCCAGAGGCAAAAGTCTGAAAAACTGCCAGGTTTAACATATATGTAGATTTTTTTTAATGTTTTCTCTTCAATGTTTTTAAATAAATGGTCTGTGCATTTTGAAACCTGGCAGGTCACTGGTGGTTATTATCATAACCCCTTCGGAAAGCAGAGTGGCAGATGCTGGACTAAGGTCAGACACGCTGGGACAGTCATAATACACTGCAGAGATGGTGACTCTACACCCTACATCTCTAAAGGGAATCACATACCAGGCACGGCTTCATAGAAATGTCCTGACTGGAAGCTTGAGTCCCAAAGAGTCACCATTGACCAGACCATAGTGGGACAGAGGTTCAGTTATCCCTGGAACTCTGACAGTCATTATTTTGCATTATTTTGAGGTGAAAATGTCTCTAAAATTAATGAGTAGCAGTGGTCATGAGCTTTTTCATCAAAGCTTTTCCCTATCTCAAGATTGTGTGTAGTTAAAAATGAATTTTGAAAAAAAATTAGCATTTGATAGTTTTTCAGAGTAGTGATAAAATTCCTACCATCTCAGGTCTGGACTACATGAAGAAATTGGGTAATTATAACTACATCATTTAGGTAAAAAATCACTGTTTCTAAGTGATACAGGTAAGCCAGTGGTCACCAACCAGTAGATCAGGATCTACCGGTAGATCTTGGAGCCTCTGACTGGTGATCCTGTCTGCTTTGGCCAGGAAGCTATCAAGCGCCGGCACGTAAGTTGCCCCTCCACCCACTGTCATGCTGTTCCTGCCCTCTGCCTTGGACCTGCCTCCCTGGGAGCCTCCTGCTTGCTGTGCAGGATGTGGAAGAGAGAAGGGGGGGGGATGCTGAGGTCAGGGTGTCCTCCCTCCTCTGTACCCTATCTCCACACACAGAGAAGGGGATGGAGAGGATGGCAATGCAAATCTCTGTCACTCTCACACACCGTGTGTGTGTCTGTCATTCTCACGAACACACACTGTCCTTCACTCATCTTCCGACCCAGCACATACATGGTGGTGGTTGTTACCACTTTTACTGCATGCAAAGTGGGTTATTTTTTGGGTTTTGACTGGTTTGTGCATTTCATAATTTTCATTTCTCTTATGCTTAAATTTAATTCTTTGAGTAGTGAGTTCTAAAATGCCTAACCTGTCATGGCTGGAGTAATTATCCCTATATTGCTGCTCTTGGAGGTGACTGGCACGTCCCTGCAGCCTCTGAGAGAGGCAGAGCAGGGGGTCGCCACATGCTGTCCTTGCTTGCAGACACCACTCCTGCAGCTCTCATTGATCAATAACGGGGAACCATGGCCAGTAGAAGCTGTGGGCTCAGTGCCTGATGATGAAGGGCAGCACATGGAGCCATTGCTGTACATGCCAATTGGTTTTAGGGGTGGTGCAGAGCCAGGACAGGAGTAAGCCTGCCTTAACTCCACTGCTCCACCACCCGGAAGCTGTCTCAGTTAAATGGTGCCCAGCCAAATCCTGCATCCTGAATCCCTGTTCCAGCCCTGAACCTCCTCCTGCACTCAACCACCTGACCCAGACGTGAGTCCCCCTGCACCCAAACTCCTTCCCAGAGCTTCCCCCTGAAACTCCTCCTGTACCTCAATCCCCCGCCATGGGCTAAACCCAGAGCCCCTCCCACATGCTGAACCCCTTGGCCCAAGACCAGAGCCTGCACCCCAACTCTCTACCCCAGCCTGGTGAAAGTGAGTGAGGATGGGGGGATGGAGTGAGCAGAGGCAGGGTTTCAAAGAAAGGGCAGGAAGAAAGTGGGGGCAAGGGTATTTGGGTTTCAGGTATATCTTACATTGCATTTAAATTGAAAAAGTGATTTTGTGATTAAAAAGGCTGGAGACTACTGAGGTAAGCCAACCTAACCTCCTCTCCCCCCCATATAGGCAGCACTAGGTCAACAAGAATTCTCCCGTGGACCTAGCTGCCACCTCCTACAACAGTGGAGTACCTTTACCAATGGGAGAAGCCCTTCCCTCAGCATAAGGTGGTGTCTTCACTGAAGTACTGCAATGGCACAGCGGCAGCGGCACAGCTGTGCCCCTGTAGCACTTTAAATGGAGACATGCCCTTAACCTTTTACTTTGTTTAGACCCCTTTACCTATGAAAAAAGTGGCAGAGGAAAGTAAGAAGTAAAACTGTTCAGAGAAGAAGGGAAGAGGGAAAACCTATTTGTTAAACATGTTACCACCAATACTGGCTATCACCATTAAAATATTCCTACTGCCAAGAATTTTTATTGTCTGTTCTATATATAACCCTCATTACCATGGTGTCTGTTAGCTTTCCAGCAATGCATTAAGTGACAGGCGTAGTCTCTATGTCAGGGCCTGAACAGTCTTTTCTTTCTTTCTTGAGTTATATGTAAATTGTGTATAATAGCAAAGGTAAGGAAGAGAACTAAATCTTGCAATTGAAATGGAAGGTGGTAAGATTTGCAATGATCCTCAATTCCTGTCCATGAAATCTTAATTCACCCTCATTTGTGTGAATGCATTAGGAGACTGTCTTTAATTACATAATCACATGTGATTTATTCCACAGGATCCCAGTTTCATTCAGTGAAAGGGTAATTATTATTTTTTGTAAGTCCGCTCATTAAATATGTGGCTGAACACTGAGGGCTCATTTAACACACACCATCCAAACCTTGACCTGAATTAAAAATTTCTTCCTAGACTTTTCTATGATGCTGCCGCTAAACATTACCAAATTTGTCTACACAAAACCCTGATGAGATAAGATGGTATCATGATCTCCATTTTACAGCTGAAAAATTGAGGCACAGATTAAGGCCAAAAATCTTAAAAGTATCCATTAATTTTGTATGCCCATTGTCATAACCATGGGACCAGATATTTTATTTAGCATGCTTATCATTTTTAGCACTTGTTATATTCAAAGTACAGCTCCACTCAATTTCAGTTAGCGCATTCAACATTTCATCAAATCTGGCCCAGAGTGTCATACTGGGCACCCAGAAAATAAAGTACACAAAATCAGGGTCTATATGTGGAAATTTTGGTTTTACTTGATTTGCCTAACTCCATGAAGGAACTCTACAGCAGAGTGTGACAGAATTCCCAGAGTCAATCCAAACAGTTGGAAAATTGAGCCCTCTGTCCCACCAACGAGGACTCCTTCTGAAACTGTGATGCTGTCAGCAGGCTACAAACCTCTGGTAGGTATTGCATTCACACAGATATCCACAGAGTGGAACACACCCAACCGAGATACACGAATGTGCTCCCAGACATTCATAAACCAACAATAGAGAGGCTCCAGCTAATTCCCCCCAGACCGCACACTTTACCCCAGAACTGTACCATCTTGCCCTGGACAGGAGCCAGACCAGTGCACATTTATTATCCACTCTGAACTGTCCTCGATGTGAAGTGGATATACACTATCCTTTGCAAACTGAGCTAAGATTTCCCAAGTGCTTCAACCGAAACACACTGTTTTAAGTAAAATATAAAATAGGGTTTTTAAAGTACAGAAAGAAGTCTCTATTGTATAAATTGGTTGTGTGTGTTGCCAATCTCATAACATATTTCAGTAGCACACACTTAGCAAAACTAACTTCCCATACAGTGGGAGCATATACAATCCAATAGGATACTAATGTTCAGCAGATCAAGACATTCAAAAAGATACCAAACAAGGCATACTTTGTTCAAAACATATCAGAATTATATGAGAGTAGTGAACATGGGGGTTTCACTTAAAAAACAACAAATAGTCTGGTAGCACTTTAAAGACTAACAAAACATGTAGGTGGTATCATGAGCTTTCGTGGGTACAGCCCACTTCTTCAGATGACCAGAATGTTGGATTCAGACTGTTGCCTTGAAGAACAGAGTGCCAGAAAGAGGCCGGGATAGAATCCAGTTTTCCAGGCTGACACTAAACTATCTTAACCATGGGACCTTCCTTTCTCTTCCTGTGGTCCCTTGCCTCATTCACTACACACCTAACTTCTGCAATAAATGAGGCAGGGGTCCCACAGACAACAGCCTCCCTCGTGACACAACCTTAATTATTCCCAGAGCACCATCCATCTTGTGCACTGAACATGGAATCATGTAGTGAAAAGCTATCCAGATGCATATGTACGGACATGGCAGGGATTTGTAAAGTTTCATGGACCACCTTAATTCTAGCTTTTCACAACTTTTGAGTGCTGAAATTTGAAACCTTAATGTCCTTTAAATGTTTCTTAAAAATGTAATATAGTTTTAAAATGCCCCACTCCGTTACTTAAATAAATCTAAAACTTGCCACAATTATCACTAAGTATTGCAGTCACCAAACTGTTTTCCTGCACCTAGCATTTCCCACCTTGCATATTATGTAATAGTTTGCACACAGAAAAGCAGGAGTAAAATAATATTTCTGTGTGAGATGCAGAATTTTTATTTGGTAGCAATTTACATCTGCTATGCACTTGCTTTTTTGATGTGGTTAATAATCACATAAAGGTACTAAAAAATGGACAATCAGGCCCTAAAATCTTTAAAAATTGGATTTTGCAACTCTGACTCGCTTGATTCTTATGTTTGTCTATCAGTTATGTTAAATAACTTATGTGACCCGTGGTTGCAAGATCCTAAAGTGGAACCACATGGTAACTGAGAGGAAGCTCTCCAGGGAGAATAAGCTGAACATGGAATGAATCAGAACTTTTCGGTAATACCTCTGCTGTTATCAGTTTAAGACTGTCTATGTAACACTGTTCCAGATGCTCAAATTGAGCTGAGACCCTCACATTTGTCATGAAACAGTAGTAACTTCTCCACCCTATAGTGACTGGTAAAGCTATGTACAACAGGGAGCATGTGCTGCAGTGACATTCTAGAGTTTGGCAGCTGTTTGAATCCCAGTGATCCATTTCAGTGCTAATCTAAATACGCTATTAAGCAAAGTGATTGTGTTTATTGCTAAATTCATTTACTGTCTATGTTAGGAGATTTTTAGCCAAAAGAAACTATTTTGTTTGAACCCAAATCATTTGCACCATAAGCGACTCTTGACCCTGATGCATCTGTACTCCCTTCAGAACACAGATCCTGAGTTACAATAGCTGCAGGAGCACTGCCAACAGTGCCTTGCAAATACAGAGGCAGCCTTTATAGAAGACATCCCAATCTACTGCATAAGTGGGGAACTGCAGTGAAAAGGACAGAGAAGTAGATGCCATTTACCTAATTGACTGTCTAATTAAGATTTGAGAAATAGGTGGTGGTTTAATGTTCTTTAAAAAAGAAATTATTGAAAGGAAATGAATATGAAAGGTCTCAGTGGTATTTAATAAACAGAATTACAATGACGTGCTTTTGGAAAGGAGCAGTCCTCTTTCCTCTGCTGTATCTCAGTCAGGCTATGATCACTTTTCTCTGGTCTAGGTCACACCTGGGTTTGTTGTTGCTTTTGACACATGCTGCCTAGATTGTGCCTTGGCACGGTGGATAATCCATGCAGTGATGGGTCTCTCCCTCCATTGCCCTGTAGAGCAGCAGTGCTGAGTTATAGATGCTTCACCATGAGATTTAGGTGCCAACTGGATATTTGTGCCTTTGAAAATCTCCCCTTAAATGACCAAGGCAAGTAGCTCGAGCACTATTTGCAACAAGTTGAGGAGACAACAATGGGCACAGTGTCATGATGAGGGAGATGCACTGACCAGTCCTTTCCTTACCCTACGATTTCTAGACATTAATCCTCCACTTCCTGAACTTTCCTTTTAAATAGTCCTTATTGTCAGGGAGGTATGAGACCTGCATATTAAAACTTCTGTTTCTTTACCTGATTGAAACATCTCTTTTAGGCTCCACCTGTGTAGCAACTTGCAGAAGGCACAAACTCAATACATGGTTAGTCCAAGACCATACATTTATCCCTGAAAAAACAACTCTGTTACATCCCTTCCTACCACTTGTTGACTCTTCTCCCATTGGATTGTAAGCTCTTTGGGGCAGAATCCCTCTTTTACTGTATGTATATACAGTGCCTCAGACAGCGAAGCCCTGATCTCAGGCACATCCTGAATAGTTCCATCCAGATCTGAATTTTGTCTTAGGTCTATAACTGATTACACAAAAAAAACGAACAGTCATGTGTTCAGATTTCAGATGAAGACCTAAATATCGCCACTCGGGACCATCTGGAACTGTCTACAGTACTTACCACACCTGAAAGAAAGAGGGTTGAAGGGTATTTAAGGGAATGAATGCACTTATGCAGAAAAAGCCAATATTTAAAAGCAACATATTTCTGATGGAAATCATGTACATTTCCTCAGCTCTCATCTCTAGCCAGAAATATCCTGCATATTTTTCCCCAAATGCAAGTTAGTCTGAAAAATAGCCTATTGGCAGAGAGAACTCAGTTCACATTGAAGCGATTCAGGCTTTAGAATCCTTCAGGGTATTAACACCTATAGTGTATTTGTATTAATTTAAATGAGGTAGAAATAAGGAGAGGGGGGAGATACTAAATACAACTGTCATAACCAAGGCGCAATCCAGACCAGGGAGGAGTTGGGTCACAACCTGCCCTAATACCTTGGGTGCCTCACAATGCTTTTTCCTCTGCAGCTCCCAGCTTGGGCTGATCACAAACAGCCATGTAGCATGCGGATCACACACTGAGTATCTGTGCATAGCCACAGCCCTTTTCCAGCAGCTGTAGTCACAGCAGCCTGACAGTGACATATCAGATACATTCTGATTTCCAGCAGCCTTGGGCCCAATGCACTCTCAGTCCCAAATTTTCCACAAAATGTGTGTTCTGCACTGTCCAGCCCCATCTTCGGCAGTTCTGATATTAGAGATCCATTGCCCTTTTAAGGGATCAATACTCAGTAGATTGCTGCATTAATTGGAGTTACCCAAACAGCTCATTTTAACTACAACACTGAATTCATTTACATTAAAAACATTAAATAAATGTGTTTGACTACAAAGAGAGGATTTAAGTGGATACAGGTATAAAGTATTAAAGTCAGAAGTGGTTACAAGATATAAGTATAAAATGTTTCTAGTAGCAAAACTTAGCAAACTAGATTCAGTTCCAGGTAAAATCCTGAGAAAAGGGGGCGGGAGCAAGGGGGGGTATGGAGTATTTCCTCCTCACTTTCAGTCACCTTCTGAAATGCATTGCCTAGAGATTTACCAGTAGATGAAGATCCTTCCAGATGTGAGGATGGAGACATGATGACAGAGATTCCTTATAACTCTTGCTAAAATGCAGTTTAATCCGTTCCTGCTCCCTCCCATCATTGGCAAAGAATGGTCACATGACTGGTGTACTCTCAAAGGCTCAGGATACCATCTACATATTTTGTTAGTCTTTAAGGTGCTGCTAGATTATTTGTTGTTTTTCTGGTAATTGTCAATCAACTTTGATGACTTCTGACTAGAGATATTGACTTATCTTTTGTCTTTGAGAAATCACTTAACCCTTGTTAGCTGTCCAAAGCACCCTATTCACTACTTGGATGTAACTTAATATAAACAGATACTTCTTTGTTTAGGATAGACCTGTTTAACATACTGAGGGTTATGTGGGTTTGAACATGTGATAACAACCTCATCCCAGGGGAATTCATAACCTCATATATAATGGGGCAATGTTGCTGGGAACCTATGATAAGTGTTTTTCCTTGGATCAAGTCTAGTTTGTTTGGTTTTGGCTAGTAGATAGCATTTTATCGTTAGCTCTCTTTAACTAGACATTTAGGTTGTGGATTTATATCACTGGCATTGTTTGTGTCAATATCAAAAGTACTTTCACAAACCTGTTTACACAATATTCAGGGTCCACAACATTGATCTCAATTGCCCTATTCACCCCGTTTCAATTAAAAAGTATCCTACTGAAGGCCTAGAGACCCCATTCATATGTAAGAATCTAAACTTTTCCATGCTTTTCAGTATTGTGGGGTGCTAGTTTATCAAGCATTTTAATAGGAAAAACACATTGTGTCACATTAATTGAAACAAATCTCTACTTGCAAACTATTAAATCTTATAGTATTGTACAACATAGAGCATGCACTACCTAGGTTGACTAACAACTACAAAAGGAAAGTTTTACTTAATCCCTGTGCTTTTAGGTCATTTTAGGGAATCTGGTCATTTTTTTCAATGTCAACCTTGTTTCTTGTGAAAGAGAAACAGTGACATCTTGTGGGATAACTTTATTCTGTAATTTCCCCCTCATATACATTGACATTTCTTAAATCAAATCTCCATTTTAATTACGACAGTCTAGCAAAAATATTCCAGAATTTGTCCATGAAAAAGTTCAAACATTGTTTAGTTAATCTCTGTACAGCATTTCATAAGTGCAAAATGATATGTATAAATTAAGGATCATCACCAAGGTATTAAACATTTTATTATAAAGCTTATTTTGAGAGTCTTGATAATCAAAATACAATACTGCTGCTTTTCACTGAGAACTTTAATTACAATTGTTTCTAAAATGTGTGTGGTTTTTTTTCCTATATCTGTAGGCAGTGGTTCTGATTTCATAAGCTAAGCTACATCAGACGTAGGGTATGTCTACACAGCAGGGCTAAAGTTGAATTTAGCTATACAACTTCAGCTACATTAATTGCGTAGCTTAAATCAAAATAGCTTAACTCGGATTTAGGCACTATCTACACAGCAGGAAATTGAAGGAAGAAAACTCCTTGTGAAATGATGGTTACCATGAGTCAGAGTAAGAAGTCCTCCAGCTTGACATAATTTCAAAATAAAGGCTTGTAGTATAGAAATGCTCTTTGTTATTTCAGAATAACGTTAGTTATTCCAAAATAATGCTGCGAAGACATACCCCTAGGGGCTGTCTTTGCTTACATAAGTAACTTTGTGTTGCCTGCAAAGTAAATTGAATCACTTGCATTACCGAAGCTACTCACATGCATTCGAGTTTTCAGGAGTTGGATCTTTCATCAGTACTTGATGAGAAAACTTTAGGGTGCTGCAAGAAGGAGTAACAGTCAGTTTTTCACTCTGAGTCCGTATTAATGCAAGAGTGACCTTGAAAGATTGCTATTGCAAAGAAAAAAATAAATAAAATAACTATGGTATTTTCAGTGTGAAAGGTAACTTTGTGTCATACAGGCATAGTCTAACCCTAATACTGTGCAACAGAAATCTCCTGATGGCCGGACAGTGATATGAATGGTATCTCATGAAGAGGCCATGACAAAGATAATGAACAGAAAAATCATCTTAATGAAAGTCAATGAAGAATTTGCTATAGTATCAAAATGATGTAAACACAGAGGCAGAGGGCCTGCAGCTATGGAATTCTCTCTCCTTGGCACATGATAGTATTGTGTATTCATAGCAAACAAGATTTAAAATTTTGCTTTCTTTCCAGACTATATGTTTTAGAAGGGTTCTTTCCCTCATATGTTGTTCCCCCTGTGGAATTTATTTACCCTGATAATGTATTCTCATACCATTTGCTTGTAGCCCAAATGTAAATTTGTTTCTAATTTATGTTTAGTTTACTTTTGTAAAGAAGCCTATCAGCATAGAAACCTTTACACACTAATAAGTCTCTGATCCTAATGGGGATCTGATTCCGTTCAAGTAGTAAATGTTGTTCCACCTCACAACTGTGAAGCCCAAATGCATGATCCAAAGTATGACAAAGATCCAAAATGAAGGTGCTGGGGAACACACACACATTTTTAAACAGAAAGGTTGAAAATTACACTGCCAGAATCATTCCATGACTGTCACTCTAAAACTTGAATTTCCTTACTTGTTCTTCCCTGATGCAAATCATTTTCAGCAGAAAAAGCGAATGAGGTTTCAATTTTGGGTAGAATATCGGTATCTTTGGGAATAAAAGCTGTAACATCTCTTACTGAAAGGCATGAATGTTAAATAAAAGAAAAATTATCAGTGGATTATTTATAAACTATCATTAAAATGTAAACATTTGGATGTCCACTTTTTTATAACATCCAAATAAATAAATTCCAGAGCCCGGATCTGAGTCAAATACCCTCAAGACTGCAAATATTTAAGACAAAAGAATTAAATATGACATTTGCATTTATTTCATTATGTTTGACTGACATATGGTGATCCATAAGCTTGCTGCTAATATATTGGTGGTAGATTTTAATTAAATTGGTGGCCTTAAAAAAGGCAACACGTCTCTTGAGTAAGTTATAATCTATTCAGTTTAAATGCTTTTGCTTCAGACACCATCACTTCAGTGGGAATAAGATTGTTGCAGATTCTGAAAGTTACTACTGAATAATTTTTAACATAGTCTTGGAAAATTGTAGCAATGGGACAAGCAAAACTTTACCACCAGGGTTTCACCCTACAGAAAGATGAAACCAGAGAGCAGAACAATCTATAGTTCAATCTGTCAATTACATTCGACTCAAAGGAATTTGAAAATTACATTTTTAATTTCTACATACCCCATCCACTAATTCATTTTGTGAACTTGTCAGACTGTCAGCTGAGAAGCCAAAAGAGGAAATACTAGAATCTCTTAAACTAAAGTTTGGAAAACTCCCCCAGGTCACAATGCTCATTATAAAGATATGAAAGGCTGGTTTCTTGGGCAGAAGAGCAAACATCTGCATTCTGCAACAAGCCAGGTGTTCTAAATAAAGGCAAAACCACGCCAGCCCAAGCAGCAGAATCTAAGCATATCCTCTCTCTCTCCAGCCTGCATGTGTCCATGTTGTAATTGTGTCTGCAGCTGCAGTGACCTCCCAACTGAATAAGTGCACCTGGAAATCAGAATGAGCAGCAGCTGTCTGGCACCCACAGCTGAATTCCCAATGGGTGCCAGGTGTTGGTATGACTTTTCCTAGAGCAGCAGGGTGCATGTTCATTGTGCTGTCTTTTAAAAATGTCATTGCATTGTGTCAGTGCACATCTGGGCCCTGAACTGATATGAACACAGAGGGGAAGGTCCTAGATGAGGAACAGTGCCCATTCATGCGATAGACACATGGTACTTTTTCTCATGGACTTTCTATTAATAAGCTTTTCAAAGAGCAAATTACACCCTTTTGCCTCTAGATCACATATTTGTAAAATATATGTTTTTTTACAAATGTATTCAAATAATTTTGCACAGTGACCATTTCTATTAACATATTTGTATCTATTGACTGTTTGCTATTTGCTGACCTTTGCTCTAAGTATCTGCTATTTATCCTGTGTGACTGATCACCAAAGCCACATTGTATCTGCTCCCTAACTTCGTGACTCCCAAACCTACTGAAAGCTTTCAAGAGCGCTACCCAAATACTCAAGAAGTGAGAGTATATTTGCATGGAGAGTGGAACACACAGAGATATATTTGCATACAACCGGTGTATTCGTGCGAGTTTGTCACAATTCCAGCAGCCATTCTTGCAAACAAAATGTTACATGCTTAAATGTTTGCAAAAAGCAAATCAAAGAGATAGTAAATAGTGTCTAATGCTGCCTTTATGAATGTGGATCCTGGAGTGTTATTTCACTGTGATTCTTTGTACAGCCAGGAACTATAGAGTATACTGCTTCAGCTGTGTGCATTTATCTTCAGCTTGGCTCCAGTCTTAGCTTGGTTCAGGACATTTGTACTGAAAACCTTTACTTTTACGATAGCTGAATGAAACACATTTGTTGTGCTCTGACTCTCTTTTTTATAATCCATAAAAGGTAAAGCAGGGACATTTGTTAGGGTCCAGCTTAAGAGCCAGATTCCTTTCTACCATCAACTGGATTTAACCAAGGGATGAATGTGGTAGCAAGTGCAGATCACCGTGACACCTCCTTTATCTACCTAGCATGCACCATGTCAGTGGCATACACACACCATATGCCCACTAGCTGTTCAGACACAAAAGGGTTTCTTTATACTACAGAGAAGATCGAAGCTGCTGCAGTCGATCTTCCAGGGTTTGAATTAGCGGGTCTAGGGAAGATAGGCTAATTCGAACTGAGAGGGCACTACCATCGACTCCCATAATCCTGCTCCTCATGAAGAGTAAGGGAAGTCAACAGGAGCATGGGCTCCCATCGACCTCCCCCCAGTGTGGATGGTTCCAAACCATGATTTAGATATTTCGACTCCAACTACATAATTAACACAGCAGGAGATGTGTATCTTAAGTTGACTTTCCCTTTTGGTGTAGACCTCACCAGAGAGGTGGCATGTTTCAATTTCCTTCTCCTGAAGCTATTCAGGTTGTTTCCTTTTTGTCTTGATTTTAACTCTACTGATTTACTTGCTTTTCCTGGTGCAGATTTTTAATTCTCCACTAACAATAACTATAGGAGAAGTGTCAAAGGCAAGCAAGGTTAGGCAGCATGTTTCACACACTCATCTAGGCAACCTCAGTGGAGACCTGCAGAATGATGTGGCTGTTTGACTACGGGAAACAGGCCTGGCCTTAAGGAAAATGGCCCCCTTAGCGAACTTTTATTTTGGTGCCCGACCCCGATAGGCAGAACACCTCCCTTTCCTCTGCCCCCCATCGACATCCCTCATTGTAGCTGGATCCTGTGGGCTCCCAATTTTTCCTTTGCCACTAACCCCAGTACCTCCTTTCTGTATCTCCAGCCCCTATACCATGCCCCCTTTGCCCCATACCTGCACCCCTAATACCTGCACTGTGCTGCCTTCACACCAATCCCTGCATCCCCTCCTGCACCCAATACCTGCACTGTGCCTCTGCACACACACACGCACACACATACCTATGGACAGACTGTGTGTGTCCAGGTCAGAGGGGAAACTGACCTGGATGCAGAGAGCAACTGGCATTGCTGCTTGTTCCCCCACTCAAATGTTGTTCCTCTGAACACCCCTAGGAGGCTGCAAGAACAGAAACAAGGGGCTCCCTGCATTCAGATCACTTTCTCTACCTGAGCTACAAAGGGGGAGGGCAGGAACACCTGATTCTTACCTCACTTCATAGCTCAGGTAGGGAAGTGACCTGGCTGCACATAGTACTTGGTGTTGCTCCTCATTCCCCTTCTTACAGCCCCCTAGAGGGGCACAGAGGAACAGAGAAGGGGAAGCAGTATCCATGAGTCAACTGTCGCTGTCCTCCCCCTGTTTTTCTCTGCCGGGAGGAAGCAGGGAGAAATCTGGGCACCCGCCATATGGCACTGCCTTGCCAGCCAGGAGCAGTTTCTCACTGTACAAGGGTGCATGCACCTCTGCACTGCCACACAGGACCCGCTTGACCATGGTGCCGTGGGCAGTTTCTGGGTGGCCCACCACTCAGGCTGGCCCTCATGGAAAATAGGGCTCAGGGTTATTGGGGATCAGTTGCATACAACATTTCTGACCAAAGTTGGCTGTATGTAAGTTTCAGTATGTTCATTTTCAAACCCTGTGCATGGGAATGCTGAATGCCCCTTGTAAATTTAGCTTGTCTTTGCCAATTTCAGTGGACTATTTAACATCAACATTGAATAACTGTAGTTTGCCATCACACAGGGCACCCCAATTACTCATCCCCAGATTAGTGGTAGTAGGAACTGGATGCCTTGCCAGTTTCTACAGTTTTATGGTCATTGATGAGATGAACCTCCTTGTTATGGATGGAAAAGTTTGTCTCATTAGTTTCTGCTTTTGGGTAAAATGCAGGTTCCAGACCAGAAAGCATTTATTGGGTGACATTCACTGTGCATTTCCATACTTTCCGGTGCTTAAGTTTAACCTTTGACTCAGAATTTGTCTATGACTTTTGGATAACTACTGCCTTTTGTTGTAAGGTTTTTAACACTTCAGCTGATGATATTTGCTTTCACCTCTAACTTGGGCAAATGAGATTGTTTTCATAGTTATAACTATCCATTAGTCTGTCTAGGAATAATATCGGGTCAAGAACATGGTGTTAGGCCTTCATTTGTGACATTTTATAAGACTTTTTATTTTAAAAGAACAGATGTCTGTCTATTCTGAGGCAAACACTTTGGCTACGTCTACACTGGCCCCTTTTCCGGAATAAGAGCCTCCGGAAAAGGGCGCTTTTTCCGGAGGATCGGGGCCAGTGTAGACGCTCTTTTCCGGCTTTTTTAAAAGCCGGAAAAAAGCGGCGGACATTTTTATTTAAATGCCGCGGGGGATATTTAAATCCCCCGCGGATTTCCCTACTACGATAGGTGAAATTAACATGCCCCTTCCGGAAAAGGGGCCAGTGTAGACGTAGCCATTCAGTTATGATTTTGTATTTTAATGAATGCTAAGGTAGCAGATATCAATTAAGCAAAAATATTATTAGAATGGAACTAAGTGTTTTCAAAAGCTAAGGCTCCCCAAAAGCTTTAATTTTGAGTCCGATTACCTACCTGCAGTATCCGATTAGCATCAGGAAGTTACACTTATGCAGTATGTTCCATTTACTATATGTTGTGAAGATGGCAGATGGTGTTCTTTGGCTCATAGTACAATGATAAAGTGTTTAAGAGATAAGAATTGAAGTCTTAGGCTGCGTCTAGACTGGCAAGTTTTTCCGCAAAAGCATTTGCTTTTGCGGAAAAACTTGCCAGCTAACTACATTGGCAGCTTGAATTTCCACAAGAACACTGACTTCCTACTGTCTGAAATCAGTGCTTCTTGTGGAAATGCTATGCTGCTCCCATTTGGGTAAAAGCCCTCTTGTGCAAATGCTTTTCTGCAAGAGAGCCAGTGTAGACAACGTGGTATTGTTTTGCGCAAAAAAGCCCCAAACGCGAAAATGGCGATTGGGGCTTTCTTGCGCAAAACTGTGGTCTAGATTGGCACGGATGCTTTTCCGCAAAAAGTGCTTTTGCAGAAAAGCGTCCGTGCCAATCTAGATGCTCTTGTCTGTAAATGCTTTTAACGGAAAACTTTTCCATTAAAAGCATTTGCGGAAAATCATGCCAGTCTAGACGTAGCCTTAGTGTTTCTTCTTGGCCAGGGGTATTTGATCTCAATAGCTCTAGGTCTTTATAGTGTTACTATAATTAAAAGTATGTTACTTGATGGTTTCCATACACTATTGAAAAGGTGGCTGAGCTATGAAATGATGTAAGATAATATGATGAGTATATGAAAGAATATTGCTGAGGGATAGGTAATAAATGAATGCTTGATATGAGGGCAGAGCAAAGTATTTTAAATTACTGATAATAAAGTAACTTCTCTCTCTCAAATAAAGACTGTTGACCAGGAATGTCCCTACTTTTGTAAGGAAATATTGAAACCACTCATGTGTGGAATTTGCTGTAGACTTTTATAACAGAGGTTAAAATGTACAGCACTTCTCTGTGCTAGATTAGATTGTCTTCTGTGTATAAATGTTACCTAAAAAAAACATGCTAATTAAACAATGTAACATTGCAATCAACAACTCTGCCAGCAGAATCCTTGAATTCAAGTGTTTGGCACTAGCAGAGTTCATACTAGCCTGAATTCTACCACTTCAGCTGAAATTCTGCCAGCTATGCCAAACCGATTACATTCATAAATTGAAATTTATTTGGAAACAAACGTTCTTTCTAAATGGAGCTTCTGTACTCCACAATATATGCCATAAGCATGTCTAAAAAAGCCTTGTGAGCAGTGGGCTTATAGTTTGCTGTGCTTCTTGAAACAGAGCAGTTTTGGTGTCAGAACTTCTTCTGAGTGATTTAAGGAGGGGATAAAATTAATGTCATGACCTAAAGACCTTGAACCCAAAGAAACAACCTTCTAGCACAGAAGTCAGGGTGTTACTATATACCAGGCCATCTTTACTTCTACACTGCTGCTGCCGGTGGTGTTGCTTTCAGAGCTGGGCACCCAGTCAAGCAGCAACAGCTCTCCAGACAGACAGCTTATGCCCCAGCACCCTTTTCATTGGCAGCATTCCAGGGCAGTGGATTGTCCTGATATCCCTACTTACATCAGCCGCAAGAACAGGAAGTTGTCTGAACAACTAGGATCCATCCTGTGTACCTTTGTGCCTCCCACTCCCATTTCCCAGCTGCCTAACCTGGCTTGGCTTCAGACCTCTGACTTGTGGTTCTGATCTCTGGTTTGTCTCCTGTCTCTGCCCTCCTGGAATCCTGGCCCACAACTGGTATTCTGAAGCCTGACTGTGGCCTCAGGTTTTGACCACTAGGTCAGACTGCCCACAACCCAGCCCTGACAATCAGGCTTATAATGAAAAAGCTAGTGCTCAAGCATAGATTTGCTAAGTTACTTCCCTGTCACATCAATGGCAGTAAGCACTTTGCCATCGCTTAATATTTCACTCTTCCTTATTCACTCTTCAGCCATTACATCTGGCTGTTCATCATAGTTTAACTTCCGGAAAGGGACAAGTCCCCTTAAGGATAATGGCTTTTACTGTGTACTCACTGCAGGCACACTCCTTTCATTCCTGCAGTAGGTGCTCTACAAGTGAATGCTAGCAAAGAATTTAATAGGTAATTGTAATTGTGCCCATGTATCAAAGTTCAGGCCTCTCCCTAGAGCATTGCTGCTGTGCTGGACCCAACAGTTATTCAGGCACAGAATAAAATGAATTCAATATTTTCTTTATTGCTGCTTCTAGCCTTCATTGTACAGTACTGACTCTTCAGCTCAGATAGAGAAAACTCCAGGGTTTGTACTCAATGAGCAGGATTAAAGTAACCATAGGGAATAGAACCCAAATATCAAAAACATGCTGGTTTAGTTAGACACTTATTCATAAAAATGACAAACTTAAAATAACATGTACGCTTCACATGTATTTTCCCTTGGATTCAAAACAGAATATGAAACACACATTTAATCAGTTTTCCTGTCTCTGGGGCTTATTAGTATTTGGCACTCTCCTCTTGTCAATTAAGAGCTGATTCTCTAGCTCTTAAATAGAGCTGGACAGGAAATTTCCGTCCAAGCATTTGATTGGAAAATGCAGCTTCTGCAAAATTGATGTTTTATGCAGGAAAACTACAATTTTCCCAACTTTTTTTTTTTTTGACTGGAAAAATCAAACCAAATATTTTGTTTGAGGTCAGGTCAACTCCAATTGAAACGTTTCAGTTTGTGAAAGATTCAAAACATTTTGCTGATGGGTAGTTTCATGTTAATCTGTATTCATCTGACCTGGGAATTTAATAGTTCTGGTACCTGCTGCCCCATTTCTTCTCTATGGGCCACTGTCCCTGACTAGATTACATCATCAAGGAAGCACTATGGTCCCATCTTTGGTGAAACCATTCAGTTATGGGAGATATGGGGAGGCCAGCCCATAGAGCAACATGGGGCATGCTGCATTGTTGTATTAATTTGCATAGAATATATGGCGCAAAGATGTTAACATAATCCAGTCACTGGCTGACAAACAGTTTTAAAGATTTGTGGTTCCCTATACAGCGATCTCTGCCTGCTTAGTACCATACTAAACACACCACTCAAAATCCTTTTAACCTATTAATAAAGATAGAGAAAAGAGGGAAAAACAACAAAAGCTTTTGAAATGTAAAATATTAAATAAGGCTTTCGTTTTCACAACATTTCTGTTCCTCTTGCCTATAGCTGGAGAGAGTTTTTAGGAGAAAAAACCATTTGTTTAACACCTTAGATAGAATAAAGGTGCTTTGGGGGTGACAGTGAAGAAGTTAGTGGAGATGGATTGGAGCCGGCATTATTATTGTTGTTAAAATCCGATCTTATTTTCTAGAAGACAAAACAAGCCATACATAAAAGAGAGGAGGAAAGAACAGCACAGACAGAAAATTAGGCTTCTGTCTTTGGTGTTGACTCCCACTTGAAACCTCACTGGAGAAACACAGGCCAGAGGACTCTGAGACCTGGCAAACTTGAATGAGCATCTGACTTGTCAAGCTTTTAACCTGCTTTTTTAGTCAAAGGTTTACAGCAATGTTGCAAAACCAGACTCTTATTAGACAAAAAAAAGGAGAGAGAATAAATAAGATGAGGAAGGAAAATGACACACGGGGAAAAAGGGGAAGACAAACTCTCAGATCTGAGGTGCTGTTTGGGATACAGCAGAGCTGGGTACAGGCAGCGTTGTCATCTAGGTCCTCCTCTCTGTGTCAGTTTGGTCATCTCATCTCTCTAGATGACAGAGGCCCAGGTTATCAGAAAATGGTAAAGCTAGAAGCTATGGTGGTGAAGCTCGCTCCAATAGTAATCTGCCCTCCCTCAAAGTCTCTTTGTTTAAGGACCACAGAAGGGAGTGGTGAGTAGAATATTTTGTCCATCTAGTTTCCAATATGTCAGTTTGGGTTCACTGATTTTTAGCCTTACATTGACTGGTCTACCAGGAATGATCTTATCTGTAGTCCTTTTTGTTTGGACAAATTCAGTCTCCCTTTTTGTACCTTTTCCCATCAACATTTGTTATTGTAGGCGACTAACATTTTATAACCTTCCATTCACTTTTTACAGTTGAGCTGGCAAAATTAGTTTAAAAATGTGGAAGGCTCAATTATTACAACAGCACCTGAAGCATATCTCTTACATGGCAGCATGGCATCTAAGCAGGACCCAGAATAATATCAAACTGATGTGAAACAATATATTTAAATATAGTTCCACGAACATAAAGGAATATTTTCATAATATCAAAATATTTCATTTCAAACAGTAATACAAGAAAGAATGTTTCAACTTACCCAAATAATTTTTTTTTAATTTCTATTTCACAAAAAAAAATTGTTCTCTCCTTTTCATTCCAATTCAGGATGAAGACAAATTTTGAAACATCAGAATTTCCTGCAGAATAGAATCATAGAACCATAGACCTGGAAGAGACCTCAGAAGGTCATCAAGTCTAGCCTCCTGCTCTAGGCAGGACCAATCCCAACTAAATCAATCCAGCCAGGGCTTTGTCAAGCCGAGACTTAAACACCTCTAGGGATGAGGACTCCACTACTTCTCTAGGTAACCCATTCCAGTGCTTCACTACCCTCCTAGGGTATGTCTACACTGCCACCCTAGTTTGAACTAGGGTGGCAGTGTAGATATACCCCTAGTGAAATACTTTTTCCTAATATCCAACCTGGACCTCTCCCACCACAACTTGAGACCATTTCTCCTTGTTCTGCCATCTGTCACTACTGAGAACAGCCTCTCGCCATCCTCTTTGGAACCTCTCTTCAGGAAGTTGAAGGCTGCTATCAAATCCCCCCTCACTCTTTACTTCTGCAGACTAAACAGACCCAACTCCCTCAGCCTCTCCTCGTAGGTCATATGCTCCAGCCCCCTAATCATTTTGGCTGCCCTCCACTGGACCCTCTCCAATGCGTCTACATCCTTTTTGTAGTGGGGGGCCCAGAACTGGACATAATACTCCAGATGTGGCCTCACCAGAGCCGAATAATGACATCTCTGGATCTGCTGGCAATGCTCCTCTTAATACAACCTAATATGCCATTAGCCTTCTTGGCTACAAGGGCACACTGTTGACTCATATCCAGCTTCTCATCCACTGTAACCCCCAGGTCCTTTTCTGCACAACTACTACTTAGCTGGTTGGGCCTCAGCCTGTAACAATGCTTGGGATTCTCCCGTCCCAAGTGCAGGAATCTGCACTTGTCCTTGTTGAACCTCATCAGATTTCTTTTGGCCCAATCCTCCAATTTCTCTAAGACACTCTGGACCCTATCTCTGCCCTCAACCGTATCTACCTCTCCCCCTAGCTTAGTGTCATCTGCAAACTTTGAGGGTGCAATCCATCCCCTCATCCAGGTCATTAATAAAGATATTGAACAAAACCAGTCCTAGAACAGATCCTTGGGGCACTCCGCTAGAAACTGACTGCCATCCTGACATCAAACGGTTGATCACTACCCTCTGGGCCCAGCCTTCTAGCCATCTTTCTATCCATCTTACAGTCCCATTTAGCCAATCTACATTCCCTTAACTTGCTGGCAAGAATATTGTGGGAGACCGTATCAAAAGCCTTGCTAAAGTCAAGCTATATCATATCCACTGACTTTCCCACGTCCACAGAGCCAATTACCTCATCATAGAAGCTAATCAGATTGGTCAGGCACGACTTTCCCTTTGTGAATCTATGCTGACTATTCCTAATCACTTTCCTCTCTTCCAAGTGCCATAAAATGGATTCCTTAAGGATCCCTTCCATGATTTTTCCAGGAACCGAGGTAAGACTGATCGGCCTATTGTTCCCTGGATCGTCCTTCTTCCCTTTTTTGAAGATGGGCACTACATTTGCCTTTATCCAATCATTCAGGATTTCTCCCGATCTTCACGACTTTTCAAAGATAATGGCCAAAGGCTGCTCAATGACATTTGCCAACTCCCTCAGTACCCTCGGATGCATTAAGTCCGGACCCATGGATTTGTGTACATTTAGCTTTTCTAAATAGTTCCTAACCTGTTGTTTACCCACCAAGGGCTGTCCATCTTCATCCCATCTTGTGTCACTAGAAGATTTTTTTTTTTTTTTTTTTTTTTTTTACTTAAAACATGTGGTGCCTGGTGTCAATCAATACATCAAAAGCAGGTCTTTAGCCATAAAAGTAGATAAGCTTTTAAAAGAACCATAGCATTTAGGGCCTAAAGGGTATTTCGGATGACCTAACCTGACCTCCTCTATATCACAGGCCATTAAATTTCACCCACTTACCTCTGCATTTATACAATAACTTGCATTCAGTTAAATCATATCTTCAGGAAAGACATCCAATCTGGATCTGAGGAGATGAAAAAAATACCGGTTCCCTTGATAGTCCAATAGTTAATGACTCCATTAAAAAAAATGTGCTTTTTTTCTACTTTGGATTTGTCTGACTTCTGCTACCAGCCATTGGTTGTTGTTATGCCTTCATCTCCTAGATTAAAGACCCTTTAGTGCCCAGTATTTTCTCCCCATGAAAGTATCTAGACACTATAGTCCAGCCACCTCTCAGTTTTATTTTTAATAATCCATTTGTTTAAATGGAACTCTCACTGCCAGGCATTATGTATAGCCTTAAGCTCATTTTTGTGGCTCTTTTCTGCACCATCTCTGATTTTTAACATTTAAAAAACTTGGACACCAGAACTGTGCACAGAATTCTAGTACTGAACTCACCAATACCACACACAGAAAATTAAATCAGTCCCCTATTCCTACTCAGTAGCCCACTGTTCATACATTCAAATACTGCCTTAGCCCTTTATGCCAGGAGTATCACACCAGGAACGCATGTTAAGGTACTTGTTGACAATGATCCTTACATCCTTCCCAGAATGACTGCTTCCTAGGATACAGTCCCTCATTCTGCAAATGTAGCCTGTATTCCTTGTTCTTAGATGTATGAAGTTTTGCATTTTGATATATTAAAACATTTTGTTTAAATGGGCCAATCTTACCAAGCAACCCAGATCACTCTGCCTGACGGCCCTATCCTCATCATTAACTACCATTCTGTCAATCTTTGAGCCATGGAAAATTTTTACCAGCTGTGATTTTATATTTACTTCCAGATCGTTGATGAAAATGCTGAATAGCAACTGTCCTAGTAGCAATCCTTTTGGAAATCCACTAGAAATAGCCCCATTTGATGATAATTCCCCATTGATGACTACTTTGAGATCTAGCTGTTAGTCAACCCTTAATCCTTTTAGCATGTGCTGGTTGATAATTGTACAGTGCTATTTTTTTAATCAGAATATCATGGTGTTCTGAATCAGATGCCTCACAAAAGTCTAAATATATTACATGTAAAAAAAACCTTTAAAAACAACAATGGTCCTGTAGTATCATAATGGTTAGTCTCTAAGGTGCTACAGGGTCATTGTTGTTTTTAAAAGGTTTTGTAGTTGTTGTTTTTTCAGTTACAGATTAACACAGCCACTCCTCTGTGACTTGTATTACATGTAGACAGTTACCTTTATTTACCAAGTGTGTAATCTTCTCAGACAATGAAATCAGGTGTTTGACTGGACCTATTCTTCATGAAAACCCTGTTGACTAGCATTATTTATGCTCCTATCTTATAATTCTTTTTTAATTTTATCCAGTATCAGCTTTTCCATTATTTTACTAGAGATTGATATCTGACTAACTGACGTGTAGTTACCCCACTCACTTGTAGTTGTGATACCTTCCTTAACTTCCACTCTCATATTTGCTTTCTTTACACTTTGGAAACTTTTCTTGGATTATTTAACTCTCATCATGTACTACAATTTCCCCTTGAAGAAGTATACTTTACATCAATAACCCTAA
This sequence comes from Pelodiscus sinensis, assembly GCF_052426305.1. Classification (NCBI taxonomy): domain Eukaryota; kingdom Metazoa; phylum Chordata; order Testudines; family Trionychidae; genus Pelodiscus; species Pelodiscus sinensis. Next base: position 44,385,989 of record NC_143053.1, read on the forward strand.
TGAAGTGTATCTTTTATGGAGAGTCTGAATTTACACTTTTTTTCCTGTACCATACATATTTCTTTCCAAAGCTGTTTTTTGTGAAGAATAATTCACATAAGAATTCGTTGTGTTTATCTTCACCTGTACTGCTGCCAGCCACATTGTGGCTCTTATTTTGGCAATACAGTGCAAACACGTGACATATTTTAGGGTGTATCTAGACTACATGGCTCCGTTGACAGAGCCATGTAGATGAGTTTACGAGACATAGCAAAATGAAGGGGCTATTTAAATAATCACCGCTTCATTTACATCAAAATGGCCGCTGTGCTGTGCCGATCAGCTGATTGTCAGCACAGCGCGGTAGTCTAGACGGGGATCAGCCGACCCCAGAACCCTTTGTTGCCAGATCCTTTATGCCTCGTGAAATGAGGCTTACAGAATCTGATGACAAAGGGTTCTAGAGTCGGCTGATCTCCATCTAGACTACCGCGCTGTGACGACAATCAGCTGAGTGGCACAGCACAGTGGCCATTTTGATGTAAATGAAGCAGCGATTATTTAAATAGCCGCTTCATTTTGCTATGTCTAGTAAACTAACCTACATGGCTCCGTCGACGGAGCCATGTAGTCTAGACACACCCTTAATATCTTTTGCTGAGTACAAATAAAACTTACCTGTTTATTATATTATAGATATAGATATTCCACCACAATACTACAAATGAATATAAATTACGGTGATTTAACATGATACACTATGAGAAAAGTGTGTTTTAAGGAGGAATATCATTTTTTAAAAGGGTGAGAATTTTGCACATAAGCACAGGAGAGATTGCCAGACAGAAATGACAGAATACAACAAGGTGAAAAGATGGAATGGTAATAAAGTACAAAATAAGAGAAAACGGAGACTTACTGGGAGAATCACAGGAAGCAAGAGTACAAGGAAATAGGGCAAAGATATTTGTAAAGGTAGCACACCTGACTCCAGAATTCTGGATTGAAAATGGTATCATTTATCTGCCCAACACATACTTTTTACTAATGTTCCAGGCAAATATAAAACAAAACAGTGTATCACATTTGATCTCTTGCTGTGATCATTCAAAGTCCATGGTGGGTACAGCAAAGGTACTTTGAAATTCCTCTTCAAAGGAGACAAAAGTCTTGGTATTTCTAGGCTAGCACAAATATGGGAATCAACTCTACATCCAAAACTCAAAAGTAAAAGCAAACAGATAAATGTTGGTGGTGTGGTTCTGCTCTCATTATGGCAATTCATGTTTGTGTCTCAATGCCCTCCAGAGCTAATAGGCTCACTTTAAAGTTAAACAAAAAATCTTCTCTGCTCCCACCCTTCGAACAATTCCATAAACATAGCCCTTCTGTATACACTGGCAAAAGTCCCATTCACTTCAATGGGCCAAGATTTCACTCATTGTGTATTTTTCTGGCTCATGCAGCATCACCAGTAACAAAGACCCACTGTAATTCCCCTCTGGGCAATCCCAGCAGTTTTGCATCTTCACTAGGAATATGGAGGTACAAATGTGGGTGGAATTTCCCATGATGGAAATTGAATTAACAGTTCCACTGATGATACATGAACACAAAGGGTATGTCTACACAGCAGCGTTATTTTGAAATAACTATGCGAGTGTCTGTACAACAAGCCCATTATTTTGAAATAATTTTGAAATAACGGGTGGCTTATTTCAGAGTCTGTAACCCTCATTTCATGAGGAATAACACCTATTTCAAAATAGCTATTTCAGGATAAGGCATTTGTAGACAGGGCAGCTAGAGTTATTTCAAAATAAGGGGCCTCCAGCCCTTCCTACAGGTGTCCTGTTGGCCCCCTTGTCCACATCAGCAAAACTTTATAGTACTCCTTCCCCTGCAGGCTTTAAAGGCGCAGCCTCGGGGAAAGGGCTTGTGGCACATTGCAGGCCCTGACACCCCTGCGCCACAAAGCAGCAAACTGCACAGCTGTCCCTGCAGCCATGAGCCACCCTTGTGTTCCATCCAAGCCCTCCACAGCTGCAGTCGAGAAGTCAGCCAGCTCTCAGGACCCTGCCAAGAGACAAAAGAAGTGAGCATCTTCCTGGTCTGGTGCACAGATCCTGGACCTCATTGAGGTCTGGGGTGAGGAGGCAAACCTCCAGGATCTCTCACACTCAGACTCTTCTATGGCTAGATGGCCAAGAGCCTGGGCACTAAGGGCCCCATGCACACCCAGGAGCAGGTGCGCATGAAGGTGAAGGAGCTCAGGCAGGCCTATGCCAAGGCCAGGGAGCGCAGCCTAGACCCTGCTGTGAGCTCCACCATATCGTAGGGGTTGAGTCAGTCCTTTCCCTCCCTTCTCTCCCAGTAGTGGACTCAGGGCTGGAGACCCCTGTCATCGCCCTCCCGGGGGCAGAGACAGGGAGAAGGAGGAGCCAGATGAGGCCAGCAGTGTGACAATGCCTGCCAGCCAGGAGGCTTTGCTCTCCCAGGAGCCAGTCCCCCCACCCTGGATATTTCCCAGGCATTGTCTGATGCTGGGGAAGGCCCATCATGTGAGTGTCATTAGTTTCCAAGGACACACACATGTGGAGGAGGCATGCTGTGAGGTGCTGCTGCATACTTCTTGCTCGGCCTTCTCGGCATGGGGTTCACACAGCCGCCTGTGCATGTGGGTGCACAAGGAGCACCATTGCGAGGCACACAGCCCCAGGAAGCTGCAACAGAGAACCCTTGTGCTCTGGCTCACAGGGTGTCTGGAGATGCCTGCTTTACTCAAGACAGCAGGGTAAGACACCCTCGTGGGACACCTTCCCACCACAAGAGGTGGGTAGGGACATAGACACACACAGACACACACACTCAGGAGTGCTGCAGATGGCACATGGGCATGCCTGCACTCTTGGGGCAGCATCTGCTTCCAAGGACAGTGCAACAAGGTGCAGGAGCATCTGCTGCTCACAGACACCTCCCCCCAACACCCTGTTTCCCTTTCCTCCAGCGGGCAAGCATACAAGTTCTCTCCCTGTGGGACACCGCCACTGCTGGACCCAGTGTGTGGGTGGCACAGAGGGAAATCCAGCTGGCCCATGGCCCCCCTCCTGCCTGCTGGCTCCCAGCCTGGTTGGCACCTTTCCATGCCTGCTTGTCCCCAGGATGTGGGGATAGTGAGACTCCCCTCTGGGACATCTGCACCTTTGCAGGAAAGGGCCCTCTGTCTAGGCTTTAGGTTGCCTTGCTCGAAGCACATCGCCTTCATCTGACCTGAGACCTTCCCTAGAGATGAGGGCTAGACTTCATGAATGTTGTTCCCCAGAATGACTGCCCTTCTCTTTGTTCTCCACAACTGGACCAGCGGCAAGAGGGGAGTGGTCACCACCTCCTGTGCCACCCCCTGACCCTGCGTGATCCACCGTCACCAGAGAGCCCACAAGGACCTCCAGAGGGAGCATATCACTGCCCTGCAGCACTCCATGGACTGCAAGATCAGAGATTGGAGGAGGACCTGCAGCTGTGCTGTGACACCTGGCAGGAGTTGCTGCAGCAGGGCTGATCCCTTACTGCAGCAGGCCCCGAGCCCCTTCCATTTTCTCCCCCCCCCACACACACACATATACCAGGGGCAACCCCAACTAGCCTCATTCCCCATCAGGGGCTTTGTGAAGGTGGGACTGAAAAACCTCCCAGGGAAGGGGCTTCCACCGCCCCTCCCCATCACCACCACCTCTTGCCTAGGAAACCCCATTGCAGCAGTTCAGTTCACCCCCCTCCTGGGACAACAGCACAAGAGCACCATACCCTGCATGACCACAGACCCGACAGTCGATCTCTCCATGCTGAACTGGTTCCTGACAGATTGGTATCTATCTGGCATGGCGAGCTTCCAGATGGCAATGGCTACTCACTTCTGGAGAGGAATGGCGATTCTCATCTGGATGTCCCGTTGCCTGAGGGCAGAGGCGAGCCAGTCACACAGCTCCACTAAGGTGTCCTTCCACATGTGGAAATTCTGGAGCCACTGCCTGTCATCCCACCACTCTATGACAACCCGGTCCCACCAGTCAGAGCTGTTGTCCAGTAGCCAGAAGTGGTGGTGCACGATGTGTGGGGGAGGGCAGGTGGGATCAAGTTGCATGAACAGCACCGAGAGAGAGGTGAGGAATTGCCCCACAATGAGCTGGGGGTCTTGTTCCTGCAGGGTCAAGAAGGCAGCCACAGAAACTGCAGTAGGAAGTGCACCAAGACATATAAGAGCCAAAGACTGCTAAGAGGCAGGTGCAGCTCCATGTCTAGAGAGCTGAGGTGTCTGCAAGGGCAACCACAGCAGGCAAAGGAAAGGCTTTGCTGTCCCTCAATGAGGTAGGCAAAGGAGAAGAATCTGAGACATGGCTGTCCTGTGGGGTCCCTTTAAGCTCAAGTCCCAGATAGCCTCAGGCAGCAACTCCAGGAAGTGAGTGCTGTCCTGATGCTCTGCCTGAAGTGCTTCCGGGTGGCCTTAAATGGAATTCAATGAGTGTGGACGCGCTATTTCGATGGGCATTTGCTGTGTAGATGCACTATTTCAAAATAAGTTATTTCAGAGTGTTCCCTCCGAAATAAGCATGCAGTGCAGACATGAATCAACAGAATTCAGCTCACTCCCATAGCTCTGCTGGACCTGCAGTCCTAACAGGAATAAAAATCAACACAAGTGGTAAAATTTGTATGCAGCTTCTGTCATGATTTCAGAGCAACTGTATCTATATTCCACTCCCACAGTCCACCAAGTGCATCCACTCTGGGCTCCTAGCTCCCAGCCATCACCTCTCTTGGGTGGAGACATACATTTGTCTTGTGCCTGGCTAGGTCTTTTTTTAGTTTTTATGGTTTCTTGTGTACACTGTGATATTCCAAGCAAACCAGTGACCGCTCTTCACTTTTTTTCTAAAGGCTATGAACAGCGTAACAGCCAAGAGACACACGACTCTTTTTAGGCAAGCACTTTTTTCTTAAGGTGTGAATATTACAAAGAAAAAATATTTAAACCAATAAAAGGCCTACATGCATACTAAAAATCTTATCCCTCCCCCTGCCCCTTGTCTCACTTCTGGTACATGTCAGTCCTTCAAAGCCTCCACCTAGGTTTTCCCCACGGTTATATGTTCAAAATTGCCTCAGATTCAGAACCAAGGTTGGGTAGGTCAGCCATTTCTTACTATAGCTTAGGCCTTTGATCTCTTCAGTCTCTGGGATCAGCAGGCAATGACCCTCTCCTCAGACCTTAGTTTCCGAAGTCTGGGTTTTTGCATAACAAGAGGTGGCAAATTTGCCTTCCTTGGTATTCCCTACGAAATTCACTTAACACTTCTTCTCCCAAAAGCCTTTTGTTGTCTGACTCATTTTCAGTATAGCTCTTTGAACTCCCAGGCCTCACATCCCATCTCCCCTGAGAGACATTACATACAGTCTGGGCACGCAGTAATATTTACCTTTGCATTGAGCTCAGAGAACTCACAAGATACTTTGACCTAATTCAATATTTGTGCCCCAGGGATACTGCATGAAGGTACCATCTCTGTCTCAGTAACATTTCAGAATGGAAACACATTTTTAAAATGAACCAGAGAAATGTACCAGCACTGGTCAAACCAGATAAGAGGAGAGCTATTGACCTATGGGTACTCAGATGTTTCATATAGGAGATATGAGCAACATCAGTGTGATTTTAGGTCATGCATCACTAAGTGCAATTCAAATATAATGAGCCCGACTCTTTGTTGGTATAAATGGGAGCCACTCCATTGATTCAATAAAGCTGTCGCCTTTTATATCAGCTGATGTTATGACCTGTCACATTTGTGTTTTCTTATGCTCAACAAAGAGCCTGTAGAAAAAAGTTTTCACTTTGTCTTGATGCCAATTGTGATGCCCTAATACCCTTGAGATGAGGAGAGCCATGATGTACAATAGGCAACAGGAGGCAAATCCATCCTTTGGGTTTTAGAGGGGCTACAACAGGCCCCAATGCATAGTCCTGGAACACACTCATTGCTGACTTCTGGCTCCGCCCTCCAACACACACTGTAGTAGATGAAGAATGAAGCGCTTGAGCGAGAGTGTAAGAAAGCTTAAAAGTCAGAAAGGTTAAAAGAATCAGAACCACAGTGAGCAAACTGAGCATTATAGGTAAGCAAGAGGGTTTTAAAGCCATATGCTGCTTAACAGACAACCAGTGTAGAGGGAACATGAGATGGCAGAAATATGATCTGCAGATCGAGTCCTAGTAACAGTTCTGGCAGCAGCAACGTTCAAAACCATCTGCAGCCAGTTTAGCAAACAATCTGGAACGCCACCAGGAACAAATTAAAATAGTCAGTCCTGGAAGTAATGCAAGCCTAGACAAAAGAGAGCAAGGGTGAATTCAGCCGTGTTTGCTGAGAATGGAGAGCTCCTGCTCCTGCAATATTCTCAAAAACACCCAAACAAGTTCTCACCAAAGCTTTCTTATGAAGACAGGAAACTAAATAAAGGGCCATAAAGGGAAGGCTGAAAGAAAATCCATTACTGTACTACACCTCAGAAGGGGTAATCAGGTTCTCACAGACCTCATCAGCCATAATGTTAATGCCATTTGGATATATTCCTCACATACACTTCAGTGCCTGGGACCCTACGCACTGCATTGCATGTTGAGAATAGAGAACTGGGTCGTGTGTTGACAAATCCTGCTGAGAATGTGAGTGCTTGAGAAAGCCGGTATGATACCATGTGCAGTGTTTGAAATCCCAGTGCACCGATTCATTGCATGGTGTCCCACATCAGGGTCTCAGCCGTTTAGCTCAGATATAGAGCCACCTGGGCAGGACATTTAAGGAGCATTTTTTATAAAGAGATTTTGACCCACATACACAACAACCATGGAGTGACATAAAACGCGTGACATAAAACTTCGATTAGGTGCTCATTCAGATACCACAATGTTGAGAACTTTGTCATTGCCTAGGTACACAAAGCCTACGGGAATAATTTTGATTTTGTCACTAAAGGAAGAATGGTACCGTGATACCTTTTTCTTAAAAAAAAATAAAATAAAATCACTTTCTTTTTTAGCTTCCAGGGGAATGGTACAATACAATGATTGAAAGAGATCTGAGCCAAATTTGGCTGTTCTGCACTGCCAAATTTTCATTGATTTTAGATAATACTGGTTCCAAGAAATGACTTCAAAATACAAACTCAAAAGATCATATTTTTGTCTTTGCCCTGAGAAAGGCATGATACATATCTCTACTCTCCCAGGAGGAGACCCAAGAAGAAAATGATTCAAGCATAGGCTATGGCTACACTTTCAAGCACCCATGGGTAAGTTGTCCATGTATTACCAACATATACACATATATACCCGTATCCTTGCTGCCCTTTGTTGGCACGCAACGTAAGTGCTACTATTTCTGGGGTAGTATCCCAAAGTTCTGTGCATCATAGGAAACACTCTAGGAACCACCTGGCTGCATGTTGCTGGAACACATTTGGTAATGGCAGTACCTGCTCACCTCCCCAATGTCAAACCCCATGACTCAAGTTCTGGATGATGTGGCTCTGGTCTTGCTACTCATCGTGTGGAAAGTGTCCATGAGATAAACAACCTGCTAGAGGGAATCAGGCCAAAACTTTTTTACAAGTCAAAGTTGTCAGAGAGAGTGAGTGACCATCCATGGTGGTCCTGTGAAACAGATGTTATCTGATATCACTACTGATATCACCATGAGAACGCTCAGCTATTTAGCATGACTACACCCAAGATTCACAGCCAGGGTTTGGTGGAGGAAGAGGGGCCATTGAAGCACTGTTCACGGTCTGATGTCTTCACTATACATTTAATTTGGGGTCCTTTCTCTGTACAGTCAGTTAATATATTACCAAAAACATAACGATGTTTATTTATCAAAGCTCTTCTTGTGGTTTTCATTCTGCTGCTGCTGGAGGAGCAGTTAGTTCTGGGCACTGTCTGTACTACTCTGCTATTTTCTTTGACATTACAATACTTTGGACCTTGTGGGCTGAAGGGACTGAAAGTGGGCAGAAGAGGGTCAGAGGATTATTTGTATTATGGCACCACAAAGTTGCAGAAATAACATTCATGTGCTGTTGCTCTTGGGGGCAAAGCCCAAACCTGGAAAAAAATCCAATTCATCATTGTCAGGATGGAGGTTCTACACACAAGTAAGTTGAACATTATTGGTTTTGAGAGTGATAAATAGAACCGAAAACCATAACAGTTCAGAATCCCTGAGCAATGTACACTTGTTATTTTAAACGTGAACCAGTCTTCTTGCCCTCCCGCTGCCGCTTCCTCTGACCAGGGGTGAACAGGCGTGAAAAATTAGGCCAGCTTGTCATGGCACAGGCATGTGCATGGGGTCCCTCCAAGATTCTTGCTGGATTCTTCAAACCTATGCCTCAGGGGTTTGGATGTGGCTGTAGCACGTTACAGCACACTAGCACCCACTATTTGAAGCCATGGGAGGGGTGTAGGATTAAGGTGGAATACATGCTGGCACATCGGGTTTCCCCACCCTCAACTGATCTGAAATAGTCCCACCACTTGGTGTCAGGGCGGGACACAAGGATGAAGAAATGCTCCATATGACGCACGAATGTGAACAGGTGTTCCCTAGGCACAGTTCAAAAGCACCCATGTAGGCATGTACAGTTGCTAGTGTAGATGAACATAAGAATGGCCGTACTGGGTCAGACCAACAGTCCATCCAGCCCAGTATCCTGTCTGTTGACAGTGGTCAATACCAATTGCCCCAGAGGGAGGGAACACAACAGGTAATCCTCTCGTGATCCCTCCCTTGTCACCCGCCTCCAGAGAAACAAAGGCTAGGGACACCATTCCTACCCACTCTAGCTAACAGCCATTGATGGACCTAACCTCCTTGAATCTATCTAGCTCTTTTTTTGAACTCTGTTAAAGTTCTAGTCTTCACCACATCCTCTGGCAAGGAGTTCCACAGGTTGACTGTGTGCTGAGTAAAGAAAATCTTTCTTTTGTTTTAAACCTGCTGCCTATTAATTTCATTTGGTGACCCCTAGTTCTTACATTGTGGGAATAAGTAAATAACTTTTCCTTATTCACTTTTTCCATACCAGTCATGATTTTATAGACCTCTATCACATCCCCCCTTCATCTTCTCTTATCTAAGCTGAAAAATCCAAATCTTTTTTAATCTCTCTTCATATGGGACCTGTTCCCAACCCTTAATCATTTTTGTTGCCCTTTTCTGAACCTTTTCCAATGCCAATATATCTTTTTTGAGATGAGGTGACCACATCTGTACACAGTATTCAATATGTGGGCGTACCATGGTTTTATATCGAGGCATTAATAAATTCTCTGTCTTATTTTCTATCCTTTTTTAAATGATTCCTAACAGTCTATTTGCTTTTTTGACTGCCGCTGCACACTGAGTAGGTGTTTTCAGAGAACTGTCCACAATGAGTCCAAGATTTCTCTCCTGAGTAGATGTAGCTAAATTAGTCCCCATCATATCATATGTATAGTTGGGATTATTTTTTCCAATGTGCAATACTTTCCATTTATCACCATTAAAATTTCAATTTCCTTTTTGTTGCCCAATCACTTAGGACTTTTGTCAACAAAACTATACCTGCGTCTACACTACCGTCCAAGTTCTGTCGACATACCTGTAGTCTAGACGTACCCTTAGTTTGGTGAGATCTTTTTGAAGCTCTTCACATTCTTCTTTTGTCTTAACTATCTTGAGCAGTTTGGTATTATCTGCAATTTTTGCCACCTCACTGTTTACCCATTTCTCTGGTTCATTTATAAATAAGTTGAATAGGATTGGTCCCAGGACAGATCCTTGGGGGACCCCACTAGTTATCTCTCTCCATTCTGAAAACTTACCGTATATTCCTACCCTTGGTTTCCTGTCTTTTAACCAGTTATCAATCCATGAAAGACCTTCCCACTTATCCCATGACAACTTACTTTGCTAAAGAGCCTTTGGTGAGGGACCCTGTCAAAGGCTTTCTGGAAATCAAAGTATACTATGGCCAATGGATCCCCCTTGTCCACATGTTTGTTGACCCCCTCAAAGAACTCTAGTAGATTAGTAAGGCATGATTTCCCTTTACAGAAACCATGTTGACTTCCCCCAACAAATTATGTCCATCTATGTGTCTGACAATTTTATTATTTACTATAGTTTCAACTAATTTGCCTGGTACTGACATTAGACTTACCAGTCTAATTACCAGGATCACCTCTAGAGCCATTTTTAAATATTGGCATCACGTTACATGTAAATAGAATTACTTCCTTGTCCCTGGGGAGAAGTAATTTACTGCTACCTGTTATACAATGGAGTGCCCCTTTATACTGCTCCCCAAGAGCCATCTCATTTCTGCTGGTAGAGGGGTGTGTATCAAATCTTTAAGTCCTCTCCCCTCTTGGCCTCTTTCTCACTCACTTCAACCAAAGGGTAGGGGTTATCATCCCCAAAGAGCATGCTCCTCCTCTTCCACCCAGAACCTTGATACAAAGACCCTTAATGCCTTATTCTCCTTTATTCCCACATGGCTGAGCGAGGGGCACTCGCAATCTAAGGGTACGTCTAGATTACATCCCTCTGTTGAAAGAGGGATGTAAATTAGGCACTTCGACATTGCAAATGAAGCCGGGATTTGAATTTCCCACGCTTCATTTGCATAATCATGTAATGGCGCTCTTTTGAAAAAGCACCATTTTGAAAGTAAAACCACGGTCTAGACGCAGTTCTTTCGAAAAGGGAACGCTTTTTCGAAAAATCCTGGAAGGTTTATAGGATATTTCGAAAAAGCTTTCCCTTTTTGAAAGAACGGCATCTAGACCACGGTTTTACTTTCAAAATGGCGCTTTTTCAAAAGAGCGCCATTACATGATTATGCAAATGAAGCACAGGAAATTTAAATCCCAGCTTCATTTGCAATGTCGAAGTCCCTAATTTACATCCCTCTGTCAAAAGAGGGATGTAATCTAGACACAGCCTAACTCTGCATCCATAGCTGGCTGCTTATGCCCAAGCAGATTTTTTTTATGACATTTTGGCGAGAAAGCGAACACCCATTAAAAAGGCATTCAATTTTTGCCTGGAGCCTTTTGGCAGAGAGACTGAGACACCAATGACAGCTTATACTTAGAACTGATGAAGGTGACCATAGAAAAAAAGAGACTAATCTCTGATGATGTAATGGTCCTTTCTAACTCAGCCTCGGTATAGATTAGAATTGAGTGGTTTACTAGCTAACTCAACTGCATGCCTTTGATGATGGTTTTATTCAGATGAAGGACAAGCTGTACCTATAGGGCATTTGCTGAGAAGTTTGGAGGAATAGATATCAGCCTCAAGAGCAGGAAGGAGGAGGCACTGCAACATGTGAAAAGGAGTCCGAATCCTGATTCATGCTGGGGTGTGGGCCCCCCTGCTCGCTTGGAGCTGGCAGCACCACTTCCCTCAAGTGCTGTGGAATGAGGGATTGGAACAGACCCCACTCCACACAGCGTGTCTCAACTGCCAGTCACAGAGGTGAGAACCTGATTATCTCCCAGCAGATCAGGAAGCAGCTGAGAGCAGTGCAGGACCCTAAAGAAAGAGGAGGGGGAGAGCTTTCTGAAGTCTCCTGGGAAGAGGTTTGCCTTTTCTCTGGAGGATAGAAGGAACTGGCTCTAGTTCAGGGATTCTCACAACATTTATTCTATTGGTCTCAGAGTGCAGCCACCAACTCTTGCTAGTAGTTATTCTAACAAATTTTCCTAAAATACTTAAGGAAAAACAAATAAATATGTAGATACACATGTCCCAGTCATGTTCATTAATTTATGTAGGTTTTTTTTTTTCAGAGTCAATAATAAAAAATAATGTGCAGCTTTATATTGGTCCCCATAATACTTGCTGCCTCTCCTGGCCCTCCACCCGCTTCCTCTGACTCCTGCTACCTCCCCTTTAGCTTCCCACTAGCCCCGATTCCTCCCTTTCCCCATTGCCCTGAGCTCCAATCCATGGGTTTGCATCCTAGGTTCATCCTGCTTCTTGCCTCTGAGCCATGGTTAGGGTCTCAAACCTTCTCGCTTTCCCTGGGATTCTCCTGGAGTCAGCCTCTGAGAGAGAGAGCCAATCTCAGGCAAACTGGAAAATTTTGGGCACTAACAATTCAGCACAGCAGCGAGCTAAGGCAGGCTCCCTCAGTTCTCTGCCATTCCCCGAAGCGGCCGGCATCATTCCTATAACCACTGGAGGGGAGAGGGTGTCTTTGTGCTGCCCTCACCCTGAGTGTCAATTCCACAGCTTCCCTTGGCCAGGAATTGCAGCCAAAGGGAGCTGTGGGGGCAGTGCCTGCAGGCAGTGTCGTACAGAGAAGCCCTGCCCTTCCCCACCTGGAAGCTGCTACCAGAAGGACGTGCCAGTCACTTTTGGGAGTCACATGAGGTAAGAGCCCTGCACCCCCTCACATCCCAACTCCCTGTCCCAGCTCAGAGCCCATACCCCACACCCAAACCCTTATCAGACCTTGCTCCCCAACATATGGGGGAGGGGAGATGGTGTGAACAGGGTGGGGCCTTGGAGAAGGGGCAGGACAGGGGTGTGGCCTCAAGCCCAGACCTCAGAGCCCCACAGATGAAACAAGGGAGGGCTGAAGACAATCCCTAGAGCCTCATGGCACTGCAGGGAGCAGATACTGCAGGAAAAGCCCCTGGTAGCTGCATCTGAGAAATGCTGCTCTAGACTGAGTGCTGTCTGATTTCTGGAGCCATGCCATTGGCCAAATACACAACCCAGGCTAACAATACATGTACTAAGATAAAAAGAGAAGCAGTACTTACACGATGGGCAAAGCGAGTATCTAAATACACAGTTCCTTTATATTTGGAGCTGTCACGTCCATATTCACTTACGTAAGAGAAATGAATGTCACTAAAACTTGACTTCTGCACTCTTCCCAGCATTATCCTCCACCTTCCCATTACACACACACACACATCCTCCTCCAGCATATCTGTGATCATGGAAACATGACACTGAATACACTGATCACTAACACAGCAGGGTCAGATAAATATGGGGATCGGGAAGTGTGCAAAGAACCAGCTCCAGGAATCTAAAATGGCATGGTTGTGGGCTACCTGGTGCAGATTAAAGGAGAGCTGGAACAATGTTATCAGAAAATCAGGTATCAGCTTTGATCGAACAGTAGTTTTGATAGATTAGATTTTACATGAATCCCTTTCCCTACCCTTAGTTGCCCCTAAAAAAGCAAGTGGAGATAAATATTCATCTGTACACCCTCTGCATTCCCCATGCCTAATTATTTGGTATCCCAAAGCCCAGTCTTAATGAGAAAGATCACATATAGCCATATGTGCATCTTGGCTTAGAAAGTGGAAGCTGTCGAGACAACCAGGTAAAATGCTGTGAACTCATGGGGGAACATATTCCCATAAGACACTAATCCAACCTCTGGATTCTTACACAACATAGTCTAAAGGATAGCAGGAAATATTATTTTATTATTAATAAAACCAGGAACAAATAAATTAGCAAAATATAGACAATACTAAAGTGATTTGAATAAACTCACTCTAAACAGGCCTATTGTTTTATTGAGGTCAGAAAGTCAGAACTCTGTGAAATTTTTGTAACAGAACCAGAAATCTGGGGCAGATTCACCAAAGGTTTTGTGAGGATGTACATCATCTCAGAACAAGACAGGAAAACTATGTCTAATAATAGCAGCTAAGAGTACTTACCAGCTAAAAGGAAAGGAGATACAGCTTGCAGCTTTCAGATTAAAATGGCCACTTTAGGCCTGTTGTTTCTTTTATCTCCCAAATTTAAAAGGACAGTTACCCCCAAAGCATGTTGGAAATAGGTGAACTGATATTGAAAAAAAATGAAGGGCTATAGTGATCACAGTAATAAGGAAGGGTTTGACTTGCCTCCTTCCTGAGTTGAGGTGTCTGAATAGAAGACACCCTTTCAAAGCCAGAGTCCTGTGTGTTTAGAACAATTACACCCATTTGTATTCCATTGGCATACAGAGGATACTATTAGAGCTAATTATTCAATTTGCTGGCAATTTCAAAAAATTGCTAAAAAATTGGTTCACATTGAGCAGACACCAAAAAATGGCAACAAATGCTGAGGAATGAAAATATCATTTGGGGCTGAGTGAAACATGCTGTTTGACCAGAAAATGTATGTTCCCTGCATGTTAAGAGTCTAGATTTTCCAAAGAGCCAGAGACAATACCTTCCTTATAACCTTATGGGGGAGAATACTCCCCCTTACAACTATTAGCCCAGTTGTTAAGGCACTTACCTATTATGTGGGAGACTCAACTGCAGAAATGCTTTCTGCCTGACAGGGAGGAGTGGGGATTTGAACTTATAGTCTTCTAAATTGCAGTAGGGTGCCCCAGACACTGACATATTTTGAGGCAGAGCACTGTCACTCAGCCCTGTTGAAGCTGTTCCACACTGTATAAATAACTGGATTAGAACAGAGATTTGTGCCACAGTTCAGAACAACTGCTCCTGTATTCCCTGAAGTTGGTCCAATAATGGCAGCCACCTTTAGGCTTCCAGTTCTCAGTCATCACCTGTTTTGGGTGGAGGCCTGCCTGTCTCTCCCTTCTGACCAGGAGTTTTCTAGGCTGCATGATTTCCTATTGCCAGCACACCAGACTGCCTGAACAGGCCAGAGTCTGCACTTTGCTTTCTCTGCAAAGGCTATGGAAAGCTATGTACATGCTAAAAGCTTAGCTAAGGTCACTCTTTAATGCTATTAGGTCCTCAAGGCAAAGCTCTTCCATCCTGATGGGATCCTCCATGGTCAGAAAGTCCTGGATCGGAAAGAGGATCCTACATCTACTGATCCAAACTCAGACTATGGATCTAAAAGAGCTTTCTTTGGCTGTTTTTTTCTGAGAATCCAGTTTGAACAAGTATTTGTGAGTCACTGCAGACTATGATACCTCTTCGGAGATGTCACACCATGAGTCAATTTGTCTAATCATCTCCGCTGTTCTTACTTCCTAAAGGGCTGTGGTCACCCTATCCAATAACATTACAGAGTCCCTGGCCCACAGTTACCCATGAATGTAATACAGCAAGATCACCCAAAATATGACAGGAAATTACCATATCTGTTACACCAGAAACTTGGGTTTCCCACAACCTCAGCATGCACCTCCACCACAAAGCTCTAGAGTTGTTCTCACACTTGCCCTCTCTTGTCCAATAATTATTAATTATCATTATGAATAAATATAAATTGTCTCTATGGATGACATCCCAAGTGAGTGTCTTAATGACTGTTCTAAAAGTTATAAAGAGGGCTCCTTCTCCCCACTCCCCAAATTAGGAAACTCATATGAACTTTATAAAAAGTTTCAGGAGAACATAAGAATTCAAACCCTGATCCTCCATCTTACCCAGTATCCTGTCTCTTACAGTGGCCTGTACTGGCACTTGGGGGGAGTGTATAAAAAAGGGCAATTATGGACTGATCTTCCCGTCTTTCACTCCCTGTAGCTGATTTTTTGGTGGGACATGAATATACTAGTTATCCCAAAAATTCACCCAGTTATACCCAGCTCTAAAATCTAGATTTTTTGGGGGGTGGGGGGGGGTATCAGTTACTTCCTGTGCTTAAGTTTTCTAGCAGTGTATCACCTGTGAACCTTTCAGTACACTTTAAAACTCGGACCACACTACAACTTTGTGTGGAAATTATACAGAACTTGACTGAGTTTCACTCTGGGTTTCTGAGTTCATTTAACCCAAAGTCAACAGTAGAACTGGGTGGTTGTGGGGGTTGGGGGTATTTCAAAACAGCAACAGATGGGTTTTCAACTGTATCTCAGCCTCTTTTGTAAACAAAATCCTGCTAAGTGAAATAGATGAGTGCTTCGCATCTGTAAGAGAGATGCACAAGGAATTCTTTGAGAAGCTTATGGAGAAATACAATTATGCATTAAAATAGGGAAATATATACCCTGCATAATATAGACTATAGCAAATGCACTGTGCTAGCAAAATCACTAAAATATCCTTGGGTGAAAAGCTGAAGATAATGGCAATTGATTACCATATTTGAACTTTCAAAAAAGAGGATGCTTCTGAGAGGGTGTGTATCTGTATCAGTATCTACCAATTCACATTGAATTCATGTATAACACATTCATGTATAACACATTATTATATCGTGAGTTGGTAGATACTGATATAGTTAATGTGTTATACATGAATACAATGTGAGTTGGTAGATACTGATACAGATACACTCCTCTCAGGAGCATCCTCTTTTTTGAAAGTTCAAATATGGTAACTCTATTATTCATTATTAGCAAAATTATTGCACAGTTACAAGATATTTTAAAAGAATTACAAATGGTTAAAAGTGAATGGACATAAACCAGCTGATTCAAAAAGTATCCTAGTCCTACTTGTATTTCTGAGGGGTAAACTGTTCTCTGAATTAAGCATACAATATTTTCTAAACTGTTCATAAATGCACAGATTTTAAGGCCAGAAGGGACCGTTATGATTATCTAGTCTGACCTCATCCATTGAGAATACTGCTATTCAATAACAGCATGTGAAGCAATGTATCTCTTGTGTACTGACATCCATCAGACAAAATGACTACATTGCCATTACTCATCTGGTTAAAGTAAAATAGTGTTATTGTAATAGCTCAAGATCAATATCTCCTGCTTTGAAAATAAATTTCATCTCAATAAATGCCTTGGCTATAAGAAAGCAAGAGGCTATTACCCTCTATTCCAGTCAGATTTTCTCTTAATTAAAGTTTATGGGTATTATATTAAGAGAGTCAGGACAATCATCTCCTCTGAAAAGCTACGGCTAACTAGCCTTATGGTAAGAATTGGAGGACTATGGAAAATTTAACTTCTTTTCTCTGGTTTCTGTCAGTGATGAAAGTGATAGTTTCAGATCCAACTGAATCTGCTAACTTCTATGTTGAATGGTAATTCTTTATACTTAAATATCACAAGATCAAAATGCACTTTCTGACCTTTTCAGCTAAAGCTGAAAGACGGAAAAGATTGTCCATCCCATCAAGATTCTGAATTTTTTCATTCCAAATTGGAAAAAAAGCCAAAACTTGGTAATGTTTCATTAAATGAATTTTTAATTGTTTCGGATTAGATGTAATGCTCCACTTAAATAAATTTGATACTTTTAATTTCAACTCAAATCCTTTTTAAAAATTCATATAAAATAAATTTCTAAATGAAAATTTCTTTCAAAACAAAATACCCACTCTTTTCATTCAAAATATTTGAAATAGGATATTTCAACATGCTCTAAACAATTTTCCAATGTTTTCAAAACATTTGGTTTTGAAAATTAATATTACTCCTTGAAAATATTCAGTTCTATCCAAGTGGTATTTTGCAACAGAACACTATTTCAACACACAATTTCTAACCAGCTTTAGCCTCAGTACACTTGTAAAGTAGATACATATTATCCCCATTTTAAGGAGAGAGAAATTAAGGTACAAATGGCCTGATCCAAAGCTTACTGAGGTCCGTGAAAAGACTTCCCTTTTTCATGGACCTCAGTAGGCTTTGGATCCAGTCTAAAGAGATTTCCATCCTGTGATTTTCTCTCTGTGCTAAAAGATGTCAATGGCAAAGATGGGAATAAAGAAAAGAAAGCAATGGGAAAACTATCATTGACTTGAGTGGAACCAGGATTTTACTTCTGGGATCTGGATTTGCCATTTTATGTTCTAAGCCTACAGAGGACTTAGTGGATCAAAATTATACTCATTTAACATCAGTCTCCTTTGTCATAAAATAAAAGAATTAACTGATAGCTAGATAGATAAACAATTTTAGAAAAGAATATATGCACATTTTCTCACGAAAATCTTTTTTCCATGACAGGATAGCCAGCAAAAAGCATCATAACATATAAATAACTTAAATTAACAAGAATATACTGTTATCTCCTGGGAGTTTACGGTAACTGAGAAGCTTTGGATTAAGAATTCAAAATCCGCTCTCAGATACTCGTGTGATTCTTCACTCCACTACATCTGTTTAAAACAATGCTTATCTCCATTGCTTTCAGTGCTGTTCAACTGATATTGCTGAGTGGAGAATCAGGTTCATGGAGTTCCAAACAATTTCAAAATAGTTTTAATTGATTTCAGTAGGAAGTGCATTCATGTATCTGAGGGAAGGATTCAGCTGTACAGCTTTCCAATGAAACATCTTAACATGCGTACATATTGTTTGAAAAAACCCAATGAAAAGAACAGTCAAATATATGGTGCTTTTGTCAGGAGATGCTTCAGATGGATTATTCATTTTGAATGGGTAATTGCAAAGTATTTGAATAATTGGGATTCTTTATGACTGTGCAAAGTATTTGAATAAATGGGGAATTTTTATATTTTGTAGATGGTTCACTTCAGGAGACAGACCTTAATTTCACATAAGAATGCCAGATTAGAGATAATTGCAATGCAGTAGCTGGTCTCCTAGTAGATGCTATAAATAGTAATGAAAGTGTCCATAGTTAAGGGCTACCCATACAAATACTATCACTGGCTAGAACAGTATAGTAGACTTTCTTATTATGGCTTGTATATAAGTGAATTTCACTCAGAAACTATTTTTGATTGAAATCGTGGAGCTGGTGGCCAGATGTTCTCTGTAGAAAGTCTGGAATTCACTTCCTCTTATACTTCATGGGAGTCCTGCTTTGGCAACCTTTATGGTGCATAGGATGTATTTATCCAGCCAGGTATTTCCTTTACTGTTAGCAAGGCAGCTCTGTGAGATGTGCGGTCAGTGGATTGCTAATGGTAGGAATTTGTTTTCTTACCTACGGTGTGTAACGTTTATATATCTATGTGTGAGAGAAAGAGAGAGAGCAAGAATATGGTTTTATTTGAACAATAACGGATGTCAAGACAATCAAACTAGCAAACAGTAGTATTTATTTCCTGTGTATACATTTCTTTTTAGCATAACCTGACCTCAGTGGAGTTACACTTAATTATGTCAGCAATGAGTTTGGCCCATAAAGTTTGGCCTATTACTTCTATTTTGTCTGTTTTACATCCTGGTGTATTAACTGAAGTAAAGGACTCCATCTCTGTTTCTTCTCAAAATTTGTCTCATGGAATTTTGATAGCAGGTAAGTTCTTCCTGCAGAACATGCAAAAATTCTCTCTTTGAGAATGAAATGTAGTCAATGTCATTGTTCTCTCACTCACTTGACTGTCATTAGCCTGCTGGTGTTTCACAGAAACTCCTTTGGGCAGTGGTAGCACAATTAGGAATTCAAAGATTTATGACTTCACTTGTTTAGCTAGACGGCACTAATGCATCATGTCAGCACCAGCTGTTGGAAGTGTCAGCTAAGATACCATTCTTTTATGAAAAACTTGAGTCTGAGATAAGCAAAAGGAAAAACGAAATCTCTAGTGAACATTATTATTTGTTGGAAAATTTCCCAAAAAAATGGTGCAGTTTCTCTATAGAATACGGCCAGAGTTCATTGATCCATAGACTATCATCCTGAGGAGCAGATTAAAAGCAGATGGCCATGGATCAGCTCTTGGCTACAAACCTCAGAAGAAACTGGAAGGAGTATAGTGGTGGGGGAGCAAAATTAAAAGTATGGCATAAATTGATTCCTCCCCCTTTTTTTTATTTCCCCCATCATTTTGCAAAAAGTCCATTATACTTAAAATTGATATAATATTATCACATTGAAATGACATGAAATGCACTGAAAATAGACATATAAAGTACACTAAAAATATACAATAGACTTTTTATGGTGTCTGTTAGGTTATCCTGTTGGAATGTGATATTTTTCAGTGAGATACTATCAGTGAAAAGATACATTGAATAAAGTGTTTGAAATTAATGGTGAGATCTTTGCTTCAGTGAGTATGGTCAAGTAAAAAAAGGGCATAATGCATACATCCTCATATGGAAGGTAAATACACTCTACAGAATAAGAACATACTCTACCACAGAATAAGTCTGTATAGAATATTCAGACATTGTGTATGTTAATTATAACACATACATATAAAAGTAAAGCTAATATATTAAAATAATTTATACCAATTTTACCACTGTGTAATTCCACTTATTTGAATGATTTCGCCTCATCTATACTAAACCTGGTTGACATTCTCCTGTCAAAATCCTTTTTCCATGATGGAAAATATCTTTTTGGCCAAGGTGAAATTTTGGTAGGGAAAAATACGTATATTTTTGTACATTTTTATTTTCAACCCCCAACTGGAAAAATTAAAAATGTATTTTTCCCTCAATGAAGCAAGAAAAAAAAGTTCTTGTAAACATGCCTGCTACAAAAAATCAAATATTATGAAAATATATATTTTGCATATTTTAATTACATATACTTACCCTTTCCTGACCAATGCTAATTTACAGTGGTATTTGTAAGATCAGAATTATGACACAGTCTCCTTGGCCTGAGAGAGGGAAGTCAAGGCATTTTAACTCCACCCTCTTTGTGGGGCGACCTGGAGAACTCAATTCTTTTTTTAAAGGTTTTTGTTGGACTCACTCCACTCCCTTTACCATGCTGGGTTAGACCAACATGCCAGCCTCTTCTCTTTCAAGTAGATTTGTTTTCAAGAAACCCCAGCCTGGCGATGGCTGAAAATAGCCCATCTCATTACTCTGTGCACAGGATGAGAATTAACAACTTGAGGTTCGCGGATGATATAGTTATCATCGAGGAAGATGAAGAGAAGCTAGCGAGAACGGTGCAGGTACTAAATGAGGAAGGGAAGTGGCATAGACTGATTATGAATACCGATAAAACAAAGACAATGGTATTTGGAGATAAGGAAACAGGAAGGAAGATCAGTGTAGATGGGATCAAACTAGAAAATGCAGAGAAGTTCACATATTTGGGGAGCAACATGATGTATGATCAAGACTGTAAGAAGGAAATAGTGACTACAATAGCAAAGCAAGCATGAGTTTGAAGGCGATGGATGAGATCTGGAAAAGTAAAGTGATTAGCTTAGGAACGAAGCTGAGCATCTTGAAAATGTGTGTATTTAGCAGCACGTTGTACAGATGTGAGACATAGGTGATAATGAAAGATTCAAAGAGAAGGATATTGGCATTTAAGAGGAGTTGTTACAGAAAGATCCTGACAACAGGATGGATACAGAAGGCTACCAACGAGGAATTATAGAGGAAGATACAACTGAAAGAGAATCTACTGCAGAAGATTATACAACAGAAGTTACAGCTATTCGGGCATATCTGCAGAATGAATGATGAGCAAAAAGTTAATTCCCTGGTATTTGGTATAACAAGATGGTCCGAAAAGGAGAGGCAGATCCCACAGAGAATGCGTAGATGATTTAGTAGACTGGTGCGGAGCTAGTCTCCAGAAACTAAGCCACACCAGACTGGACTGGGAAAGGTGAAAGGTGAAAGGAAATAGTGAGGGAAGCAGTGGACACCAACGGGCATTGAGCCCATGGTTGTTGTTGATGATGATGATGATGATGATGGAGTTCCAGGTTTTGCTCTAGGCAGATATTTCATAACACTCAAATACTTCAACATCTCACTTACAGTAAATAATTAATGTTCTTTAGTCTCCATCTTTTACAACATGCATTTTGGGTGAAATTATGCATCAATTTTCTATAGACTTGTCATGATGGGGAGGGGGGGCTAATTAAAGCATTAATTTCCAATATATAATCCCTCATATAATCAAATTTTTCTGGTGCTGAAATGATCCTTGACACCTCCTCTGCTGAGTATGTAGCCTGATTCTTTATTGGTTTCTAACGGCTACTAATTTAATGAACTGGGTGTAATAGGATTCTAGTCCCAGAATCAGATGCAACAGAATTAAAACTAGCAAGTTTAATATATTGAGGGAACCCTAATGTGTATGGCAATGGTATTCACACTGAGGGCAAAGCCAAGCCTGAGCCACTTTTATTAGCACAACCATTAAAAACAAGACATCTCTACACCACTTAACAGCACTAAGATAGTACAGGCAGTCCCCGGGTTACGTACAAGATAGGGACTGTAGGTTTGTTCTTAAGTTGAATCTGTATGTAAGTCGGAACTGGCGTCCAGATTCAGCCGCTGCTGAAACTGACCGCCAGTTCTGACTTACATACAGATTCAATTTAAGAACCCCAAGCTTCCCCAAGTCAGCTGCTGCTGAAACTGATCAGCAGCTGATTCCAGGAAGCCTGGGGCAGAGCAACTCTGCCTCGGGGTTCCTGTAGTCAGCGCTGGTCAGTTTCAGCAGCGGCTGACTTGGGGACGCCTGGGGCAGAGCAGCTGGGGTGCTGCTGGGTTGCTCCAGTAGCACCGCTCCTCGGCGCTACTGGACCAACCCAGCAGCACCCCAGCTGCTCTGCCCCAGGCGTCCTGATTCAGCCACTGCTGAAACTGACCAGCAGCGGCTGAATCAGGACCTGGGGCAGAGCAGCTGGGGTGCTGCCGGGTTGGTCCAGTAGTGCCCAGAAGGCACTGCAGGACCAATTGGCAGCCCCAGCTGCTCTGCTCCAGGGTCCAAAACAAAAGCCTGGTCTGCTGGGGGGGGGGCACACTAGCCGCCCCCCCCCCCCCAGCAGACCAGGGATACGGGGAGCAGAGCCGCAGTGGCAGCGGGGTGCCGGGCCTCTGAGGCTTTGCTCTGGCAAAGTCTCAGAGGCGTGGGACCCCCCCCCCGCGGCTGCGGCTTCAGTCCCGGTACCTGTGGTCTGCTGGGGACGGTCCCCAGCAGACCACAGGCAGGGGACTGAAGTGGCAGCAGCGGCGGTTCCCCGCGCTTCTGAGACTTTGCTTTGGCAAAGCCTCAGAAGCGGGGGAACCCGCCCGCTGCTGCCGCTTCAGTTGCAGTGCCTGTGGTCTGCTGGGGACCGTCCCCAGCAGACCACAGGCACCGCGACTGAAGCGGCAGCAGCGGCGGGTTCCCGCGCTTCTGAGGCTTTGCTCTGGCAAAGCCTCAGAAGCGCGGGATCCCTCCTGGTGCCCCTGGTCTGCTGGAGACGGTCTCCAGCAGACCAGGGGCACCGGAGCAGCTTACGAATGGGGCTTTCTCGCCCCGTAGCTCGCAGGTAGCAATCCGCTACCTCGACCTCCGGGGCGAGAAAGCCCCGTTCGTAAGTGCGGATCCGACATAAGTCGGATCCGCGTAAGTCGGGGACTGCCTGTATTGGAGATATCTTTACTTTCATCCTTTGCATATGCTCACATACCCAGGGATTCTTCCAGGGAGAATCTGGTAGTAATAAACAAAGAACTACCCAGGTCTCCGGTGAGCCAAATGAGTCCAATGATCAAGACTCCATAAGCAAAGTTAGTGGTAGAAGATGACAATGAAGAGCTGAAGGGTCAAGCTCACCATCCAGTTCCAAGGTAGCTTGGCCTATTATGGGGCTTTGGCATTAGCGTAAATATTCATTTAGATGCCTAGCTTCCCATGTCTACATCTAAATTCCTCACCCTCATAATATTGGGGTACCTGTATCTTATAGGTGAACATATTAGTACCTTTTAGCTCCTTGCCATATCCATTATCTATTGCTAAAGCAAGTTTGTGGTTAAACTAAACTGCTAACAATTTTATCTTAAAATATCTAAGCCTATTATCAATGGAATATTCTTGCAGTTACCAATATCTTTGTGTACCTTCCCAGTTGCCCAAAATCGGGGTAACTGTCAAGCCATCTTCTATGCAAAGGGTCATTGGCCTCCTTTCCTTATGCTAACTTGCTTACGCCTGTGTCTTTCAGGATACAGGCCTATAGATCCTTTTGTGTTGCTGGTAAGTAAAATAAAAGGCTAAACTAGCCTTATGGGCTACATGTGACAGCCTTCCTCCAGGGAAACTGAAGGGGAGTATTACTGGACATTATAGAAACCTTTCAAAAATCATAGGGTTTTCTGAAATGTGGAGAGAGTGAATACCTATGTATTTAGGAAATTCTGGGCAATTAAACATGAATTAAATAAATATTGAGTTAGCTTGATTATTTTGGTTCAGTGGGTTTGTGCAAAGGAAGTTTATTTCTGCCTAATTCATTGTAAAAATTAATTCTCTTTTCATCTTGATTAAACAAGTAAGATCTACAATTCTATGAATGTAAATACCAAGAGATCAGCTAGCTCAGCTGGACTGGGTCCAAAGTTTGGGAACTCGATAGGTCATAATCCTTTGGTTTCTCTGGTGACAGAGGTCCAGGCTTTCAATACTAAATGTTAGATATTTTGGAATGTATATACACAATATATATTTTTGAACTTTGTTAAGGAGCTGGACAACAATGAAGGTCTTTCATTAATGTGACTGTCAGCCAAGTTCACAATACTTCTTTGATTAGCAAAACTGGTTTTGCATGTTATGCCTTGGGATGTTTCCTCAAGTTCCCATTTCCCACATTTTCTATGCTTTGGCTTCATTAACTTTTTATGTGCTGATATGTTTTAAGTGAGCACTAAACCTCTATACTTTTGTAAGCACAAATTCTAAACATTACTTAGATCCTTTTAGCAAAAGCAAAATGCTTTGACAATATTTCTCATTTTATGTATTTTTGTTTTTTCCATTCTTCCAATTTATTCAGTATTATAGTAAGGTGGTAGTAAGCATTTGTCTTTTTGTTCTGTAAGCCAAATATGTGGCTAAGTATGATATTCAGGTTTAGCTTTGAGTGTGGATTCTGAACACCTTTCCAAAGTTTGGGACTCTTCTAAACTACCTAGTTCAGTTCAGATCCATCTTTGATAATAACCACAGCAAGGTTCTGACTCACTTTGATTAGAAGAACTGTTAAGCAGCATGCACTCAAATTCTGAAGTTATTATGTAATGAGGAATATCTAGAATCTATGTGAGAGGGGATGATTAAAATCAACCACTCTGACACCAAGAATAAAAAAACAATAGCCATTGTTTGTCTATAATGTTTTGTGCTTTGCAAAGCCAGCCAGCCAGAAGAGGAAATGCAAGTTAACTAACAAATCCCATCCTAAGAGATCTATTGGCATCATTAATGATGCTTTGGGGCAAAGATGGAAACAAAGAAAACTTGATAGAAAGAAGTCATGCTAGTTTCAGGAGTGGCATCTTAGTTTCAGGAATGCCAGGAGGAGAAAGGGGAGAAACAAATGGAAATGGAGAGCAAAATCAAAGGAAATAACCATTTTGTAAGAGAAACTACAAATGAGTAAAATAAAAGAAAACTTTTCATAAATGCACAGGATAATAGACCATTACAGACCAGTTAACCTTAAAGTTGAAAGCTTGTAGCCTGATTAGGATGATACTGATCAAACTTATTGCTATTCCATGGATATGTGATTAGATTAGCACAGTTCCCAATGGAGAAGTGTACACATTGTAAAGTCTGCCACCACAGCTGGTGGTAACTGGTCCCTGAGAATATACCTACGTGTTCACAATACTGTAATAATTTTTGTACAAGACATGCCTTATGTAGTATCATTTAAAAATTCAGCGCTGGCTATTAATAATAGCATTGCAAAATGCACATAGCAGCATTATATGTGAAGATATAAATGTAAAATGAGGATATGACTAAAATATGTTTTCCACAGAAATCTGAAGGGTAACCAAACCAGTTCCTTAAAGACAAAGGGTGAGCTGATGCATCAGACAGAAGACAGGTATAAACAAGACTGCTGGACCATTACCTGCTAAGTGGCCATTGTTTGGTGGCAAAGGTAGCAAGGCAAAAATTTACAATTTAGCAAAGAAATAGCTTGGAGTTTCCTTCCACATAGATTACCTGTCACCTTGCTCCCACTTAGAAGTGCTTCTCAAAGGGGGAAAAGGATTATAATAAAGCAGGGGAAGACACCCCAGACATCCCTGTCTTTCCCCTGCCCCGCACATTCGCTGCATTTGTTGAGACAAAGAAAACAGCCATTCAGCTCTGAGGGAGAGGTCTGACTGCCGTAGAAAGAGAGTGCCTGAGTGTACGTCTAGACTACATGCCTCTGTTACCAGAGGCATGTAGATTAGGCTACCAGACATAGTAAAATGAAGCGACGATTTAAATAATCACAGCTTCATTTAAATTTACATGGCTGCTGTGCTGAGCCGACAAACAGCTGATCAGCTTTTTGTCGGCTCAGCGTGATAGTCTGGACGCGCGGGTGTTGACATAAAAGGTATTTGTCGACCACCCAGGTAAACCTCATCCCAGGAGGCATACCTGGGTGGTCGACAAATACCTTTGATGTCGACACCTGCGCGTCCAGACTATCGCGCTGAGCCGACAAACAGCTGATCAGCTGTTTGTTGGCTCAGCACGGCAGCCATGCAAATTTAAATGAAGCGGCGATTATTTAAATCGCAGCTTCATTTTACTATGTCTGGTAGCCTAATCTACATGCCTTTGGCGACAGAGGCATGTAGTCTAGATGTACCCTGAGACATGAGGCCTGGTATAAAGAGCCTGGTATACGGCCTAATGTCTGAACTAACATCAGGCTTTGCTGAGATAAAGCAAAGTTAGCAAGCATTAAGCTATGACAGAATCAGGCCCTGTTACAAAACATGCCTACTTGCAAGTTCACAGAATGGCAAAACCAGGGCTACTATTACAAAAGCATTAATACTCCTAAGATCATGGGCCGTTTCATAGAGGTATCCCAGAAGGATCATGCCAGAACACCCTGGCTATGTCTAGACTGCAGCTTCTTTCGAAAGAGGCTCTTTCGAAAGCATCTTTCGAAAGAGCCTCTTTCAAAAGATCGCATCTAGACTGCAGGCGGATCTTTCGAAAGAGAAATCCGCTTTTTCGAAAGAGAGCACCCAGCGAGTCTGGATGCTCTCTTTCGAAGACAGCCTCTTTACATTGAAGAACGCCTTCTTTCGAAAGAGGAACTTTCGAAAGAAGGCGTTCTTCCTCGTAAATTGAGGTTTACCGCCATCGAAAGAAAAGCCGCATTCTTTCGAAATAATTTCGAAAGAACGCGGCTTGAGTCTGGACGCAGGGGAAGTTTTTTCGGGAAAAGGCTACTTTTCCCGAAAAAACCCCTGAGTCTGGACACGGCCCCTGATACTAAGTTATGTTGTAAACAGAGTGCCCAAAGGTGGTACAGGGACACAATGATCTCTTTTAATGATAAGGTCAAGATGACAGGGTGGTAGATAAAAGATATTTTGATTGAGCCAACATAATCAAGATTAAAGGTAGTAACTAATCACACCAGAAGGGCAATATCTGACTCTTTTGTATCAGTGTATAAAAGAGGAGTCTCAGAGGCAGTGTTTTTGTCCCACCAAGAGTAGAACTGAAAGTCCTGGTGTTCACTGAGTCCACTGTTGCTGAGCGAAGTACAGTGCACCATGCAGGATTGACCCAAGCATATAGGTGAAATAGGTGGTCACCAAGGGCAACAGGCTGTAAGGGGCACGAAATTAGATGGAAGTGATTTTTTTCTCTATTTAAAAATATATTTTTGTGTTATCTCTTATAAATGAAAAGTATCAAATAAAGTACTTGTAAAACAGTACATCATTGACATAATCAAAGCTATTTTATTTATTTCACATTGTGTAGTGTAAATACAGTTAATGTATCATGGCGTAGCTTCAAAACAGTGCCACCTGAGTTTGCTGCCAGTGGACAAGGTCTGATAGTTTAGTCACTTTCAGTAGGCCAGTGTTAGCCAGTCATACAGTTGAGTCAGTTTGGCTCACCACTTAGACTAGGTCTAGACTGGCGGGTTTTTCCGGGATGAGTATCCCAGAATAACTCCACCGCATCCAGGGAACACATTTGCGCTTTATTTATTTTATTTTTTTTTGCCGAAAAGCAAAAACACTCTTTCATGAGTCCTGTATACCTTGTTCTACAAGGAATAAGGGCTCCACCTAAAGAGGAGGTTTTTCTGCCATTTGGCCCTGTCCAGACGAGGCCAAATGGTGGAAAAGCTCTTCTGGAAAAGCAATTGGAAAAATCTACACAAATCGCAGAGCGCAATTGGTGTAGCTTTTTCTGAGAAAAGAGTGCAGTGTAGACCTAACCTTAGTAAATGGCAGTCAGCAACAAAAGACCGCTGTTCTGCTGTTTGTGTTACAAGCTCTGATATCAAAGATGCTGTGCCCACAAAGAGTTGGTATTGTGGTGGACTTGAAAAATTTGGTAAGAGGTTTTAATTAGATTGTACAAGAAGAATCACAAATACTTGTAAGATTAAGATTTTGTACTTATTGTATACCATTATGCTTAAAGTAACAGCAAAGCTCTGATTTTTAAAATCTGACTGCTAATATTAAACAAACACCTCTTAACATATGCATTCCTTTCCCTTCTAATTGCAATTATATTTGATAAAAATAGAAATTCTGGCCTTCTTTTTAATTTGTAAATAGTTTTAAGTGAACATTGAAATTATAAAA
Source organism: Pelodiscus sinensis (assembly GCF_052426305.1). Lineage (NCBI taxonomy): Eukaryota > Metazoa > Chordata > Testudines > Trionychidae > Pelodiscus > Pelodiscus sinensis. Next base: position 44,414,477 of record NC_143053.1, read on the forward strand.
TACATTGCAATTTACCAGATTTATGTTAATATGATGTCATTGCATGCACAGTAACTCACCAGGGCCAAGGAATAAATATTTTCATAGCTCCCAAAAAATCAGTTCCTTTGGAAGGAAGATAGTAGCAACTTGAAATGCAACTGTTTATAGTGCTGATCAGAAACACTATGTTCAACTCAAAATGGTTAAAACTTTGAAGTGTCAGCTACTACGTGGGTTACCTTATATGGTATAATTGTGTTAGGATTAATAAAACAGACAAAGTAAATAAAAATATTTATTGTTATTTGTACATTCTTCATTTTGAATGCCAAATAAATAAAGCTAAAATTTCATTCTAGATGTCTCATTTTTTCTATAATGAATGTAGGGAGGCACCAAAGTCAAAGTTTGCCTAGGGCACCAAAAATCCTTGGGCTGTACCTGACGCCATGGGTAGGTAACTCAGTGTGGTATGCACTGCCATCTGGCACTATGCTTTCTGGAAACTTCTAAGATTTTGTGAACTGCATTTGATTCATTTTGGAATCCTTCAGCCTTTGAGAAGTTGAATGATACAATGAACAAGTTCAGCGTGTGAGAATTTTTATCAACCACTTATAAGGGCAAGAACTTTCTCATTAACTGTGCATTGGTTTAAATGTAAGAAAAATCATATCCTTTTGGCTTCAGCTCTTTTTCTATAGATATTAAAATGTATGTGGACTCCTACCCCTTTTCTTTCTAACCTGGCTGTCTTTGTATCTGTAAATGATTCTGATCAGATAGACACACTATGTGCAAAAGGGAAAGAAAACATATTTAACTCTGTTTCAGATACCCAAAGGCTACTCTGCAGAATAAGAACCTTTCTGGGTGTATTTTCTAGCAGCAAGCAGTTCATGCTGTAGGGCCTAGCAAAAGAGTTCAATTAAAATATTGAAGATACAGGGTCTCATCCTGGCAAAACTATCTGCCTACATAAATCACATTGATTTCATAGGGATTTCAATGCGTGAGAGCTTGTAAGACTATACTCATAATTTGCCCTTTAAGAAGCCATAATCTGTAGCTGATTAACAGAATTGCTTGTGGGATACAATGTAAATTGGGAAGGCAGCAGGGTGCATGCACCATCTCACCAGTGTGGAACAGGCAAGATAACAGACCCTGAAAAGTGGTCATATATTGCATTAAAATGCTGCACTCTAACACTTTGGCTAGCAATAACTCAGTTTTTAAAAAACACCAGAGACAGGGGTGACTCCTGCCATCTCCACATGCCCCAAAATGTCACTGACAGTAATGGAAGTATTTTGTGTGAAGAGGTTTGCAGAATCAGTTTCAGAGGCAATAGCTGTTCTTCCAGATAGTAATGCCTGAGCCAATTCATCATTATGGGCTTGTCTACAGAGAAGATTGAAGCTGCTGCAGTCAATATTCCAGGGTTCGAATTAGCAGCTCTAGTGAAGACATGATAATTGGAACTGAGAAAGTGCCCCCACCCACTGGTACCAGTACTCTCGCTCTTCATGAAGAGTAAGGGAAGTCGATGGGAGCGTGTGCTCGCATCAACCTCCCTCTGTGCAGACGGTGCCAAAACACAATTTAAGATAATTCAGCTCCAACTATGTAATTAACGTAGTTGGAGTTGCGAATCTTACCTCCTTAACCTCTCCCAATAAACAGTCACGTAACATAAATAGTGAATGCAAAAACTTTTACAGTTTCAGTGAAAAGAGTCTTCAATATATATTAAATAGACAAGATTTTTCTAATTTCAACATAGAGTAGAAGGTATATTTGAATCTGAAGCAATGCCAAATTGTAATTTTGGCCTCAATCTTTAAGATGTGTCTGGTCTCTTATGCATAATAGCAGCCTATGCTACTTTCTGAGTCAGATTGTGTTATGTCATGCAAAGCAGTACCAACTAGTAATTGAGGGCATTTACACGTCAGCTAAATTGCTAAGCTGGGTCCACAAAATTTAAAGTAGCTTGACTCAAGAGTCATAAGGTAGATGCAGTACTGTACTTTAAATAGATGTGAAATTCAACACTAAATAAACAAAACAATGAAAATAAAACCTTAAGAGAAAAATCAGTGTGATTTTTTTCCTTTAAATATATCAAAGCATTGTATGTCCTGACAGCCTCCATTTAACTTGCTTAGCCTGAGAGAATTAAAGGAGACATTTGGCCTTCATAGGTCGGTGTCAGAACTTGTATGTCCTAGGGAGAAAAGTAGCTGTAAAGCAGCCATGAATAGACAAAGATTTGGAAAGCCTGAGTTAAATTGTATGGAACAGATGTTGTTTCCCAGAGTTCCATAGCTGCCTCAGGCTTTCTCTGGTGTCAGCCTTTTGGTAAATGGGTTTCATAATGGATATAGTAGTTAATTCACACATACAACATCTATTTTAAAATAATGGGAAGGGACCATCTTAAATATACAAGAGCCAGAGAATTCAGACTAAGGAACCAAAGTTAACTTTGCCCTAAACTTACCTGATAAATAGTGACTGTTTTTTGTTGTGACTTATTAGTCACATAAATCCTCTTAGGGCTAATGGTAGCTGTGTATCTAAATCCCCAAGCAGCACACAGAAAGATTACCCTCATGTCAGCTATTGTACCTTGACAAAGAGCAGCATAATACAGCATATCCATGAGCAACAACATTTTTTTAAAGGGAAAACAGGCAATCATGTCCAAAAATGAGTGAAAGGTACCATTTCAGCCTAGTTTTGAATGTCCTGAACACCGGTGGCTGAAGACAAATGTTTCAGAAACATAGCAGTTAGCAATGGAAAAAGACCTATTACATCTCTGTCCTCTTACAATATTCCAGCATTGTTCTCCTCTGCATGTGTATGTCTTTCCCCCTGACTTTTTGGGGGGACAGGGCTGGAAAGGTATCATCATGTTAATGGCTACCGTAGCATATAATGCTCACAGCAGCTGCCAGGCTGCAGTTATTTATTTACCATAGATAGATGACTCCGAAAAGTGTGGTAAGCCCCTAAGATCTCATTTGCAAGGACATGGTTTCTCTCCTAAAACACATACAAGCAAATGTGAAACATGATGCACTGAGCAATGGTAACCCACAATAGGGGTCCCTTATCCTGCTTTCCTAATGCAGGAGCCAGGTCCATTCCTAGGGCAGCTGGTGTTGACTGCCCAACCTCTGCCTGGGTGGGTAGAGGGGCGGGCACTCGAAGGGGGTGAGAAGGAAGGATAAGGGTGAGAGTAGTAAGATCAACTGGTTACTCATGATGGGCCCACTCAAAAACCATTTTCATGATCAATTGTCTCCATAGCTACGGTCCCATATATATATATGCTGAACAATACTGAATGCTTCAGAGCCCCCATTGCTTAAAACAAAACATGGCTAAAGAAACAGCCTGCACTCAGTGCTTGTTTTTATTCTAAACGCAGCTAGTTGGCATTAATAGCATTGCTGTCACTGGAAGTATGAAGCCTGCTGTGTCTCCTAGGGACTCCAGGGAACAGAGAAAGTTTGGCATTGATATAAGCCAAAGCTTCTAATGGAAAATCTGGGCACTATTGCTCTCAGAGCTGGATCTCAACAATGAAGGATTTTATTACCACCAATGCTGTCCTGTCCTGTCTGTCTCAAATGAGGGGTCATCCTCAGCTGGAAAGATCTCATTAAACCAGGGGCTTGAATGCCAGAGCCTTCGGAAAGGAGAGGGGTGGGGACAGGTGTCCTAGCCAGGAGGTGTGGACCCTCCCCAGGGGTCCTCCTTTCCCACCTCCTTTCAAAGAAAGAACTAAATAGGCTTCATGAGTATATTAAATGCCCAATCAGAGCCAAAATCAATCATGATAAGACTGCTTCTGCCCTCCCTGCTAAGAGCTTCAAATCATTGAGAGCTGAAATCACTTGAGATGGGGCAGTGTTTCTGCCCAGCCTGAAAAGAGCTGAAATTTGCTAAGGGTACATCTAGACTACAGGGTTTTGTCGACGGAAGTTTTGTCGACAGATACTGTCGACAAAACTTCTGTCGACATAGAGCGTCTAGACACATTCAGTTCTGTTGACAAAGCAAGCTGCTTTGTCGACAAAACCCTGTAGTCTAGACGCAACCCTACAGGCAATAACACCTTCTGTCAACAGAACTCTGTCGACAGAAGGTGTTATGCCTCGTAAAATGAAGTTTACCAGCGTCGACAAAACTGCTGAGTTCTGTCGACGTTATGTCGACAGAACTCAGCAGTAGTGTAGACGCAGGTATAGTGTAGACGGAGGTATAGTTTTGTCGACAAAACTCAGTAGTCTAGACACACCCTAAGAGACTGATGTACAGAGGTCACAGCCAAGAGATAGGAGGCAGCAGAATGTGACTGACAGCTGCTGAACCAGTGACTGATGACATGGAAAGGGGCAGCAAGGAAGGGGCAGCTGCTGGATAGGTACAATGAATGGCCAACCAGTGCTGTTGGTGGAGAGCCAGCAGGATGGTTAACAGAGAAGTGTAGTGAGCAGGAGACCAGCAGGAGTGGCCAACGAGCAGTCAGCAGGGTGGCTAGCAGCGAGTGGCAGCAAACAAGTGCCCAAGTAGCGGCACTAATAAGGGGCCTCTGTGATACCCATATTTTATGGAACTGTGTTTTAATATGAATATGCATAACTCAAATATGCCTTATGCAAAATACATCTCATGCAAAACCTCTAATTGAAAAGTGTGTAATTTATTGAATATGTGTATTCTTATTTGTGTGCAAGTATTCTTGTATGTAAAGTTAGAAATATGAAATGTAAATTGTTTATTAAACAAAGTCTTCTAGTAAAAGCCATCAGTGGTACTTAAGGAACTTAATGGCCCAGTACTCAAGACAATGATCTATAAATAGTCTTGTTTTTCCGGTAAGCCTAAACTTACAGGAAACCTACAAAGACATGTGACCATGTCAACCGGAGCTAGAATCCATCTTGTATTTTGTATTTTTCCACACCGGAGGAGGGGAGGGAGGGAGAGGGGAATGGAACAAGACTTCCTGCCCTGGGAAAATTCTGTTTAAGGAATAGGAAGCAAACAATCATGGTCTTCAGCTGGCTTCACAGACTGCTCCCCACCACAGCAGGACACATGAAGGCATCTGCAAACAAAAGAAATCTAGGGGCAGGTATGGAGAGAAGCTGCTGGACACAGGCCAGAAAAAATGATTCACTCTGACCTGAAAAGACTCTAATTGAAATAAGAACGGGGACAAGAAATTATTATTTGTAACAATTTCTTTTACTGTATTAGGCTTAGCAAGCATGATTTGTTTATTTTATCTTAGTAATTTACTTCAATTTGTCACCACTGGCAACCACTTAAACCCTACTTTTTATGATTAATAAAATCACTTTTATTAATAAACCCAATGCAAATAATTGTTACATGGGGAAGAGGACAACAGCTATGCATATCTCTCATTGCTAAAGGCAGCTGTATGAGCTTTCACTGTATACAACTTTTATACAGAGTAAGATGGATTTATCCTGTGGGCTGTCAGCAGAGCTGAACTGTTCTCAGTGTCTGTGTTACTCTGCTGGGGGGCTGTTAGCCCAACTCTTTGCTTTTGCTAGGAGAGACCAGAGCTTCTGGCTCAGCAGGACAGAGTAGGGGGCACCACAGGGAGCAGGTGGGGGGGGGGGCTCAGAGGTATAATCAGCCAATCTCAGGTGACAGTTTCAAGGGAATCTATGTGACTCAACCCATCACAGCCTCTTTACCCCCCATTCACCTGGGATGGGAGATGAACTCTGCAGATGCCCCTCTGAACTCTGGGTCTGAATTGACCAAAGACACTAAATGTGAGTGGGGTGCAGAGAAGGGTTGGACATATGAGAGACACTTTTGGGTTGCTAGTCTTAAAAACCTGAGGAGAAAGAACACTGCCCAACCTACTTTGGGTCTTTTACTGATGGTTTATGTCTACGAACCCTGTTTGCAATGTTTTTCCAAATAAACAAAAAGTTACTTTCCTCTTTTTCTTAGAAGTTTCTTTTCTACAATTAGACTCTGAGAGGTGCTATGGGGCAGGTGCTGCTTCTGTTTTGTATTGATAGAACAGTACTACTAGATATTAAACCCAGGCCCAGTTGCTGCTAGTTTTACCTCCTAGAATAATCAATAAGCTGATAGAAGAGGTCTCTCAGCCTTTAGCTATCATCTTTGAAAAATCATGGAAATCAGAAGAGAATCCAGAAGACTGGGAAAGGGCAAATATAGTGCCCATCTATAAAAAGGGAAATAAGAACAACCCAGAAAACTATAGACCAGTCATTATTTACCAGCAAAGATAATGGAGCAAGTAATTAAGGAATTCATCTGCAAACATCTGGAAGAAATAAGGTGATAGGTAACAGCCAGCATGGATTTGTAAAGAACAAATAATGTCAAACTAGTCGGATAGCTTTCTCTGATAGGATAACAAGTCTTGTTGATAAGGGAGAAGTGGTAGACCTGGTATACTTAGACTTTAGTAAGGCATTTGACATGGTCTCAAATGATTTTCTTCTCAATAAACTAGGGAAATACAACTTAGATGGGGCTACCATAAGGTGGGTGCATAACTGGCTGGATAATCATTCTCAGAAATTAGTTATTAACAGTTCACAATCATGCTGGGAGGGCATAACAAGTGGGGTTGGTGAAACTGGAGATGGTCTAGAGAACAACAACAAAAATGATTAAAGGTTCAGAAAATGTGACCTATGAGGAAAGACTGAAAGAATTGGGCTTGTTTAGTTTAGAAAAGATAAGACTGAGAGGGGACATGATAGAGGTTTTCGAGTATCTAAAAGGGTGTTATAAGGAGGAGGGAGAAAATTTGTTCTCCTTGGCCTCTGAGGATAGGACAAGAAGCAATGGGCTTAAATTGCAGCAAGGGAGGTTTAGGTTGGACATCAGAAAAGCTTCCTAATTGTTAGTCAGAGTGGTTAAAGACTGTAATAAATTGCCTAGGGAGGTTGTAGAATCTCCATCACTGGAGATATTTAAGAGAATGTTAGACGGACACCTATCAGGGATGATCTAGACAGTGCTTCATCCTGCCATGAAGGCAGGGGACCGGACTTAATGACCTCTTGAGGTCCCTTCCAGTTCTAGGGTTTTATGATCTACCAAACATATACAGCATAGGGCCAATAGGGAGGTCATTCGCCTAGGCATCATATAGATAAGGGTTTGCCAGATTGGATTTCTATGTAACAAATCTTATTGTCATCAGTGGGGATTGAGGGTCTGTAGGGGACTAGTTTTATAAATCACCCAGTTAAGGAATGGAGCTGTGTAACTTATAAATAACAATACTCCCCAAATGAATGGCTTGGACAGGTAAAACCCTAGTGATCTCACAAATGATTCTAGCTCTGATTAACGGATGACTTTCAGTGTTTCTGCGTCAGCTTTGTATCTCCCACAGATCCTACTCTTACCCTACTTTTTCACTTGACATTCTCTACATCTTGTACTCTACCCTCACTGCCTGGCTGTCTGCCATGAGTGGCTGAGTCATTGTTCCCTGCCATTGTCCAAGATGCCAGTTGCAAGGTAATATTGAAAGAGGACAACTCTGTCCATGGGCTGAATGATGGACATATCAGACTTCTTTAAATGATGTTTGTCATGTATGTCAGTCAGATGTGGGTGGTCACTTGAAGGATGCACTACTTCTGCTGCCTCTGACGGGACTGTACAGAAGGTACCATATGACTGAAAAAGGCAGCCATAGTTCAGGTAAATGCCTGTTTCATGGCCCTGTTGATGAAAGAGGTTATGAACACATCATTTGTCTAAAAAAGTAACCAGGTCCAGAAAAAGCTCTCTCCTTTTTTATTGCAATGAAGCACTTTATAAAATGTTGGGATTATTAATGTCAACATATTTTGGCAGGCATATCATATATCATTATTATATACCATGTAATGCAAAGGTAGAAGCTCTTTAGGAGCCAGTGCGTGGTGCCATTTAATAGGAGTACATTCATTTGCATGGTATGCCAGTGAAATGGTATGCAGAGAGATCTATTTGGATAGCTATTGTGATTTTCTGTTTGGTACTCAGGTTCTCATTTTGCTCACCCTACTTCTTCTCATAGATCTTTTTCTGTGCTCTCTCATGATAATTTTACTTTTACTCTTTCCTGCCTGTGTTTTTCTTATGAATCTAAAACAAGCCATTCAAACGAATGGCATATATGTGTGTGAGCATCACATATTAAGAGAGTAAGTAGGGGCCGGCTGGCTGATGGTATTGCTCTGAGTAAGAGCTGGCTGGTTGAGTACTGCCTTGTGAATCTAGTGCAGGTGCACTCCTCTGGTTGCTCGTTCACATTCAGCAAAGGGTGGAAGGGACACATTTGCTACAATTTGACAGATGTTCAGGAGCCATCTCAAAAGACCATCTGACATTAATTGGTAATCTCAACAGAGGCCTAAGACTAAACAGGCCTGGAGACTGTACTCTTTCTATCATTTGAGGAAATCAGTCTTTTCGGAGCTGAGGTATCAGTCGAAAGTCAGACTAGTACAAACCACTGAGAGCGCAGAATCAGGTCTCAAGTCTTCATAAAAATCTGTTTTCTGAACCTTTAATGAATAACTCATTCACCCTGCCCCATTTTATCAACCACTCAAGAACTTTTATCAGTCAGTAAGAGATAACGGTGGGAAGAGGATTGACTGGCAGAGATCTATTGGGCAGGTGAGGCGATATGTGACTCAGCTTGAGTCAGTATGGTGGAACCTTTAAGAGTCCCAGATTGCCAAAGACTTGGCTTTGTTTCAAACTGTGACACAGGACTGCACCCTGTGGGAGCTTCATCTTTGGACAGGTCGTCAAGTAGACCAAGGAGCTGCAGAAGTAGTCCCTGAGAGCGCACTTGTGACAGCATTAGTACAGCAGCCACTTCAGCAGCTTTTCAGTTGAAACTAGACACACAAGACTCAATTGCTTGAGTGGATCCGTCATGGTGCCTCAGCTTTTAAAGAAGAAATGAGACAAAACCTGACATTTCATAGCGTCTGCACATCATGCTGAGCAGATCTGCCATAGAGACCAACATTCAGTATCAGGGAGGGAGTTCCAGGGCTGACAGTATTTTACTCACTGGGTGCTGTAATGCCATCTGAATAATTGGGGCTAAGTTGTGGTATAATTCAAATGTTTGTCTTTTCATTTGCGAGGAGTCTCTAAGTACAGCCTAAGTTATGATGATGAATTTATTATCTGAGTTTCTGAATCAACATTAGGCTCCACAGCCCCCCTATATTTTGCTGAACAGAGTCTATTAGTGTAGCATAGCTCAAAAATGGCTTTTAGTAACAGGAAGAAAAGCAGAGACTAATTATATCTTGGCAGTCATTTACCTTGTGCAAAGTGAGTGTAAAATACCACCAGCTCAGCTTGGCAGCATGTTGTACTCACTTTGCCTCAAAGTAAATGCCTTCAGAAATTGAAGGGCATGGAAAATGAGGCAGTTAGCCTGAAGGGGCCAAATTTTCAAAGGGATCTCAAACTTGCCTCTACTTATACCATGCACATTTGGTATATTTTTTCTGTGAAAGCCACTATAGCATATACACACTACATATACAGTCTGTGGCATCTGCAGACAGAAGCAATAGTGCAAAGAAAATGGTGCATACAAATGACTATATGCAAACCATGTCCATGAATAAACTACACACCACATTTTGAAATCTTGTCCCAAGATTTCTGTGCATGGTTATTTGGAAGTAGAAAGAAATATCTATCAAGTGAGTTTCCTTGGAAACCATGAGAAAGCAGATTCTCTGGATATACTGCAACTCTTCTACTTCCTTAGTAAGATTTAATACATAATGAAGTGAAAGAAAGCATCATACATCATTATGGAGTGTTTAATGCAAAGTGTAAAACCTTTTAAGTACTGAACTAATGAGGACATTTTTCACCTTCCACTTATAAATTCCCATGTTTGAATTTATTTCCATATAAATTTATTGTTGCATAGGCTAATACAAAAATTACAAACAAAATAATCCCAGTTAAATGTATTGTAAAACATATGGGAATGTGCAGATTATGTGATCTTTACTAAAAATCCATCTTAATGATAAGGAAAGCACCATTTAAAAATCCAGACTGCACTCATTCATTTATTTATGAGAGAGCACTTTCTGTAGAGAATGGGAAGTATCCTTCCCAGCATAGGAGTTCATTATTTTCAAGGCATACACTATGTTCACCAATTCATTAATTTATTTTGGTAACCAGTAAATGTCAAACAATATCTGTACACACTATTGACACATTAAGGTTTTCATTAAACAATGAAGATACCTTTCCTCATTACATTATTTATTTATAGCATATAGATCTGTCAGATAAATTATGGCAGAGTAGCTAAAGCCAGATCTTGTGACACTTGAATCATAGAATATGGGCCAATAACCTTTAAAATGAAAGATATATGATGAAAATTAAGGGTGTTTAATTAGCATAAATATAATGTTAACCGTCTTCCCCTTATTACATATTTTATGCCTAATTTATAATTGTCACCGTGTTTGTTTCTCAACACTGGTTTTGAATTCTATTTTTTTTAACCTTCACTGCTTTGTTTTGGAATGAGGGAGATACTAATGTTTTAAGAAGTAGAAGTTTAAACCTGTTAAGTGTCAATGGACACATTCTAAGAGGAGAAAGTCATAATTCCGACGATGGGGGGTTGGGATGCATGCCTTAAAAAGGAGATCATGAATGTTCAAATAAATAACAGCTCTGAAAATACCAACCTCCTCTTGAAAACAAATATATGTCAATGCCCTTGTATAAAGTGCCACATACCAAAACTCTGAATACTGTACTACCAATTTTCATAAGCTACATGATGTCTAGGTCTACTGCTTTGAGACCTGGGAGTGCAATGTTGGGCATCTAAATCTTTAGACACCTAAATAAGTGACCTAATTTGTAAAGGTGCTTAGCACCCAGAGCACCGATTACTTTCAGTACTATATGCCCCCTTTACCTGTTTAGCAGTAATCATGCTTCCCCTAGCCTATGGACCCCAGCTCCTTTGAAATGCCTTTGAATGGCAGTTGAGGGAACTCAGCACCTCCCAGGATCCTGTCTTCACTGAGACTCAAGTAAAAACTCATTCATCCAGATCTCACCTGTCTAAAAACCTTATTACCTTAAACAGTGGCAGGTTCCCTGGGTGTTACAGGGATGTTCAGATAAGACTGGAGTATGGAAAGGAGACTACCTGGTTTAACAGAAACAATAACTGAGTCCCTTTTGTTCTACTAGGTCAAAATTATTCAGGTGCAGTTGGCTAGCACAAGGCCAATAAGCCACTAAAAGTCAGTAAATAGTGCACAGACTTTGTACTGACTCTCTGAGTAGAGGTGAATTTCATCCACTATACCCTGTTGAATCAGCTGGATAACCTTGGGGGAGCTAGTTTTCAGTCTTGTACTGAAGCTCATGAGCACTTATGTCTGAGTTCTGTAGCATCCTGCCAGGTGGCCTAGGGAAAAGCTGATGATCTGTAATAAAGTGACTATGTTGTGCAGGATTCCTTTAAGATTGAGAACTGATGGGTCAGGTATTAAGTGATCATCTTGCGAAAAGTGTTCACCCATATGTGATATGGTGGTTTTGTCTTTTATAATTTTCCTGTGAGAGTTCATTCAAGAGTACTTTGCCTGCTTTCACCCACATGATTGTTATTGGGGGTTTTTTAAGTAAACTGGTTGAGGCACACCACATGTTGTGGTATGAATGTGTGGGACCATGAATCTTGAAAGGTGTAATGTGGATGTTGATCACCGTAGCAGTGTAGCTAGGTCTGCAGGTTTTGCATCTGATGTTCCGGAAGGACCTGTTGCCACTTTGAGTTTGTGTGTCCTGGTCTATGGGCAGCTTGCTTCTGAAAATGTACTTGGAGAAGTGATTGGGGTGGAAGGTGATGATTGCAGCCCAGAAAAGGGTTTCCTTCAGGATGAGGTCCCCCACCGAATGTGGGTCGTAGTTGTTATCCGAAGAAATGACAAAAACACCCTTTCACTGGTGGGCAAATGCTGCACAAAGCCATCATTCTATATCAGACCTTATCTGTCTTCATCCTCAAGGGAAACCTGCACAACACTTTCAAAAGATGAGCCTGGAAGTTTAAACTCATAACTTTGCTAGACACTACAAATCGTGCTCTCAATAAAGACATTGGATTTATGGCATATTACAACAATGTGTAACCCGCTAGCTCCTTTCATATCCTATGGCTTATACGCTGTGTCTAGACTACATTCCTCTGTCAGCAGAGGGATGTAAATGAGGCACTTCAAAAGTGCAAATGAAGCGGGGATTTAACTATCTCGCACTTCGTTTGCATAATCGCATCATGGCGCTCTTTCGAACAAGAACCATTTGAAAGTAAAACCATGGTCTAAAAGTGAGGAGTACAGGATCTTTTGAAAAAGCCTGCCATTTTTGAAAGAACCCTGTCTAGACCGCAGTTTTACTTTCAAAATGGCGCTTGTTCGAAAGAGTACCATGACGCAATTATGCAAACGAAGTGCAGGATATTTAAATCCCTGCTTCATTTGCACTTTCAAAGTGCCTCATTTACATCCTTCTGCCAACAGAGGGACATAGTCTGCCAACAGAGACAGAGATGCTAATGAGCCACTTCACTTTGAATGCTCCCCTAAAATATGTGCAAATTACTTACACGAAACTGTCTGCTAAATCTTGTATTTAGCTGTGACACTCTGGGCACATACAATTTATTCCGCCCATGGTGGAAGAAATGAGAGAGAACATTGCTGAAGGACCCTCTGAGGTAGGAGGGTCCCAGAGCCAAGGGTGCAGCCCAAGCTCAAACAAAGCTACACTGCCGTTAAACAACTACTTAGCCTGAGCCCCATGAACCTGGATCATCCCATGAGGGCCAGTGGCAGGCAGCAGTGTAGCGAAGGGAGAGGGGAGGGGGCAGTTACCGCCGGGTGCAACGCTAGGGCAAGTGCTGGGAGAATGGCATGAGCAGGTCTGACATGGCCGCAGCTGCTGTGGCAGGGCCAGTCGGTCCCAGACCCGCCCACACCATTCTCTCTGCACTCACCCTAGCATGACGCCCGGGAGCAACTGCCCTCCCCTCCGCTGCCCCTCACTATGCCCCTGGTGGCAGGTGTCGTAACTGCAGTGTGTAGACATACCTATGGGTATCTTTCCCAGACCCGAGGAAGAGTTCTGTGTAGCTGGAAAGCTGGTTTCTCTCACCAATAGAAATTGGTCTATGAAAGGCTATTATCTCACACACCTTGTTTCTCTAATATCCTGTGACTAACACAGCTACAACACTACATACAGCAAGATATTACCTCAGTCCAACTGAAAATAATGAAATGAAAACTATTTTGAAAGAGGGTAGTTCTGTGTTGAATTATCTGTGGTAGAATATTTGTGGGCACCTGATGTAAGAGGATCTTTTAATTATGAAGTCTAACAAGAAGAAATGACCATTAATCCTCCCCAATGTTTTCAAATGAAGCTTATGCAGAAGATTTCAGTGAGTTTTAACAATAAGGGAAGTTTGGAGCACATTTGTTGTTCTATTACTTCAGGACAAAAAATGGTCTGATGCTGAATGCTGAATTTCTTAAATAACCCTCTTTTTTTAATTGTCTTCTAAGTTAAGCCCAATAATCAATTTATTTTAAAGTTCTCAGAAAATGAACTCTGTACTCAGTGAGTAAACAGTTTATAAAGACTCTTTATAAACTATTTATAAATGTAGAGGGGCACTCCAGGGAACAGGTGGAGGGAGGGGGAAGGGCATAACAGAGAATGCAAAAAGGTTTCTTGTAACCATCTATAACACCTTCCATTCATGTACTTAAAACTACCTGTAGAGCATACTATTCACACCTGTAACATGATTTAAACATTTATTAATCAACACTTCACAAGCCATTTAGAAATGCAACCTTAACTATGTCTAAGAAACTTCTGACCATCTGTAAGGCAGTGAGAGAAATAACTCCAGGATTCCCCTACATCCTGTGAAGTACAGAATTAAACACCTCCATTCCTCAAAATCCTTATTAATCAGGTGAAGGGACAGAACAAATAGGTGGGAAAAGCCATCCTTGGCATAGGCATATAGAGAGTCAGGAACCAGTGATTTACACATACCCCTGTCTCATCTGCTGGAGATTACTGGTTGGGGTTGGTGTAGCAGGGAAAGTCTAGCCAGACTCCACTGCCAGGAACTGGATGCCTTGACTTTGATCTTGCCTATTCCCTTCCATTGAAATAGGGCAGCCTGACACTACCGTTCTCCGATTAATGACTGTTAGAAGTGAAGCTGTGTCTTGCTTCCTTCCCCTCTCACCCTCCCTATCTCCGTAAGCCGGGGTGAAAAAGGGAGGGGAAGGAATCCACCGCTTGGAAGGAGGCAGGGAAATACTGGTATATAGCCCCCGTTTCCTCTTGCTTTCTCTTTCTTAAGTAGGCTCATGCTGTGGTATGTAACTTACTTGACCATCACATTTTAGTGCAGTTGTTTCCTAGATCAAGAAATCCCACATGATACCAATACCCATGAGAAGCTGTGATTCCATCCAGTAAAGGAACACTCAGATACATATACACCAACTAATTCAGTGGTGGGCAAGCTGCAGCCCAAGGGCCACATGCGACCCAACAGGGTTCTGTGTGTGGCCCACATGATATTTTGTTTACCGTTGCCCAGGCGCAGGAATTGCCAGATTCTGCTGGTTTCTGCCTGCATAGGTTTTTCCTGACGGTTTAACTGAAGTGACACACATGTGAAGCAAGCGCATGTGAAGTGAGACGTGCGGTGATTGCACGCAACAGCGACAGAGAGCCATGTGCTTCCTCTGCAGCCAATCAAAGTGCTGCTATGGCTCAATCGGCGCACCTCACAAATTCTCAGTAAGCAAGCGCCATTAGCAAAACTACTCTTTTCTGAGAAACCATCTTGGTTATGACAACATTGCAGCCCACTGACATGAAGGAGGCCCACTCTGCAGCTCCCTTATGAGCTGATCTAGTTCATTACAATTGCCCATTGCTGATCTAGTTCATTACAATTAAACGAACCACCTGAAAAGCAAACAGTAGGTGTTGTCTCTGTGATTTGGAACTGATAATCTACAGACTTCAGTAGTTCTGATTAAATGGCAAGTCAGATTCAAATGGACCACATAAAGTGTAAATAAAGCACTGACGGTGCCTCAAAATTAGCTACAACGAGTCATCTTGCCTTATTTTGGAATACTTCTAGGGGTTAATTTAATGATAATATTTATCACTAGAAAGCAAGGAGAAGATAACACATAGCCTTGAGTGCACTCTAGTAATCACTTCATTTTTAATTAAAAAATCAATAATAAATTAGGGCAATTGCTCAATTCTACAAAGGGGCCGATTAAGCTGTGCACTCTGGCTGCTTCACCCCACTGCAGAGCACACTGATTTACTCTGGCAAATCTGGCCCAGAATTTACAAGGACAAACTTTAAAATTTCTGCCTACCAAATGTTAATTAATCTTTTTCTAGCTACAAGATCCACATTGGCATGTACAGTTGGGTAGCTGACTACACCATTATCCCACCTGCATGTTCCATTGTCCATTTGCACACTAAAATATATGTCCCACATGCACAGTTTAGGTCCACTTTGAAAATCTGTCCCATGATTCATGTGTTGGACGGATCTTCATGTGGTGTAAATTTGTGCCATTCCATTACAGCCAGTTGAGCTAAGTGGATTTACAGAAATTGAGAATGAGGCTCGTAATATTCTTGGGCCTAAGATTATGTTTTGAGCCAAGGTCACATACATATGCAGACTCCACACACATCAGCGAGAGTCAAACCTGGGACCATTAGAAACAAAAGCAAAAATCTCTTCTTTCACTTGAGCTAAAGAACTCCTTTGCTTTAACAAAATAGCTAGCTGTAATAGTCACTGGCTCCACTTTAAGCCAGTATACTTCCCACTGGGCATTAAATAGTATACAAGGGTTATGTGGGCAAGAAATCCAGGACTGGGTTAGATGCAGAGGGTTAAGCAATACGATGTTGCTATGCATGTGGTTGGTTTTGAGAAGAAAAGGATTAAAGCAGATATTTAAAACAAAATTTGGTTTTGTATACGGAATGCTGTGTATACAGCAAACAGTCGCTTGTGTAGATCATTTGCAAGATTTCAGAACATCTTATTCTTCCATGCACAAAACTATAGTTGTGCATTACAAATTAAGTTACTATAGAATGAGCTAAAACAATATAAATCACTGTAATAAAAAGTCGATATTCCCATGTCTGCTTTCTAATACTGTGTAACTAACTGTGTACAAAAATATTATATATATATATTCACAAGAGAACAATCCATTGCACAAACACTCTCTCAGAAGTGGTAGCTGAGGAGAAATCTTTGGCAACCCTTTGACATTACTGAGTCTATTAAACATATTTGGCATACAAAATGCTACCTACATGATCTCATGGGAAAAGATGTTAGGAAAAATAAAAAGGAATAGTTCAGTCTGTGTGTTAGCAGATCAAAATATCCATCCTTTGTCGTGTCAACTTCACACTTCACTGTGATCACTGAGTTTGCTGAAATTCTAAAATTGAAGAAACAGAAAGATTCACTCTATTATCACATATGGCCAAATCATCATCATGAAAGAGCAGAAAAGCAAATACCTAATTTTAAAATCTACATCAAGCACTGCAAAGAGATAAATCCCAAATCTATACAGCTCATCCTCATTATAAACAAAACAACAGATGAGCCACAAACCCACTGGTGTCATTAATAGAGAGTGAGACGTTACCTCTGGAAACCAGATATATATAGAAGAGCCTTGCTATTTTAGAATGAAAAAGTTTGCTGTGGAAGGTAACCATTGTGGCTGCCTCTCCACCTCCCGGTCAGTGCAAGACTGTTCTCTCCTGCAGAGAGATTCAAGCTTAAAATGGAACATCACTGGACTCCATCAGGAAGAGCTCCCTCTACTTTATTTCCAGCAGTGTCTTCCTCATGTCCATTCTCACCCTGCCCCTTAGTACTTCTCTGCCTTCTTCTCCCTTCCCAAGGAGTACTGAGAACAAGAAATATATCAGGAAACCTAATTCCAGTAAAGTGAACTTTCTCTATTGAGGTTTGCAAATTCTTCACACAAGTTAAGTATAATGGGCCAGCAGCATTCAGTGACTGCATGTGTGTATGTGAGTGTGTGCGTGCGCGCAGGCATGCGTGCATAGTTGGAATGCTCTGCCAGATCCTAGGGAGGGATTGTGTCTCATGAGATCTGATCTTTTTCCAAACCCAATGATGCACAGGATAATTCCTTGGGCTTGTCTGGGCAATTTTTAACTGGCTCTGTTCCTTGCTCAGAAGGATGGGTAGAGGAAGGAAGGTGAAGATCCCTTAACTAATGCATGAGGGTCAATCTAATCTAACACCTTTCAACATTTCTACTTGCCCATAATGTGTCCTTCCTGTCACTCTATACCCCAGCCCCATTTCCTCAAGAACTATCTCTTGTATTCCATACTATTTCTTCTCTCTGCTGTGATTCATACCTGACTGTGATGAATTCTACTATGTCACACAGTGATTTTACACACCTTGGGGTAGAACCTAGGCATGAAATGATCCATGAAGTACACTTAAGTGTGAGAAATATTACAAAATGTAATAGTTGCCAACAGTTACCAGTAGCTGCCACCATTTTCCTCTATATAAAATGGGAAATAACACTGTAGTAAATTCATAGGATCCATTTGGAAAACACTGTTTTTAATAGTGTCAGTAATGCTAATGGCCATGGTGCAGCTGGCTCCCAGGGGAGAAGGGAATGGTTGACTAAGCAAATAGCACTGAAGGTCTAGGGGATTCTAACAAATGCAGGGAAAGCAGGTGATTGGGAGAAAGGAAGAGCTAAAAAGTGAACATCTGGGCAAATGTCAGTCAGTCAGTTTGGGAAGATAATCCCTTTTATAGGAAGGACAAATGAGTGGTCACCAGCAGCCCCAGATGACGTGGTGGAAATAGGTAACAGAAATCAATTCCTGGATCACATTGGGAAGTGTGTCTAGGATACACATTTCTGGAGGCCCACTCAAGCTTTTTAAGGCACCTCAGAAACTTTTGCATTTTGCAGAACCACTAGAGGTAGGTGGGCACTGGACATCAGGATTCCAGGGCTCTGCTCCCAGCTTGCCTCTGTGGTTCTGAACAAGTCCAGTGACCTCTCTGTGCTTCAGTTTCCCTACACATCACATGGAAATAACACTAAAGACTTTTGTGAGGTTTAATTACTGTTGAACCATTTGGAGAGCTTGAGATCAATGTTGCTATGAAAGTACAAAACATTTGCCTTTATAATTTTAACTTAGAGCAGGAAGGTTGCACTCTCTGACCATCTTGGCTAATAGCTATTGATGGACCTACCTTCCAGAAAATTTTCTAATTCTTTTTTTAACCCAGTTATATTTTTGGCCTTCACAGCATCTCCTGGCAAGGTTGGCTCTATAGCGTGTGAAGTACTTCCTTATATTTGTTTTAAACTTGGTGCTTATTCATTTCACTGGCTTACCCCTAGTTCTTGTGTTCTGTGAAGGGATAAATAATACTTCCTTATTCCTTTTCTGCACACCAGTCATGGTTTTATAGACTTTTTCCATATCCTCCCTTAGTCATCTAGTCTGTAAGAGGAAGAATCTTAAGTCTTTTTAATCTCTCTCTGCTCCATGCCCCTAATCATTTTTTCTTGCCCTTCTCTGTACTTTTTCCAATTCTAATGCATCTTTCATAAACTAGGACAGCCAGAATTGCACACAGCACCAAAGTTTGAAAGTACATACTGGAATTCTGATATTTTCTATCTTATTATTTATCCCTTTTCTAATGGCTACTAACATGGTGTTTGTGAACCTCTGTTCTGTATGCAATGGCAGTCAAAAAAAGCAGAGAACCCCATCCACAATGACTCCCTAGAGCTTCTTTCCTGAATACTAAGAGCTAATTTAGATCCCATCATTTTGTATGGATATGGGATTATGTTTTCCAATGTACATTACAGGTTGCACCACTAAAGTCCGGGATTCTCTGGTCAGGCAACATCCGTGGTCTGGCATGTCCACAGATATTCCAGGATCAGAGAATCCTGTTGCGCTGCAAAGTGGTGGGGGCCTGGGAGCTGAAGTATGACTCTGTTGGGCTGCGAAGGGGGGGAGCCAAGAGCCAGCGTGGCACAATTGGGCTGCAAAGGGGGGAGCAGGGAGTTGACATGTAGTTCAGCTGGGCTGCAGGGACGGGGGGTGGGGAGTGCCAGAAACCAGTGCACGGCTCAGCTGGGCTTCAGGGGTGGAAGTGCCAGGAGCTGGCACATGGCTCAGCTGGGCTGAAGAGGGGCCAGGCGCTCATGTGCGGCTCAGTTGAGCTGCAGGGGGGAGCAGGAAGTCCATGGGGTTGTGGAAGGGATGGCAGCAGGGGGCCTGAAATGATCTCCTCTGGTCCAGAAATATCCCTCATCCAGAACCAGTCAGGTCCCCAGGGTGCGAGATGAGAGAGGTCCAACCTACACTTTGCATTTTTCAGCAGTGAATTTTGTAACAGTAACTCTTCTTAACCAGCTTGGACTTAACCATTTTAAGTAATTTTGTATCATCTGCAAACTCTGCCATCTCAGTGCTTATCCTTTTTCAGGTCGATGCATATAGTGAACAGCAGCAGGCCCAATACAGATTCTTGGAGGACTCCATTGTGAAAACTGACTTTTTATTCATACACTTTGTTTCTTATCTTTAACCAGTTCTGACCCATGAGAGGACTTTCTCCCTTATCCTGTGACTGCTTACTCTGCTTAAGAACATTTGCTCAGATCACATCTCTACTTGGGGGAAGATCGATGCTGCAGCGGTCGATTTTCAGGCATTCAATTTAGTGGGTCTAGTAAAGACCTGCTAACCTGAACACTGAGGGCACCCCTATTGGTGCCGGTAATCCTTGCTGCTGCAAGAGTAAGGACGTTGATGGAAGAGTTTCTTCCATCAACCTCCCACTGTTGGGCCACCCCACAAAATTAATTCAAGATTTGTCAACTCCAGCTATGCAATTCACATAGCTGGAGTTGTGCATCTTTCATTGATTTTCTCCTCTAGTGTAGACCTGGCCTAAAGGCCCTTGCCATAGGCAGAGCTGGCCCGAGGTATTCTGGTGCCCCAGGCACGGGCGTGCGGCACTGCCCCCCGGGCGCATGGCACATGCATGGGCCCGCCCATGGGGAGCGGGCCCACCCCCTTAAGGTGCGCAGTCCCGCCCCCGGGGCGCATGGTGCATGCGCAGCCCAGCTATGGCCGCTGGCACGCAGCCCGGAGCCTGCCCCTAGGGCACACAGCGCAAGCGTGGCCCAGTCCGGCCCGGCTGTCGCTGCTGGCGAGCGTGCCGGGCTGTGTAGGGCCCCGCAGCTGTGGAGGGGAAGGGCACTGCTGGCTGGCGCCGTGGGGATGCGGGCAGGCCGGCACTGTAGGAGCCGGGCACGCAGCACCTGATGACAGCTGTAAGGGACGCCGCGCGACGCTTACAGCTGCCATCAGGCGCCCCCCATCGATTGGCGCTCTGGGCAGCTTCCTGGCTAGCCCATGCCTCTGTCCAGCCCTGGCCAAAGGCTCTGACTGCCAGAAGTTGGGACTTACTGACAGGGAATGGATCACTCACTGACTGTTCATTCCCTCTGAAGCATGTGGCACTGACCGATGCCAGAAGACTGAGGTAGACAGACCATTGGTCTGGCCTAGCGTGTGTGTTTTTATGTTCTTATAACACTCATATTAAATCCAAAACCAGAAAAAATAACAAGTAACAGACCCAATCAGCAACATAGAGGTCCACCATTTTTGTCCCCCAAGTCTCCTACTTCGCTACAAGTGGTTCTAGTTCTGAGTGTACAATGGTGAGAAAACACAGTGAACTGAACATATGTCTCTCATTCTGTAAT
The DNA here is from genome assembly GCF_052426305.1 of Pelodiscus sinensis. Lineage (NCBI taxonomy): Eukaryota > Metazoa > Chordata > Testudines > Trionychidae > Pelodiscus > Pelodiscus sinensis. The sequence goes on from NC_143053.1 coordinate 44,435,509, forward strand.
TCACCACACTGCATCTCCAATGCACCTTAACTGGGTGAATCAACAAAGAGGGATTTTGTTGGCAGAGGACAGACAGGAGGCATTTCTAACCTAATTAGAAGAATGTGCCTGTTTATAGCAACAGACAAATACCCAGACCACTGACTAGTTTAATCTTTCTTGGAGGCAGCTCTAAATAGGCTTCTTGCCATCTCTGTATTCCTGAGTCAAGCTGTGGGAAAGCACACTGTTTATAGTGTACACTCAGTTAAAAGGGCTTTGCGATGAAAAAGGTTTATACTGTTCATATTCTGAACAGAGAGCAGGCTTTATACTTTGTTTAACAAGGAAGAACTGGTTTTTACCGAGTAAAAACTGGTTCAAGTTTCAACCCTTTTCCCTGAACCAAGCCTCCCTTCCTCCCCTTCCCCACCCTACACAGCTGTCTCTGCTGCCTTTCAAGAATCGTCTGTTCTCTCATCTGCAGACTCTCACAAAAGCTCCTTCCTTCTCTATGTTTCCTCACTCCCATCAGTCTTTCATCCTTCACCCACCTTTTAAATTCAAGCTGAGGCACAGTAGTGCCTGTGCAACTCTGTTTTGCTGTTACCTAAACTACATTATGCCTCAGATCATAAAGCCATCGGAACCTAGTACAAAAAGCTGCCACAGTCCATAAGGAATGGGAGGGACTGGTGTGAAGAGAGACTCAGATAACTAAAGTCCCAAGTCTGGAACACCAGTCACCAGTCCTGTGGACATGAAACATTAATAATAGAAGCGAGTTGTTTGGAGTAAGGGAGGGTTGGTAGAAAGGTAGGTTTGTGCCCAGAGGAGTTACTGGATGTATGGAACTTCTTCACTGTAACACATTTTCATAAACTTACAAACCAAGCCTTTGAACTTTCTGGATTTCATCAATGGCTGCTTTACAACTCACCCTGTTTAAATCAATGGCACCAATTGCAGAGGAAATGGAGTCAAAGAAGATAGGATTTTCTGATCCTAGATTCCCACTGTACTGCAATGCTTTCACCAAGGAAGCTGTAATAAGACACACATATAAACATTACAAAGATAATGTGCACATTTAAACTACAGTTAAAATGTGTGTGTGGCCTGATACTTGCCTTTACAATGTGCTAGCAACACGTTGATACTTCTGTTCTTAAAATCCATATATATCTAAAGGAGCAACAACATTAAAGATTTTGCAAAAATGTTTGAAGCATTAACTGAGAATAAGATACCCAAAATAATGTATAAACAAAACAAGCAACATGCTGTAATATATTCAAAGTGTTACCAACAGCTGCCACCAGAGGGAGGCATTCTATAATATTAACAATGTAAAGCTATTGATACAGTAATTTCCCTAGTTTAACATGACACAGTTAAATACAACAGAAGAGTCCTTCATTCCCACTCAGGGTTGCTGGAATAATTTTTATAGTGGGGCTGCTGGGCATCATTGAACCAAACGGCAAACCCTAGATAATGGAAAACACTTCAAGCCAGTGGAGGCTGCAGCAACCCCCATAACCTTAGTTCCAGAACTTATGGTCAGCAGCTTTATTCTCATTTGGAAGTTTCCTTTAACTTGGATCTGTCCTACGGTCATCTGTATCCATTCCACATTATAATTGGTCAGCTAAGAAATTACAACCAGAACCTGATGGATCAAGAATTGGCAGGTCAAATGGAAGAGCAAAATTATTTAGGACCAGTTTGTGCCATGCTAATTTTCCACTGAATTTAATCTCAACAGCACCAACAGGAATTAGCTTTTGGAAAGTAATTTCTGATCTACTGAATACAGCTGAATGATCACTAATATAATTTGACACATCTGCTATGTACATATGGGCTCCATTCTTTCATGGGCCAGAACTCTACCATGTTAAGCAGGGCTGCCAACAGAATTTGCTGGATCAAATCTAAGATCACCTTCCTCATACAAGTAATCCTATTGGTTATAATTGCATGAGTGAGGAGAACATGGCTTTGGCTTCCATTCTGAATATATAAAATGTATATACATACCTGAAGAAGCACAGATACTCCGGTATAGTCAAAGAAAGTCAGACCACTGCAGTCTAATATTAAAGCACATCTCTCATTGGTGCATGGCTGTAACGACAGCTCACCTGTACATTTGACAGAAATATTGCTAAATGTGAAATGCCTATGGAAACCTCCAAAGGAATATTAACATTTCTCTGAAAATAAATGGAAAATACCATGTTGCAAAACTTTATGTTATATAGTGAGAAAATATCAAGCAAGGGAAGGGCTCAGTTCAGGTGCACAGAAAAAAACTGGTGTGAAGCAGTATCACTGGGATAAAAGGATGAAATTAAGAAAGGGGAAATTAGGCTGAATATCTGGGAATGTCTTTCCAAGGAAAATATTAGATAGTAGAATAGTCTCCCTGGGGAAATGGAGAAAGCCTCTGCTCATGAATTTCCAAACGAGTCTGATCAACAGATGCAGGGAATGAGTCTACATTCACAAGGAGGTGGAATGGATCACTTAATAGTTTATGGCCGCTGTGATTAGCAGTTATATAGTGCTGTACATATTCAAATCAACCAATAAACATCAGTCTGAGATTGAAGTCCCAGTCCAGCAAAACCCTTCAGCAATTGTTTGTGTATAGGCTTATTAAGTATGGCTACGCAGGATTAAAAAAAGATGTGGCTGGCCCAGATTGGCTCACTCAGACTCATGTCTGAGGGACTAAAAATTGCTTTGTAGACAACTGGGCCTCTACTAGACACTGAGTTCTGGGACCTTACACCCTTGCAGGGACCTAATGAGCTGAGCCAGGCCAGCCATGGCTCTGCTGCGGAGCTGTCAGCCCTGTATAGACTTACCCTTTGTGCTCCCATTGGAGTCAAACGGATGACACACACATTTAGAACCAAGCACATGTTTAATGGCTTTGTTGGATTACAGACTGAACCAACTATTTTAGGGATTTTGTAATGGAGAAAAGTGGGAAACAAAATATTTATTGATGCCATTCTGTGGATCAATGTTCACTGTAAAACTAGTTTCCATATCTAGCACTCCAGAAAAGATGGAAGTTTGAATATAAAGACAGGTTAAGTTAAATAGTTCTGACAGAATAGATAAAGAGATTTAAAATTCATGAGAGGACTTAAGAAGTTCCAGCATAGTGTGGATTTATATTGGCACTAATTCCATCCTGTGGGTAGTCTAAGACCCACAGGCTTTCGGACTTGTGGCTCCAGGGTTTACTGGCTTATTTAGCTGTATATTCATAAATACATTGCAAAGAAAATAAAGAATTTCAAGAGCAAGCCCCTGCCTGACGCTACAGCTATGGAAACCCAGAGAGGATTTATGACGACTGCCAAGCAGTTTCACTGCTGTCTTTCCTGCAGCACCTTCATTGTTTTCCAAATATACCCTTTATTTAGAAAGAAAATGAGAGATCAGGAAATTTGGAATGGGAAGAGACCTCTTTGAGACTATTTGAGATCTGATTTTCTGCATGGGTAGTGCCTTGCTTAAATAAATGTTAACAGTTCAAAGATCAAGTTCAACAAGATTGTTGAATCTTGATTGCTTTTAATACATACACAATAGAAGCAAAAAAGACAAAATGTTATCAAAGCCAAGAATACCTCTTTGCTATGGGAGCATCACTTAGCTGCTTAGGCCACAACTGAATTTAGCTGTGTGATGTGAAGAAAAGTTACGGTTTATTTTTATTTATTAAACCAATCACACGCCAGACTTTATATATGTGAAGGCAAACAACATATACTACTTAGAGCTAGACTGGGACTGAGGCTGCATAGCAGCACAGGGGAGTGAAGGAGTCAGAATAAGTAAGAATTCCTTTAGTCTTCCTTATCCCCCATATGAGCCACATAGAGGACTGGGCATAGAGCACACATTTACTCCCTTTGGGTACATCTACACTGCATCCCTAGTTCGGACTAGGGATGCAAATGGAGATGACCAAAGTAGTTAATGAAGTGGGGATTTAAATATCCCACGCTTCATTAACATGATCTCGCCGGCGCGCTAGTTCGAATCACAGCTGATTCAAACCAGGAAGTGCACGCCGGGACGCGTTAGTTCGGACTAAAGCCCTTAGCCCGAACTAACGTTACTCCTCATTTTTTGAGCCCTTAGCCTGAACTAACATTACTCCTCATTTTTTGCACACACTTCCTGGTTCGAATCAGCTGTGATTCGAACTAGCGCACCGGCGAGATCATGTTAATGAAGCGCAGGATATTTAAACCCGCTTCATTAACTACTTCGGTCGTCTCCATTTGCATCCCTAGTCCGAACTAGGGATGCAGTGTAGATGTACCCTTTCAGAGTAGCTGAGAAGGGGATGGGTAAGGAGAGGCAGGGCATTGCTGGATCATTGGCTTTGACTCCCTCCCCTGTTCACTAGCTGGCACAACTGAGTGGGCACAGCGATGTCACAATTTGCTGCTGCTACAAAATGCTCCTCAAGTAAAAAGGGATGAGGGAGGAACTGAGGCAGTGATAATGTGCCTTCTTTCCACGGCTCTTCTCGGCATGATACTCAGTGTTTAAAAAACAAAATGCAGACCCAAGGTTAGCAATATAATCACAAACATCCACAACTGCATTCCAGGCACATATCTCTTTGAATAACTTTGAGATTCTTGTTCGTGCTTATTCTAATGCTCCAAGACACTCTGCTGATATGTTGGTTTCCAGAAGTGGGAGTCTCCTTTTTTTTTTCCTACTTGAAATGAACTCCCAAATGAAATTCACTGTTGTGCAGAGATGGAGCACAAGGAGGACTATGCACCATTTAAATCCTCACAACAGGGCTGAAGTATGATCTAAGCAGAACATCTAAGCGGGTCTGGTGATAGCTGTCAGCATGGAGGCAAACTGTACACACTGTGAAGAATCAGTTAAAGCTGCACTTCACACTGAGCTTTTGGAGAAGTACTAGTACTGTACTTTATAGTCTTTACGAGAAGTTCTCACAGTGCTATGCTTTACGGCTGTATCTATGCACGTAGTTGCCCCAAATAAAACATTTTCATACAATATAAACATCATAAACGTAGTTAATAAGGGTTAATAGTTAATAACAGGCAGATAATTGCCCAAATTCAAGTTTTCTTCCATAGGCTAAATGCTAACAAGCTTTTTACAATAGACTTAATATATGAACTCCTTCCATGCTTGAGGTCACCCATAAGAAGTCGAGCCTGAAAGAGGTAACTTTGGGTACCCCATATGAATGTATGCACTATCATCTGGCATTTTATGAGGTGTGGTATGCATTTTAAATCTTACATAAAAACAAACCTTTAGTGTATACCATATGCTGAGGGAAGGTACCACTGGTAATTTCAATCTACATTCTTTGCTTTTATTGCAAATGGCTTTAAAAGTCATAAAGTTTTAATAGAGTTTTAGTCCTTTTGTACTTTTCAGTCTTGTACTCTGAGGTTCCAGTCCTGCAGTGACCTCTGAGTGGACATAGGGGCCCACATGATGCAGAGCTAATTACACAACCAGGGCATACAACTATGCTATTTCCTTATTTTATCTGAAAAGGCTGTCCATTCAATATTTGTATTTCAGTTGAGAGGCTGAAGGAATTCAGGCCACTAGATCAAATCTGGACCAGAGCAGTAATCATTTAACTCACTGTCCTGGGGTGGTTTGCTGAATATGTATACACTGGATCAGAGAGGTGACTGCAGCACTTACAGACATACCCAGGCTAGCTTTGATCTAGCCAGCTTGAATCAAAATAGTAGGGAGCCACTAGCAGTACAGGTGCTCTCTTTGTTATTCCAGCTAGCTTGACCAACTTAGCTCAGGTCTGACTATATGTACTGCCATCACACCTCAGAAGTCCTATCTCAAGAATAAATCTGTCTGCCAGATCCCTTCTTGGCAATCTCAGAAAGGAGGCCAAGAACTAAATGGATGTAGAATGAAATGGGTATTCTCATCTCTACAAGGAGGCTCTCAAAATAAAGTTAACGAAGATGGACAGAGTATTGTGGGGAAAATGGCACTGTTGGTCCTCGTGCAATGTTAGCTCATTAATTACTTGCATAACAGAGTAGAGAACATGCTTATACAATTTGAAAATGACACAAGCTGGAAGGAGTTGGAAGCACTTTGGAGGAGAGGTTTAAAATTCAAAATGACAAATAGGAGAAGTGGTCTGAATTCAATAAAGACAAGTAACAAAGTACATCACTTATGAAGAAAAATCAAATGCGCAATTGCAAAATGAGGAATAACTGGCTAGCTGGCAGTATGGTTGTGATGGATAGGAGTAGTGCTGGCTAGCACCCGGTGACTAAGGGGTTAAACTCAGGTAGCTAGCAAGGTTGTTGGCAGGGGACCAGAAGAACCAATGGGGATACAGTGCGGAAATTTATATAAGATACCCTGCCTGCTTTCTTTGTGTGAGGAAGTTAAGCCAGGAGTCCAGAGACACAGAATGATTTAAACTCAGGCAGGACTATCATACCTCCAAGGAATTTGGGGCATGGAAGTGGACTGAACCAGGAAGGGATCATGAATAAATAAGGGGAAAATGTGATTTGGTCATGATCAGAGTATTTTTCTTTATTTTAGTTGTTTGGTTTAAACATCTCTGTGTGAATCCATGCCTTCTCTTCCTCATTGACTTCCTAAGGCTATGTCTACACTACAAAGTTAATTCGAATTAACAGACGTTAGTTTGAATTAACTTTGATAGGCGCTACACTAGCAAACCGCTAGTTCGAACTTAATTTGAACTAGCGGAGTGCTTAATTCGAACTAGGTAAACCTCATTCCACGAGGACTAACGCCTAGTTCGAATTAACTAGTTCGAAATAAGGGCTGTGTAGCCACTTAATTCGAACTAGTGGGAGGCTAGCCCTCCCCAGCTTTCCCTGGTGGCCACTCTGGGCACCACCAGGGAAACTCTTCTGCCCCCCTCCCGGCCCCGGAGCCCTTAAAGGGGCACGGGCTGGCTACAGTGCCCGTGACAGGTGCAAGCCTGCCAGCACCCAGCCAGCAGACCCTGCACCTGGCACGGCTCGAGCCAGCCACCCGCTGCCACCCAGTCCTCCGCCTCTTCCCGGGACAAGGCTGGCGGCTCCCGGGAGCCTGCCCAGGTCCGCAAGAGGCGGGCGCCCGCATGGTCTAGTGCAGACATCGTGGACCTCATCCACGATCTCCACACTAGGCACAGGAAAGTGGCCATCTAGGGCAGAATAGCTGCCAGCCTGGCCACCCAGGAGCAGGTGTGCATGAAAATCAAGGTGGTCCCTGGAGTGGATGGACCGAAGACAATGACACTAGGGACCCTGGAGGGGATGGACCCAAGACAATGACCAAGCCATTTGTCTTGTGCCATCCATCTCCAGCCTTCCACAAACAGAGGCCAGGGACACCATTTCTACCCTCTGGCTAATAGCACTCCATAGACCCAACCTCCATGACTTTATCTCACTTCTCTTTAAACTCTGTTCTAGTTCTAGCCTTCACAGCCTCCTGCAGCAATGAGTTCCACAGGTTGACTATTTGCTTTGTGAAGAAGAACTTTCTGTTATTAGTTTGAAGCCTGCTACCTATTCATTTCATTTGGTGTCCTCTAGTCCTTCTATTATGGGAACTAATAAAAAACTTTTCTTTATGCACCCTCTCCACACCACTCGTGCTTTTATAGACCTCTATTATATCCCCCCTCAGTCTCCTGTTTTCTAAGCTGAGAAGTCCCAATCTCTTTAGCCTCTCTTCATATGGGACCTGTTCCAAACCCCTGATCATTTTAGTTGCCTTCCCTTCTCCCACCCTCTCTCTTCCCCTCTCCCACCTCCTTTTCCCAGTCTCCCCAAGTTTTGTTCAATAAAGAGAGTTCCTATTTTCAATAAAGAGAGTGTCCTTTATTTTGTACATCAGGAAGGGGGGCTAGAGAGGGGTAAGTGGAAGGAGGTGAGGGAGGAATGGGGTACGAGCCCCCGATGGGGAGGACTGGGGTGGCTCTGAGGGCTCCTCGGGGTGGAAGCTCTTCTGCAGCCCCCAGATTGACCCCCCTTCCCGGATGGCAGCATGCGGCAAGTGCAGCCGGGCTGATGGCCGAGTGCTGTGATGTGCTGAGTGTGGGCACTCAGGGCACTCCAAGTCAGGACTGCTTTGCTGTCCCTCATCGAGTTAGACAAATGAGCGGGGAACCCCTGAGAACTGTCTGTCCAGGGTGGGGGGTCGGGTCCCTTTAAGCACAGCCCTCGGCTAGCCTGAGACAGCAGCTCCACTCTCTAAGTCCTAATCTGATGCCCTGCCGGCACTGCTTCCGGCCATCCTTAACCCCGGTTCAGGGTCCACTCAGTGTGGACATGCTAGTTTGAATTAGCAAAACGCTAATTCGAACTAGTTTTTAGGTCTAGATGCACTAGTTCAAATTAGCTTAGTTCGAATTAACTAATTCGAATTAAGTTAGTTCGAATTAGTGCTGTAGTGTAGACATACCCTAAGAGTTGTTCCCAGAGATTTTCTCTGGGTTTTAATTTATTTTACTTAGTTGCTCTGTAACACCTAGCAATCAAGTATATCTTTTGTTTTGTTAATAAAAATCACTTTTTTAAGGTGATGATTTCATTCTGGTTTCTTGGTGTGCCTGCCTAATATGAGCTACCAGAGACTACAGCTTGTTTCTTTTCTTCTTTCAAGCTCTTTTGGGGCAAAAGAGCTTGGGGCACCCCCTGGGGAAGGAAGTTCAGTGTTCCCTCTTGTTTTTTAGGGTGAAATCACTTGATGGTGGCAGCTTTGGGGTTTTTTTACTCAGAGCCAGTGCAACTGTGACTCTGGGGAGTATATTGAGGGCAAAGCCTATAGAGGTATTTAAGATCTTTGCAGGCCCTCACTTTGGTACTTGGAGTGCCAGAGTGGGGAACAGCCCTGACAACTGCGGACAAGGATCTGGGACTGAATACTAGTCATCAATATGCTGTAGCTGCAAAAAAAAAAAAACGGTTAGTATGATTCCAGGGTATATTAACAGGAGCATTGTATGGAAGACACAGAAGGTACATGTCCTGCTCTGCTTGGTTCTGGTGAGGCTCCAGCTTGAGCAGTGTGCAATTCTGAGCACCAGATTTAAGATGTGGGATAAATTGGAAAGAGTTCAGAGGAGAGCAACAATAAAGATAAAAAGGTTTAGAAAACCTGACCTATGATAAAAGATTAGAGAGAGAGAGAAAGAATGCTTTGTTTTGAGAAGACTGAAGGAAACCCAGTAACAGTCTTCCAATATGTTAAGGGCTGTTATGAGAGGATGGTGACCAATTGTCCTCCATACCCATTGAAGGGAGGATAAGAAGGGCTTAATTTCCAGTAAGTGAGATTTTTTTCCGCTAATATCCAAACTGTAAGGGTCAATAAGCTCAGATATAGTCTCCCAAGGGAGACTGTGGAGTCACCATCATTGGAAACTCTTAACACCAAGTTGGACAAATACGTGCCAAAGGTGGTCTAGATCAGGATCTCTCAAAATTCATTGCACCATGAGCTTTCTCACAACAAAAATTACTATGCAATCCCTGGAGGGATGAATGAAGCCAGCACCCACCAGGCTCCACTGCCCTAGGTAGAAAGGCCAAAACGTGAAACACATGGGTTTAAACCCTAGGGTTTCCATCCCAGACAGGGGCCTATAACCTGAATTTCTCCTCCCAGGACTGAAGTTTGAGGGCATCAACTTCATCCCGAGACAGGGGAGCTTGGGCTTCAGCTTTGGTCCCAGCGAGTCTAAGCCAGTCCTGGAGACTCCATTAAAACAAGTTCATGACCCCTTGAGAACTGCTAGTCTAGATTTATTTGGCCCTGTGACAGTACAAGAGGTTGGATTTGATAATCTCGCAAGGTGTAAATTCCTATGATTCTTTGCTTTCCTTGCTGAGTGTCTAATGCATGAACATTCATTTAGAAGTAAATCAGAAATTTGGAACCATCCGATCCTCTTGAATGCCTCTCTTATTTTCAGCTGGTATCTTAAATGACAAACTTACCATGACAATTTCCATTGGATAGTGGATTGAGCAACGTGTTCTGCTCACACTGAAACAAAAGCAATGAACAATATAAGTAATGGAGTTGGGGGTAAATGATAGTGTCTCATGCCTTCTTCATCAGATTCCTTATTCAGAAACAGAACTAAGAGCTCAGAAGTAAATATCAAAATTGTCTTTTTGTGACAATGTTGTGTCTCTATTGTATCTGTAGAATAAAGGAAGCAAGCAATTGCCAATTATCTCAACCTGTTTTCGAATGCAGCTCACTTTCACCTTTTGAGCCAACCACCAATGTGAATTTGAGCCAATGACCAACCAGATGTATTATTTTAATTACTCCTCCAAATATGCTAAGCAGAGCTGGTCAAAAGACAGGAACATTTTTGAACATTTTCAACATTTCAAAGTTGTTTCCATTTCACAAGGTTCAAAATAGACCTTTTTTTAAAAAAATTATCCACAATTTTTTCAATTTTTACTGAAACCATTTTCTCTAAATTCTTTATTTACCAATAATGCACTTTATTTATTCAAAAAGTTTTATATCAACAAAACTGTTGGTAATATATATATCACTGCAAATTTCACAATAGAATAATCGACCATGTTGGTAACTTTTTGAAAAAAGTTTTGATTTTTAAAAAGGCCAATTTTCTACAAAAAAAATGTGCAAAACATTTCAATTAATTCCAGTGTTAAACTCTTTCTAATACAGAGAAAGGACTAAATCCCTGTACCAGGGAACTTCTAAACTAATTTCAGAAACAAATCAAATTAATTTATTTCTATGTAGGTACTAGCTGAGCTCACAATTGTTATGCAGAACCTTCCCAGGAATAAAAGAAAAAGCATAAGTTACATTAGAACTCTCTCCCTCCGGAATAGGTATGAATGCATAAATTGAAATAGCAGGATGCCCCTGATGACACTCCCTAGAGCCATAGTTACAGTCATTTTTTTAATGTTCTATTTATTTCTCCCCAAAATACCAACAGTGCAGAAAATTAAGCAGAACTATGACTTTAGGGCCTGATTCTGAACAGTTTTCCAAACCCAAATCCCCATTGATTCCAATAGAGTTGATTCTGGTTTACAGCAGTGAGAGACGAGAACTGAGAGTTCAGTTGCCAGAGCTGTTGAGCACCTGAAGCAGCCATTGAGTATAGCTGAAGAGGTAGATAATCATTCCTTTCGAAAAGGAGGCCTTTACATTTTGATCCAAAATTCACTAACGTTAATGGAAGTCATCCCATGGACTTTGGATTGGTGCATTAGGTCTCACAATGACAAATACAGAGATATTATTTCAAAAATAATAATAGGAAGGAATAAATAAATAAATTTAATCTCTTGAATCTTAGACTTGATTTTCATTCCATGGAAAACAACTAATTTATGTTATAACCTAATTTGCTACAGTATAATCTAATTAAGTATTGTGAGAGCTTCAGAAGGAAGGCACAAGAGAAATGCAAGTTGGTATCATCATTGTCACAATTACTAATGCATGCAATAGAACCTACCTTGTTTATATCATCACATGGCTGGATGCTTGCACTATCCTGGATTATCCTTAATAGATCATGATGGAACTTCTTGGCATTCAGAAATACTAATGGGTTATTCACTGAAACTATCTTTACCTGTTGTAAAGATTCCTTTGGGATGAAATAAACAAAAGGCTTAGTTCCTCAAGATTTAAATAAAGGAAATTTCTCTACAAACCCTACATAATACCAAACAATAATCTCATGAGAAAATTCTGAATTACCATGGTGCTTTAACAGATTACAAATGTGATCAGGAAACTGAGGAGGAAATAAGTAAAATTAAAAGAGCATTTTAAGGTGAAGACACAAACAAGTCAGATCATTTCCTGAGGATCACCTGAAAATTTTCTACCCAACAGATAAAATTACTGAGCTTTTAGTGCAGCTAAAGCTGAGCTACTCTGAAGCAAAGGTGAATCATCTGTGAACTGCAGAAGCCATTTCTGATCTTCCCAATATCACCCTTGACCAGAGGAATAAAGCTAAACTACTCTTGTGCTAGGCAGAATAACGCAACAAGCCAGCTCCAAGTTACCCAAAATAATATGAGCTTGTTTGTGCCTCCCAGACACATCTCTAATAGTATGATAAAAAGCTTCATTATAGGGCTGCTATTGCATGATTCTATCTAGGACTTGTGTAACCCACACACCTATTGTGGTTACTCAGCAATGCAAGTGGTACCTAGAACACAGCAACAGCTGAGACCAAGAGACCTCTACATCATGGGATGTGAGCCAGCTGACTTTTAGTTCAGAGGGTAGAGGCACCTATACTCAGCTCCAGAGCTCCCAGGTTCAAATCTGCCCAGTGGCAGTTGCACATGCAAGAACTCTCCTTTCAGGAAACAACTGATGAGAGATCACTATAGAAGTGGAGAAAGGAGTACAGCCTGCACAGTGCTCTGTCTTTATTCTCACACATAGAACATTTTGGCAGAAGTGAGTCGCCTCCTACAGATAGCCTTAGATTCTCATTTCATTTGTTTCAAAACAAACAAAGAAACAAGAGTAATCATGGCAAACACCATATTTCTGTCTTGAGTTGATAGACATGAAATAGAATGTGTTTAGCAACTGTATATTTTTTTAGATCATGGGGGGGAAGTTATGAAAAAATGTCAATAGAGCTGGATAAAAAGGAAAACAAAGCAACCACACTATACACAGTAATTAAGAAAGTCTGCCTCATGTTTTCACAGAATTTGGACATGCCAACAGCACTGCCAGAAGGCCCTGGAAACAACCTATAAGTGCTCCAAAAATATTTTCACCCCACGAAAAGGTATCTTTTCAACAAAGGTAACCAAGAATTTGGAGACACAACAGATCAATGTATTGCCAGACTGTACAAAATGGCTGACTTGTGCAATTACTAAATCTTGAAAGATTTAACTTGTGCTAGGTTAGTAATTGGAACAATAGATGCAGGAACTGGAAGGAGGATGCTCAGAGAGCCTACTCCAAAACTCTAGCAAGAGACACAGATGTGAAAAGCTAGTGGATAAACTTCCAGGAAATTGCAGAGGTAAGCAGAGCTAACACAAATCCACCAAGTAGCAGAGGGAAAGCATGAAACTACAATGAAAATACACAGCACATTCCCAGTAAACCTTGGAGCAAATAGCAATGGACCTCTTCACTGCAAACCACACAAACTCTCTAGTTCCTGTAGACTACTTTTCAGACCTCTGGGAATGAGTCAAATTGTCAGACACTACTGCAGCAAACAGCGTCACAGACTAAGCCTTGAAGCATTTCACATTTCAGCAGGCATGGTATTCCAAATTGTGTTGTTTCAGACAACTAGTTCACTTTACTTGCAGAGTGTTTGTGCAATTTACCCAGGAATGGGAATTCAGTCATATTATTTCAGTTATATCACTTCACCACCAGACCAGAGCCAACTGAACAGCCAACCTGAAAGATCATTTAAAAATACTAACACATCAGTAAAGAAAGCTTCAGAAAGCAAAAAACAGGGAAAGGCATTCTTGAATGGAGAAACACTCCCACAGGTGGCTTTAATAGTAGCCCAGTACAATGCTTGATGTTCAAACACTTAACCTGGTTCCTATCCTGGCTGCAGAAGTAATATACAAAGCGGAAGAGAGGCCTGCAAAAGCCAAAACCTACTGTGACTGAGAAGCTAATGCCCTGTATTTCTTGTGCAGCAATAAGTTACAGGGCTGCTACTAGAAGATCAGGCCTCTGTTTCAGATATGCCAACTACAGAGCTTCTTTCTCAGAGAGACACCAAAGATGAGCTTCCAAAAGATCCTTTCATGTTTTCCCAGGGGAGGTTGAGCTTAGCTTAAATAAGGAGAGGTTACTTACCTTACAGGAAAGTTCTTCAAGATGTTTTGCCCCATGGGTGCTCCACCACAGAATGTGCAAGTGCCCAGGCGCTTTTGGCCAGACACAGCAAACAGGGCATAATAGGGAGGCACAGGCCTACTGCCAGTCAGTTCTTTCTGGACTACAAAGCCTAACAGTTCAGAAGGAGGTGAAACACCAAGGGAAAAAACAGCTTGAAGGACTCAAGTTACTATAACATCTTCTGCTTCATCCTTATGAGTGCCCTATCATAGGAGACTCCCAAGTAGTAACTCAGTGAGGAAGAGGGTGCAGAGGAGTAATTCCTGGTCAGTTTGAAAGACTGTATCACCAAAGGCAGTATCACCTCTGGAAGCAGGTAAGATGTCATAGTGTTCAGCAAAGGTAGGGATAGAAAAATCAACAACTGTCTGCTATGGGAATATCTTTCAGAAGGGCTATAGATGGTACTCTAGTAGAATTTACTGTCACTCCAGGAGGGACATTCTCTCGCCTGCATTCTCATAACAGGTCCAGATGCAACCTGATACCCCCTTAGACTGTTAGTCTGGAAATTAGGTGGCCATTCATCCGAGCAACACAAACAATCTAAGAGAGATGTGGAGTGGATTAGTCCTGTTCAGATACATGGCAAAAGCCTTCCTGAAATCCAAAGAATGAATGCTTGATACTTCTCTGGAGGCAAGAGTTTTTTGGGTAGAAAACTAGTAGCTCAATTTCCTGATTAAAGAGATTTTGGGGAGCAAATGAAGATGGTGCATAATATAACCATGTTGTTATATAAGGTGGGTGTATGGTAGGTCTGTTATGCTTGAAAGCTACTGAGGAACCATGCTCTCAGATTCAGGAAGGAGGAGTTTGGATGAACAACAGTCCTGGACTCTGTCATAGGACTTCTGAGAGAAGATGAAGAGAAGAGAACCTCTGAGTAGTCGACGAGGTTTGAGTATCAAACCTGCCTCAGCCAAGCAAAGTTACGATAACTCTTACTCCTTCTCAATGCACCTTGAGAAAGTGGACTGTGCAGTGTGTGAAGAAATACTTCCTTTTGTTTGTTTTAAAACTGCTGTCCGTTAATTTCATTTGGTGAGCTCTAGTGCTTATGTTAAAGGAAAGAGTAAATAATTTTTCCTTGTGTACTTTCTTCACATCAGTCATGAATTTTTAGACCTTTATCATAACTCCCCTTGGTCTCTTTTCCAAGCTGTCCCAGTCTTATTCGTCTCTCCACATACTGCAGCCATTACATACCCCTAATCATTTTTGTTGCCCTTTTCTGAACCTTTTCCAATTCCAATATATGATTTTTTAAATGAGGTGACCACATTTGCATGCAGTATTCATACCAAACCATAGATTTAAAGAGAGACAATAAGATATTTTCTTCTTGTTATATATCACTTTCTTAATAATTCCCAACATTTTGTTTGCCTTTTGATTGCCATTGCACATGGAGTAGATGCTTTCAAATAGCTATCTACAATTACTCCAAGATCTCTCTCTCGAGTGGTAATAGCTAATTTAGACCTAATTAGTTTATTGCTACCAGTGTTGACGTGTAGGTCAGAAGAGCAAGGCATGGGTCTTCCTGCCATAGGATTATCTTGGATGCCTCTACAATTCTCTCAGCCTCTGCATTCACTTTTCGGTAATGTGGATTGCTAGCAATATGATCAAAATCATATTTCATTTGGAATTACTTAAATTCTGCTGCAGTGAATTGTGTACTGATTTCCATCACTAGCTGTTCAGGAATACCAAAACGAGCAAAAATGTACATCAGTTTCTCAATAACACTTCAACATGCCATGTCTTTTAAGGACACTACTTTCATATACCAGGAAAGTGAGTTCACTATGACCAAGAAAGGATGTCTTCTCTGTTAGTTTTGCAATGTTCACATGCAAATACCTTATTCTTTATGCCCTCGCTGATGCTCAACCTTCACACTAATGGGGTCCCATCATGAAATTTAGTTAATCCTTGATAATGTTCGTGGATGAGTTTAAGGATTTCTCCTCTGATTTCATTTGGAATTACAATTCAATCACTTTTAATCATGAGACCACTGGACTCATATAATTGTCCACATACTCCAAAGCAGTCTCTTACCATTTCTGTAGTGTACCTGACCTGATCTAAAGAAGAGCTCTGTGTAATCTAAAAAGTTTCTCTCTCTCTTACCAACAGAAGTTGGTCCAATTAAAAGATATTACCTTACCCACAATATCTCCATAGTGTCCCTTAAACACTTGCGCTACGTCTAGACTGCCCCCTCTTGTGCAAAAAATAGGCAAATGAGGCAAAGCATGGAATACCGCCACACCTCATTTGCATAATTAATGAGGCTCCATTTTTGCGCAAGAGCCATTCTGCCACTTATTTTCAGGCAGAACGGCTCTTGCGCAAAAACAGAGCCTAATTAATTATGCAAATGAGCAGGGCTCGACAAATCATTGAATCTACTCGCCCATGGAGAGTAGATTTTAGCCGGTCACCACGTTCACCGGTGGCACGCGCATGCACAATGCGGGTCTTGCACATGCGCAGTGCGGGGCTGGCGAGCAGATTTCGCCACCATTTGTCAAGCCCTGCAAGAGGCACGGCGATATTCCACACTTTGCCTCATTTTCACTTATTTTGTGCAAGAAGGGGCAGTCTAGATGTCACTTTGGATTGGCCAGCCCAGATGTAACCGATCTAATTTTTTTTTTTTAGGTTTTTCAAGTTTCTCCTGATTTTTGTTCTGCTGTTTGATTAGTTCTGACAGTTTTGTTATCTGCATAGCTGTGTCTAAGGACTAGGTCTGTCTTCAACTTTAGCGGCTGTGAAAAAGTCTTGTCGGTGAATATAATAATCAAATTGTTTCTGCTTTTTTATGTTTTGCAGACCCAAAATTAGAATTTTTAGTCAACACGTGGAGCACTCTTATAAAACATTCAGCCCCTTCCTTTCTGAATTATCTGCTGAAAACATGCTCTTTCATAAGCCACTCTTCTCTGAGCTTTAAAGTATGCAAACATAGTTAAAACTTCTCACAATCATCTTTATGATAGTCTTAGTAAAGATAAAAGGTCTAAAGATTTGTTCTGCCTGCTTCTCAGTATAAATGAAAAACCATATCTCAGTGTCTTTAGTTTTCTTGTGGAGCCTGTTTGCAACGGAAAATCTTGCAAAATGTTGTTTCCATTTGACAATTCTGTACATTTAGCAAAATTGAAGTTTTCTTAGGCATTGAAGAGCGGTATGTTAAGATTGCTCCTGAAAGTTTTTCTTCCTTCTGAAGAAATCTTTGTTGCTGCTTTACTTCTGTTTCTGTTCTCTTCAGTACTAATTTACTCATGACACCATGCCATGTATTTCTTGTACTCACTAGGTTGCTGGGCTGCTACTAGCATGTCAGGTTTCTATATCAGATAAGAACTGACTACAGAACATCCCTCTCAGAGAGATACACCAGTGATGTTTCTTTATAAGAGACTTTAATTAATGCTTTCCCCAGGATGGCTGAGGTTAGTTTAAATAAGGTGTACTACACACAGCACCATCTAGTGGCCCAATACTATAATACACCTTAGCCTTTCACTACAGCTGAAATCCCTCCCAGTCCAAGAACTACCAACCAGGTGAACCCATCAAGATTAAACTTTTCCTCAGAGTGTGGTTGAGGGGAACTGAGACACATTCAGATCTGGTTTAGTTCTAGCTACATTCTGGAGGCACTTCAAAATATGATCTTTATCATTCTGAGAAAAACTGAGCTCCTTTACTATGTACTCTTCCCAAGAAGGAAAGAAGACTATTTGAAGCAGCCTTTTCATTACATTCCTGAGGACATCCACAGCTGTGGTGTGTATTAATCCACATCCCCTACATTTTGGCAAGAGTTTGATCTTAATAGCACCTATGATGTGACACGCTTCACAAAGTAGCATTCTCTCAATCTTTTCTGTACTGAAGTGTCTGTTCACTTATTGCCAGGATAACCCCTATGAATTCACAGCGCCTTGATAGCTTGACAGATTATTACATTTGCATATATTCATGTTTAGGTATCCTTTTCATCTCAAAGTTGTCATTTTGAAGGGGAGCCTGGAAAACTCCAGCATTCAACACATTTAAAAACTCACTGTAAACAACTGCAACCCAGCAGTTCTAAATTAAGTTAAAAGGCATGTCCCAAGGCAGTTTACTTAATCTTGAAAATGTTCTTCCTCTTTGTTTTCTATAATAAACTCTTGAGAAATATGCTTCCTTACTAAAGTTTTATTCCTTCCACCATGTATGTATGCTAGTTTGTTATTGTATGTTCTCAGGCATTGATCTTTCTTGCTGATTTAGGAAAAGAGAGAGCTAAAGCAGGAACTTGGAGAAGAGAGAGAAGGATTTTTTTAAAATATTTGGCAAGAGATGGATCCAATTTTGGGTCATATAACTAACAAACTTCATTTAACTTTTCTTAATGTTGAAATTTGATCTAATAATCAGCAACTGGGATAGTCCTCAAAACATTGTTTTTCATTAGTGTTTTAGAATTCTCCCCCTCTCTCCATTGTTTTCGGTCTTGTCACTCAAAATGTCTCAGTGTGCCAAACAGTAAATTCTCTTGGGCAAACTCTCAACTTTTGAGTCCAAGATTCAAGACGTAATGCAGATGTCAAAAAAGAATGATTTGCATGGGAGAGGTTCACAAATGAGGTAATAACTGGCAAGCATGTTGCTAACCACACTATTAAGAAGACTGGATGGACAGATACGTGAAATATCATGTGGATGCAGAAGGAAAGGCTTCACTGAGATGCAGAAAGGTTTATTAGATAGCGCATTAGACTAGGAATCAGGAGAGCTGGGTTCTGTTTCTCACACATTCACTGTTTTGCTGTCCAATTGTGGGTAAGTCACTGATCCCATAGGTAGGGCCCTATGAAATTCACAATCCATTTTGGTCATTTTCACGGTCATAGGATTTTTTAAAATTGTAAACTTTATGGTTTCAGGCATTTAAAGCTGAAATTTAATGGTGTTGTAGGACAGTTGGGGCATGGGTCACAAGATTATTGTAGGGGGCTGGGTCTATTGCTACCCTTACTTCTGTGTTGCTGAAGGTAGTGGTGTTACCTTCAGAGCTGGGTAGCTGGAGAGCAGCAGTTGCTGGCTGGGGGAAGCTCAGCTCTGAAGATAGAGCCACTGCCACCAGCAGCACAGAAAAACGGCATTTTATGACAATGCCACCCTTACTTGTATGCGGTTGCTGAAGGGACACTGCCTTCAGAGCTGGAACAATAGCTGGTCTCTGGCTGCCTACCTCTTAAGGCAACACAGAAATTAGGGTGGCAATACTGCAACCCTCCTGTAACTCCCTTTTGGGTCAGAATCCCCAATTTGAGAAATGCTAGTCCCCTGTGAAATGTGTATAGTGTAGGGTAAACGCACACAAAAGACCAGATTCCACAGTCCATGATGAGTTTTTCATGGTTGTGAATTTGGTAGGGCCCTACTGATACGTGCTGAAACTGGGAATGCAAGGGATGCTGCTGCACCATCTGGCTTGAAGTGGTCTCCCTTATGGCTTCAGGCATTTAAAGCTGACATTTCATTGTGTTGTAGGACGGTTGGGGCAGGGGTCACAAGATTATTGTAGGGGGCTGGGTCTATTGCTACCCTTACTTCTATGTTGCTGAAGATGGCAGTGTTGCCTTCAGAGCTGGGCAGCTGGAGAGCAGCAGTTGCTGGCTGGGGGAAGCTTAGCTGTACTTTTTTTATACAGGCTTTATTGTTTGGTTCAATTGCTCTAGGCATGAATACTATACAAATTGCTCCAGCACCCTTGATTAAATCTCTCTTTCTCCTCTACCTTTTAACCTGTCTTTTTGACTGATCGGAGCAGGGGATTTCTGATTATGCATGTGTAGAGTGTCTGACACAATGGGCGCTGATGTCACCTGGTAATACCAAGTAATCATAACTTTAAAGGAAATAAGCAAAATGAATTGCAATATGTGATTGGGAGTGTAAAATACAGATGAAAATGCAAGTTCAGAAACAAGTCCCTTAAGGTAGGATCATCTCATCTGCTTCTCAAGGGGATCCTGACCATGGTGATCCTGGCTGAAAGGTCTTAAAGGGATCTATGCCATCTCCAAGTTGCCTGCCTCGTTTTCCCCACCACGTGTGGGTGCACTATGAGAAGTCAGGTTCTGGATGAGCTGAGAGGACAGAAGAATGGCTGGGAAGGGTGTCAAAGACTGGTAGAGAAATAAGGAAATCATGTGGAAGGAAAGACACAGGTTGTATCTATTTGGAAACCAATGGGACTCAAGACAGCTTCTTCCATGAGAGGCAAAGTCCAACAAAAGCATGAAGATGAACATCCATAAATTGAAATTCACTGAATTTTATGTCCATGAAACCAAAGACAACACAACTGTTGACTATAACCCTTAATTTTTATATAACCTTTATATTGTGCATACACAACTGAAAAAAAACATAAAAGACCCAAAGCACAACATTCCTATGCCCTGTATTTCCCTTGATCCTAGAAATAGTCATGTAATTGTAATTTTTGAGTGTACTTAGTCTTATAACAATCTATGGGAGATGAAAAGCTGAAGATTAATAAGGGATAGAGGAGCAGAGGAAGGTACACTTACACAATCACCTTCTGTTTTGAATTTACATTCCACTTCTTTGATACTTTTCATACTCACTGTCCTTGCTCTGTAATTAATACATGGAGAAAAGATGTGAAGCAGATCATCAGTAATGTTGACTATGGGTAAGTAGAGATACAACTCTAAACTATTGCAAGACAGGCAGTTACTGAGAAAATATATCCTTTAAGTGTACAAATGCTAGACAGCTAAATAGGCTTAGGTTGATTATGTAGCCTCTTTAAATTCTGAAAAGTTGTTGTCGTATGTTACTTTCAGAATTCTGTAGCTTTATTTTTCAATTTAAAGTATGAAAAATGGGACTCTTTTGTAAAGTAATATTAACCTTTAATTATGTTAATGCTACTCCTGTTACAACTCTGATACTATATTCATAGGCGTTGACTTCTTGAGTGCTCCAGGGAGGGACTATCCATGGAAAAATATTGTGGGGGCTCAGCACTCCCTGACAGACTTTTCCTCTCCCTCCCCACAGTGTCCTTCTGCCCACTGTGAATCAGCTTTTAAGCATGAGGCACATTGGGGAGTGGGAGGAAAGGGAGCAGGATGAGACAGGGGAGAGGGCAGAATAGGGCAGGGAGGGGCAGAGCAGGGGTGGGGCAATGCATCAGGAGGGTGCCCCAGCTGCCGGGAAGTAGAAAGGGTGGGGGAGCAAGGAGCAGATGGGATGGGAACAGCAGCTTCCAGTGCTCAGGCACTGCTCTGCAGTGTGGTGGGCTGGCGGCTGCCTGAGAGAGCCTAACTGAGGAAGTGGCCCCCTCCCACCAAACAGAGCTGTGGAATGCACCAGAGGGGTAGGTGCCATGGGAAGACAGAGAACCTACCCCCACAAGCAACAGGAGGCAGGAAGAGTGCAGTGGCCCTGGGCTGGGCATGGGGGGAGTTAGTGAGGCGATGGGACACACGACTTCCTCTTTAAACTGAGACACCCTAGTAAGAGGAGGCACCAGTTAATCTTCAGGGAAGGGGGCGGGGAGATGTGGAGCGGGGGCCAAAAGAGGCATGGTGGGGGCACAGCTTTGGGGGAAGTGGTGGAGTGGGGTCAGGGACTGGGACAGAATGCGGGCAGGACATCCACCCCCTGGCAAATCACAAACTCAGCACTTGCAAATGTATTTATTATTTGTATCATTGTATCACCCAAAGACCTCAATCAGAATTTGGGATTTTTTTTGTACTGGTCACTGTACAAACACAGAGTGAGACACTTTCCCTGACCTATACCTGTAACCTATGCCTACACTGAATGCTAGGGGCTTGTTTCCCAGCTCCTGTACACATATTCACTGTAGCCCTCATCTAGTTTCAGACACATCTGTGCTCAGTACAGCCCAGCTGTGTCTCTGCTGCTGCTACCCATACTCATGCTCGCTCATTAAGAGCTAGCACAAGCATGTGTACACAAAGAGCTCACCATTCTAACTCATATGGTAGACAGAGCCCTCAGTAGAGTTACGTAATATGTGGCCCACTTCTTGAAAAGAAAAAGGAATGACTTACTGCTCAGCACTGGACTTAGTTACTCTACATTTGCCTGCAAAATATGAACACGAGGAAAGAGAAAAAAATATTGGCCTGGAAAATTAAAGTTTCTACAGAGATGTGGGTTTTAAAAGTTCATTATATTCTGAATGGCTTTTGCTTGCTATCTGCAAAACTGTTTTTGTCATACCTTTGTGAGACAAAATACAAACATTTCAATAGTGATCTCAATCCATGGAAACCAGGAGAAATCAGAGGGGAGACTGGATAAGACTTGGAAATGTCAATTGCCCTGTTCTGTGTGGCTCTTTTAACACTTTGCTGTATTTAACTTATTTTGATATACAAAACCATGTTCCCTCTATGCTGCTGAGTTCTGTATTAACATTTCAGGATCTTATGCCTTTCATCATCCTTATTACAAGATAACCACATGAGACTCGATTCAAAATCAGCTGAATGACACCATTTATTTCTATTAGTATTGGTTCAGATATGTGGTCAATCTTTGGACCAAATGCTCAGGATTCTTTTCATAACTACAATTTTTTATTAGTTATAAAAATGAGATTTCATTATTTAACACAGTGAATTGCACACCTATACTTAGTGTGGAGCAACACATGTCACATTGATTTGTTTCTAGAACATTTTAAGAACAAATGATGTCTCACCTTTGGAAGCGAAAAATCACTATAACTATAGTGCAGACAACTCCATATAATAGTCCCACGTTAGCAGCAAAGCATACTGTAAATACATAGGTACTAACCCATATGCTCTTCAAGGAAGGAAACAAAAGACACAATTAGTTTAAGCTGTCCACAGAACTATAAAACTGAATAAATATGTTTAAAGTGCAAGCAGAGGTTCCCAGCAAGAGGCTTATATTAGAATGATAACTAGAGATAGTAGTCAGGAATCTATGAACTGGCAAATGACGAATACTGAATTATCCATGAAAATTGTACCTTTCCCTCAGAAATAGTATGTGATCTGACACGAACAAGTTTAGTGATCATGGAAATCCACTTCTGAAGCTCTTACAATGACACATATTGCTGAAATGAACTGAATGGGCTGCTATATTCAACACCCTAGTGACATAAAAAACTGAGTATCGGGGGGCACTTACGGCACTCTCTATTAGCCTCGTTTAGCATGGACACTCTAATTGACAAGAGTTTTTTCCCCCCCTTTTTCCCTTCCCATTCCCTATTTTTCTTTATTTGTACCTATGGACCCCTTGCTGCACTCAGCTGAAGAAGTGTGTTGTGCCCACAAAAGCTCATGACACTAACTACATTTTGTGTTAGTCTCTAAAGTGCTGCAGGACTATTCATTGGTTTTTTTGTTTGTTTTTACAGTAGCAATGTTATTCAGGCTGAATTCAACTTAGTGAAGGCTCAATAAATTTCATTTTCCAAGTTGGCAAGTTAGTGACCACTTGTCCACTGCAAACATTTAAAAAACTGGTCTCCTTTATGCAATGCCAGATGCAGTACAAACCAGGGAATGTATTTCATAGTGTAGTAGGAAAGAAAATATAAGCAAACACTTTTCCAACTCTATAACTGCTCTAACAATCAGCAAAATGCATAAACATGATTGCTCCTAATAATTAAAGGTAATTTGTAACTTTTGACAAAGTTTACTCATTAAGAGCAAGAGATTGATCACATTACTTATTGTCATGTTACCAGATTTTAAGGGGAACAGCCAGATCACTGCTGCACCCATGCGGAGGGTTGCCCCAAAAGTTGGTGCAAAGGGGGCTGTGCAAGGTGTCAAATGAAAGCTTATCTTATACTGATTCTATATATGCTATTCATGTAATTGTATAATGTCTGTGTGTGAAGTTATAAGCATGTATTCTGTGTGGATACTGAATATTTCTCCGTATGTGGTTGAGCAGTGGGCGAAGAAGCTCAGCCTATGGACATGCTAATGAGCAAGTCTCCATGAAACAATAGCTCTCTATAGGGTAAGGACACACCTCAAGAATGGTGACAGGGAACACAGGGATAGGCCACTGGCCAGGTGACCTGCTGCAGCCAAAAAGAGACGAGGAAGGAGGTATATAGGGGCCATGTGGCATCCTCCATTTTGGGCTCAGCTCAGCATCCCAGATGCAGGATTGCAGGGATCAACGAGCTGGAAAGAGCTGTGGACCCATCCTGACTTAGGATGTACACCAAGGACTTTTAAGCCAGCAGTTATAACACCTCTGCTGCTAGCCTGCATTGAGAACTGGGAGATTCAATGCATGTAACATATGATACTTTAATAACCTTACTCTCATGCTTTTCTTTCTTTTAGTAATAAACCTTTAGATTTTAGATTCTAAAGGATTGGCTCAGCATGATTTGTAGGTAAGATCCAGAGTGTAAATTGACCTGGGATCTGTGGTTGGTGTCTTGGAACTGGACAGAACTTGTTCAGGGAAAGTGAAATTGGGTTCTAAAACCCCGCACCTGTGTCTGAGACCCGGGGCCATCTGGGGCCTGGATATTGCTTGGGTGTCAGAGAGGTTTTGCTCATGAGGCTTCTGACTGGCTAGGCAGGCAGCTGAAGCGCTCTGTGGGACTGGTTTGTGGCCTATTTGGGAAGGTCTCCAGTCTGGGGGCTATAGAGAGCCCCGAATATGAGCAATTCGCCCTGAGCAGACGCCCTCAGCTGTGCCCAGACCCGGCCTGGTCCGTCACACTTAGTAAAGGCCAAATTTTTCAGCCAGGCCTTTCAATAACCTCCAATTAAGCACAAACATACTGAAGATTCACAGGTATAAACATACTTTAAAAAAATCCTACATTGGTACTAAGTACATAAGAACAGCCATATTGGGTCAGACCAAAGGTCCATCTGGCACAATATTCTGTCTTCCAACAGTACCCAATGCCAGGTACCCCAGAGGGAATAGACAGAAAAGGCAATCAACAAGTGATCCCTCCCCATCACCCATTTTCAGCCTCTGAAAACAGAGGGTAGGGACACCATTCCTACACATCCTAGGTAATAAGCATTAGTGAATTTATCTAGTTCTTTTTTGAACCCTGTTAAAGTTCTGGTCTTCACAACATCCTCTGGCAAGGAGTTCCAGAGGTTGACTGTGCATTGTGTGAAGAAATACTTCCTTTTGTTGGTTTTAAACCTGCTACCTATTAATTTCATTTGATGATCCCTAACTCTTATGTTATGGGAGCAAGTAAATCACTTTTCCTAATTCACTTTCTCCATACAAATCATTTTGTAAACCTCTATCTTATCCCTCCTTAGTCTCCTCTTTTCTATGCTGAAAATTCCCAGTCTTTTTAATCTGCAGGGAATAAGAAGGTTTCTTTAAGCCCAAGAGTTAACAGGGATTAGAAAAGATAGCCTGTGGAGAAGGACAAACTCCAGGCAAGAAGTGCCAAGAGAACAGGAAGGCAGATCCCCAGCGTGGAAGAACTGTGATAACTTTTGGACTGGGATGAAATAAACTTTAAAAAGAGGACTGATATGCAGGGAGGAGGGTAGGAGAAAGTGCTGGGCAGTAACAGCGGAGCCAGCAGGCTCGTTATGGAGCTCCAATTAAACACTGCAGAACAGACCTTGTTAAGAAGAACTGAAGTCTACCTAATTGTGGGGTGAAGGAGAACTGGAAGGCTAATTATGCCATTAGGGAGGAAGTCAAGAGGGAGAGAGAGATTGATCTTCCTTGCTTGCCTCCGGGAATGAAGGCTTCCTACATCTGTGAGAAAGGTACACAAGGGTGGTGGGAATCAACACTGTAAATAAACTGCACCTAGTGTTTTATCAGCACAATGGTCCCTGAAAGGTTTGTGGCCTTGAGCAGAGGCAGGAACAAGTGGACCTGCCACACATGGGATTTTAGCCAGCACAAGGGTTTGGAAGCTCAGACAATAAAGGAGACCCTGTAATCGTGGGTAAAGCAGTAAGAAGAAATTCAGAAGACCCTGTAGAATTTCAAACTATCCCACCAACCTGGTTTTGCTTACCTGGCAGACAGTCAGAGCAACAGAAAGCCCTGAAAGATTTCATAAAGAAATGAGCCAACATCGGTTCCTATGGAAGGCAGTGGGCCCTGTGGTGAGGGATGGCACCTGGACAGGGGTCTAGGACTACATAAGATCAGCTCTGCAGAGGACCCTGATGCATTCCTGGGCACTGGAGATTGGATAGCTATGGGTGCAAGTTGGCATAGGGCAACCTGGGCCTCAAGGCTAGCTCCCTAGCTGTCAGGGAAAGCCCAAATGGCCTATATGGCTCTGAATGAGGAGCAGGCAAGGAATTATTAGGTGATGAGCACAGCCATTCTGGATCAGGTAGGTCTGTCCACTGAAAAGTACTGCCAAGAGTTCTGATCCACAAGGTAGAGTGGAGGTTTACAGCCACATTCACCCAAGATTTGATGGACTGGGCTACCCACTGGTTTAGATCAGACACCCAAACAGTGCGAGGTGGAAATAATGCATTATCTAGTGCCAGGACAGTTCCTTAAAGGCCTGCCCAGGAACTTATGGATCAGGCAGCATCAACCAGGTATGGCAGATATGGCTGTGAAACTGACTGAGTTACAGAGGCAGACTTTCTCAGGAAAGGGGGATGACCATAGAAGGATCTAGAGCTTGGGAGGAAGACTGTAGAACTCACAGCAGGAAGGGGCCTAGAAGGGAAGGAGGAAGAGCCCCAAGGAGTTCTGATACATGCTATTAGCAAGGCCAATAGGGACACACAATAAGGTACTGCCTGTACATAGATTGTGGTTTTGCTGAGTGAAGGAAGAAATTCCAGAGGAGCCTTGTGAATATGGCCTCAGCTTTCTCCCTTGTTCAAAGGGGAGCTGATAAAGCCTCACTGGATGATTTGGTAGCAGGTATTCCCATGTACACATTCTGTATTTATAAGACACTGCCCTATGGCTCAGATACCCCGGGAGATCTTGGAGAGATTTTGTTGGAAGTCAGCAATTGAGGGTGGGGGAGAATAGGAATTAAGGAAGACCCAACTCCTTAGCAGAGGTCTTAGTAGAAGACTGATGGAGTCCCCTGCAATACCATGCCAAGGAGAAGAAACCCAGGCACAGTTTGGAGGGTTGGGAGAACCCGAGCTTCTGAGTGGTCAGAGGGATAAAGGATACAACCTTGATCCTTTGCCAGATACAAAGGTGGAAAATAAGAAGAGCAATCTCCAGGGGGCCCACGGTGTGAGGACTTGTGGGCTCAGATGGAGCCAAAGGGGTCTCCTCCTCCCAAAAAAGTATGATTTCTGTGAGTGGAGAATGAGTTGACCCCATGAGGGTGACCAGATGATCAACTTAGGAACAGGGAGAGAAATTGTTAAGAAGAGCTGTGACCAACTGTGGTGGAGGTCAGCTGGAAGGCTAATTAAGTTACTAGGCAGAGGATACAAAAAGGAATGCAGGAGAGGAGGAGGAGACAGAGACTGTTCTTGCTTGCCTCAGAAGGAGAATGTTACTCATCCTGTGGAGCAACAGGTTCTTCAAGATGCGTGTCCCTGTGGCTGCTCCACCTGTAAGAGTGGCAGTGCCCCCAGAACCTGCAATCAGAGACCTTCAAAAGCTGCGCCCATTGGACCATTCATGCGCATTTCCTCCTCTCATGTTCTGCACTGGACATAGATCTAGTGCAGTGTAATCCGACCACTCCCAGTTCCCTCTCTGCCACAAAGCATGTGTTTTTGGCTCCAAAGAAGAGAGGAGGAGGGTGGGTACTGGGGTATCCATAGAAACATACATCTCAAAGAACTGAAGGCTCCCCAAGTCTGTAAGAGTAAGGCTGTATGGTTACATGGGTGGGGGAATCAACCTCATAAATACACTGCATTGGATGTTTTATCAGCACAAAGGTCTCTGAGCTGATTGTGGACTTGAGTTGAGGCAGAATCAGAGACAACTCAGACCTACTGATAGTGGGGTGGGGGGGAAAAGTTAAGAGTTCTGCTGCCTTCGGAATAGCTGGAGTCAACCCTCCCTTATCCTCAATCTCCCCTCCCAGAAAGCAGCAGCCCCTTCGTGCAGTTCCCAGGTGTTGCTCCTGCCTCTCCCCATGGGTCACAGATTGCTAGCTCTGGCGGCTGCTGTGCAGAGAGGGAGTCCAGCCACACCATGTGACTGAATGGGGCTGGCAAACCCTGGCAGAAATCTGGGAGGGACACACAACACTGCATGCCCCACCCCAAAGGAAAACTTCACAAGTTTCAAGTTTAAAACACTTTGTGCAGAACTTAATAAAGTGGACCCCAGAAAGGGTATGGTGTGAGTATCTCAACTGTGCGGACTTTTTAAAGGGGCTAAGTGAAAGGGAAATGGAGGCAGCAGAGTCATAGTGGCCACTACATGCTCTATGACAGTTGATTACTACACATTTTACAAGATTTTTTAAATTGTAGTGTGTACTAAAACAACGACATTTAAATGTGACAGTCCCCATGCTATGTTCCAATGGACTTCTGTGGTTGACAGAAAATTTTAATTGTCATTCATGCCAGAAACTCACATGGGAGTGGAAGCAAGCTCCAGACCAGGAATACAAACCACAGACTTAAAATGAAAACAAGAGTATGTATTAAGTGAATAAATGCACTGACTCTTTCTCCTGGGGGCTCTCAAAGAATATTGGTACAGTTGAGGGAATTTGAGCAAAGTGTGGCATTCAGTTTATATAAAGTCTGAAAGAAGAATGGAAATGAGTTTACAGAATCAGGGATATATATATTTTTCTCCGGAGCTGAATGTATCTTTGATTAATTTCTGTTCAAGCTTATAGAGAAAATAGTGTATACTATAATCACACAATGTCATTTCTCTTCTAGAAGATGGCTGATGCCAAAGCAGTTATTTCAGAAATGCCAGATGCAATTCAGTACTTTGGATCTAACAATGGAAGTTGTTACCTGAGCAAATACTTCAGGATTTGGCCCTAAATTGTCAATTATAAATCACATTTTATACAGCTACACTTTACACAATGTGAAATGTTATAATCCGTTGCTGAGCAAAACATTTTTCTTCCAACTCTTAAAAGTTCCAAACTACAACAAAAGAATCTGATGTCTTTCTTTGGTGACACTTCCTTTGATCAAATAGCAAAGAGGTAACTTATTTTTTAAAACAAAAAACTGATGAAACAAAAAACTGACCCATCATAAAATGAAATGTTACAAATCATTGTGCATGGATTTATACAGACTATCACCACGAAAATTGTCAAAACCGGTTAATCAGCGTGTCATTTTAGAGAATGGGTTTTTTTTCCTGTTTACCAGGTTGCTCTTATTACACATGAAAATGCAAATCCAGAAAGTCTGAACTTTAAATACAAACTGAATCCAACTAAACTCATTCCGCCAATGCTTAATCTATCCCGATCTTCAGACCAAACCACTTGCACTTCAACTTGTAAATTTTTGCTGAGCCCCAATGTTACCACATCATTAACATCTCACCACACCTACGACAGCTACAAAAGTCTTCACATGTTTCAAGTAGCTCACACCCTTATAAATTGTAGGCCTTGATCTTAATTTGTTCATTCAAGACTTTTCAACCTGTAGTTTTACCCAGAGATTACTATTTCAGCTCTGGACGTCAGAGACCCTCATTAATCTAAACATTTACTAGACAAATGGAAACAGAACAAGGTTTCAGCTATCTATAAAAGTATTAGCAGGGATATGATGGAAATGAAATTGAGAGAATCTCATTCTAAGGTAAATAGTTGCATTATAACATGACTAAGATCCACTGGTAGGACAGTGCAAGTGAAACACACTGGTACTGTCCTGCACGTGCTCCGAGGAGAGAATGTTTTAGATTCTAGAGCTGACACGGGTGAAAGAAAAAGAGGAGGAGGGGAAACCAGGTAATCCAAGCAAAGCCTGTGCTTGGAAATACAAAATCAAAAATTGTTAAGCACTGTGAGCCTAAATTATTTTTATTATCTAGATAATGCAGGTCTCTTAAATACTGGGTCCTAATGCTACATTAGTATCCAGTATTATCCCTTCCCCCCAGCAATGACTGTCTGGGTCCACAGACTGCAAAATCTTCAGAAGGGGACCACTATCTATTTCTCTGTTAGTACAAAACCAATTACAGTGGGGCCCAGTCTTGACTCAGGATTTTGGCACCAAGGCAACACTAGGTAATAAATAATTAAGATACTTTAAATGTCTTTCTCTGCTAATGATGTCAGTGGATTCTCTGAATCTTTTTGCCAGGCTCTTTATTTGACAGGAAGTCAATAAACTGACAACACAATCTCCTGCCACTGAAGAGCTTACAGAGCTAGAGAAGGCTAAAAGACAGCAGAAGGAATGAAAGTGGCATCTGATTTCAGGAAAGTTGGGGAATGCATGAAGAACCCTCCTTTGACAGACTGACATTCTTTATCTTAGTTGTAGTAAGAGACACACAAGGTTGGATGTTTAAAGTATAAAGGTTTATGTCTATCTCTCTAATATCTCTCTCAAAGTGGCTTGCCAAAGAAATCTTTGATGTTTCTCTGTTTTCTTTGTTGAACCTTGCAACAGCCCATAAATGTCCAGCAGAATATTAATAAACTTGCTTTTCTAAGAATCTGGGTGCTACCCAGACAAGCAAAGTGCTCACTCATGGCCAACATAATCCTTGGAAAGAGTGATTGACATGAGAAAGGATGATTGCTTTGGCTCATCCATTCCAACCTTGTGTGTGTCTCACTACAACTAAGATAAAGAATGTTGGTTTGATCACTATCTGGTGGTTGGATTTCAGGGACTGTAAAGCTGTCCTTTTGGTGGTGGAGGGATTGTGGTGAATGTGATGTTGGTTAAGAATTTCACAATTTTCTTCCTGAAGCAAATGTAATGACCAAGAACATAGTTTCATCCGTTCTTTGCTGTCCAATCAGAATATTATTTTTTCTTATGACTGTTGATGGGAACATGGTAATTGTGAGTGGTATTGTAATTGTTATGAAAGAATTCTTTGAGGCTGAGCCAGCAGAAAAAGTCTTCTAATTTTCCACATGCTGGTATGGAATGAGGTGCTCTGGTAACACAAACATTCAGTTCCTTGGAGAGAATAGATAATTCAGTTTCAATTAGGTGTGGTATTGATAAATTGATGATATTCCAGTGTCATCTAGCATCAATGCAGTTCGTACTGGTGCCAAAATTCCTCAGGCAGTTGGTGTTCTGTGGTTTGTGGAGTAATTTTAGTTGGCTCAGCTTTTTGTTACTGTGTGGAATGGCTGTTGTCAGGGTGGTTTTTTAATCATTGTCTGGGATTTCTTGCCTGATTTCCAGGTACATTTCCTGATTTATTTCCTTCCAGTATGTGGGAACATGAGAAGATTTCTTGTTCAATCTTCCAGAGTATGTGAGGTGCAGTAAATGGTTCCTCAGTTTTTCCTGAAATTCATCTGGAGAGCTGTTCAGCATCTTTGGAGTTCTATGTAGCAGTCAGAGGGTTATAAATGGTGAGACCTGTGAGAATGTTTTGTTTCCTGCATTTGCTCAAGAAGGATGTGACTTACGTTTTGCTTCCTTTCCCCCCCCCCAAGGTGTGGTGTTTTCATTTCACACCGCAGAATCTGATATTTTCCATTGCTTTATGCAGTGTTGCTGTAGCCATGTTAGTCTCAGGACTTGTTTATTTGTGCTCCCTGATATGGGGGAGAGGATACAAAGTAAAGGAAAACCCATGACCCCCACCCGTGTATTGCCTCTGGGAGGAACTTCAAGCTCTACCTCTCTGAACCAGGACAGCCAATCCCATCAACTGCTGGGGGGCTGGATCCACAGGAGCAGGAAGTACACACCTCTAAGCCTCTCCCCAAAGCTCATGGGCACCTCCGCAGGAGCTGTGCAGGGGGCAGGCAACACCCCTACCTCTGGTTGAGCAGAGGCTAGAGAACCTGTTCCCGATGCCTCCCGCAGCAACCCCCTTGCCATCCATCCAGTCCAGGCCCTCTGTGCTCTCTCCGCCCCACCAGAGATACTGGGGAGAGGGGGAGATGTTGTCCCTCTCCCGCTTTGCCTTCCCCTGACTCATTCAACTGTTCTCCCTGGCAGCTGGGCCCTGGCAAGGAGCAGGACAGAGCCACTTCTCATGCTAGCTGAAGGTGGCCAGTCCAGAGCACTTACTCTGTAGAGTGCAGCAGCTTCCTGTGAGACAGCCTGGCAGGGGAGGCAATGGCAGCCCACCCCCTCTGCTCCTCGCTCAAGCCTGGCTACCAGGGGCAGGGGCCAAGCAAGAGGGAAACATGCCGGGTACGGGCTTTAGCTTGCTCTGCCCCTGTCCCTGACAGCCAGGATTAGGCAGGGAGCATAGAGCAGTGGTCACACTCAGCTGGCATGAGAAGAAGCTGGTCCCAGACCATTTGCTCCCTGCCCAGGACCAGTTACCAGGGACAGAGCCGAACGTGCTAGGTTCAGGCATGGTGGGAGAAGGACAGAATCCTCTCCCTCAATAAATACATAAGCAGAGCAGAAATCAGGGGGGCACTTGATCCCACATGCACACCCTCCCTCATGTGTCACTGGTAATATTCTTTATTGGACCCATTTCTCCTGGTGACAGAAACAA
Organism: Pelodiscus sinensis; assembly: GCF_052426305.1. Classification (NCBI taxonomy): domain Eukaryota; kingdom Metazoa; phylum Chordata; order Testudines; family Trionychidae; genus Pelodiscus; species Pelodiscus sinensis. Next base: position 44,468,176 of record NC_143053.1, read on the forward strand.
GCTTTTAACCTTCATTCATAGATCAGGTTTTCTAAAACCTTTTAATATCCTTCTTGCTCTCCTCTGGACTCTCGCCACATTGTTCCCATACTCCCAGAACTGGACACAGTATACCAACTGAGACCTCATCAGTACCAAGTACCAAGGGACAATTACCTCTCATGTCTTCTACAAGACACATTTATTAATTCATACCAGAACAATATTAGCCTTTCTGACAAATGCAAAACATTGTTGATTCATGTTCAATTTGTGATCTACTGAAAACCTTTCTAGAAATTCTACATCTAGCCAGTTATTCCCCATTTTGTAGGTGGGCATGTATTTTTCCTTCAGAAGTAAAGTACTTTGTACTTGTCTTTATTAAATTTCAATTTGTTGATTTCAGATCGATTCTCCAATTTGTCAACGTTGTTTTGAATTATAATCATGCCCCCTAAGTGCCGACAACCTCTCCCATGTTGTTGTAATGTGCAAATGTTAAAAGTTTCACCCGATTGTCCAAGTCATGAATGAAAACATTGAATAGTACTGGACCCAGGACTGACTCCTATCTGCCCCACTTGATAAGTCCTCCCAGTGTTACAGTAAACCATTGATAAATACACTTTCAGTACAGCCTTTCAATCATTTCTGCACCTATATTACATTAACTTCATCTAGATTATATTTCCCTAGATTACTTACGAGAATTTCATGTGGAACTGTAACAAAAGCTTTATTAAAAATCAAGATATACCATGTCTCCTGCTTTGCCGTGGCCAAATACTGTCAAAGAAGAAAATTAGCTGGCATGATCTGCTTTTGACAAGTCAATGCTGGCTATGTCTTACAACCCTATTACCCGCTAGATCAGGCCCGGGTAAAATACAGCCCGTGGGCCGAATCCGGCCCGCCAACCCACTGGATCCAACCCACGGAGGCAGCAGGGAGCCCCAGGCAGGCTCCCTAGCTTGCCCCACAGCCCAGTTTCTGTTTTGAAACTGAAGGAGAGGTGGGAAGTTTTAGGAGCCACCCCACCACCAGCACATTCCCACTGGCGGGTTTCTGGCAGAAACCAGACAATGGGAGCTGCTTGTTAGAACAACAGGCTGCTAAGAAGACTCATGCCCTGTCTCCTGGGCTCAGGGTATGTCTACACTACCCTCCTAGTTCGAACTAGGAGGGTAATGTATGCATACCGCACTTGCTAATGAAGCCCGGGATTTGAATTTCCCGGGCTTCATTAGCATAAGCGGGGAGCCGCCATTTTTAAATCCCCGCTGCTTCGAACCCCGTGTAGCGCGGCTACACGGGGCTCGAACTAGGTAGTTCGGACTAGGGTGCCTATTCCGAACTACCGGTACACCTCGTTTCACGAGGAGTAACGGTAGTTCGGAATAGGACCCTAGTCCGAACTACCTAGTTCGAGCCCCGTGTAGCCGCGCTACACGGGGTTCGAAGCAGCGGGGATTTAAAAATGGCGGCTCCCCGCTTATGCTAATGAAGCCCGGGAAATTCAAATCCCGGGCTTCATTAGTAAGTGCGGTATGCATACATTACCCTCCTAGTTCGAACTAGGAGGGTAGTGTAGACATACCCTCAGTGATTCATGAAGTACATGTAGGGTTACCAGGTGTCCAGTATTGACGCACACAGTCCGGTATTTCTGCCTCCTGTCCAGTAAAAAAATTCAGAAAATACCAGACACCTAAAAAATGTCCGGTATTTTCTGATTTTTTTTCCCTGCCAGGAGGAGAAAATACCGGACACATGGCAACCCTACCACACACAAAAAATGGGCCCAGTCCCCACACCTATCTTCCCCCTCCCCAGACCCATTGCTTACCTGGTTCCACAGGGAAGCTGTCTTCTGGGTCGATCAGGAAAACAAGATGGCCACCGGCAAAAAGCTTCAAAGGCTTTTCTTAAAGGGACCATGCTATTTTTTTCTTAACTCTCAGGATCTTTTTTTTTTTTTTTTTTTTTTTTTTTGGTTCAACAACTTTGGTATCTCCCTTTTTTCCCCCACCCTCAACAGAATTTTTTCCTGGTGGTTTTTTATGGGGGGAGGCGGTGTTCAGTATTTTTAGTTAAACCATCTGGCAACCCTAAGCACATGGCCAGGCAGGCTGGCTGGCTGGCAAACCTTTTAAGTGCTGCAGGCAGGCGAGTTTGGCAGCTGACAAGTAAGTCTCTTGGCCACAGCCTGCTTCTGGCACCCCAGCTCTTTCCTGCCCCAACTCTCTGTCCTCTCCCCCATCTCAACATACCCAAACTCTCAGTCCCCCTCTTACACCCATACTCCCTCCCAGATCTGGCACCTCAATCTCCTGCCCCAGAACACAATCCCCTCTTACCCTAGGTCATACCCTAAATCCCTGTACTCCAGTTCCCTGCCCTACGTCACAACTACCTGCTTCATCCCAACTCCTTCACAGACTCCAGTCTCCCTCCTGTACCCCAGTCCCTTACCCCAAGCTCCCGTCTGCACCCAACCTCCATTCCAGACCCTGCATCTCCATTAACATCATGGAAGAGAACAGCCCTCGTCCACTTTACAAAATCTTGGAGTGGCCTCTCACCAAAAATTATTGCCCACCCCTGCACTACGTGCTTACAAACTGATCGTTTAGTAATTTGTGACAGTATCTTTCCAGGTATCAAAGTTAGTGTGACCTGCCTATAATTGTCCAGCGTCCTTTAGTTCCCCTGTTTGAGAAACACCAAGCTCATAATTTGACATAACATCTGATGTTCTATTTCCAGACACTGCAGTTACCAAACCAATGAGCATAACAAACTTGACTTCTATGTTACAGGATACTCACCCTTTGAAATGTTCTTTATTCACCCACATTCCAAAAGGACAGTTGCTAATAATTTATAAATGTTTTTAATTTAGTTTCTATCTTCAATATACTTAAAAACCTAGGCAATAGAATGTTTTCATGTCTATTATACTGCCAATTGCTGCTGGGATCCAATACATTCCAAAATCAGCACTAATTGTAGCCTCTCATATTACCTAGTCTTGCTGGGTCTCCTCAAACAGTTCTGTTCCCTAAGATCAACACTCCCATTTACAAAAGAAGACAGTCATTCCATTTGAATTATATGCTTTATCATTTCATTATAAAGGCTGACCAGAGATGATGATACAGATCACAAAAATAAATTATTGTTCTAATATATTCAACAAGATAGAGTCCAGAGATGGAATCAGCGTGGGAATTCTACTGTCCATTACACAAGCCTTCTTGGTTACTTTAGGCACTAACAGAACTTCTGACAAGCCTGGCACTGGAATAACCTTGGGTACATCTACACTGCAACACTAGTTCGTAATAACTATTGCTATTCTGAAATAACTTAGTCCGCGTCTACACAGCAGGCAGTTATTTTGAAATAGTGTCAAAATACTGTCAAGATGGAGGACTTCTTACTCCAACTCCTGTAACTTCATTGTACGAGGAGTAAAGGAAGTCAGAGGAAGAGTGATCTACTTTGAAATAAGTGCTGTGCAGACACTCCCAATTGCGAAATAAGCTATTTCTAAATAAGCTACGCAATTGATGTAGCTCAATTTCCATAGCTTATTTTGAGTTAAGCCCTGTGGTGCAGATGCACCTCTACATTATTCTCCTAGGAGACTTCAACACCTATACTGACAATACTGCCATCTAACTGGCTGATGTCTATATTGGTAAACTTGAGATTCTCCAAGGTAGATTCCAGGCATATTCATACAGCTGAATACCCTCTTGATTTTATCTTAACATTAGTGATAGAAAACTTGGGTGTAATAACCAGGCTTCCAGCCCTGTCTGACCCATGCTTCACAGAATCGTAGGACTAGACGGGACTTCAAGAGGTCATCTTGTCCAGTCCCCTGCACTCATGACAGGACATATGTATTATCTAGGCCACTCCTGACAGGTGTTGGTCTAACTTTCTCTTAAAAATCTCCAGTTCCATCTTAAAACAGGTATCAAGGATTCCTAGCCTTCCCATGTGGAGATAGAATCAACCAGACTAGTTTGCCTCTGAAGGCGTATCAGTCAGCTGAGCTTCCAGAATATCCTAGTAGAAAACACCATCTATTCATTAGAATAATGTGTTGATGTAATAGTTATAGTTTCTTACCAACTGGCATGAATTTATTTGTCCAGAAATACAGCCTGTCTCCATGTCAACCATGCATATCATTTGGGATCTCTTGAAACCAGCAGCAAGTGTGTAAAGGACAGACTAGAATATAGGTGATACAACACAGACCCAAAAGTTTACCACTTGCAGCACACAATTTATGGAAGACTACACTATAAATCTGTGGATGAGACCCAGAGTTCCTCCTCCTCTTTTAGATCTGAAAATCATCACCCAGCTTAACTGTCCCTAAAAGTTATGAGTCTAGACTTTTAATGCAACTCTTTGAAGTGTCCCTGCTATGCCACCTGCTATGAAGAGATCCTATTTCACTGAAGAGACCAAAGGAATCTAAGATGGTCTCCCGTAAACTGAACTGAAGGATGCAACCATCAACCCTCCTTAACAGAATTATATACAGACTGCAAACAGGCTTTAACATGTCAAGAGTTGTCCAAACCAGTAATTATAATATAGAGTCTTGCAAGGAATTGCAGGTACACCACCAGGCAAAGATACTTAATGGTTTCCTCAAGAGGCAAATTTCCAGGCCCTCCTGAAACGTGATAATAAAACCAACACTGAACAAATCACTCCCACCATCATTACCACTCGACTGGATCTCAGCCATATTTGCCTTGAATATTGATATGGATCCTTTGCTGTAAATGCTAGTTATCCTGTTCGGTCTTCTATTAGGATAAGAATCTGCATTACTTTTGGTTTAACCAATCTACTCCATTACACATTCGTTGCTATGGAGTGTTTTATTTTAATCAAACTAAATCTGTTTTATTCTGCCTATAGTAAAGCACCTACCATATATGATACTATTTTTCTCTTGACTAAGCTCTATGAAATATCATTAGAAACACATAATGTATATTTCCACATATTTTATACTTTTATTTCTCTGTATCCTATAGAGTATTCATTCCATGTATCAGGGTAGAATACCAGAATTTTTGTACACTTCCAAATCAGCAAACTGTGTTAACCAACCAGCCCAGGGATTTGTATGCATACAAAACTGGACATTCTAAATCCACACTAATTAACCGGGTTTGACTGCATAATTGTTTTGTCTTAAATTATGCTGTATCCTTAACATTTGCCAAAATTCCATTCCTGTTTCTTATAAAGGCAACTAAAATTTCAAATGGTGCTATTTTGTGATTGAGAAAATAAGCTGGCAGAATATTAAAAAAACTGACTTGCACTGGCACAAAGCAGTTCTCAGCCCCAAGCAGTATTAAGGTTTGTTTAGCAAGTATGTGTTTAAGCCACTGTCTGGAAAACATCCTTTGGTTTAATTGCACTTACCCAATCTATTTTATCCACATTCCAATATTTTTTTAAATCACGGAACTGCATTAGCATTCCCTTTAGACCCACAACAATGATACTTGCTAGAACACACTGCAAAAGAAGAAAAAGGAAAAAAAGTTATTAGTAAAGTGCTAGGTAGTAAAACTTGCATTCTCCCAAATTAGTATTTGATATTATAACTTAATTCTAGAAATACCAAGGTAAATATTTTAAAAATGTCATGAGTACAGGCACCAGACCCATTCTCTGCACTCTAGCAGACTATATAGCCCTGGACTGAAGAGGACAGAAACTTCTGGAGAGAAATACCATCTATCTTCAGTAGTAGCAGGCACACATTCTGTTGCTACGCGGGAGGCTCTCCAGGAGGGATGTAAATAGTTAACTAGTTAAACTATAAGTCTCACCCCTTAACGGGTGAGGTTTACTGGTTAAGGTTAACCAGTGGGGCTGGAATAATATGTTTAACTGGTTAACCAATTAAATGGGATTTTACATCCCTGCTCTCCAGAGAAAAGGAGTTAGTAATTTCCAAGCATTGATATGATTCCTGCCCTATTAAGCAGCAGTCCCGCTCTTCACCGTCTTCTACAAAGGGGCCCAGGGGTGGAGGATCCAGAGACTTGCAGGCAAAGTAGAGGCACTAGACTAACCTTTCATTAGTCTTTTTAATCTATGGGGCTCAGAGCAGGAAGGAGGAGCACTGAATGAAAACAGGAATAGGAAGGGATAGAATCAAAATATGGAGGTAAGAAAGGAGGAGAATTATTCAGTTTAAAGGTAATAGGATAGGGTTAAATTTAAAAAGGAAAATATCAAGAGGTTAAAAAAACACAAATAGGAAAACAGATAAAGTTTGAAATACAAGTTATGCACATACACACAGGAAACCAAGAGAGGATAAAGACAGATCCAGATGGTGCATACCTCATTCAGTGGCTCAGACTGAAAATTATGTAATTAGCCTTAATCGTTTTCAGGCCAAAATCCCCAATGTGGGCACCCTTAAACTTTGGAAAAGTTTGAATCTGAGCTGTTGTGACTTTGGCCTTTCTCCAGTACTGATTTGGTGTTAATATAATACCAACAGGTCTTCTGGAGCTTTATGCATGAGTCTCTAAGCCTGAGCTAAAGACCAGCTGGTCTTCAGCTAAGGCTGTAGAGCACCATGTATTCTTTCTCTCTGTAAGTGGTGTAGCTCCTTCTAGATGAGACAGTGAACCACACCCAGTAGGTGTGTGGGTTACATACATTTACAATGTTTATGGCTAAATATTTGATGTGGCATCACACTATTTGGTCTATTCACATCTCACTGCAGGATATGTATCCATAATTCCTTGCTCAGAAAAATAATTATCTGTAATAATGGTTAGATCACTGACTACTAGCTCCAGTGTGCGACAAATTCATTTGGTAAGTAAAATCATAGTTAAGATTCTCTGCTGCAGTTAACTTGCACTACTCCTTTGACTTCAGTGGTGCCCATTTACATGAGCTAGAATCTGGCACCATATATTTAGCAAGATTACAGATCAAAATTAAGATAAAAGAAAATATTTCCTGACACAACAAAACTGAGGGATATTATAGCTATTTTAAGACTTTCAGAGATGTATTCTCCTCTATGTTATGGCACTTATAGTGGTGTTTATGGGAACTAAGCACTCATTTCAAAAGGAGAACCATCTTCTATGAAAGACCTGTACATCTTGTACAGAAATGTGCAATGAAACTTTTAAAAAATGAAAGCAAGTACTGTACCATGGGCAGCCAGTATAGCACAGGTCCTATTGCATAGATTACCACAAGTATCAAAATACAAGATATAAGGCAAGCCACCTGAAAACAAAAACAGGGAAAGCACAATAATATTATTCATTGTTTATAACCAACTGAAAGTCAGTTGAATATGCTGGGTTTCTCAGAAATGGTGAGAACAACAAAACATTGTACACATCAAAGTTAAAGGAGACGAGCTAAACATTTTAGCTATCTAATTATCTGTGGATTAGAACCATGTCTGGATCATTTAAATTTTAAATTTAGGATTTTCTGTAACTAGTAAATGCTTAAATATCTGGATCAGATATCAACATTGGGCTTGATTCTGATGTCAGATACATAGGCACAAACCACTGTATGACTTGTGAAATCAGCTACTGAAATGGTGCATGTGTGTGCAGTAATTTCACAAGATCTGCAGCAATGCATGCCCACTCTATGCTTGTATTAAGGGTAACATGCCCGGCATTTTGTGTTGTTTCGCTATAGTTTATCACTACATTGAATGATGTAACAGTCATATTTGAAGAACTCAAGATTTACTAGGAGAAAACATTTCCCTTGTATGATCAGGTATCAGCAAGGATTTCAGTATTAGCATCGAAGCATTTTACCTTTGGTTGATGCATCAATTAATCATAATCCCAATATCAGAAAGTGAATGGTTCATGCAGGAAACATGAATCTAGGCAAATGCATGTATTATCACACAGTGTTAATATGGTAGAAAATTACAAAACAAAATAATCCTGTTTAGCAGCAGAAATAAAACTTTGAAATGAACTCTAGATCTCAATCATATCCTCTCTGGGTTTCCAGAATGGTTTTGGTGATAAACATACCCTTGCTTGCTTTATGATGACGCTGATAAAATCTATCTTTAATCAAATTAACTATGGATGCATTATTAGGGCTCATGTAGGCTACACTAGAGTGTCGAAAAAGGATATGCAAATTCTGCAGGAATTTCCATATCTTCTTCTGATCTCACTTTTGAAAGCAAAGCTTTCAAAGTGAAAGTAGTTTAGATGCTACTTTTTCGGCAAACTCCTCCCTCCTTTGTTGAAAAGTCACGTAAACTTCATTTTTTGAGGAAAGCTCTGCTTTTGAAAGTGAGATTGGAAGAAGATATGCAAATTCCTATGGAATTTGCATATCCTCTTTTGACACTCTAGCATAGTCTAGATGAGCCCTTAGTTAACCAATAATAAAATGTCAGGAAAAAAAAAGAGGTGAAAGACAGATGCTGATTTTACTTGACAAAATTTTTATCAAGCCTGGGATCCAGTCCTCCCTTCCTGCACTGTTATGTTTTAGTTACCAGATAAAGGCTCTTGAAAAACCTGAAGTTCATTACAGATTCAGATAGGGCTGGTATTGGGTCTTGAGGGCTCCTTACATCTCTGTCATGATATATGTATGACCAAGTTCACTGACTTCTATGCATTCAGAACACCCTCTATCTCTGCTTGCCCATGACACTTGTTCACTACATTCTTCTGCCCCTGCTTGCAACCATACCTATATGGACCAAGAAACAGAGAAGTCAAGCTGAAGCGCACTTTTCTAAGAGGCAGAAGAAGAAAAGAGGTAAAGGAATTTGGTCTGTCATGGCCTTCTATCATTTGGTTTAGAGATGGCCACATACAGGAAATTGGCACTCTAGCTGGCAGGTCAGACATTACAGGGAGGAAATGATATAAGAACCTGAACAGAACAGAAAAGGATAGAAGGACACATAAAATAAGGTCCATGGGACAACAGAGACTGCACAGCTACACTGTTGGTGCACAGTTGGTGGTGGAATCAGACAGTAGTCCCCAAACTGTGGGATGCGCACACACCCCGCCAAGGGCAACGCCTAGAAACATTCGGGGGGAGCAATGAGAACAGGGACAGACCTTATGGGTGGTGAAGAGGAAGCACCACTCACCTCCCCCATTCTGCTCCTAGGCTGTACTACAGCTCCACCCCACCTCTAGCCATTCCCAGCACCACTCCCAGCCCCAGACCTACCCCCAGTTGTGGACTCAGTCCCCTCTCTGCACCCCCCTCTTCCTCGGGCACCACTGCCCCATTCCCAGCCGTGGTTCCTAGTGTGGGGGAGGAGACAACAATGGGGGTAAGAAAGGTCCTGACCATGAAAAGTTTGAGGAACACTGGAATAGAGAGTAATTAGGAAGTGAACTTTGAGGAGGACACTGATGGCTAGATAATATCAGCTCCCTATTTTGGTTAACACTGACATGTTCTGATTTCTACTTTTTAGTAAAACATGATAGTGTTAATATATGTGCATATTGTTTAATTTCAGAGTTGGGAAGGTTGTGACTCCACAAAACTGTTTGGTATGGAACTGATTGAGTATTTAACTTCCCCCCCAATCTAGCCAGACATACAGTTTGCAATGTACCAAGGACTGCTCTAGACACCAGTGTGTTGTAATCAGTTCTGGATTCTGTCCAAGGACTTCCCTGTTTTCTCGGTATTTAGAGAGAGAGGCAGAGTCTAGCCCCTGACATCACATCATAATAGTTTTCTTTTCTATTTACGTTGCCTATTCTGAGTAATTCTGAGTGCTGGCCATATGCTTTCATAGTTTGCATGTTATCCAGAACTAAATCACAGACACGCAGGAGTAGATTTTCTCCTATGCTTGAGATCTGAGTCACACAGGAGAGGGAAGGCATCAGGGAGCCAAGTCCAGCTATCTAATTTTGAAGGCCAACTGTGATCCTGATGCAATTTGAAGCTGTTCCTTGGTAGTCTAAAGCTATGCCGCTGGCACAGAGAAGAAAAGCTCCAATTCATTGTTCCTACTCTATGGGGAAGGAAGGGGAGCAGGGTTTGCCAGTGCAAAGATGTGCCAACAAGTAGTTTCCCTATAGAATCATAGAATCACAGAACACTAGAACTGGAAGGGACTCACGGCAGGACCAAGGCACCATCTAGATCAGGGGTCGGCATCCTACGACTCACGAGCCAAATATAGCTCACAAGGGAGCCATATATGGCTCTTTTGAAGCTTGAGCCCAGCCCCCCCTTGCTCTCCCCACAGCAGGGAGCCTTCACTGTTGCTACAACCTTGTGGCCCCCTACAAAACTAGAGCACCAGCACCAGTATCCTATGCAGGGGAAGCGAGGGGAAAGCCCTGAGGTAGCCAGAAATGCAGAAACCCAGAGTGCAGAAACAGCTGCACACTGATGCTCCCTCCTCCCTGCTCTAGCTGGGGAAACAGCAGTGGGTGGACACACTTTCTGGAGGCTTTTCCCGCTGTGCCAATGGAAGCAGCAGGGAAAGCCTCCAGTGCTTGGGAGCAGTGTGCATTACAAAAACAAGTATGTGCCCACCATGCTCTCCTTCCCCTGCCGAGACCTCACACCCCTAGCCTGCTCCTGCAGCCTCCCCCCTGCACAGACACCCTGCCCCCTCCCTCTGATCAGACACCTATCCCCTGCCTACTCTTGCACTTTACCCTGTTCCTGCCCCCTCCCTCCTGGCCAAACACCCTGCCCAGCCTGCTCCTGCACCCTACCTTTCACCCAGACCTCATACTCTCACCCCATCTTGCACCCCCATTCCTACCCCACTCACTGGGAGCACAGTCCCACTCACTTAACCCCTCATTTTTGGCCCCACTGCAGAGCCTACAGAGGCCCACAAATTACACTAACTCCAGAAGAGTAAATCTGGTATGAGGCCTCTGCTCACCATGGGGCTGGAGCACCAGGGGATTTTTCTGTTGGCCCCGACATAAAAACGGTTCTCCACCCCTTCCATAAATAAAGACAATGTTGAAACCTTTTGTGTCTGATATAATACTTTACTTTAAAAATGAAGCCTGGTCGTGGAGTACTTTGCATTTGTCCTTATTAAACTTCATTCTATTTACCTCAAACCATTTCTCGAGATCATTTTGAATTTTGACCCTATCCTCCAAAACACTTGCAACCTCCTCCCCCAGCTTGGTATCATCTGCAAACTTTAATAAGTGTGCTCCCTATGCCAATAGCTAAATCGCTGAAGACTTTGAATAGAACTGGTCCAAAAACTGAGCCCTGCCAAAGCCCACCTGCTATGCCCTTCCAGCATGATGGTGAACCATTAATGACTAGTCTCTTAGAATGGTTATCCAGCCAGTTATGCACCCCCTTATAGTAGTCTTGTAGTTAATAAGACTGGGACTTTTCAGCTTGGTAAAAAGGTAACTAGGATGATAAGGAGCTATACATTTGACTGGTATGGAGAGAGTAAGCAAAGAAGCATTATTTACTCTTCTCATAATACAAGTTGTAGGGGGTCATGAAATGGAATTAATGGACAGCAGGTTTAAAAGAAACAAAAGAAAGTATGTCTTCACAAAATGCATGGTCAATGTGTAGAACTTTTTGCCAGACATTGTTGTGAAGGTCTAAACTATAAGAGGGTTAAAAAAAAAACGAATTAAGTAAATGGAAGGTAGGTGCAAAACCATGCTCTGAAATGTCCCTAGCTTGTTTGCCAGAAGCTATGGTAGATGGATCACTTACTTGATGATTACCTGCTCTGTTCTCTCCCTTTGAAACATCTAGCATTGGCCATAGCTGGAAGACGGGATGCTGGACTACACGGACTATTAGTCTAACCCGGTACGAACATTTTTATAAGCAGGAACTAAAAATAATTCTACAGTGTACTATGACTCTGAAGCATGGATACAATGGATAATGGAGAATAATGGCACATTAGAATGGTGAAGCACTATATGCCATCAGACTCCATTACTAAATACATTCAGTAAATACTGACAGAACTTTCCTATAATCCTAATGCTTTTTAAAGATGTTTATTGTTTAAATTATTCAGTATAAGTTACCTAGCTCACATGGTTCTGTTTGGTTATCAACAAATACTTGTAAAGTGTTTTGGAAATACAAAGACCTAAATAACCCTCTAGATATTATGACAACTTGTGCAAAACAAACATATGATCTGATCTGCAGGGTTCATAATCTACATGCATACACCAAGGGTAATATTCTACTTAATTTAGGCCATGAACTGCAATTAAGGTCAAGCACAACTTTGGTCCAATATAGTTAACACAATGAACACAAATGGAAAAGTTATACTATTGTAAATGTAGATTTAATTCTGATTATCTGGATTGCTATGTTTTGTTTTGCTAGCATCTGCCCTGGAGAAGCTGAACATGTCATCGCCACAGGCTTGATAGATCGTGGACAACATAAGCATGTGATGACAACACAAACACGCCGTGACACAGACCTTCAGTGGGTACAGTATGACTTTTTTAGGATTGGCTTTCAAGGCTGATTTTCAAAATAAAACTTCAGAAGGGTAGCCAAGTTAGTCTGTACAGGATCAACTTAAAAAACAACAAAACCTCATGATACCAACTATCTGTTTTGTTAGTCTGTAAAGTGTTATCAGACCATTTGTTGTTTTTCAAGTTTTTCAAAATAAAGTAAAAATAAAACAACTGAAAAAGTTGGATTTAATTAATTTTAGTCACAAATTGACTTGAATCCGTTGAATTGAATCCAATCAAATTGTAAAACAGTTCACTATATAAAGTGAAATCCCACACTCACCACTAGAGGACTCTTAAGTCATGATGGTGAAATATGCTAATAAAAATGCAAGGGCTTGAGTGTAGTTTCTGCAGTGTGTCATGCAGAGGAGAAACACAAGGTCTGGAGTTCTCACTTTGCCAGACTTGAAAGCTCATAATAAATTAAAATCTAAGTATATTGATTAAGAAATCACCTCCCATTTGCATTTCAGGATGGCTTTAGCATATTCAAGCTAAAAGAGCAGAATCATGCTTCCCCCACCTGAGTTATTAAACTAAAGTTGTGTATTGGGGAAGTCATATTTGGTTGCTGGGAAAAACAAGGGACACCCTTCTCTCACAGACTGATTTTATATGATGTTTGAAATAATGTTATTGATAATGGTTTCAGAAGTTGATGCCTGATTCCTCCACATTACATTTGAAGAACAAGAAAATAAAATGGATACAAACAGCATAATACATGATAAGCACACAATAATCTCAGCTTTCTTACCATTTTAAGTCTGATGCGTTACCTGTGTTTTTGCTCCAGTGCTATATAAAAGTGCTGTACGTCCCATTGCTGCAGCGCTTGGTATGCAAAAGAAAAATGAAGGAATCACATTGCTGAGGCCATGAGCCAAAAGCTCCTGCAAAGTTTTTTAAAAGAATACATTGTTTTACTCTATTGTTCTGTCACTTCAACATTTCTTGCCAACATGGGAGTTCTCTGTGTAAATATTAGCAATTATAAAGAACAACCTTTTAGGGAAAACAGTAACAGACAGTGTAATAGATCTTCCAGCACTTTATGCTTTCTTATGACTCATTACTAACTTGAATGATCTGCTTATAGCTAGATTAAAAGGTAAAACAGGGAGATATATTGTGGTTGGAGAATAAATGGCATTCCTAGTTATTAAAGATAGGCTCCAACCACATTTACATCCAGACACATTTTGAACAGCCCAAAGTTTGGGGGTGCTTAGATCCGAAGTATGTTCAGGCCTATCCTTAAGTCTCATTTCTCTGTACTTTTGGGGGGCAAGTCTTAATAAAGTGGAAGAAATGTAATTTGAATTCATATGGTACCTTTCATTACTACCATGCTTTATATCTCATCCATGACTGAAATGCTACTACCTCTGAGCAAAGGCTTACACATGACAAGCCTCAAAGGAGTGGGGAAGTCAACCAAGCTCCTGCTGCTGCATACTGAGGTGAACAGTGTGCTCTAATACAGTGTATGATTTTGGTTCTTCAGCATCTGCACTGAGTCAGGGTGAGAACTAAAGGAGACCCTTTATGCTCCTCCCCACTCACTGAGGCTACTAATGACACTGGCATAGGTAGCATATTCATCCAGTGTAGATGCCTGATCATGTGTCCTCCCCCACTTCAGACCAGCACACTGTTAGAGGGCTCAGTTGTGCATGTGTGTTCACTAAAGGTAGGGGTGAGAGGTGACTGTGGAGGAGTCCACAGAGAGGGAAAGGGGAGTTATGTGGGGGCACTATCCACTTAGCAATTAAATTTTTGGTGGGAACATAGGGGGGCAATGCACCTCTCAAGTGTTACCATGAGTCACCTATGACAAAAAGCATGATAAGAGCTGCAGACTAAGGCCTGGTCTACACTAAATCCTCCCCGTCCACCAACCCTATGCAACTTCAGCCACGCAAATAGCATAGCTCAAGTCAACATACTTGTAGTGGTATCTTCCATGCAATAAGAACACGGGGGACTGTTCTCCCATTGACTCCAGATACTCTTCTCATCCTTGTGGAGTACCAGAGTCAACAGGAGAGTGCTCAGCGATCAATTTATCACATCTAAGCAGTTGCGATAAATCAACTGCTGATGGATCAATTACTATAGCATTGATCCACTGCAGAGTGGAGACAAAGCCTAAGTGCCCTAGAGGCATTATCTTATTTCTGCCATTTCCTGCTATAATGCCTGTCATCTACCACCTCTATGGCCATCCCCTTCCTTCACACAAGGCTTAGTGACATAAGCAGAAACTAATGAAAGATTATGTGCAGAATATTTTTTAAGACATGAGCAAAGAAGTTGACATATCCATGTCTCAATAATGTACTGATTTGAATGTTTACAAAAGACATAGGCTGGTCCAAGCAAAACTGGGCTCTCCGGTCACTATTCAGCCATGGTTCATCCACCCCAAGCTGGTCTGCAATGGGAATGCAGGAGTGGTATTTCAGTTCCACAGGCAGACAGAAGTGGGAGGAA
This sequence comes from Pelodiscus sinensis, assembly GCF_052426305.1. NCBI lineage: Eukaryota > Metazoa > Chordata > Testudines > Trionychidae > Pelodiscus > Pelodiscus sinensis. Next base: position 44,483,229 of record NC_143053.1, read on the forward strand.
AACAGTCTTCCCATCCCATAAATATTTTAGAGTGCTCAAACATTTTTACAGTCCTGACTCAGGATGAAAAGTCAAAATCACAAAATAGTTTGCAAACAGAACATTTTTTTCCCATGTTGGGTCAATCAAAATATATATATATATATAGACACACATACACACACACACATACATATATATACATATATATACACACATACACGTTCAAAAAGTTTTAATTCTGATCTTTTTTTCTTTGTTTAATCTTATTCAGTACATATGAAAAGATAAAGGCAGTTTGAAATTAAAAAAAAATTATTTGAAAATGTTAAAATGGAATATTTAGGGAATTTTGAAACTTTTCCCCCCAACAAGTTTTGGAGTTGGGAAATTCAGCTAAACTGACCTTGTTTCACAAACAATTTTGATTTTGACTAATGGACTCTTGATGAAAAGCTGAAAGATTCCCAATCTGCCCATGGGACAATATCCAGTTGAAAATGTGTCCCTGAGGACATGTATTTCCCATCAACTGCTGAAGTTACTATCTTCACAGAGCACTCAATCAAAATGAAGTAGCTCACATGCTCGATTCAGTGGTTCAGTAACAACCAGTAAACATTCCACTGACACTACAGCCTGTCCCTTGAGGAGTGGAACCCTCAGGACTGGAGATCTCATGGCTGAGGATTTGGCAGCACTCTCTGAATCAGCACTGCTCCTACTTGTTATACAAAATCAGCCTTTTCTTGAAACTCGTGCTTTGCACAAGGCCCAGTTTGTAAGATCAGGTGTGTCTCAGAGGGTGCAGGTTCCTAGCTCATTCCAGTTACTGCTCTGTTTTTCCAGTCTGCAGCCCATGTAGAATTCTTCCCTCACCAAGTTGCCTTGGAAGAAACTGCCTTATGTTAGCACACTGAAGAACACATTGACACCCAAGCTGGCCACTGCTGGTGCTTAATGAAGCATTCCATGATAGTTCCCAAAGCTTGTGTCCCCTTAGAATCAGTAGCAGCCTCCACAGACAGTTTGCAGAGCTCATTTGGACTGCAGTGGATGTTTCCTAGTATCTCTATCATGATCACATATGACATTCTCAGTCACCTGCTAGGCTCCTGACTACTGTGTGTTCCCAAAACAAAAGAGTCAGTTTATGATCTTCCGGCACTGAGAAGAAAATGCTTTACCTGGTTATCATCCACAGAGTATCTGAACTGTTTAGCAGAGCCTTGAGCCAGGGCTAGTGATGCTACATAACCAACTAATGCTACTCCAAAAGCTTCAGTAACTACTTCAGAGAGGATGTTCATGGGTGGGGCTTTCGGTGCCGGTATCCTGCAAAGGCAGAGACATGTATCCATTTATTGGATTTGATACATGCATGGTAAATCCTGATCCAAAGTTATGTTTAATTGCAATGGATACACGCTCACAGAGACATATGTCTTGTAAGGGACTTTTTGCCCTAAATGTCACATCATTGCTGCCTCTTTTTCTACTGCGTCAACAGTGGAAACAATCTCAAGAGCACTAGAGTAAAAAGGTACTGTCAGACATTAGTATTTTGAGAATCATGTTGGGTAGACCTCATTTAAAGCATACAGTAATTAATACGTTAGTGGTAGCCTGTAAGCATGACCACATTAGTACTCGTTGTGTCAAACTTATACAGGCGCACCTCTGAACTTTGGGACCTCACTTACCAAGGACAACCACTGTGAGTGTGGGATGGTGAGGGAGCAGAGAGGGGCACCGAAAAGGAACATTTTGTTGTAGTAGTCAAAAACATGAAACCGAAGAGTTTGCCACACACACTCTGGGGTGGCTGTCCTGCTTGCAGTTCTATGATTATGAATCCTACTTGTAGCATTTTCCTTAATTAATGTCAGGTGATGTCCCTGCTTTCATTACAAGTTTCTTTTCTACACTCAAACTCTATGCTCACAAATGGGGAAGTATGACCTCTCAACAGATCCCAATATCTTTCTTCTATTGCTGCAAGCTCCTAGCACACGGTCTCCTCGTCTTTCCAGAATGCACTGGGCCTATGTCAGATGGGGAAACCCCTAGAAGTAGTTGAAAATCTAATTGGTCTACTTGCTGAAGCCCATTTTTAAATCTTATAAACTGACAATGACCATAAGTAGCAGGTAGTATTCTGGGAGCAGGGACCCCAGTGAAGTAGATTTCCTGTATCTATAATGTGCTCAATCACCATAGTAACTAATGCCCAGTTTTTTAAAGGAATTTGGAGTTTGCTGTGCTCAGCCTTGCAACACCTACCTGATTTAGGAGCCTGTGGCCTACATGCCTCGTATCAAGATTGTCAGCAGGGAGTCAAACAAACTTCTATGTGCATCCTTAATATCGAGTGATGGCGGCAGTTGTCTGTTTTCATTTTTGGGACCTGATCCAAAGTCCACCACACTCAGTGGGAGTCTTTACAGTAACTTAACTTGGGTTAGAATCAGGTCACTGCTGCTTCTGTATTTGTTAAAATACTATTCAAAAATACATTATTTGGTAACATTTTTCCCTCCAAAAATATTTCTTAGGATTTTCCTATTAGACACCAAGAGATTACATCAGGGTGGGGGGAATGAGTCAATATTCCAGTTTATAAATTAAAAGGAAATAAACTGAAAAGGTCTAGAAACACTGATGTAAAGAGGGGTGTTATCTAACCTACCATCTGCCATAGCAAGCTTCTCCATAACACCTTGCCAGTGGGAGAATTATTTTGGTAGAAAGGGGCCTGGAGGGTTGTGTTGTACTACAGGAAAGTGTTTTACCACTCAACCTTTCTTATATTCATTGAGCAGCTTAAGGCATCATTTGGTTCATAGTTCCTTGTCCTATAAAATAATGAAACAATCCCTATATAGGCAACTGAACATCTGCTCAGGATGGTATCAACAAACGTCTCCGATGTGGGGCTATATTTGAGGGCTGAAATGAGCATTGCAAGTACATTTCATTTTCATTTCATTTGCCCTTTCATGGGCTGTTCTCTAAACATAAATACATTTTAAAACCATAAGCAAATAAACAACACCTTACCCTTCTGGAATATGCCCCACAACTTCTAGGCCATAGGTGTTCTCCATATCAGCACAGTAGCAGCCAACAGATGTTGCAATGATCTATTTAATTCAGCACAGAAATGATGTTAATGTTCTATTTGTTAGGTGCTCATATTGCTGCAATGGCTGAGTGTGTCACAATCTTTAATGTATTTATCTTCATGATACTCCTATGAAGTAGGGATGTGCTATTATCCCCATTATACAGAAGGAGAACTGAAACATTGCAAGACTAAGTAACTTGCCCAAGATCACACAGGAAGTCTATGGCAAGCAGAGAACTGAAATAAGATCTTTCAAGTCCAAGGCAAACCCCCACCCACTGGATCATTCTTCCTCTCTGAAACTGCCTACTAGAAAGATGCCTGTGTAAATAAGATGCCTCCCTAACATCTTGAAAATTGCATACTAGTTAACAAAATACCTTTATTTAAGTATTAAATATTCTGTTTAGAAAGACTGAAGTTCATATTCATGGGGATATTATGCGAAAACATAGATCTTGTCAGTTTCACAAGATGCCATTGTTGCTGCAAATCACTGAGGGCATAGCTAAGAAAATCAATATACAGAACGAGAATCTGTAGGGATTATGCTGATAAAATCTCATACTTCACTAAAATCCAAATACTAAAAAGTTTTAAAGAATTCGTCCAAAGGAGTAAATCTGCAAAGTGTCGGACAATTATTGTAGAACATGACAGTATTTTTGTAAGGGAACATGAAAATGTATGGCACTGGAGATTAAAGGAGATTGTACATATTTAAATACATATCTGCCAAACAGAAACTGCTCCCCCATATCAGCTATGGATGTGCAATCTATGTTCAATGACCCAGTAACAAAATGCAGCACAAAATGATACATCCTTGCAAGTGCAAGTTAGTGCACAGCCTTCCAATCCTGAAGTATTTTTAAACAAATTCTAGTGTTTTGAAGCAGCAACATGCTCACGGACTAACATCAGAAGGGACCATCACAATCATCTCATCTGTCCTTCTATACGTGGGTGTTTAGATTATTTTCCTCTTGGCTCCATCTCATTTTTGTAAACTATTATTTGTATTAAATATATCATATATTCCATACATTTTCTTACCCAAATATTATTGTCCACCTTTGAATCTGCACATAGAGGGGGCAATCCATGCATGGTTCTACTTGCACCTACTAGCAAGGAAGCAGTGCTATAATTCCCACCCTCTTAGGGCCAGCAAATAGTGTTCTGTGGGCATGTGATCTACATGAGGCTCTCCGCACAGTGATGCTAAGAGAGACTCAGTAAGGAGATCTTCACAGAGTTATCAATCCCCTGCATACATTCAAATTAAATTCCATTCAAATTGCAAAGGCTGAATACAAACATAAGTATGTAGAGGCAAAATTAGAAAGGCCCAACACAAAACAACCTCAAACTAGATAGAGACATAAAAAGGGTGACATGAAAACATTCTACAAACACATTAGAAGTAAGAGGAAGACCAAGGACAGGGTAGAACCTTGACTCAATAAAGAGGAAAAAACAATTAACAGAAAATGTGGAACTGGCAGAGGTGCTTAATGACTTCTTTATTTCAGTTTTCACCAAGAAGGTTGACGGCAGTTGGACGCCTACCATGGTGAATGTCAGTGAAAACGAGATTGGTTCAGAAGCTAAAATAGGAAAATAACATGTCAACAATTACTTAGACAAGTTAGATGCCTTCAAGTCACCAGGGTCTGATGAAATGCAACCTAGAACATGCAAGGAGCTGACTAAGCAGATACCTGAGCCGTTAGCTATTATATTTGCCTACAAAAGGGCAAATATAATGGGCATCTATAAAAAGGAAAAAAGGACAACCCTGGAAGTTACAGACCAGTCATCTTAATTTCTGTACCAGGAAAGATAATGGAGTAAATAATTAAGGAATCCATTTGCAAACATCAGGAAGATAAAAGGTGATAAGTAACAGCCAGCATACATTTTTAAAGAACAAATCATGCTAAACCAAACTGATAGCTTTACAGGCAGTCCCCGGGTTACGTACAAGATAGGGACTGTAGGTTTGTTCTTAAGTTGAATCTGTATGTAAGTCGGAACTGGCATCCAGATTCAGCCGCTGCTGAAACTGACCTCCAGTTCTGACTTACATACAGATTCAACTTAAGAACCCCAAGCGTCCCCAAGTCAGCTGCTGCTGAAACTGATCAGCAGCTGATTCCAGGAAGCCCGGGGCAGAGCAACTCTGCCTTGGGCTTCCTGTAGTCAGCGCTGGTCAGTTTCAGCAGAAGCTGACTTGGGGACGCCTGGGGCAGAGCAGCTGGGGTGCTGCTGGGTTGCTCCAGTAGCACCGCTCCTCGGCGCTACTGGACCAACCCAGCAGCACCCCATCTGCTCTGCCCCAGGCGTCCTGATTCAGCCGCTGAATCTTTGCAAAGCCTCGGGGAAGCCTGCAGCGGACCAGCCCAGGCACGCCTGGGCTGCCTCACTGCCCAAGCCCCCGCCCCCCCCCCCGCAGCTTTGCTCCGCGTCTTCCTTGTCTGCAGACCAGGGAGACGCGGAGAAAGCCCCGGAGTACACGGGTGGCAGGACCACGAGGTCCTGCAGTCCGTGTCCTCCGTGGGAGCCCCGTTCGTAACTGTGGATCCGACATAAGTCAGATCCGCGTAAGTCGGGGACTGCCTGTATTTAACAGGATAACAAGCCTTGTGAATAAGAGGGAAGTGGTAGATGTGGCTAGACTTTGGTACAGTCTTACATGACCTTTTCACTATCAAAGTAGGGAAATTCAAGCTAGATAGAAGTTCTATAAGGTAGGTGCATAACTGGTTGGACAACCATTCCCAGAGAGTAGTTATCAATGGTTCACAGTCATGCTGTAAGGGCATACTGAGTGGGGTCTCACAGGGCTCAGGTTTGGGACCAGTTCTGCTCAATATCTTCATCAATGATTTAGACAGTGGCATAAAGAGTATGCATTTAAAGTTTGCAGATGATATCAACCTGGGAGGTGTTACATGTGCTTTGGAGGATAGGATAATAACTCAATGATCTGGACAAACTGGAGAAATGGTCCAAAGTAAACAGGATGATATTCAATAAAGACAAGTGCAAATCAGTCCATTTAGGAACAGTTAGTTGAACACGTACAAAATGAGAAATGACTACCTAGGAAGGAGTACTGTGGAAAGGCATCTAGAGATAATAGCGGATCACAAGCTAAATGTGAGTCAACAGTTAGACTCTCGTGCAAAAAAAGCAATCATCATTCTGGGATGTATTAACAAGAGTGTTGTATGCAAGACATGAGAAGTAATTCTTCTGCTCTACTCTGCACTGATTAGGCCTCAACTGGAGTATTGTGTCCAGTTTAGTCACCACATTTCAGGAAAGATGTGAACAAATTGGAGAAGGTCCACAGAAGAGCAACATATATTATTAAAGGTATATAAAACATGATCTATGAGGGAAGATTGAAAGAACTGGGTTTGTTAGTCGGGAAAAAAGACTGAGATGAGACATGATAACAGCTTTCATGTATCTAAAAGTTTGTTACAAGAAGGAGGGAGAAAAATTCTTCTTCTTCACCAAGAAGCATTGGGCTTAAATAGCAGCAAGATGGATTTAGGTTGGACATACAGAAAAACTTCCTAACTTCTCACGACAGTTAAACACTGGAAAAAAGTGCTAGGGAACTTATGGAATCACCATCATTGGAGATTTTTAAGAGCAGGTTAGATATACATCTGTCATTGGCTTACATGGTGCTTGGTCCTGCCATGAGTGCAGGGGACTGGACTTGATGACATCTGGAGGTTCCTTCCAGTTCTATTATTCTGTGAAGTAAACTGTCATAGCTCCATTGACTCCAGTGAAGCGATCACAATTTACACCAGGATGAGGATCTGCTCCACGTGATTTGTGTGCATGAGTTTTTTCTGTGATTTTTTTCAAGCCATCCATGTCATTTTCAGGTTATTTTTATGTTTGTTTGTTTTTTTGTATCAGTTGCAAACTGGCTGAAGAATTCCACTGTACCCTGACAAATCAGCATGTGTCTTTCCTTGAACAACAGCATCTCCTGTAGGCTGTGGTGGATTAGGTCTAGTGGCTTATTGCCTGTGCATTCCCACAAATACCCTCTGACTTCCCCTCTGTCTGACTCACTTCCTCACAGTATTTTCACTAGTAGCTGACTAGGTCTCTGATCATTCCTGAAACATTCTATACAAATACTTTTCTAACTGGATAGTAGCTCATCCTTTCCTGCTTAAACATGAAATTGCTTCCAGCTTAGGCCCTGTCTTCTGTTTACTTTCTGCCATTTATGGGGCATATTCCCACAATAGAATAGTCCCTCAACAAATAGTTAGGTCTTGCAATGTCCATGGGGTCCAGCTATGTCGTAACAATATTTCTAAACCATTCTAGAGTTTTAGATGTTGCTAACACCAAAAGTCTCTGGTATTACAAGCTGCTGTGTTTCAAACTTCCAAATGAAGCTTGTATCTCCCAGAGGGCTTATACGTGTGGCTAAGAGACTATTAAATTCTATCCAATCTACATCATTATGGACACAGCTAAGAGCTACTGTATTCTAATTATCTCTCCAATCCACTATAGCAGAAAATTCAAAGGAACAGAGTCTATTTTCATATTAATTTTGAAAAGCACTTACAAACTTCAACAGGATCTTACTGAGCTATATGAAGAAAAAAAAAGTGTCACTTCCCTCTAGAAACAATACTTTAACATTTTGATAGTAAAGTGAACATGCAGCCTACCTTTTTCTCAGGGACTATGTGTTAAATAGTTTTTCTACAGAGAGAGCCACCTGGGCACAGCTATGAGAATAACTGACTTTTCTGTCTGCTTGTCTTTGTGAAAAATCGAAACAAAAATGAAAGTTTTGGCAAACCAAAGAGTCAGAAAGAAATCAGTTGGGGATGTTTCATTCAATCTGAAATAAAAGGTTTTGTTGTCAAGCTTTTTTGAATATTTTTTAATTTTTAATTTTTTAAAAATAAAAAGACATTTTAAAATGAAACACTAAAATGTTTCATTTTTCAGAATAGTTTTAGAGGGTTTTTTCCAACTGATGTTTTGACAACATTGACATGAAGCCAACAAAATGTTTTGGTTCATCCAAACCTACACCTTTTGTCTGAAAAAAAAGTTTCACCCAGCTCCAAATACAGCAATTCCATACGCCTGGTGACATAACACTGATAAAGGATATAAACGCTAATAAGAAGGGGTTCTATAAATACATTAAGAAGAAGAGAAAGCTAAAGGAAAATGTAGGTTAGTGGGGAAGAGGAACTAATAACAGACATCAAACCCTAATAAATCTGTTAGTCTCAAAGGTGCTACAGGACTCCTCATTATTTTAGATCAGCCTTTACTAAAAAATTAATTGTGACCAGAGGCTAAACACAGTAAATATTAACAAGGGGGAGGAAACACGAGCTGTAACAGGGAGAGAACTATTTAAAAATATTTAGATAAAAGTAAGATGTATTCAAGTCAGAAGGGCCTGATGAAATTCACCCCAGGGTACTGAAGGAAGTTCCAGAAGTAATCGCAGAACCATTAGTGATTATCATTGAGAACTCATGGAAGATAGGGGAGGTCCCAGAGGACTGAAAAAGGGTAAACATAATACCTATCTTTAAAAAGAGGAAGCAGAGGACCCAGGGAATTATTGACCAGTTAGTCTAACTTTGATACCTGGAAATTTACCAGAGCAATTTATTAAACAATCAGTTTGTAAGCTTCTAGAGCAATGGTTCTCAAACTTTTTGGCCCGTGGACCATCTGGCTCAATGAAAATCTTTCCATGAACTGCCAGTTGCTAATGGAAACTCACTGTTAATTACATAATTACTCCTGAGCCATTTTGCTAGTGCTACAGTTAGGGAGAATGGTTTAATTTAAATTATTAAACAGATTGAAGCCCCAACTCCCGGAGTCAGGTGTTTGTAACAACACTCCCCTGGCTTCCCCACCAGCCTGGGAGGGCTTGGGACACAGGGGTGTCTGTGCTGGAGGCTGGACGTGCGGTGGTGGGCTGTAAGCGAAGCTTTGGGGCTGGGCTTGGACAGAGCTCATCCCCAGAGCCTGACTGGTGCTGTAGGAGCTTGACACTCAGCAGTCTACCTGGCATGCAGGGGGCTGTGGGTAAACAGCCAGGGGCTGAGGGTAGTCTGGGGTCCCATCTTGCTGCCCTTGCCCTGGCTCCACAGGGCTGTGGCTATCGCTTCCTGGTCCAAGAAGTTTGGCTTTGAGCCCAACACTCCCCTCCCCAGCCCCTGCTCCCAGCTGCAGGGGGCATTTCTGCCAATGCACACAGGGCTGTCCGTGTGTCCTGTGTCCCCCAGGCCTGTAGCTGCTCCAGGCTGCCCTGCACTGCACCTGGGGGGCAGAATTCAGGAAGGCTAGGCTGAACATGAGGGGGGATATAGGAGCACCTGCCACTGCACTGCAGCGATCGCCCCAGGTGAAGGGTCCCCTGTAGCTGTGGCCCCTGCCTGTGCCTGCCCAAGCTATCTCTTAGCCTCTGCACTTGGGTATATCAGGTAGGTCTTCCGCAGTGCTCCTCAGTGAGCTGGGGCACACGGCGCCTTACACAGGTTGGCTGCATGTTTGCGTTGCCACTCAGTCCTCGCGGTCACCAAGCTCCACACCAGCTGCCAGCACCACTCCCTGCAGGCCCCCTTCCAGCCGTGCAGCCCATGTTGATAAACCCAGAATGGCTCAGAGGGTGTGCAGGGAGAGGAGAAGTGGGGGAGGGGAAGAAAGCCCTGACTTTCTCGCAGGGTACGTCTACACTAGCTCGTTAGTTTGAGCTAGGTAGGGTAATTAGGGCAAGCGGAGTTGCAAATGAAGTCCGGGATTTAAATATCCCGGGCTTCATTTGCATGTTCCCGGGCGCCGGCATTTTTAAATCCCCCTTAGTCCGAACTCCGTGCCCGCGGCTCAGAGTAGGTAGTTCGAATTAAAGATCCTAATTCAAACTACCGTTACTCCTCATTCCACGCCATTTAAAAATGGTGGTGCCCGGGAACATGCAAATGAAGCCCGGGATATTTAAATCCCGGGCTTCATTTGCAGCTCCGCTTGCCCTAATTGCCCTACCTAGCTCGAACTAACGAGCTAGTGTAGACATACCCTGATAGACCCAGCTCAGAGAGAAATAGGCAGAGCAAGCGAGCAGGGTCTGGCAAGAAAGATCGAGGCTTTCTTCCCCCCACACACCCTCTGAGCCGCTCTGGATTTATCAACATGAACTGTGCAGCCAGAAGCAGACCTGAGGGGGAGTGGTGTCAGTGGCCAGTGCTGAGCCCAATGACTATGAGGCTTGAGCAGCAATGCGGGCTCCCCGCTGCATGGGAGAGAAAGCTGGGGGATGAGCGTGAGCCGCAGACCACCTGGGAGGACCACACTTTGAGAACCACTGATCTAGAGGATACCAGGGTTATTAGGAATAGCCAGCAAGGATTTATGTATAGCAGTGTTTCTCAAAGAGGGCTGGTTTGGAAAAGCCACTAGCAAGCCCGCGCCACTTTCTTTACCTAAAGCAGTGTTTCTCAGAATGGATCCATGGACCACTTTGAGAAATATGAACCTAAAGGGTCCATAGCCATGGAGCCTCACAGATCCCATTGTTTCTAGACAAGAGGATCCAAGGAAAGGCTACAGACCCTTTAGGTAAATAAACACTCTAGCAGCTTTTCCAAAGTGGGCCCATAGCACACTTGAAAACACTGCTGTGTAGCATATAAAGCAGTACAAACAAGTCATTATCTGTATGAAATTTTAGTTTGTACTGACTTTGCTAGTGCTTTTTATGTAGCTGGTTGTAAAAATATGTAGATTAGTTGATGGATCCACTGGAAGACCTCTGTGTTCCTCTGAAGGATATGCCCCTCTGATAGAGAACCACTGGTATAGATGAAACTACTATAAAGTGCTTGTGAAAAAGCATAATCAAAGAGTAGTTATCAATGATTCACTGCCAAACTGGCAGAATGTATCAAGTGGAGTTCTGCAGGGTTCACTCCTAGGTCAGTACTATTCAATATTTTCACTAATGACTTGAGAAATGGAATGAAGAGCATGTTTATAAAATCTGAACATGACCCCAAGCTGGGAAGAGTTTCTAACACTTTGGAAGATAGGATGAAAATTCAAAATTGACCTTGATAAATTGCAGAACAGCTCTAAAATCATGAAGATGAAATTTAATAAAGACAAGTGTAAAATGAAGCACAAACACATGAATAAAAATGGGGAATAAGTGGATAGGCAGTGGTACTGCTATAAAGGATCTAGAAGTTATAGTGGATCACAAACTGAATACACATCTCTAGAGTGATGTAGCTGTGTAAAAGGCTAAAATTCTGGGGTGAATTAAGAGGAGCATTGTTTTTAAGGGCTTGTCTATACTACCTCTTACATCAACATAAGTCGCATTACTCAGGGGTGGGTAAAAGCCCCTCCACATTCTTCCCAAGCAACTTAAGTGTCTACATTGCGCTATGTTAGTGAGAGATGGTCTCCCACCAACATCACTTCCACAGCTCATTGAAGTGGCTGCTCTCTCACTGACACAGAGGGTCTTCACCAGACATCCCACATTGGCACAGATTCATCAATGCAACTGCACCAATGTAGCACCATAGTGAAGACAAGGAGGTAATTGTCCTGCTCTGCTCAACACTGGTGAGGACTCCACTATAGAACTGTATCCAATTTTGGGCACCACACTTTAAGAAAAATGGAGACAAACCGGAAAGAGTCCAGAGAGCGAGCAATAACAATAGTTTAAAAGACTTAGTAAAACTTACCCAGAAGGAAAGGTTAAAGAAATTGGGCGTGTGCAATCATGAGGAAAGAAAACTGGGGGAGGAGAAGGCAGGATTTGGTAAAAGGGCTACCAAATATGTTAAGGGCTATTATAAAGGGGACAGCGATCAACTGTTCTGCACATGCACGGAAGCCAGGACAAGAATGAATTGGCTTAACCTGCAGCAAGGGAGATTTAGGTTAGTTAGTAGGATAAGCTTTCTAATATAAGGATACTTAAGTATTGGAACAGGTTACCAAACAAGGTAGTAAAGATCCCATTCTTGGAGGTTTTTAAGAATAAGTTAACCTCATGGCTGTTCTAGGTACACAAGGTACTGGGTACCTCAGTACAGGAAATGTATGGCCTCTCAAGGTTCTTCCCAACCCTACATTTCTATGGTTTTATATTCTTTGTATTGTTGAAGCTAAGCAAATTAAATTGAGTGGTTCCACGGACATCAAACATGGAGAAATACATGTAACTGGAAATCCAAGTAACTGGAAACAAACAGTAAATAAAACTGATCACATGTCTGACAGTTTGAAATCAGACAGTTTTGTGCATAAACAACATAAGAACGGCCATACTGGGTCAGACCAAAGGTCCATCTAGCCCAGTATCCTGTCCGCCAACAGTGGCCAATGCCATGTGCCCCAGAGGGAATGAACAAAATGAGTAATCATCAATCAATCCCTTCCCTGTCACCTATTCGTAGTTTCTGACAAACAGAGACTAGGGACACTATTCCTACCTATCCTGACTAACAGTCATTGATGGACCTATTCTCCACAAATTCATCTAGTTCTTTTTTGAACCCAGTTAAAGTCCTGATCTTCACAACATCCTCTGGCAAGGAGTTCCACAGCTTGACTGCATTGTGTGAAGAAATACTTCCTTTTGCTTGTTTTAAATCTGGTGATCCTAGTTCTTATGTTATGGGAACAAGTAAACATCTTTTCCTTATTTACTTTCTCCATCGCAGTCATGATTTTATAGACCTCTATCATATCCCCCTTAGTCTCCTCTTTTCTAAGATGAAAAGTCCCAATTTTATTAATATCTCTTCATATGGCAGCCATTCCAAACCCCTAACAATTGTTGCCCTCTCTGAACTTTTTCCAATGCCAAAATATCTTTTTGATATGAGACAATCACATCTGCACTCAGTATTCAATATGTGGGCGTACCATGTATTTATATAGAGGCAATAAGATACACTCTGTTTTATTCTCCAACCCTTTTTAAATTATTCCTAACATTCTGTTTGTTTTGTTGACTGCTGCTGCACACTGAGTGGATGTTTTCAGAGAACTAACCACCATGACTCCAAAATCTCTCTCAGGTAGAAATAACTAATTAAGTCCCCATAATTGTACATGTATGGTTGGGATTAAGTTTTCCAAAACACATTTCTTTGCATTTAATTTAACATTAAAATTCATCTGCCATTCTGTTGCTCAGTCACCTAGTTTTGTGAGATCCTTTCGAAGCTCTTCGGTGTGCTTTGGACTTAACTATCTTGAGCAGTTCAGTGCCATCTGTAAATTTTACCACATCAATGTTCACCCCATTCTCCAGATCATTGGAAATGATACAAAATGATAGTTTCAGTGCTGATGTTGTAAAAAATAAATGTAAAAAGCAATGTTTAACTACAGCTAACCAACATTTTGAATAGGACTGGACCCAGAACAGAGCCCTGTGGAACATCACTAATTATCTGTCTCCAATCTGAAAACTAACTATTTATTCCTACCTTTTGTTTACTGTCTTTTAACCAGTTATCAATCCATGAGAGGACCTTCCCTCTTATCCCATGACAACTTACTTTGCTTAAGAGCCTTTGGTGAAGGACCTTGTCAAAGCCTTCCTAGAAATGTAAGTACACGATATCCACTGGATAGCTCTTGTCCACATGCTTGTTGATCTCTTCAAAGAATTCTAGTAGTTTAGTTAGGCGTGATTTCCCTTTACAGAAACCATGTTGACTTTTCCCCAACAAATTGTCAGTCTATGTGTTTGGCAATTCTGTATGTAGACTTTTCCAGTTACAGACTAACCCGGCTACCCTTCTGAAGCTTTTGGTCTGTAATTGCCAGGATCACTTCTACAAACTTTTTTGAAAACTGGTGTCACATTACCTATCTTCCGTAAAAGCACAATTATTCTACAGGCTTTTAGATGCCAAATCTTATCAGAGATAGCCTGCAAAAACTCTCCAGTCAATTCAGCAGCATACAGAATATATAGTAATTAATTTAACGTGACTGCAAATTGGCCCTGGTCTTTATGAAAAAATGCCCAAAGTAGTTTATTATATTGACCTATGTAATATCTGATGTTTGAGCTTCAGCATTTCTCTTCCTTAGAATGTGTCTCCTTTTGTCTAAGAGACTCCAAAGAAAACAGAAGTATAAAGCTAGTATACTGAATATCACTTCAGAGTTCTCTCAAAGTCTGTTTACTTTGTGCAAGAAGTTCTGTGGAAACAAAATCCTAACTCTGGGTGCCTGATCTTGAAATCTGAATGTAAAGTACCTACAGCACTGTAGCTAATTTCTATTTAACACGCACAGTGTGAAAACAAAATTGGAAATGATACAAAATGATAGTTTCAGTGCTGATGTTGTCAAAAATAAATGTAAAAAGCAATGTTTAACTACAGCTAACCAACATTCATCCCTTACCTTTTCAGAACAAAAACATACCAATTAAATTTTTTGCTTTTATACTTCTAATTGCTCATATTAACATTTTAGACCACATGTTCTTATATTAATGTAAGCAACAGAAAGCATATGAAAAATATTCTATAAATGGAAAACATATGCGACTTTTTAAATTATTTATCCAAACTGTTTCCTGTTCATACATTAACATACAGTCATGCAAATTAGCTCTACATTTCATAAGTGGCAGGTGTGGCCATGGATAACATAGTGAGCATTCACAGATTAAACAAAGAAGTGCAAGCTTGAAAAGGCTAGAAGTCTGATATTTGATTTCATACTTACCAGAATTAAATCAATAGGAAGAACTACTTTAATTTTTCTTTTAAATTTTTCATTCATTTCTTTAACAAGAATGAGCACCACCAGGCTTAGCAAAGACAGAAGTAAAGCTTCTAATTGAACCGATTTGATGTTTTCAAATATGTAAGCATAAATCTACAGAGATAAAAAAACAAAACAGAGATGACAACAGAATTAAATACATGACAAAACGTTACATTCTAGGACACAGCCTAAAACCCTCAGATGTACAGAAAAATAACTATTCTCAGAAGCTGAACCAATGCTCTAGGAATTGAGCAATTTCACATACTGGTATTTCATTCAACATTTTGGATAAAAAATTCATGGTTTTACTATTACAAAAAGGCTTGTTTGAACAGTTCTGAAATATGTGAATATATTTAAATCCTATTGTAAAGGTAAACAATACTGTACATTTACACTAACAGAAAGATACCAAATACAGCAAAATTATCTTGGATGTATATTAGAGCAAACCTTGATGTCCTTACTGAGATTTTATTCTGTCTGTATTCATTCAAAATTCCAACTGAATTCAGTGGCAGAATGACTGCATACAAACTGAGTAAGGCTTTCACTTTTGCCCCAGGATCACGAATGAAATATTGCAACCTTGTCTGTACACATATGTATGCAATATGGTTTACTGGAATCAAAGTTCTCTTTAATTCCGGCACAACCAGTAAATCTGACTAATTCTTTTTAATAGTATTTAAAGGAAAAATACAATTACCATATCAAATAATTTCATGTTGACTATCTTGTTTCCTGAATGACACACTGGGACTGTGAAAGCATCCATCCAGTCACAGAAGCATGCATTCACTCTCAGAAATCTGCCACAAATGCTGGATTGAAGCTACCATGAAATGGAAGGAACCAGATCTCTGGTTCACTAATGCTGAAATCACTGATTATCTCATGATCAGAATATCTCTAATTGCATCCTGAGATTAGCGGACGAAATTAAAGAGACATGCAGCCCTAACCTGTTCCAACTCTGAGGATCCAGAAGACAAGGCACACACCTCTACAATTAAAAATTGATGAAAGAATTTCCAGATCCACTGAAGAGGTTAGAAGATCTGAGGGAAGACAGAGATAACTTCTACAGGATTCTGTCCAGAAAAATAGAGAAAGAAAGAAAATCTGCAGTCAAGATCTAAATGCCTGTGAAGAGTAACAACCTAATTGCTAGAGAAACAAAAATGACAAGAGCCTATATAATGCACATTCTTTCTGAAGCCTTAAAAAGAACAAAATGAGGACACCCCCCTCAGCTGAATTCTGATTTTTCTCAAAAGCTAGGTAGGCTGAACAATAAACTGAATACAGAAAGGCAGTAAAGAGGAGGGATGTGTTCCACTGCTCTCTGGAATCCTGGATGGTTTGTGTGGAAAAGACAATTTGTCTAAGGCTAATGACTCTGAATGCACATCTAGTAAGAAGCCCCCATTACTTGTTGACACATACATGATGTAAGGAAGGAAAAAAAAGGAAAGGATATGGAAGAAACGTAGGCTGTATAACAATCCAGTTGTCTTAAAAATTTCCATTTCATATAACACATATCCCATATATAGCTGAATTACAAAGTGAATGACAAACATGTCTGATAGAAAGGCATTCAAAAATCCAGAAAATGAATTGGTTCATTATGGGGAAATAGGAAAACAATAACAATAGGTAACAGATTAAGATGACTAACAGAGCTAAAGAATTTTCTCTTCCTTTGAAAGAAAAGTCTCCAAAAGGAATCCAGATACCCTATACAGAAGTGGAACCCTGGAAACTCTACAGATCTAGACCACAGCATAATCTCTTACTTGCTATAAAATGCGCAACAATAAAATAAAGAGAATTGAAGCTCATATTTGAAAAGCCAGGGTGTATGTTCTATGGTCAATCTAACATATCCCTAAAATAAATGAGACACACCTCCACATTGTTATAATGATGATTAATAAACACATTTTAAAACGTACTTACAATGGTAAGAGGACTTCTTGACAGATTGGGGATTAAGCAAAGATGTTTTAAACTGGACTGGACAAAGCAACACAAAATTTATCACAATAAAGAATTCTACCCTGGCAGAAGGGTTTACCACTCTGCTTTTCTATTCTAATTTCTATTATTCTACCATTCTTGGCTAGGACTATGCTATTTTTTTAATGATCAAGATAAAAAGCTCTGTTTTTTGTTAGATTTTAGGATGTTTCAGTTCTCCATTACGGAAAACAACAACAGAAAAATATGTCAACTGAAAAGAAAAAAAAAACATTGATAGTTCTGAAGGAGAAAAAATATTGGCATGCCAGCCAGAACAACAACAAGCATATTTCATTGGGAATTCTTCTCAGAGCTTGGAAAAAACTCTCAGATTTTAAAGTCATCTCAAACCACACAGTCTCCTTGTGTGATGCAACATGAAGGATGTTATACTGAATGACTTGAGATTTGGCTATTAATATATCACCGCACCGCTGCCCAAAAATGTTCATTACAGGAGCATGGGACTTTGCCTCTGTGTCCCACAAGAAGTTGGGATCAATTAAAAAAGCTGTGTCAAAGTATCTACAAAGTCATCCTGGACTAAGAAATTATGAAAATACAAATCTATATTTAAACTAAAGTTGGTAAGAAAAGAGAAGAGCTATACTGATTCCCATTTTCAGAAATCAAAGAACTGCAAGCTAATTTCAAATGACTAAATGAAGCATCAGCATTTGATGATCCATAGGTGCCAACTCAATTTAAATCTTTACTAGATGAACTTCAATTAAAGTAGTAGACAAGGCTCCCAGAAGTCCATGGCTGTTTCTCTAACAAATATTTCTGCAGACATTTTAAATAAATTCTATGACAATAATAATCTGTGTTCCTAGCATTTCCAAGAACCATAAACCTTTAATCTCTTTGTATATTGATTTAATTGCAAAAATACACACATACATTACACATTGTTGTACAGACATACACACACACACACACACATTCTGTACATGCATGGTAGAAACTCTGGACTAGGATTTAAAGATAATATTAGATAGCTCTAGCTAGCTTGATTTAATTAACATCTTATAAAGCTATCAAGACAAAGCAACCGTGTGTTAGAACACAAATACTATTGCTTTTTTTGGGCTGAGGGTACTAGAGTTGATTAGAAGGTATTATTAGATAGAGCTAGAAAACTGGATCTCACATCGTACTTTTACAGTATTAGTTTGAACAAGTTCTAGGTGGTCAACTGCAGAGCTATGTGATGAACTACATTTATTATGCACTTTCAACCACATCACTATATCCATCTCTAGCAATCCAGCCCCTTGAGCGTCAAAGAAATACGATAGTAAAAAATCACTAACTTTCCAGACAAATGTTTCCTCTTTCCTCCTTAAATCTGGAATTCCAACCTCTCTCCCTTGAAATTACACCACACAGAGGCAGACTCAAGGGCCAAACCCTGGAGTTCATAACATTGCAAATGAAGAATTCTTCGTTTCCCATGGGATAAAAGATTTGCTTCTTGCACAGGTAGGTACAACATCTCAAAACATTCAAATGCTGACATGATGTATAAAAAAATCTATTTTAGATCATTTTTAAAGGTTTGAGAAATTTGCAGCGGGAATCACTGTAAGAGAATCTGGCTTCTGAACTGAAGTAATTATATTAACAGTGTTAAAAACTATTTTTTCCATTAAAATTTTCTATACAGAAAATTATTGTCATTGTTATTTCATCTGTCCCAAAAATGTATGAGGCAGTTTACAGTACATGTAGAAGATAATGTGCTAGCCCTGTATTTGAAATAACCTGGATAACTTACTTTGGCTTTCCCATTACTTAGTAATGTGATCAAACTAAGCTTATGCTAATGACACATTTATGCTATATGCCACCCCACACCATCATGTATTCATTCTGTACATAATGGGATCTATTCCTAATTTCAGTTTCAACAAACTAAAAATGGTTCTGCTTCCTGGTTGTGATGACGACAGAATGCTGCGATTCTGACATTTAATTCCCATAAAATATGAGTTTTTCCTTTTTTTAAAAAATTACCCTAATAGCAACTTTTCAAACAACTCACTTGTGCTACTCTGTAATTGTAGCTTCAAATCTTAACTTGGATCTTTGAAAACTTCAAATTAAGCCTTATAAATGTTAAAAGACAAGGTTTAATGAAATCCACAGCGACACTTAGGAAATACTGCCCTTTTAAGAACTTAAAATGCAAGCAAGTGTGGGTATATCCACAGATTTATTTACTTACCAAAGTCAAAGTAGCCTAGTACATTAGTCTGTTCATCTCTAGACCCATTGATTGCAGCTATACTTTTCACACACTTAAAAGTTTAACAAATTAATGAGTGTTTGCAGGATCCGGGCCTTAGATCAGATTGTAAGTGAAAATATACGATACTTCATTACCCATGTTACAAAGCTACTGCTCAATACAGTATTATTGGCAGTCACTGTTCAAAATGGTCCAAAACTTATTGTTAGTTTAATCTGCAATACAAAGAATCAAAGATGGCGGAGATGGGTCATACTAAAGTGCTTCCATGAATAGGTTCACACACTTGAAGCCATGCCTTGGGAAGCCTGGGTCTATTCATTTCATTGGAATGACATTAGAGTAACAGAACCACCAGCTTATTTTTCCATGAAATTATGTGCATGCCCTTTACAAAATGGGTAATATATGTCTTAGTATTAAGGCATTTAACAACTTATTACACTATGCATTCAATCAGCAAGCTCAAAATATTTCATAGTTAGCACTGAGCATTTTTATATTACATGTCTGTGATCACACTGAAATCTAAGCCACAGAACATATATATGAACATTTTAGACACATTGGGAATTACAAATTTAAATATATACATATACTGGTTATGACTATACTGAGTGAGAGTATATATATGTACTCAGTGTACAAAAGTTAAGGATTTTATTACAATGTACAAAGTGATTTTTCATGTCAATATAATCATTAACAGAATGTATGAACTAAGGATAATCAGATACTTATTAAAATTATCATAAGTAGGGATGTAAGTGACTAGTGTTAAGTATAAACTTATCGGATAGTCGAACAGTGACTCATCCAAAAGCTTCCCCACACCCCCAGCTGCCTCTATCAAAGAGAGGCAGCAAGGTGGGGGAGCAGTAGCCAGTGGTGGGAGAGCCATCTAAAAAGTTGGCTCCCCCCAGCACCATCTCTGTGGGGGACAGGAGAGGCAGATGCACAGTGGGGAAACGGTGCAAGCAGAGACTGAAGCAGTCCCCGCTTGCACCAGTTCTGACTGCTGCACTTTTGCTTTTGAAATGTACAAGAGCTCTTACTGCATTTCAAAGACTGAAACTGCATTTCCCTTCTGCTCTTCTGCCTTTAAATGTAGTGAGAGCCCTCTTATTGACTAATCGAGAAGTCGATGGAAATTCCAACTACTTTATTAGCTGATTAATTGAAATTTAACATCCCTAATCTTAAGTAATTGTTTCCTATCTTCCTCTCTCTCTTTTCCTTTTTTGCATGCCAGATTTATTTACTAGAAAGAGGCATAGTAATTTTGTGGATTATATTAATTATTTAGCAGTCCAAATTAAAAAAAAAATAATTTTGGGAATTTCTGTGTTTGCCCCCCCCCCCCCCAAAAAAAAATAAATCTGAGGATCCCTGAAAGTTAAAATTCAGTTGGTGTAAAACACTTTCTGTATAATTTTACTACACAGTGTATATTTAGTCTAGATCAGTGGCCACCAACCATAGATTGGGGTCTATCAGCAGATCTTGTAGCCTCTGACCGTTGATCCTGACTGGTTTGGCCAGGAAGCTATCAAGCACTGGCACTTCAGTTGCCCTCCACACACTGTCATGCTGCTCCTGCCCTTTGCCTTGGAGTTGCCCCCCTGGGTGCCTCCTGCTTGTTATGCAGGGTGTGGAAGGAAGAAGAGTGAGGGCGCTGATGTCAGGGTGTCCCTCCTTCCCCCTGCTTCTGTACCCTATCTCCACACAGAGAGAAGGGGATGGAGGGAGATTGGCAATGCAAATCTCTGTCACTTTCACACACTGTGTGTGTGTCTGTCATTCTCACAAACACACACTGTCCTTCCCTCTCATCTCCTGACCCAACACATATGTGAGGGAGTTGTTGTTACTTCTTTTACTGCTTGCAAAGTGTGTTGTTTTTGGTTTTAGACTGGTCTGTGCATTTTATTATTTTCATTTCTCTCTTATCCTTAAATTTAATTCTTTGAGTAGTGAGTTCTAAAATGCCTAACCTGTCGCAGCTGGAGTCATTATCCCGATGGTAAGTGTTGCTCCTGGAAGTGGCTGACATGTCCCTGCAGCCTCAGAGAGGCAGAGCAGGAGGTCTCCACATGCTGTCCTTGCCTGCAGACAGTACTGCTGCAGCTCCCATTGATCAGTAACAGAGAACCGTGGCCAGTATAAGCTGTGGGCTCAGTGCCTACAGTTGAGGGGTGGCACATGGCACCATTACTATACATACCAGATGCTTTCAGAAGTGGTGCAGGGGCAGGAGTAAGCCTGCCTTAACCCCACTGTTCCAGAACCCGGAAGCTGTCTCAGTTAAGTGGTGCCCAGCCAAAGCCTGTATCCTGAACCCCTGTTCCAGCCCTGAACTTCCTCCTGCACTCAACCTCCTGCCCCAGATGCGAGTCCCCCTGCACCCAAACTCATTCTCAGAGCTTGCACCCTGAAACCCCTCCTGGATCCCAAAACCCCACCCTGGACTAAGCCCAGAGCCCATCCCACACTCTGAAACCTTTGGCCCAAAACCAGAATATATACTCCTACCTCCCTGCCCCCACCCAGCCTGGTGAAAGTGAATGATGTTCTGGGAAGAAGGGGGATGGAGTGAGCAGGGTGAAGCCTTGGAGAAGGGGTGGAGCAGGGGTGGGGCCTCAGAGAAGGGGCAGGAAGGAAGTGGGGCAGGGGTATTTGGGTTTGAGGTAGATCTTACATTGCGCTTATATTGAAAAAGTGATCTTGTGGTTTAAAAAGCTGGAGACCTCAATGTCCTTTAACTACCCAAACATTTTTTTTTCAGGAATTCAGTGAAATTCCTCTTGAAGTTCAGTAATTTCCCAGAGATCTATAAGGAAAACTTTGGGCGACCTTCACACACAAGTACACATACAGAGTGAAAATCAACTACAGTGTTGTTGGAAAATTACTGGCCTGCTGAGAGAGTTACCTTGAATACCACTGAATCTCTTTAAAGATTATGCACTGGTCTTACAAAGTAATAACACTTAACTATATGCAGTGTGCATATAAAGCAATTGTGAATAGTAAAGAAAGACTGTGTACTCTGAAACATTAGTGAGTTCCTCTGCCTTTTTTAGAAAGGTTAAATGAAAACCATGAAGATTTGGTCCAAAAGTGGGTGCAGATGTTAAAACAAATAAAATAAGAGATTAAAAAACAACAAATCTAATCAATACAACTTAATGAGCAAAAAGACCCCATTAAATGTTTTAAAGTGTTTCTTTCCATTGTTTGGTCAGCAAATGGAACCCATATTGGGAATATATCTACTCACAGCTGCTGTAGATGAGTTAAGCCAAAAAGCTGAGTAATTTAGTTAGAGAACATGTTAAAAGTTAGAAGGCCAAAGTGAGAGTGGGTTCATTACGTTTTTTGGAGCAAATTTGCAACTCGGCATTCCAGCACTCAGGCATGGTGCCATCCCTTGTTTTGAAAAATAGGTTTGCTTAGTTGAATGATTTTAATACTTCATTTTGTGGTGTTGCATTTCTCAAGAACTTGTGGGGGTATGGGTGAGGCTGAAGATGACTGAGTTGCAAATATATTTTGTCACTGTTCTCAAATAGTAGGGCATTTTTATGACAGATTTCCACTGAGTTATTCCTTGTAGAAACCAGATTTCATACTTTCTCTCACTCCACTGCTCTGTCTTCCATACCTCAAACTTCCCCCACTCACCCCATCTGTCCTGTTAGGGTTTTTTTATATATATATATAACATTGCAAGATTCTGAGCCATATAGCACAATGGCAATGTTAAAAGTTGTATACAATGAAAATGAGATGTAATAAATCTCAAAAACATGTAATAAATCTCCAAAATCCCACAGGCCCCTGGTCTTCAAAGTAAATTTGTTCTCCACATATAAATCTCATTTGCACATATTTAATTGTGAGCTCATTTTCATTAAAAAAATGTTTCATTGCTTTGTTTTCCTTTTGACTTTCCTATACCACTTCATTAACATTCTTGGTTCCTGCTTTGCAGCCCTGAGGGCTATTTCAGTCAGAAAAGATGCTGGAATAAGTGGGAGAGAAATTTGATTGGAACAAATGAAAAAAAGAGAGGTTGTGCAGCAGTATTTATACAATGTGAATTTTAGAGAAAATAAAAGAAAATGTCCAAATGAATAGTTGCCAAACTTGCCTTTTACTTTCTGGTCACATATGCACAATTGTACATAATTGTTTAGTGCAGTTTTCATATAAAACCAATACCATGGCAACTAATGTTGCCAATTTTATTGCCTGGTGCTTCTGACTAAGATACTGGTGCCTTCTCAAACCAACCCATATGTGCTAACATGCCCAAGGAATTCCTCTAGTTTTTATAGTGCCTTTAAAGCAAAACCATGCCTTCTAACAAACAGACATTTCTTTGTTTCACAAGAATCATTTTAAAGAAACTTTCTCCAAAAACTTCTACAAAATGGTTTGTTTGTTTTGTTTTTTCAAACAGTGAAGGAAGGAAGGGTTTGAGCTCAGCAGAGTAAAGTAGTACAGAAAAGACAGGGTATGTCAGAGAAAAACAAAAATGTAAGGGATAAGGAGGAAATGTCTTCAAAGGATTTTAATTACTTCATCATAACATCAGCACCCTAAGGCTACATCTAAACTACAAGGTTTTTGCCCAAAAACAACTGTTTTTGCGCAAAAACCCGTGGAGCGTCAACACCTCAAGCGCATTTTTGTGCAAGTAAACTTACAGTAAATCAAACGAACAGAGGGATTTTTGTGGTGTAAGTATTCCTCTTTCTACGAGGAATAACTCCTTTTTGCACAACAGTTCTTGCGCATAAAGGTGTGTGTAGATGGGCAACGGGGGTTTTGTGCAAAAAGAGCCAATCGAAAAAAGCACAGATGCTGTGGTGGCTATTTTGTGAATAGCAATCAGAGCTTTCCTGCGCAAGAGCATCCATTCAGTCTGGACGTTCTCTTGCACAAAAGCACATAATTTTTGCGATGCACTTTTATAGTGTGGGTGCACTCTTGCTCAAGAAGTTTTTGTGGAAGATCTCTTCCACAAAAAGCTTCTTGCGCAAGAAGCCTGCAGTACAGACGTAGTCTAAAATTGAATTATTTCCTTGCATTACTGCTAATCTCCAAGAGCATGAGAATGGCCATATTGGGTCAAACCACAGGTCCCTCAGCCCATTACCCTCTCTTCTGACAGTGTCCAGTGCCAGATGCTTCCAAGGGAATGAATACAATGCTTAATGATCAAGTGATCCATCCCCTGTCATCTATTCCCAGTTTCTAGGAAACGGAGGCTAGCGATAATCCCTGCCCATCTTAGCTAACAGCCATGGAAGGGCCTATCCTCCATGAACTTATATAGTCCTTTTTGAGCCCTATTAGTGTCTTGGCTTTTACATCATCTATTATTTCTTATATTCTATCAACTCATTGTCTCTTGGATACTGTACTTAAAGTCAGTCACCTCCAACAGATGGCAATATTCCTTAAGGTAGATACACTCTCCATGTAACTGGCATAGCTGCTCTAGAAGAGTCACACTTTAAAGATACTATTTATTAACCCTTTCTAAATGTAAATCATTTATTACAGTCAATAGGTTACTTATGACATCTTGTGATTATATCCATTTGGAACTTGTATTATTTATGTTTGCTACATGCATAGTAGTAATAGGCATTAATAATTTATTAGTCCTTTATCAACTACTTATAAATGTAGCCTTAACAAAGTATTACCAAAAGAACCTATCTATATAGCAAAATCCCTCAATCAGGGAGCTCGTTAGACTCATTTTCCCATGGCTTCAAGATTTTCACACAGAGCTCCTTTTAAATCCTCTCTTTGCCCGAGTCAAATATGGATCAAGTAGTGATTGAGGAGCAACAGTGACACAGAGAAATATGGTCAATGTTATTCAAATAAGTTCTACTTTAGGGGCTAGAGAAAATGTGTGTGTTTTAAATAGAAATACATGAGAATTCCTGGGCTTTTTTCAATCAAGAAATGCAGATTTAATGACACAAATATTTCCTGAATTAATGTCAATTACCTCAAACTATTTCAATTACCTCCCTCAAAATTCAGAAAATGTAGACATGCTAGATTTCAACATTTTCCTGAATGAAAATTTTTGTTTTTTCAAATTCAAAACAACTTTTAGTATAGAAGGGTGCATCTACACAGCACCCAAACCTCGAAAGAAGATATGCAATTTGCGCTATGCAAATTGTGTATCTTATTTCTGCTGTATTTTGAAATAGCTTATTTTGAAGTTTGGTGCATCTACACAGCAAATTTCAAAATAACACTATTTCAAGACATTCCTTAACCTTCGTGGAATGAGGGTTACAGGGATGCCTGTGATTGCAAAAAATATTTCAAAGTAATGGGTGTCTTGTTAAGATGCGGGGTTGCCGCCCAGTGTAGACGTACCCGAAATAATTTAGTTGGGACTGTTCCTGCTTTTAGCAGGGGGTTGGACTCTATGACCTCCTGAGATCTCTTCTATGATACTATGAAATTTTTATTTTTTAAAAATTGCAATGTTAAAAAACACTCAAATTGATTTTCTTCTGGTAGAATAAAATATGTAATTTGATTCAAAATACATTTTCCCTCAACTTTTCTATTTACTATGAATGTAAAAAATATTTTAAGTCAACCTGAAACAAACTTTTTTTTCCAACTTTTTCATTTTGTGGCAGTACCAGCAAATAAAAAAAATCTGCTAATTTGCCCAGTTCCAGTTCTAAGGTCAAGGGCCCTTGTTTCAGATAGTAAACATGCTCATTCTTCAGTTGCCCATCAGCTGAATGAATGCAAACTATCTCCCTACGAAGGAGCAACATTATTATTTATAATGTGCTAGAAGAACAAGGTCACCATGCCTACAAGGGGTGCTTTTTTCTACAGTAGATTATTCTAGAGAATGTATTCTCATAATTGTGTTTCTCATGTAAGGTCGTGTAACTTTGCCATGTAAGGCGCCAAGCAATTGTGTTTACCTTTAGAGTTTCAGTTTCCAAAGGACTGAGCTTTGTGAAGCTTACTGCACGCGTGATACAGTGATTAAAATAAAGTAGCAAGCTTGATATTTGTTTGTGATAAGAATATGCCCTATTGTAAAATAGCAGTAGTATATACAAGGTAACTATTGCACAGGACATCCACAAATAATGCATCACATTTCTTTCATCTCACTAGTATTCAAGAAAGTGACAAGAAACATGTCTGGAATGAAATCTGAAAATCTGTGGTGTTCCCTTACACCATATGTTCAACAAAGATTAATGCTCTCTGTAATGCCCTATAAACTGAGTATTGTTTAGCATCAGTTGAATGAAAAATTACAAAATATTTGTGTTTGTTAAATCTAATAATTAGAACTATTGACAAAGCTGCAAAACCTGAGCAATTATTTTTAACCAGAAAACACAAGAGATCGATCTAAAGACTAATCCTGCTAATTCTTACTCACTCAAATAATCTCTATTCACAAACCCTACTCATTTGAATAGGATAGCTTGCTAACATGAAGGGTTCACATGACGGTGTCCTTACTCCTTCCAAAAAACTAGAGCTGTTAAACAGAATATTAGCAAATCAATGTGATAGCTCTTCTGGTGAACTCACATAAAAGAATCCCAGTGGCCCCGATATATATGGCATTTTCATTCCCAGCAGATACTTGACTTGTGAAGTCACAACATGCGTAGCTGCTCCTGTTGTCATCGCGCTTATCACTGGTTCCGTCAACAAGAACGTGGCGCTGCCCAAGTGCAGCGCAAACATTGCTACCTAAGAAACCAAAGATATATAACAGTGATTACATTAAAGTGCAGTTTCCCAGTGTTAATGCAATGAGAGATACCCTTTTAATAATCCATGAGATAGCTGGCTGTGTTAGCAAATCAAAAGGAGTAGTTTCAGATGCAGGCTGTGAAACATGAAGATAGCTTAAGTGAAATATATTAAATCTTTTTGTAAGTTTACTATCTCACTAACATCACTAGTTTACCAAGCTCTAAAATGAGATTAGCTACAACAGCTTAGTCAGTCAAAGTATGTTCACACAATGACTTCTCTAAATATTGGCTCTACTTGTTATTCTCTCCTGTTCAAATATATGAACACAGTGAACAATGTAAAAATCATCTATTCATCAGGGCAGAATGAAGTCAGAAAATTCATACATAATATTTGATTACAGTATGCAAAATCACAAATGATTAAGAGCCAGATCCCTTGGCCTTGCAAATGGTGGGGTAGAGGTCTAGGGAAATTTGGCTCTAAATGACCATTCTACTTTACTGATATTCAGCTTGAATGGACTGAGGGCTACAGTAAGTTATGCCAGCTAACCTATCACCAGCTACACCAGCTTTATACTACAGGCTGGACCTCTCTGATCTGTCGCCCTTGGGACCTGAGCTGTTCTGGACCAGGGAATTTGCCAGACCAGGGGAGGTCAGTGCTTCCTTACTGGCTGCTCTGCTGCCAGATTCCTCTCCTTGGTGCTCCCTATCCTGCTGCTGGCCCTGCTTATACTGGCCTGGCACAGCTCCCCATCCTGATGCCCCAGGTTGTTCCCTAGAGTTCCCAAATGGGGCCACCTGCTGCTGCTGGGGGTTCCCCAGCCGGGGCATCCAGCCGCCCCACCCCTGCTGCTGCTGGGGATTCCAGCCATCTGCCTCTGCCAGCCCCACTTCAACATGGTAGTTCCCCAGCAGAGGTTACCTGGTGCCACTGAGGGTTTGCTGGGATTCCTGGCTGGGGCTGCCCGGCCGCCAACATTTTCCCAGCTTGGACCAGGATTCCCTGGTCACCTGGCCATGGTAACGCAGGGGGTTCCCTGGCTGGGGCATGGCTCTCCAGATGCTTCCTGACCCAGCCGGGGCTCTCCAGCCCCTGCATTGCTCCCACCTTCATGGCTCTTTGGTTCAGCAACAATCATGGTTCTGCTGGACCACAGATGTTACCGGACCAGAGAGTCCTGGATTTGGGAGGTTCAACCTGTAAACAGAGACTCCTCTTATGCCATGAGAATCTCCTGCTGCATGGGGTAGTTCTCCACCCCTTTAGCACTGAATGGCACAAACAAAATGAAATTGAGAGCTGATTCGAAGATACCAGAGTGTCCATGCAAGTCTTCTCCCTAGAGAGGCACTTGGAAGTCTATACATCTATTTGTTCCCCTTTGATATCCACAAGGAGAAACAAAAAACATGTGCTTTTAATTAATCAGGAGCAGATCAATAAGTTACTGGTTGAAAATTTCAATAAAATTAAAATGTGATAAAAATATTTACGATCTACTTTTCTGTGTTTAAATAATGTATTTGGAAAATAGTTGCATTTAATATAAAAGCAAAATGAGACAGGACATTTTAAATTTAGAAAGTAAATGACAGTGGGACAAATTCTATTTTCAATTATACTAGTATAATTGCCGGCTAACAGAAATAAATTGAATTTCACCCCTATAATTAAAAGCAGAATTTGGTCCAACTTTGTTTGATTATGAAGATGATTTTAAGCTTTTTAGAAACTTGTATACAAACACAGGAATTGATATACTGAGACAGAGCAATGACCTAGCTAATTCGGTATGCTGATCATATCAGTTTCTGTCACACCAGATGCTACAGAAGTATACACCGTCATCACCTCAAAATTTACAGAATACTATAGTTCTATAATTTGATGGCCTACTATAGTACTACTATTTATTTGATGGCCTAAGTGATTCCTTCTAGCAATAAGATGCTATTATTAATCATGTAATATCTAATCCTTTTATGAATTACATTGAAGTACTTGTCTTAATTATATCCTGCTACCAACAAGGGGTTCCACGCATTGTATATTGAGCCAAAAAAACAAACCCTTTTATCTGTTTTATTTTTTCCCTTACACTGTGTATGTCCATGTGTTTTTTAATGACTGTGCAGGTTAAAAAAAGAAATGATCAACTAACCACCCCTTTATATTTTGTTATGATGTCTTTCTGACCTCTCCTTTTGCATCTAATTAATGCTAGTCTTTTAAAATTGGTATGGTAACCACTACTATGCCTCTACTAATTTTCACTGCCTTTCTTTGGACTGTTTCTAGTACAATATGGAATTTGTGTGAGGGATTGCTCAAAGCCAAATGCAGTATTCAAAGTAAGTGATATCCGTGTATATACACTGACACTTTAATATTTTCTCTGGGACTCTCTGTGCCTCTGAAAAAAACACTAACTCCTTAGTAACATGTTTTCTCATTCCTGCAGATTCAGCAGATGTCTTAACTGAAGGGTATACAATGACACTTTGATTTTCTCCCTGAAAACTCTTAAGTCTGTTATTATAAGTATTATGATAATGTCTAACAAGATAGTTTATTAGATGATGAGCTTTCATGGGGCAGACCCACTTCTTCAGGTCTGCCCCACAAAAGCTCATCACCTAATAAACTATCTAGTTAGTATTTAAAGTGCTACATTACTTCTTTTTTTGTTTTACCAAGATCAGACTAACACAACTACCTCTCCATGATAATTTCTGTGAGTATTAACTTCTGCTTATCCACTCTGAATTTCATCCTTCTAGAGTTCCTTACAGGTTCCGCAGAACTGACAAATCTAAATCAATTACTTGCCTATGTTATTGCTCTTTGCTCACAAGTATAATTTAATTTTTCACCATAAATTTCACCTGCATACACAATGAGTAATCACTGTGCTAAGGCATCCCAGAGTGGCTGCTTTTAGTTTACCTGACAGATCTCTAGTGTGTGCAGTGTTGTTGTAGCCATGTTGGTCCCAGGATATTAGTGAGACAAGGCGAGTGAGGTAATATCTTTTATTAGAGCAATTTCTGTTGATGAGAAGCAAGTTTTTGCGCTTACACAGAGCTCTTCTTCAAGTCTGTAAGAAGCACTCTGAGTACGCTCAGAAGCTTGTCTCTCTCACCAACAGAAGTTGGCCCAATGAAAGATATTACCTCACTCACCTTGTCTCTTTAAAACTCTAGTGAGATCTCTTCCTATTCCATCTGAGAGCAAGGATCTTCAGATGAAATTATTTCTCTTTACTGCCTTTAAATAGCTGGCAAATTACTCAGTGCCACAAAAATCGAGTGCATTGCCATGCAGTATGGACCCTATTAAGAACAACTGCGGATACATTTATGGCGAGTATTATTACTACTACTACTATTATTATATGTTTGTATTAGAATACCTAGAAGCCCTATTCATAGACTATAAGGTTGTGTCTAGATTACAACCCTCTTTTGACAGAGGGATGTAAATTAGGCACTTCAAAATTGCAAATGAAGCCGGGATTTGAATTTCCTGTGCTTCATTTGCATATTCACATCATGGCACTCTTTCGAAAAAGCGCCATTTCAAAGGTAAAACCGTGGTCCAGACATGGGTCTTTCGAAAAGGGGAGGCTTTTTTGAAAGATCATTTTTTGAGGTTTACAGAATCTTTCAAAAAGTCTTCCCTTTTCGAAAGAACTGGGTCTAGACTGCGGTTTTACTTTAGAAATGGCTTAGAGCGCCATGACGTGATTATGCAAATGTAGAGCGGGAAATTCAAATCCTGGCTTCATTTGCAATTTCGAAGGGCCTAATTTACTTCCCTCTGTCGAAAGAGGGATGTAATCTAGACATACCCTAAGACCTGGTTATACTAGGAGTTGCACAGGCCCAGCATACAAAGATGACTCCTGACTCAAATTGCTTATTAAAGAGCTTTCAGGATGAGGTCATCGGGCACATCAAGGTAATCACTCCACATCTACTAGGAAGGGGACTGCAGTCCAAAACAGGAACCAGAAGTGTAGAGAATGAATAAAATAAATCCCTGTGGAACAACCCTTACATGAATCAACTTCTGTTGTGAAAACTCCCCCCAAAAAGAATAAATGCCTAAAAATCCAGCACCATCTCAGTGAAATCCAAAGGTCAAACATTCCCTTGAGAACTGATGCTGATAGAACATAATTGGGGAAGCAAAAGAATATGGCACTGGCGTCAAATCAGAGTATATCTGCTGGAGAATATAGTCTATTCTTAATGATTATTTATAATTCATATTACAGGAGCAACCAAAGAGTGCAAACAGATATTAGGGCACCATTTATAGTAAACACTATACCATAGAAGTCTGTGCCCAAGATCCTACAAGTTAGATATATGTTGTTATACATAGTTTTGCAGAACTGTAATAATTAGTGGCATGCATATTCTTCTGCAAAGAACACAGGGAATAGAAGAGTGCTATTGTCTTTGTATGCACACAAAAACAACTCTTGGTAAACCAATACTTTAAAACAAAAAAAGCCACATTCCCTTCTTTCACAAACATTAAGATTGCAATGAGACAGGAAATTTTGGTTGGCTGTTTACACTGATGCCTATCAGAATTCTCAAAATTCAACAAGAAAAATATTCTCTGTCCAATAATGAAGTTTTTGTTTGTAGTTTGTTTTTAAAATCATTTTACATTCTCAGTCAGTGAGGGGCAACCTATGATAGTGGGTGAATCACATCAGTGGCTCCCCTTCATCTCAGTGGGCTGCAAAATTGTAGTAACCAAGGAGGTATCCTGGGACAGGGTAGTTATGCTAACCGCGTTTGTGTACCTAGAATTTGCAGTGTGCGCCAAATGAGCCATAGCAGCACTTCGATTGGATGCAGAAGGAGCGCATGCCTTTCATATTATTGCGTACTATCAGCACGCAGCTCACCTCACATGTCCTTGATTTAAACATGTGTCACTTTTGTAATATTAGTAGGAAAAAACACAGATGAAAACCAGCAGAATCTGGCATCCCTGTGCATGGGCAACGATAAACAAAATATGTCATGGACTATACACAGAACCTGAATTGGCTGCAGGTTGCCCACCACTGATCCAAGTGCAACAAATCTTTTTAAAAACTCATTATAGTTTACCCTCCAATGAATCAGAATGGACATTATATAACAATATGCTCTTGGTAACAAGACCACACGGACAACTATGGAGGGAGAAGTACATAAACATTACATAAAATTTTGCCATTTGATATGTGAGAGTTGAATTATGGGGAATGTTGCCATGTCTGCAGAAGACTGATGCATGCTCTACATACTTTGTGTCGGTCCAGGTTAAACCATTATTCAATCTTCTTTGATCCAACTAGCTGGCTGATGCAGTGACAACTGAAAACTATACCATCACTACCACCACCTGAAGTTCACTGAAATTTTCACCATAAAGCTTCAGAATTTTTCAGATTGTTATTAATTAATATTATTTGTATTATCATGACACTTAGAGCCCTAGTCTTCTTCAGGACCCCATTGTGTTAGATGCTGTACAGAAACTGAATAAAAGGACAGACCCAGACCCAAAGAGCTTACAACCTACATAGACAAGACCAAAGAGTTTCTATCACAAGCACCATGAAATGGGCCATTTTGAAAACCTATGGCCTAAGACGCAATTAAATTAGGCTAGATGTGAAACACTGCAGATCTATTAATAATCACTTTAACATTTATGCAGACATTCTAATAATTCAATTATATGCAGAAGACTTGTAATCAAATTTGGACTTGGTTTCGCATTGCGAAAATTAACTGCT
Source organism: Pelodiscus sinensis (assembly GCF_052426305.1). Taxonomy (NCBI): domain Eukaryota; kingdom Metazoa; phylum Chordata; order Testudines; family Trionychidae; genus Pelodiscus; species Pelodiscus sinensis. The sequence goes on from NC_143053.1 coordinate 44,516,076, forward strand.
GAATTTCTCTAGGTAAGACGAATGACGTTATCACTATATATACATATATAGCAATAAAAAGAAAGTAAACATGTTTCTACACATTCTCATTGATAGAGATCCTATGCTGAAACTACTATAGAAAAAGAAAGGTTGGAAAACAAAAAGGATCAATTCCAAGAATAAATGGCAGGGGAAATTTCTGATGTCCATTAGCATAAACAATGAGCAGAGATCTTTCTAAGGAAGAAAGGCATAAGGACATGTTTTGAAAAGTTCCTGGATTTATTTGGGTGTTCCTCTCTTTGAGAGATGTATCTAATAACATCAATATTTATATATTCTCAGGTAGACTCTCAAATTAGCTTTTCCTTGTGGTGCATGGACATATTGACAGCTGGTTGAAGGCAGCTTGGGGAAAGGCTGAATTAACAAAACAAAATACTATAACTTTATATTATGAAAACTATCTTTTCAAAAGTATTATGTGAAAGAACACTGTTAACCTGAAATGTAATCAACTCCCTAAAGTAAGTTTTAAAATAGTTTCAGATACTACACCTGGCCTGGCATTCCTTTGCTGATTTTTGTGTATTTGCAATCAAAGTTTCCTGCATTTCTCAATTAATTTTCTTCCCTGTCAATGCAAAAAAGACCGATGCAAACAACAGGATTAATTTGCTGAATGAACATCTAAAATAGCGTAACTAATAATACATAACATGTCAACTGCACAAAATTATCTCAAAAACTAGAGAAAAGTATATTTCTCCTTTTTAACTTATAGTAATATTAGATTTTACTCGCAACTGTAACAAAAGCAACATTTTCATATATTTTTACGTATTTGGCATCTCTAGTTTTCCGGTAAACAAAAATGTAAATGCTGGATTGACTTAGTGACTGCTTTAAAAAATGACACAAAAGCAGCAGTACTCTAGTTTCCTTGTAAGAGAGTTTTTTCCAGAATCCTCCATAGAATCATAGAACACTAGAAATAGAAGGGACCTTGAGAGCTTATAAAGTCCTGTCCCCTGATCTCTCAGCAGGACCCAGTACTGTCTAGACCAGTGTTTCTGAAAGTGTTCCGTGGAATCACTCTCAGAAACACATTATCTGGTCACCATGGTTTTTTTTTAATTTACTGGTGCTGCGGCCACAGAGCCTTGCAGCTCCCATTGACTCCGTTTCATCCTTTGCAGACAAGGGGACCTGCGGGAAGCAGCGTGGGCCGTGCCACCTCTTCTCACACAGCTCCCCTAGGCTGCAAAAGATGAAACGGAGCAAATGGGAGCCTCGAGACTCCGTGGCTGTGGTGCTGGTAAATTAAAAACAAAACGTGGTGACCAGATAATGTGTTTCTGAGTGTGATTCCACAGAACATTTTCAGAAACACTGGTGATCCTAAGCTGCAAAAACCTTCTATGTACATCAACCCAACCCCTACCAAAATCATACTCTTGGCCACTCCCAGTATATTACCTATCCCCCTTCTGGCAGGTACCTTCATTAATCCCTTTGACAATCCAACCATCTGTGTAGCCAGTCAGACGGCCAGGTGCTTGCCACACACCTTAAACTCACCAACCACTGGCACAGAGCAGATGGGAGTCTCTAGCTCTGGGGCTATTGTAACTGTGCTGCATAGTAATGAGCAGAAATATGGGAGAATTAATTTTAAAAAATCCTTGGGCAGCACTTCTCCAGTCATGGAAGGGTGCTGCTATGTTAAAATGTCAAGAGACCAACAAGTATGTTCAGTAACTCTCTCTACAGATTATTTGCCACAGGTGCCAATCAAGCTAGGTAAAAGTCACAAGAGAACACCTCTGGGAAGGAAGCAGTATGTGTGTCTGTCTTATTTAACATTCTGCAATTGAGACCAGAGAATAGGAGGCTGCAGAGACCATGGTAGTTCAGAGGGTCAATTCCAATGACCCACAGTTCTGCTTGGCTGAGCCTTTAACCTAGAAGCTTCTTATTGCTCACCTGCAACTATTTAAAATACAGAATCTGAAGCTATTAGGAAAAGGACAGGTGTAATAGACAACCTGACATTGCATTTATGCTGTGTTATAAACAATTGAGTTTATAATCTGTAGTGTAACATAAATATAAGTTTATATAGCATATTTATATAATGTAATATTTATATAATGAAAATATTGCCATATATTTTCCCACAATTACACAAACTACTGCATAAAGATATTAACCTGATAAAGTACATTACACATTTCGAACAAATGCCTTACTTATCCTTTAGATAAATAGTGATGATTACACGACAGACTGTATAGTTTTGTTCACATGATCAATAGGGCCATTGTTTCCACTCTGATAATGCCTACTGATAAGTAATTATATTCAAGTTTTAAAAATACATACCTGAAATATTTACTGGAGATTGTGTGGAAGCATGGAATAAGGCAGGCAAGCTAAGTCTCATCTACTCCAGAGTAACTCAATTGAAGTCGTTTACATTGGAATAATTAAGAGCATATGGAGCATAGGTTCTTCTAGTCTCAAAGGGATTTGTTCTTTACCCTGATTGGCAAGTAGCTTTCTCTAATTCTCCATAAACCACTCAGCAAATTAAATTATGAATTTCAATTTGTCCATTTTTGGCTTTGTTTATTAACATTCATACAAATTTAATTTTATATGCATGACTGGTCATGCAAAAACAGATTTCTGAACAATCCAAAATTCTTAAACTAAATTAGTGTCCCAAGAAAGCAAAATCTGGGATCGAGGTCCACCATATGACCAATCACAAACTCACAATAATGAACAAGGGTAAATTTGAACATTCTAACGTCTCAGGTAAGTCACCACTGACAGCATGCACTTTGTAAACACTCTCAGCCTGACAAAAGACCAAAGAGTAGTACCATAAACACAAACTGTCTGGGGTCTTGAAAGATATGGAAATTTGAGTCTTTCAAGTCAATGGTGGCATACCAGTTTCCCAGATCAGGGAGGGAATGATGGAAACCAGAGCAATTGTGCAGAACTTCAGCTTTTTAAGTTACTTGTTGAGAAGTCTAAGATGAGTCTCAGCTCCCCGTTTGCTTTTGAGATTAGGAAATAATGGGAGAAAAATCCTTTCCTTGCCCCCCATTTTCCCAAAGGACCTCCACTTCTGACCCCGTGCACAGTGGTGAATTAGGCATTGGACAGATGGGGCCCCAGCCAATTGAGGATAATGCTGGAAAAATAGGTGCTCCCATGCCTTGACCTCGCTTTGCCCACCTTGAGGGCAACAAAAAAAATTAGTGAATCACAGGGTGAGAGGCAGGTTCCCCTTCCCTTTCTGGGGACAACTCCCTAGGTGTTGCAGCCAGTTATGCTACCTCCATGTCAGATTCCACCCATGCTTGGATTCCAGTGCCAGTGAAGCTGGGGGTGATTTGTCCAAGGAGGCCATGGAGGAGGGATGGGAGTATGGAACTTCATAGATATGCCCTGAAAGTCCCAACAAGGCTACTGAGCAAGCCACTGGCCCTGCTACCATGCCACCACCATGGATGCCATGCTGGGCTCGCAGGTCAACAGCGAGTCACAGTTTCTGGGCAAGGGGCTGAACTCTGGTTCCAACTCAGGCTATTCCCGTTCCAATGACCAAGGCAGGACTGTGGAGGTCTATGTCTAATGACTGACCCTTGCTGGAGACCAGTGCCTAGAGGTCAGGAATCAATGCCTGCCTATTGAGAAATACCAGGGCAATGGAGACCTGGAAGATCATCTAGGTCAGGGGTTCTTAACCAGTGAGGTGCGCCTCCCCAGGGGAGGCGGGAAGGGGATACAGAGGAGGTGTGAGGTGCCTCCCAGAAAATGTATCACAATTGTCTTCTCACTGGATAAAATTCTAAAGTTTAGATTTCTTCGTAATTAATATTATGAATTAAAATTATAAACATTAATTTCTTATTAACTTCCAGAGATCGGCACACTACAATAGCAGTGCGAAACAATCAGGCCTATGTGACGACACACTACAATAACCGTACGCAAGTACTGCCGACTTTCATCTTCAAATATTACGTAAATTTGTTAGGAAAAGGTTCAAAGTAAAAAGCTCATATTATTCATTTAGGCATTGTAACGGGTTCACTCACCCCACAGCGCCACCAGCCATCGGACTTGGGAATTAGCTCGGACGGCTGCGTCCAGCGTCCAGCTCGTTCGCCAGGTCCCAGGGTTCAGGCAGGCCAGTCCTCTGAATCGCCAGGCACCAGTAGAGCCTTGGGTTCCTCTAGGTCAGAAGGTAGCCCTGCTGGCCGGCTTGGCCAGGCCTCGGCGGCCCAGGCAGGGAAGCCTTCGCTGGCCTGGGAGAAGGCGGCTGTGGGAAGCCCGGGCCAGGTCTCAGCCTCGTCAGCCAGGAGCTCTGGGTAGGCCTCTGTCTCCCTCAGAGGCTGGGCCCCGACTGAGCTCCCTGGCACGGCACTTGATCTTTTTTTTTTTTTAACCATATTTCCATGGGCTTTGTTTTTTTCAATTTTATCATGACTATTTTTAAAACACATTATGAATTAAAATAATGGAGGGAACATTTAGTCTGAAATCTAGTGAAATATTACAGAAAAAAACTAAGCAGGTTAGAGAAAATAAATACACTAAATCACATAACAAAATCCCGGAGCCTCATGTTCTTATAGTCCTCGCCACGCCCCTTAGCTTCCTGTCAGGTGAAGGGGCAGGGCTAGGCTGTGCACAAAATGGCTCCCAGGGGGGTGTGAATATGAAGTTCACTTTCAGGGGAGGTGTGAAGGTAAAAAGGTTAAGAACCCCTGATCTAGGTGATAGTGACCTGTGCCAAAAAGATCTCTGGAAGCTGCTCACTAGTACTAAGAGGACACAGACTGGTGCCTCGATTCCAGCATTCCATGCCCCAGAGAAGAAGAGCGCAGTGCCAGGGACCTGGGTCTCTCTCTCTCCCTCCCGCCCAGCTCTAGCCTGCCCTGCTGCTGCCTGGTCGCTCCCTAGGCCACAACTCTCTAGCTCCCACTGTTGCTGGGACTGGAGCTGCACAGTGGGGCTAGAGCTGACTGTCCACTGCTGGGGCCAGAGCTTCCTGGCCAAAACCAGAGCTCCCTAGCTGCCTCCAAGGCCTGAGCTGTGCAGCCATGGCTGGAGCTGTGTGGCCACTGCTGGCCCCCTGCTACTGCCTAGCTGTTGGGGCCAGATTTCCCTGCTGCGCCACCTACCCCACTGACACACACACAGGGCTCCCAGCTGAGTCACCAGGCCCCCTTGCTGCACTCCTGCCCCACAGCCAGACCTATACCTGGACTCTGTGGTCCAGGAACATCCGTTGTCCTACTGGACCACAGATGTTGCCAGACAAGAGAGTCCTGGTTAAGGAGGGTACAACCTGTACCTAAGAACTATATACAAAGGAGACAAACAATGGGGACTGTTGAAAACTGCTAATGCTCTTCCAATGCAAGAGAAAGTACTGCAACCATCATAGGCAGTAAAAATGAACTGATAAGGACATAGAGCTGTCAGCTCTTAATATATCAATGCATGAGAACAGCACTTAAGAGGGCACCAAAGCCAACCCTACAGTATGCCCACATGAGGAATTTTGGGGGAGGTGGGGGGAGTGCTTTTTTTTAAAATGAGGACCACAATTTTTTAAAATATATGTTTTTTAAATATAAATTTCCTGCTGGTCTTTTCTCCCCATAGTAATATTTAAATTTGTTTTGAATAAAAACCAGCATAACTGGAACATAACGGACCATTTTTAAGGGTTTTATTTTTAAATAATTTTCATTTAAATTTAAAATGGTCCCTTATTTTCCAGTTATATTCCAGTTGTGCCTAAAAACCAATTTAAAAATAAATACTAATTTAAACTAGAATAATATTAATAAAAGGAATTGGCCCAGTTGCAGTGAAATTGCCTGTATACAGCCATTTCAAAATAAATTTCAGGGGGTAGCCAAATTAGTCTATAAAGTGCTACCAGACCATTTGTTGTTTTTTAAGTTTATCCTATACAGACCAACAAAACATGTAGGCTACGTCTACACTGGCCCCAAATTCCGGAAAAGTGATGCAAAGCAGGTAAGTCAGAATAGGGAAATCCACGGGGGATTTAAATATCCCCCGCGGATTTAAATAAACATGTCCGCCGCTTTTTCTCCCGGCTTGGAGAAAAGCCGGAAAAAAGCGTCTAGTCTGGCACGATCCTCCGGAATAAAGCCCTTTTCCGGAGGCTCTCTTATTCCTATCTGAAAGTAGGAATAAGAGATCCTCCGGAAAAGGGCTTTATTCCGGAGGATCGTGCCAGACTAGACGCTTTTTTCCGGCTTTTCTCCAAGCAGGAAAAAAAGCGGCGGACATGTTTATTTAAATCCGCGGGGGATATTTAAATCCCCCGCGGATTTCCCTATTCTGACTTACCTGCTTTGCATCCCTTTTCCGGAATTTGGGGCCAGTGTAGACGTAGCCGTAGATGGTATCATGAGCTTCCAGGGGCACAGCCCACTTCTTCAGACGTAAAACTCCAGTCATCTGAAGAAGTGGGCTGTGCCTACGAAAGCTCATGATACCATCTACATGTTTTGTTAGTCTATAAAGTGCTACCAGACCATTTGTTGTTTTTTAAGTTTAACAAAATAAACTGTCAGCGATGGAAAGCTAACACATATGTTTCTCAGTTCGTCTACTGTTGCTTCTTATTGGTGTCCTAACTGGTAGCCATCTTTGCAATGAAAAGAACAACAGTCCACTACCAAGCAGCGCTAATCTCCTGACACCTGTGGGACTCCCGGCAGGGTCCAATTATATCATCTATCTAGGGTGCCCAAGATGTCGATCACAGTTGACCAGTTGATCACAAGCAGTCAACCAGTGAATCTCAAAGCAGACTGGCAGCCCACTTCCCTGGCTCCCCAGGAGGGCTGGGGCAGAATCAGCCCATCTGGCTGGCCTGTGGCTGCAGCTGCAGCAGCCTGGCCCAAGCCATGGGAGTGGCTGGTGGCCACCCCTCTCCTGCCCCAGTGGCCCAGCCTCACCCCTGGGGAAAGGGAGGGAAATCAGCCTCAGCCATCCCCCAGCCATCCGGAGCATGGGGGAGGGAAGCTTGGGCAGTGTGCTGCTCCTGCCTTCCCCTAGCTGGCTGGAGCATGGAGAAGGGAGACTCAGGCAGCATGCCGCACCTGCCTTTCCTCCAGCTGACAGGAGCATGGGGGAGGGGGAAGCTGGGACAACTGGAGGACAACTTGGGGATCACAGAGAGGTGCGTTCACCCCCTTCACAAACCATGCCCCTGCCCCGGCCATGTACAGGCCTGCCTACAGATACCACTAAAGCAAAAATCTGACGATCGTGCACATGAGCATGTTCACATCTAGAATGGAATCACCTCGAGCAAGCACTAAAAAGGAGAAAAGCTCCAGTCAAAACTGCAGAAAGTTCTCTAAGAACCAAGAGCCCTTGCTCTGGCTGCTTCTGCCCTTACCAAGTGGAGATTCTAGCAGGTTCCTCTCTGCAGCGTACATCCAAGCAGACACAGTGGGAGGAGAGGTGGGGGATGAGGGAAGGGAGCGAGAAGGAGGTAGGGATGCATGGTCTGATTCCTAGAGCCCCCAGTATAGAGAACGAGGGTGTCTCTCCCACAAGTTCTGAGCCCAGTGAAATGCTGGAGAGAGAGATGGCTCTGGCTTTGCCCCCTCTCTCACAGCCCACCATCCTGATCCCAGTGAAGCAGTCCCTGCTTTGCTAGCTTCTGCCCTTCTAGCCAGCTGGAAACTCCCAAGCTAGCTTCCAAAAAAAAGTTGCTTTTACCTACAACATTTCACTAGCAAATAGCTTTTGTGTACTCAGTGCAAAACAGGGAAGGAACTTTCTTAAAGCATTAACCAAGATGAATAAAAGAGGTGACAGAAAACTTAAATTAGGGCAGTCACATATTTTATTATTTAAAAAATTCCTTTCCCTGTTTTGCATTGAGTGAATGAAGTTATTTGCTAATTAAATTTTGTAGGTTCTGTGGTAGTCCAGTTATCTCCCTTACTAGATTCAAGTTTTAAAACACAATATTCCATTTTATTACCACCATTATGAGGCTTCGTTACCAACAGCATTGAAATATCAAAAGAAATTTATGAGATCTCATTAGCAAATGTAATACAGCTACTGATACCAAGATTTATGAATAAATCTGAGAACTAGATTACACCAGTTACAGTGTTAATCCTAAGAGTTATGAAGTATAAGGAAAAAAATAAGTGCCCATCAATATAAACTTATTTTCAAACAGTGCCAACCATTTTAGATGTTAAAGACTTAAACACTTCCATTGTAATAATGCAGATTTTTTTTCCTTCAAGAAAAAAAACCATAATCCAAACCTCAAAGCAATTTTTCTGTTTCTTATCCACTAACAAATGCTTATTCTGATAACAGATTGCTTATTCTTACAGAGAATGCCAAATTAAATTTATATCTCAGAGTTCATGCATAGAACTACAAACCAACACACACAAAAATCACATGCAAGTAGTATAGAGGGAGTATCAACAAAACCATCTGTCAACTAAAATAATGAATTGAAAACTTCATTTGAAACAATTCAACTTCAAAGAGAGAGTTGCTGTTTAGCAGTCTCAATACTCAGGTGAGAACCAGAGTCTTGCATTCTAATCTAGATTTCACACCTTCCATGGTTTCAAATAAATCATTATGAGATATGGGTGGGAAATAGGATTCCCAATCAGTGAATATTTCCAAGAGTTTAAAAATTATCCCATATTGAATCTGGATGAAAATTTTAACTTTTGAAAGTACTGACAAACTAAAAGAATAGAGTTTTTGGGATCCAGTCAGTCAAAATGTTTTGTCAGAATAATTCTTGTAACTTTTCATTTTGATTGTGATCTTTCTCTTAAGAAAACAAAAACAATTAAAAAAAAACCCTTTGTTTAACCTCCTACTTTAAGTTTCTAATCCAAAGGTTGTTTCAAACTAGAAAACTAAAAATTGTGATTCGGCAACTTCCAATCTTTTTCCTTCACTCTTTGAGTTAGAAAATTCATCAAAATTGACCCCATTTCATGAAGCGTTTCAGTTTTTGACAAACTGGCATTTTTTGACATCAGAAAGATGGCTTGTCAAAAAAAGAATCCAAATCACCTCAAACATAATCTCTCTATTTCCAGTTTTCCATCTTTGAAATGGGGCAGAAATATTTCCTCCTCACACAAAAAAGGGTACAAGAAGATTAATAAGTTAATATTTGAAGATGAAAGGTGCTACTATAAATTTGAATATATTTGGGAAAAGTATTTTATTCAATATTTCATTATATGTACTAAACAGAATAAAAAAGAAAGCATGTTTATCTTTTTAATATGGAATATACACAAAGAACGTTTTTATTGAACCAGTTGCAGAAGCAAATATCGAACTCAAATGGATTTGGGATAAAGAACAACAAATCACATGGGAAGGTAAATGATATTTTGATCTCTAAATCATTAAAATAATAAATATAAAAATGCTATTCGTTTTATTTTGGATTGAATGATTTGTTGGAACAGAAAATAAATGAGATTGTCATGCAGTTTGCCAAATGTTTTGATGTTAAACGTCACTATACACATGAAACCAATTGGTTAATCATAGAATCCTAGAACTGGAAGGGACCTCTAGAGGTCATCCAGTCCAATCTTCTGCCCTCATGGCAAGACCAAGCACCATCTGATCATTCCTGACAGGTGTCTGTCTAACCTGCTCTTAAATATCTCCAGTGATAGAGATTTTACAAACCCCTAGGCAATGTATTCCAGTGTTTAACCACCCTGACAGTTAGGAAGGTTTTCCTAATGTCCAATGTAAACCTCCTTTGCTGCAATTTAAGACCATTGCTTCTTGTTCTATCCTCAAAGGCCAAGGAGAACAATTTTTCTCCCTCCTCCTTGTAATACCCTTTTAGATACTTGAAAACTGCTGTCATGTCCCCCCTCAGTCTTCTCTTTTCTAAACTAAAGAAGCCCAATTCTTTCAGTCTTCCCTCATAGCTCATGTTCTCTAGACATTTGATCATTTGTGTTGCTCTTCTCTGGACCTTCTCCAATTTCTCCATATCTTTCTTGAAATGTGGTGCCCAGAACTGGAAATAATACTCCAATTGAGGCCGAATCAACGCAGAGTAGAGCAGAAGAATGACTCCTCATGTCTCAATTACAACACTCCTGTTAAGGCATCCCAGAATCATGTTTGCTTTTTTTGCAAGTGGCACACTGTAGATTCATGTTTAATTTGTCGCTTACTAGGACTCTCCTAGGCTACGTCTACACTGCAGGCTTCTTGTGCAAAAACGGCCGTTCTTGTTCAAAAACTTGCATAGCATCTACACTGTACATGTGCTCTTGCGCAAGTAAATTTACAGTAAAGCATCGGAAGAGAGGGCTTCTCACGCAAGAGTTATTCCTCTCCCCATGAGGAATAAGCCCTCTTCCGCAAGAAACCCCTATGGCTAAAATGACCATTAGAGCTTTCTTGCGCAAGAGAGCGTGCACACTACCATGGATGCTCTTGTGCAAAAGCACATGGCAGTGTGGACGCACTCTTGCACAAGACCTTTTGTGCAAAACAGTTCTTGCACAAGAAATCTGTAGTGTGGACATAGCCCTAATGTGTAGAACAGAGCTGCTGTGCCAAGACACAAAAAATATGAATAAAAGTTATAGCAGCTCATGCTTTTAGCTGTGCTGTTCCCCAGTACAAACCTTGGGTGTATCAGACAAAATGGCAGCCCTCACTTACACCTTCCCCTGTGTAACGCGGTGTGACTCACCATTGGGGTGCCTCCTGGTGGTCACTCTGGGAATTAGTTTCTTGGTGCTGGAGCACCCCCTTCTGGCTAGTGTCTCCCTATGTCTCTGCACTCTGGGGTCCTCCCCCTTTGGGAACCCACAACCCCCTATGCCCTCCTTGCCTCAGTGACCCACTGTCAGTCTTCATCTAGCCCCTTGCCTCAGGGAAAAACTGCAGTCCGAAACGGCCACTCATCATTGGCAAGGGGGTGCAGACCTACTGCCTTTTTCTACCCTTGCTGCTTCTCTGCAGCCTGAGTACACTCGGGCCTTGTTTGAGGTCCTGCAGCCTGGGAGAGAGGTCAGGCCTGAGCTCCCCAGCTCTGCCTGCTTCTTCCCAGTACTGCCCTGTCACAGGAAGCCTTCAGCTTCCCTGGCAGCCAGTACCCTCCTGCTCTCCAGCCAGAACAAGAGTGTGTCTGTCTCCACTCCTCCAAGAGCCTTTATTTATACAGTGCTAAGCTGGGCCCTAATTGGCTCATACTGGCCACAGCTGCTGCCTCCACAGATCCACTGCTCCAGCCCCTTCCCAGGACTGGGTTTTAACCCTTAATGAGCCAGTACAGGGAAGATGCCCAGTCACACCCTGAAAAGTCTGGTACTGGTAACTGTCAAAGGCAGAATACATATGGCAATTCCTATGTCAGTGAGTGCTAAGTATTTATTAAATAAAATAAATAAATAATAAAGTTGTTGTGAATATCTGCCTGATGGAAATAAAAGTAAAAATAGCAGGGGATGAACTTGTTAGCTTCTGTTCTTGGTTCTAGTGAAGTCATATGCAAAACTCTCATTTACTTTATTGGGAGAAGGATTTGTCCTTTCATGGAACAAGCATAATTAAGAACTGATAGTTTGTCTTGACATAAAATGGGAAAAGACCTGGCTTTGCCATCACTGAAAAAAGCAGGAATCACTTATTTCTGGCAAAAATAAATGTAAAATGCCACAGGATCGACTTTATTTTAAGCAAGATGTCCTTTTATTTTACAAATAATTTTTTTTGAACTCTTTCAAAAGTCAAATCATATTGTGCAGACTCCAAAGCACTGGACAAATATAGAGCCAAATTTGTAAGAAACAAAAAAATGGAAGAGCCCTGCTTAAAAGCCAACTGGCCAAAGTTCAAAGAGCAGGACTTCTTATGAAATAAAACTGGCATATTTTTCATCACTAAAGTCAAAGCGCTAAAAGATATAAAGCCTTAGCTACTATAAATGTTCATTGACTAGTAAGACTACCTACTTGAATAATTCCTCCTAAAAATGAAACTGCTGCAGCAACTCCAATCCTCTGCATTTCAAATTCTGATAAACCCAAGACTCCTGAATTATTGCTTGTAGTAAAATTGTTGCTTAATGGAGGAACAAGACGCTCAACAGCATTGGCAGATATCAAGGAAGTTAAAGCAAAAGTTCCTGTAAAAGAAAAGTCACATATCAGTTACCAATAAGTAGCTTGATACTTTGTTAGAGTCACAAAGCCTCTCTCTATGAATGTGAAATGTTGCATGCTCAGTGGTGTGTTTTTTCATTTGTGGGTGCAATTTTCCATTCGTAAGATGACATATGAGCAAAAAACAAAGAACAAATTTTTTTTATGTGTAAGCTCTTTTCTGTATGCCCATAGATAATGGTGCTTAAAAATGCACAAGCCTGTGATGTACACACAAAGGCTGTGTTGAGGTACTTTTGAAATTCTGTATGACATTCAGGTAAAGAAAGATAATTCAATTTATAAAATACACCAAACCATCATGGAAAGCTTTGAACAGCATCCTGTTTGAAGAAAGTTTTTGCACATATTAATTCCTCCTGAAACCAACATTTCTATTTATGATACTGTCACTAACTGCTGTATAATTAATTGTGGTATCCAAAATACATTAAACTCCTGCATTCAGATAGAGGATAAAGCAGCCAGGATAAAGGTTGAAGTCTAGCAATTTATTGCTTAGATGAGTAATCTTTACCACAATACCAGCCTGAGTGGGGGACTATTTATGAGTAAGAATTAGTCAAACAAGCAAATGTTTACAGGACCAGACTACAGATGCACTCTACTTCTCATGCAAAAAGTCTGACTAAAACAGGTCCCAATCCTGCATTCTTTACTTTCTCAGTCCCACTGGCTTCACAGAAGTTATTAGAGGGGAAGGAGATGTCATTTTTGAGTAAAGGCTATATGAGGTACTGGCATTTGGGAAGCTGGAGTAGAAAGTTTAGCCATGATTCAGGAAAGCATCCTTATTTGGGATGAGAATTAAGCATCCTTAACTTTAAGCAATGAATCTGCAGCACCTTCTAGCACCAGGGCCTCTGGGATTATGAAATATGTACAGTGGTGGCATACATCTGCTAAAATGAATAACAGGGAAATACATTGTGTTTACATTTATATTATAATATTTTCTTCCGGACAACAAAGGACAGAAGTGCTTCTGTCTGAAACCTTAAATTTTGGAATGTGATTCTGTGGCAAGATCTGGAGTCCAAAAAGTGGATTCTACAATAAATCCAAAGCCACAGACCTGTAGGATACAGAGTCCTGAGTATACGCCACAAATCTGACCCGAATGACATTTGCTCTATGTTATGCCTGAGGTGCTGTGTCAGTCCTGAAATCCAGCCCTTTGTCCATTTCATGACCTTCATACTACATAACAAGAGTTTATTACACTTAGATATTTTTCTACATATTAAGGGTGCTGTGTAAGATGAGTGAGTTACTTTATTCCTTTAATGAGCTTTAGTTTAAAAATCAGCTGTTTATAGAAAAATGTGTAAACACTCTATTTTGAAACAGTTGGCCTCGTTTTCACTTTTTAATGAAAAGGGGAAATACTAACAAGATATGGCAAATACGGGAACTACCGGGCTATGAAGTAACCCACCTTTACTCTAGCTCCTGCCACCGAATTTTTTTCCAAAATCTAAACTTTCATTTTTTAAAAACAGTTTCTTACTTTCCTGTGAACTGAGCATACTGATCACTTTAGAAGCAGCAGCCAGCTAAAGTGTTTGTCCCATGCTCAGAAAATGCCTCCCCGGGTATCAAAATCCCCCAAGATGAAAATCTCCAGCTTCTTCCTTAACAATATGTGGGTGGAGGACAGCTTTACAAAAACAGAATTTAATATTAGAATGCGTAACACAAGGCATACTGTAACAATGGTGTTATTTATGTGAATAGTTCATGGATTAAAACAACTTTTTTGAAAAATAAGCTTCTGCAGATTTTCTAGTTTACAACATCAGAGCAACAAAACCCAAGGACCTCAACACAGGATTCATGCCCCCTTTGCTGTAAATTTTCTGGAGGCTTGACAATATAACATACATACGTTGGGATACACATTCTATGTATTTTGGAATGTATACTGGTTTCCCAGCAGACCACATGTCTCCTATGGAGCTGTTAACAGTATTACTAAACACAGGTTTTGGCACATGTTTCAATTTCAAAACTATGTAGTTACTCAAAAGACAGTGTTTGCGTCTTAGAAAATATATTAGCCAGAGGGGAGATGTATGCAGGAGAGCTATGTGAGCCCAGCAGGATGTGCTTTGTGTGTGGTTGCACATGGTTCCAAATTTCCAAGAACCATCTCCTCCCCACTCCGAAGGCTCCCACAGCCACTCCCTTTCCCCCAATGTGCAGGATACCTCTTTTATATTTCATCTTCTGTTGACTGCAGAAGGGGCGACTGCCCTGCAATCAGGCTCATTGTACTCTCCCATGGGGACCAAGTGGCTGTCCCTATACTTCCTCTGGTCATCAAGGATCACTGGGAGGCCACAAAGCACATGGTCTGATCTAATGAATATAATTGATTTCCTCAGTTCCTCTGCACAAAGCAGTGCTGGGGAGGCCACTAGCATGGCAGCTACGGGACTCAATGATTCTTTAGCTTCTCTTAGTGGGAGTGTTAGGCATCTACACCCTTCAGTTCAATAGACACAGCTGTCAGAAGTAAACCCAATTTTGCTAAATTATTTGGAATGGGTTTTTGGTGGGGGAGGGGAGTTTGAGAGAAGTACTGGGGTTTGTTTTAGCAATGTGAAAAATAATGAGGTTTTTCCATAGTTTAGGAACAGCCAATATTTTCCTGTTTATAGTAAAACCGCTCTCTTTAGCTGAGCTCCTATCTGCTAAAGTTTTAGCTTAAAGCAAATTTGTACAGTGAAGTGCATAAGCCCCTATATATGTATTTATAAAGTGTATTTATAAAGAAAGTATGGCTGCAGTATTCAATTATAGTGGTAGGAATGGGTCCAGTATAATCTTAACAAGGTTTTTTTTTCCTTGAAAACACTTTTCTTACGCAGAAAAAGATGTAGCTGTAACGAAAGGGCACAATGGAAATGCAAGTTGATTGATCTGTTTTAAGACACTTTCCTCCCTCTTTCCCCCACAGTATGTTTGATCCTATGACAAATAATACCTTCAACTTGCACTGAAATCATCAGTTGTTGAGGAAGTACCTCATTCCACAGAACATGCTCAGCAACTTACAGAATGGAAGCCTAAATGTTTCCAGACACCTACCAGTTGCAACATGGCGTCCCATTCCAAACACAGCATAAATGATGACAGGAAAAAGAGAGCCATATAAGCCAAACACTGGATGGACTGAAGACAAAACAGCAAAGGCCAGCCCTACAGGGAAAGATAATGGGAATTAGTAAACAATACTTTGCACCAAGACAGAAAATTACTTTGCATTTGGTTTTGGTGGCCAGTGAGGTCCACAGCTTTAACAGCAAGATGAAAAATGCCTTCAATGACAATTATATCCACAAAAAGCTAAGACGGAATCTTCCTTTGTGGGTGAATTTTTCCATACTTATCTATTAACAACATCTAGCTCTTATAGATCTACAGATCTGAAAGCATTTTACAAAGGAGAGCAGTATCATTATCCCCATTTTACAGACAGGGAAATGGAGGCACAGATTTGCCCAAGGCCAGCAGCAGAACTGGGAATGGAATCCATGCCTCCTGAGTCCTCATCCAACACCCTACTCTAAGGCATCTGGGATTACTCACTGTGGCTATGTCTAAACTGCAAGCCTCTTTCGAAAGAGGCTTTTTCAAAAGATGCTTTCGAAAAAGCCTCTTTCAAAAAATAGCGTCTAGACTGCAAGCAGTACTTTCAAAAAAGCAAGCCGCTTTTTCGAAAGAGAGCACCCAGGCAGTCTGGATGCTCTCTTTCGAAAAAGCCCTGTTTGCATTCAAGAAACCTTTTTTCGAAAGAGCACTTTCGAAAAAAGGCATTCTTCCTCGTGAAATGAGGAGTACCGCCGTCGAAAGAAAAGCTGCATTCTTTCAATTTAATTTCGAAAGAACGTGGCTGTAGTCTAGATGCAGGTGAAGTTCTTTCGAAAAAAAGGCTAATTTTTTCGAAAAAACCCTGCAGTCTAGACACAGCCTGTCAGAAATAAGATGCTGGACTATATAGATTATTGCCCTCATCTGATAATTCCAATGTCCATGTTGGGGACAGCGGGACAGGATTTGCAACCCATCATCCATAGAAAAGAGCAGGCACAAGGTGAGAAGAAACACACCAGAATCTCCAGAAGACACAGATCGAGCAGAATGCTTGTGCTGCCTAAAGGGACAGGCAGGAAGAAGAGGAGAGCATGAGGATGGAGTGGAGGACTACCTAAATCTGATCTACACTTGAAAGTTCTAGCAGCACAATTATTTCAATTAGGGTGATAATTTTTTTAAATAAAGATAATATACCGGAACACCTCCTACTGCATATGCAGTTATGCTGGTATCAAAATGCTTTATGCTGCTATAGATTATCCCCTTTCCTGTCTGGGAATTAGCTATATGAGTATAACTTCATTGACTCAAGAGGAGTTGTACTGGTTTATCTAAACCACTACAGTTAAAGTGGTACAACTTGCATCTGTAAATAAACCTTGAGGAAATGAACCATGGACTCTTTACTGAATGGTTAGAGCCTGGGGTCCATTTTCTAAGTAATGTGTGTGAAATGGGTCCCTAAATTCTGTGAGCTGCAAAATATAGTATATTTAAGTTCCAATATCATAACACAGGGTGCACATACAAACTAGACAATTACAAATATAGATCATCATATTTAAAAACACAACAGTTAACACTGCAGTGCTTGGACTGCAAACTCTCAACTAGTTTGATAACCTCGACACTGCTCTACAGAATTTAGCTCTTGTGTAATGTTTTCAGTGTCTGTGATTCCCTCATTTCCTTCCTGCAGGGGAAGTACAGAACTTGGCCTATTATTTAAATAATAGTTTTTAAATATACATTGTAATATATAAAGTCAAGTGGTGGTGGCCTTTATTGTTTTTTAATTGCACTTACAGTCGCTTATGATTTGGGATCTTAGATTAGTGCAGTTTCCCTTTAACAAGTAATCACTTGCTTACATTAATTAATTTTAATCATTCAGTTCAAGTAGGATTAATTGGGGAATTATAATGGCTAATGGAGAGTATTGTAATGACCCTCAAGTTAAGAACCTTCCTGCTGTAGGACATTTGGTAGCTGTGAGTAGCAAATATGTAATCAATATGAGATTAAACACAGTATTACTTTAATTGTATCCTCTTAGGTCTAATGCAGGAAATGAGGCTTTAGCTACTAGGAAGTACACTGTCACCATGCAGTTATAAATAAGACTTACCTGATTCTCATCTCACTGCAAGCATTTACGTGGTTTTTCTGTTTCCAGAAATGGTTTGAATCTGAGACTTGTGACTACTGTGGCCAGACAGTGTTTGGTCCAGTACATGTGACAAAGGTGTGAGCAGGGCACAAGGCATCCTAGTGCTCAGCATTCAGGGAAACAAGAGCTAGAACCCATCTCCTCCTCACTGCCCAACAGAGCTAACCCACACAAATGGAATTCACTTTGAAGTCTAGAAATAGCATAGCAGGGGCCACTCTGACCCACACATCCCCAGCATTCCTGGAGGAATTCCGCCTCTCTCAGGGAGCTGCTGCCAAGCAGTGCATTTTCACATAGGGGCACAACCGAGGCATAATCCAGTCCCCCATGTTTTCTTTTTAATCTCTGTCCTGTTATGCCTGTTTAGTTTGCAGAAGTAGTTGCTTATTCCTTCTATGTCTGGAGGTCCACGAGCCCATTCAAGGGGACCAGAGGGGCCCCACAGTGGAAATTCAGAGCCCAAGCCTCTGCTGCACTTCATGAGACAGCAGCTGGGGAGCACCGGTCTGAATCCCTAAGTCAGGAGCTCTCCCTGGGGCAGAAGCTCTGTGACCATCCGCAGAGATGGGGACATGGAGGGCATTGCCTCCACAAACTACAGTGCAAGAGCACAGCGGTCAACTCGGGCAACTCCACACCTCCCCTCACCAGCACATCTCCGCCCCCTGGCCCTAAGCCAGGTTGAAGGGAATCCAGAGCCAGACAGTGCAGAAGAGCTGTGGCTCTGGCTGGTGCCATGAAGTGGGCATGACACCATTCACATGTCTCCTGCTGGTGCCCTGAGTTAAAGCAGCTCCTCAGCTCCCAGCCCCCTTTGCTCCCACAGATCAAACTGGTAAGAGGCACCCAGGTGGGAAGACATTGCCCTGCCGCTGGAACAGAGACCACAAGACGGAACAGAGACCACAAGACGGCCTTCCCAGCACACAACCCCTAATATTATTCTCCCTATATCCTCCCTCTGTCCTGAGCTACCCCCTGCCTGCACACTGACCCAGCTAGCCCCTTCCCAGTACCCTGAGCTATCTCCTGCCTGCACAGGATCCCAGAGACACCCCCCACACACACTCCCTGAGCTATCCCTTCCTTGCACACAGCCCCAACTAACTCCCTTGCCTGCATAGGATCTCAAATACCTCTCTCCCTTCATTCTGAGCTACACCCCTGCCTGCCCTCAGACCCAACTACCCTCTCCCTACACCCTGTTCCACCCCCTCCCTGGCACACAGGCTGGCCCTAGCTACCATCTCCCTGCACTCTATGCTGTTTGCTGAAGCAAACTCTGTGGCTGTTTGCTCACCCGTCTGGAGATGGGTGAGCCGAATGTCCCCGAGGTAGTGGTCACGTGCTGTGCGCTCCACAACATTGTGGAGCGGAGTGGGGAGGCCTTCCCCCCCGGCATGGATGGTAGGTGAGGGCCAGGCCTTTCAACAGCCCCGCACAGCTGCCATCCGCCAGGTGCACCGTGATGGGGTGCGTATCCGGGAGGCCCTGATGGAGATGTTCTCCCAGGCCCCCAGTAGGGTCGCCTCTGTCTCTCTTGACATCTCCCTTCCCTCCTCCCCTCCCCTTATCTCCCAATAAACAACCAACACAGGTTTTTTTGGAACAGAACATAACATTTGGAACTTTCTATTTACAATTTTGGATGGGAAAAATGTAGGGTGGGAGGGGGGAGGAGGCTCTTAACTGGGAGGGAGGAGCTACTGCTGGGAGGGGTGGCCCCAGAGACTGCTTCTGTGGGGGCGGACCTAGACATGGGGGTCAGGCCGCGTCAGGGCAGCCAGCACAGGGAGGTGGGCATGAGGGGCAGGAGCATGAGGGGGAATTGCGAGAGCAGGAGAGGGAATTGCGGGAGCAGGAGGGGGAGGAGCAGGAGGGGGCACGGGCATTGCTATGGAAGGGATGGCAGGTGCATGGGACAATGCCATTCCATAATGAATGGCATGGCCAATGTGCACGGTGAGGGCGGAGATGGCATCTGCCATGTGCACACACTAGGCCTGGAAGGGGCCCCAGGCCTCCTGGCGCCAGTGCAGGTCTGCCTCCATCCGGCACGTGATGGCTGCCTCCACCCGTTTGATGGCCTGCACATTCCACCGAAGCAGTTGGTCTCGCTGCCGGACCGGCCGGCTTGGCGCTTGGGCGGCTGGGGGTGCTGCCACTGCTGCAAGGCTGGAGGGTCCCCCGTTCCTGCTTGGTCCCGCTGCAGGGAAGAGAAGAAAGGATGGGTCAGTCAGGCAGCCCAACCACTGTCCCCACACCTCATGCCCTCCACTCCTGAGCTCAAGTGACACCACAGTAGTGTGGCTTGGGCCCACTCGGTTACCCCACTTCCCCCGTGCTGTATGTTTGCATACAGGACCGCCCCTGGAGTAGGGTCCTCCTCCATGTATTGGAACCACCGGTCTGTATCCTGGCCCCTTGGGGGGTGGAAGGGCGCTTGTGTTGTGTTAACCTGCGGAGCTCCCTGTTAGTGGGCTTTGGGCTGTGAGGCTTTGGGCTAATCAATGGTGTTTGACAGGGAGCAAGATGAATCCCCACACAGTGCCTGGGAGCACATATGGCAAACGTGGTCTGGGCTCTCAGATCCCCATCATGTGGGATGTCTCCTGGACAGAACCAGGAGAGTGACTGGGGAGTGTACCATCCTTGCAGCAAAACTCAGGTGGCCCTAGGGCCGGCCCAAGCGCTTTCCCCCTCCCCCTCCCTCTAGCCCTCACACACGTTGCCCAGGGACTTCCCTCGGGGGCACCAGGAGCAGGCGAGGGGCTCAGTGGGGGCCACGCTCACAGGGCTGTGACGCTGCGGTTTACCCAGGAGCAGCTGGCTGTGCCTCACAGCCAGGCATGGGACAGTGTGCCGTTCTGCGTGCTATACCCTTGAGGAGGTGTGGGCCCTGGCTGGTTCCAGCCGGCATCCACCCTTCCCCTCTGGTCCCGCCGGATGTGTGTGAGCAGCACTGTCCCAGGCGTGCCCTGGAGCTCCCTGCAGCAGCCACATGCTGCTCGGTCACCAGGCTTCACGTGGTTGTACATGCTGCTTACTGCTAATGCTACACAGAGTGCAGCTCACACAGCCTGAGTGACACTCTCTCCCCATCGCCCTCCAGGCGCCTGACTCCCTCCCACCCTTGTGAGTGCAAAGTGCAACACTCACCAGTGGATCCTTCCCTGGCCTCTGAGGACGCATGGGAGACGTCGGGGCTGCCGGAGAGGGCCTCCGCCTGGAGGGTCCCGGTGCTCCCCTGGTCCGCCTTGTACTCTGACCCACTGGGCAGCTGTGCTTCCTCCTCCACCGCACTGGGCCTGGTGACGGGGGGGCACCTGCAGGTGGTGGTGCCTGGCCCAGGATGGCATGGAGCCACTGGTAGTTGGGCAGGTGTCGGCTCCTGCCCCCTGGCCCTCACTGGCCCGGACATAGCCCAGGCACAGCTCTTTGACCTTAGCCCAGACCTGTTTCAGGGTCCGGGCTGGATGATTCTGGTCAGAGAGTGTCTGGGCCATGCGGCGGAAAATGTCCACGTTGTGCCAACGGGAGCGGGTGTCATTGGCCCAGGAGGGCCTCGAGCTCCCTTGCGGACCAAGAAGGGGGGCATCACTTTGTGCCCCTTGGGGCCTCCTGTGCTGGGGATGCAGGTTGTTTTCTCTCTGGAGTGGCCATCGTGGGTGGTCTGGTGGCTGTTGCAGGGAGTAGAGCTGTGCAGCAGAGCTGGGTGGCAATGCTGCTTCTGCCTCATGGCCTCTGCAAGCTGCGTCTGCCTTTAAGGGGGCTCAGGTTACCAGAAAGTCCGGAGCTGCCTGCAGGTACAGAGCATCCAAGCGGCCACTAGGGCTTTTTTCCGTTTAGCCTGCTTTTGCGCAAAATGTCTTGGCTGCCTGTCTACACTGGCCTCTTGCGCAAGAACAGTTGCGCTGAGCGGGAGCGTCAGAGTATTTGTGCAAGAAGCACTGATTTCATACATTAGAACGTCAGTGTAGACAGGCAGCATGTTTTTGCACAAAAGCGATTGCTTTTGCACAAAAACATGCCAATGTAGACGTAGCCTCTGAGCTTAGCCCCCACCTTTAAGGTATAATTTTGGTTGACTCACAACTCACACAGGCTAGATGGCCTGCTGAAGTGAGTCAAGGGGAGGCTGTGGCACTCCCTCCCTAGACCCTGCCACGCAGAAGTGACTTGAGCCCCACTTTCTCCTGTCCTTCCATATAGAAGTCAAAGGCCCCTGCCCTGAGATTCCCCATACTCCTGCTGGGCCCTGGAGCTTTTATAGCATATCAAGTGGGGCCTCTGAGGAAAAAAAAAAAGGCTGAGCCCTTCCCTGTCCTATGTTACCTAGAAAACAATGAGCCAGTGGTTAGGACAGGTCACCAGGACACAGGAATCCTGGATTCTACTCGTGGCTCTGCCACTGATTTCGTATGGTTTCAGACAAACTGCATATTTCAGTTTATTCACCAATGCAATAGGTATCATTAGAGGGGTTTCATAAAACTTAATAAATCCTTCTTAAGCATGAAATCATCAGATGTAAAGTATTACTAAAGTTTAAAGCATTTTATTAACAAATAGAGTAGAGGGTACTTTGATTTCATTCACTGGTTTTATTTTTTCAGGTTCAACTTTGTTACAATATATTAATTGAGTTAAAAAGTAGACAAAACGCAGGAAGCAGATGGTAAACATACTATTCTACTGCACTTCTTCACGTTGAAAAGTAATAATGAATGGAGACTCCATATCCTCCTTACATTTAAGAAGGAGAACCCCACTGGCAGTGGAAATGTGGTTTTCAAGAAAGAATGGCTATCCCAAAGTAAACAAAGAACGAACAATAGGTTCAGATACAATATATAAATACTGTGGTGACTTGCTTTAGTTAACTCACTATCAGGAGATAGCATTATGTGCCACAGTTTCTTTTAAAATGGAGCTCACTGGCTATCACTGTGCTGCGGGACAGACATCACGTGGTACACTACATTGACCAATTTAAAGGAACAATACCCATTTAATAATCAGATTCTTTAAAAAGTTTACTTTTCAATACTCATCACCTTAGATGCTTTTAAAAGTATTTAAAATGTAATTTATGATTGATCAGACCAAGGTGTGTGGCACCACTGCAGGTAGATGGCAAACGCAGATGGCCATAGCATAATGAATCTGGGTGTAAACAAGAAAAGCTGCTGAGTCCTGCATCTTAATCTGCTGACTTGAGAAGTATTACTGACTGCTAGTTTGAAATAATAACCATGACAGTAATGCAGTGTCCCATAAGAAGCAAATTAGGGTGACATTAGTCAGAATTACAGTTAACTTCCCATATGCAGATATATGCCTCTGAACACATGAGTATCAAGATGGAAATACTATGTCATATCTTTGGCATCATGGTATACAAGATAAAAATATTAACCTAGAAACAAAGAAATCAGTATCTCAGGTCACAATTAATCCTGTGACTTTTGGAAACATCTCATAATCCACACAGAAAACTTCCTTGATGGGAACCTGATGAGCACAAAGATTGTCCTTTTTTATTTCAAACATTGTTCCTTTGTTTGAATCCGGAGGCCCTAATGAGATGTCCAAATCCCATATTAGGGGCACACAGATAAGCACTAATAAGTCCACTCTTCAATATGGCAACATACAATTAGTCCTGAAAGAAATGAGAATTGCACGTACATATCCAGTGACAGAATTTGGCCCTTAGACATGTGAAATGCCTGAGTACACGTGACCAACAAAATGACACATGCTTTAAATGTTATCATTTGAAAATGGGCCCTCGCAATAAAATATTTACATCAACATAAACAAAGCTTGGAAAAAGGAGATCAAGAGAACATGACTGTGGCCTTCCAATACTTTGATAGGTTGCCATAAAAAAGACGAAGAAGTTATCCTCTCTTGCCACAAAGGACAATGGGTTCAAACTGCAGCCCAGCAGATTTAGATTAAATCCCAGGAAAAACTTCCATACCGTAAGAACAGTAGGACAAGGGAACAGACTGCCTAGGGAGGTTGTGGAAACTCCTTCAGTGGAGCTTTTCCAAAGGAAGCTGGATAGTCCTTTCTCTTGGATGAGTAGCCACAACAAATCCTACATCTTTGACACTTTCTGTCCCTCGTAACCCTATGATTTTATAACATTTCATCATTAGGATGAAATTCGCCCCAGTGCTAAGGAGAAATACAAAGCCCTCTACATCTCTCAAACTGTACTTAAGCCCTAAAACCAGGCTCAAGAGGAAATAAGGTCAATGTGGCTTTTCTGCACTAAGGTGAATTTCCCTCCAAATACAAGCCTCTCAATTTTAACTTTAAAAACTCCTTCCTCTTATAGCATGGCTGGAAACAAAGGATTATCATTAAATTCTGGATATAGCATTTTCATGTAAATTAAGGCTATGAAGCCAAAAAAAATATGTAGTTAGATATTAACATGAAAAATAATACATAGAAAAGCTCCGAGCAATAATTAGAAGTACGATATTCACCCAGCAGAACTATGACTAATATGCAAGCAAATTAACTATCCCAGCTAGCAACTTTATATAACAATTTACCTCAAATGGTCCAAATAAAAATGGAAAAACTCCAGACAATCCTTCTCAGCCTAAATCATAGCTTCCTCCTTCCCAAAATGAATCCTACCAAATCAATGGCTTTTGCAGTATCCCAGGAAGATCATTAGGTTTGGGCTGATCTAGGCCATGCTGGAGAACAATTCTGAATATGCACTATTTTTCTACTGTCTTCATTTTTTCGTCAACATTTGTCTTGCTCCCATCAACAGGGCTGCTTCTTTATACCACTGAGCAATGAGCATACAAGCCTGTGACTTGAAAGCACAAAGTATGGATTTTGGTCTGGATACTGACAGAGTTAACTGTTGACTCTGGTTCTAGAATATGTGACCATGGATTGTTATGACAACAATGGTAATATTTTTCTATTGTAACTAAGTCACAATGCCCACTCTGTGGCAATCTATTGTTTGTTATAAATCTCAAAGGAGGTGAATGTAAGTTAATTAAAATTTATAAATTGGAACAGAAGATCAAAATTAGTTTATACAATAATTTAAAGGAACAAAACCCATTTAATAATCAGATTCTTTAAAAAGTTTACTTTTCAATACTCATCACCTTAGATGTTTTTAAAAGTATTTAAAATGTAATTTATGATTGATCAGAATCAGTTATGACTGATATTTGCCTTTTGCTGCACATAAGAAAGTAAAAGTTGGCTTGATCCGTTTAGAGTGTATCATGTCTGGCCTATTTTACTCTGTTTTCCTGTCTTACCACAAACCTACATTAATGTTTGAGTTCCAAACATTACAGGAAAATTTTTGATTCCCAACATTCAATGATTTTCATTGAAATAAAAAAATGGCAAGCATTTCTATTCATATTAGATTTTGCAAGAGTTTCTGGTCCATGTCAATCCTGTATTTCAGATGAAAATTAGTCAAGTGTGCTTGTAACTGGTATTAGCAAAAACAGCATCATGTGAAACAAGAACTTTAGGGAGTGCCCTTTTCACTAGGGAAAGCAGTAAAAAAGTTGTTGCTGTATGTTCTCCCATCTGTGTCCCTCTTGCAATAACACAAGTCTTTATGCATCATGATCCATTCCATCTAAAATTACCTCTCCCTTTGTTTTTGATATGGAGCTAATTAAAAATGGGGAAGGGGAAATGTGAAAAAAAATGTGTTTCCATCTTTATCTGTTTAATTTTTCCATGGAATTTTCCAACCAGCTCTGTTACTAACCTATTCATGGTTACTGAACAGAGTGATGAACCAGCCGCATGACATTTTCTGATGTTCTTTTGGAAGATAGGTGTTTCAGACGGACATAGCTGGTAGGTGAGGCCGTTCTGGACATTCAAATTTTTAACAATTTTTTTGACCCCATTGTCAAAGTTAAAGAAGTCAGAGAAGGAGGTCCTGGGACATAATGACCAAACCTAGTCACAGTCATGAAAACATTAATAGGGAAATTCACTGCCTTCTCAGCTAGGGCCATTTGGTGGCCTTACAACAGCAGTAGAGATAAAAAGGCTGCAGGGCAAAGGGCAGGGTATGGCTGCCAGAAAGGCTGAAGAGCTTCTGAGAGCAGGAGCCGTCAGCTACAGATTGGTGAAAAGCCCATCCAGGAACCTGTATGTCTGGAGAATAGGACCACAGGATGAGACTCTGAAGAACAGCCTACAAGAGAGGTATGGTAGCAAGCAAGACAGGGATGCAGGAAGGGGTTGGGAAAGATTGGTCCCAATTTCTTCATACAGGGTCCCTAGCCTGGAATCCACAGGAGTTGGTGAACCTGGGCTCCCCTTCCAAACCTAGTAAGAAGGTTTTGATAAACCCTGAGCAAGTGAGCCACACTCAAAGCAGCCAGGGACTGTAAGCCCTTTACCTAGAGCAACTGGCCTCCTGACATATTGGCCCAAAAGCCATTGAGAGGAGAGAAAACTACCAGTTACTCAGCTGAATGGCTGAGATCATAACAAAGAGCCCAAACAGACTAAACAGCAACAAGTCCACTAAAGAAGGAAGGAAACTGAGGCAAAGTTGCCCTGTCACCACAAGAGGGGGCCTGAATGTCAAGAGCAATCTCTGACATGAAGTCTCTGAATATTTTGTTAGTTTTCTAGAATTCAGAATTTTACACCCCAGGGCTTCCACTGAGAAGAGGAATCTCTGAGATTAGATAGATTAGATAGATAGATTAGATAGATTAGATAGATAGATAACCGTGTTACAGTTCATAACTCTGGGCTCAGATCATTACTCGTAAGATGTGAGCGATTTTCTTCCATAAGAATGTACTGATGTGGGCTGCAAATTGCATGGATGCTACAATACTCTTCTCTAGGAGCCTTCTCTAGCTCTGCTTCCAAGGAAGCTTATTTATCATAATCTGCACATAATGTAACTATGAATCTGTAAAACAAGCCTTCCCCTCACCCCATTCTCACATGCTGAAACACAATGATTTCACCTGATTAAATCAAGTGAATCATTATGAGTACATTTATGTCAAGGCTTAAGGAAAGAGCCTGCAAAACCTAGGCAACGGATCTCCCTTTGAAACAACACTGCTGGGGGTCCTGCATCAGAGGTCTGAAAAAACTAATGCTGGCACCCTGCCTCCAAAATCTTGGGCATGAGTGCAGGAATGCATGAAACCAGGTACAGCTCCTTTTTAATGGCAGTCAGTGTGAGGGATTTTATTTGTTCAGCAATAAATCCAGCTCTAGGCTGAATTAACTTTAATTTAAAAAATAAAAATAAAAAAAAGAACCAGTCACAGTAAGTCACTATTGGCTCTGAAGAATCGAGTAGAGAGCTGACAGGGATGGAGAGACTGATTTAAATCAGGCTTCAGTCGCATATTCTGCACTTTCCAGCACGCACACATACAAGAGGGGAGATAACTATGCCTCAGGAGCCTTTTTCAGTTTGGTATGAATGCTTTAACTGGGCACAACCGCTGATCTGCAACCTTCCATGCCCTCAGAAGGTCACAGAAGAGTCAACAAGTTTATAATGAATGCTTTAACTGGGCATAAGTAGCTGATCTGCAACCTTCCATGGTCACAGAAGGTCACAGAAAAATCAACAAGTGTATAATACTGCATGTAAATTTGCACATGAAAATCTATCCTTCTGCTGTCACTGTAACAGGGAATGTTCCCCTACCCACAAATATTTGTAAATGAATGTCCTCTAAATATTGCACCTACATGCTGCTATACAAGTGATTTACCCATCTTTTAAGTGCCTGCATATTTAAACAGTGTACCACGTGGACAAACCCATTCTCAAAACAAATGATATTTCTTATAAATCCTGTCAAATGTCATGATCTTGGCAGACAAAGACTGCAGTCAGAGATAAGACATTGCAGGTTTTCTATTAATCTTCTGTTGTATTTTTTTCTCTTTGACAGTTATAAAAATCACTGAATTTGCCAGTTATTAGCTTTGATATCCTCAGATGGAAAGTACAAAGTATTAGTAAGTAGATAGTAGGAAGGGGTCCGACCTGCGCACGCTTAAGCAGAAGTGCTTCAAGATATAAGGGGTGCCAGCAGGAGATTATGGTTATCAGAACCCCAGGAGCAAGACTTAGGTACATCTTCACTGCAATAAAAGACACACAGCCTGGCCACAGCTGGCCTGAATCAGCTGACTTAGGCTCACGGAATTAAAGTTTTGGTGCTTAAAACTGCAGTGTAGACTTTCAGGCTCAGGATGGAACTCACGGTACAAAACCCCATAATTAGGCTCTAGCCCAAGCCCAAACATCTGCACTGCAATATTTTGCCCTGCAACATGAGTCAATAGGCCTGTGCTGTGAGACTCATTGCCACGGTTTTGTTTTGTTGATTTGTTTTATTGCTGAACAGAGGTGCACCTGAAAGGTCTAATTTGTCTGAGAAAGAAGGTGGTGAACCTCAGCTGCATTTCTACATGGTCATCCAAGATTGGACTCTATTATCTTATTTGGCCACTCTACATATCATGATCCATAATCAGAATGAAAATGGGAAGAGCTCAGGCCTGAGTCTGATCAGAATTTTACCAAAAACAGGAGCTCGTTCAAAACACTGCTGTAAGCCATGCATATTAACAGACATTTGCTAAACTTTAAACTTTTGAGTTTAGAAATATTAGGAGTTATTGGTTATCCTATGTGGTTTTGAGATGAAGAACATTGGAACTCTCTCAGGCTGTGTCTAGACTACATCCCTTTTTTCTAAATTAGACACTTCGAAATTGCAAGTAAAGCCAGGATTTAAATTCCCGCACTTCTTTTGCATAATGACGGCTGCATTTTTTTTTTTTCAAAATGGGGCTTGGATAGAAAAGCGGCAGTTTAGACGGGGCTCTTTCAAAAATAAAACCCTTTTTCAAAAGATCCTGTACACCTCATTTTTGAGGTGCACAGGATCTTCTGAAAAAGGGTTTTATTTTTGAAAGAGCCCCATCTAAACTGCCATTTTTCTATCGAAAAGCCCCATTTCCAAAAAAAATGTGGCTGCCATTACACAAATGAAGCATGAGAAATTTAAATCCCAGCTTCATTTGCAATTTCAAAGTGTGTAATTTACATCCCTTTTTTGAGAAAAGGGATGTAGTCTGGACACAGCCCCGCTATCACCATGTTTAAGGAGGTATGCCAATATCCCCAAGAAAAGTAAAAAATAAAAACAAAAAAAATCATTACTATAAATGAGAGTCCAATCTCACTCTTCTGAAGCTTTATTTTTTTTATTTTATTAATTTTTTGTTGATCATAAGAGTAGTACCAGAAGGCTCAGCAAGAATCATGACTTTGATCATCTCTCCTGGATTTAACAAGAGGACAAAGAATTAGGCCACTGCTGATGACTGATGCATCATGGGCAGGACAAAACTGCGCTTAGAGCATATTTCCCATTCTCTCTGCAAAATTAACTTATTCAGTGGCATCCCACTTACATGTGTTTCTTGGCTAACACTGTGACATTCCCGAGGGTACAATCTGGACTGCCAAACAGCTGTGTCCACTCAGTTTTCCAACCTGGAATCAGTGCTTTTTACACTGCTTTACTGCAGGAACAGCTACTCTTGCCTTGTTCACAAACAATTTCTAGCAGGCAAAATCACTCCCAACTGAATCACAGGCGTGCTTCTAACCAGCCACTCCCAAATTACATTATAGTGTGACACCAACAAATTTCCAGTCCTACACTAGTCCCCAGAAATGGATGTCATGTAACTGTCTAGCTCTTTCCTTCTAGAAAAAACAAACTCAGAGAGTCCTTATTTCACTAATAGAAAATGGTAAGCACAGTTATCTCAAATGGAGGTTTCCAAGCAGTTCAATCCAAACACACAATGGTTTAAATAAAATAAGTGTATAGGTTGTATCTCCCATAACCAGGACTCCCTGGTCCGGAAACATCCATGGTCCACCATGGACCACAGATGTTTCTGGACCACAGAGCCCAGGAAGAGGGAGGTGTGGCAGCAGAGTATAAATGGCACCGGCGACTCTGTCAGGAGCCCGGGGGGGGGGAGGGAGGTCAGACAACGTGGTGGGGAGTTCTGGCCCCAGCGGAGCTCCCTGGTCCCAGCGGCTGGGGAGCTCTAGCCTGGCTGTGGCCATGGACCTCAGGCCCCAGCCAGGGAGCTCTGGCCCCGTCCCTGGTTGTGTTCTGGCTCCTGAAGACAAGGAACTTCAGCCCCAGCCTCAGTGGCAGCCAGGGAGCTCTGGCCCAGGCCGTGGAGCTCCAGTCCTGTCCCTCCAACCCGGCCGCATAGCTCCGGTCCCAGCTGTGCAGCCAGGTGGCTGTGGAGCTCTGCATTGGTTGTGCAGCTCTGGCTGTGGTGCTCCATCCCTGGCACTCCTCTTCAAGACTCCCAACCTCCAGCATGCTCCCACACCCTCCGTCCTATACAGATCCCTCATCCTTCAGCAGCGAGCAATCTGGCCCCTTCCTTCCCCACTTTGCTTGGCCCCACCCCAACTTCACCTCTTCCCTCAAACCCCCATCTCTTCCCTGCTGCTTTCCAACCCTGCTTCACCCCTATTTTCCCCAACTCTCCTCTACCCCTGCCCTGCCCCCATTCCATCCCTTCCCCCAAACCCTTACCCCTACACCTCTTTCTGGCTTCCAGCTCCTCCCCCAAGTGACACTGGCAGCTGGCTCTGTGGGGTGGAGCAGGGCAGGATGGGGCATGTCACTCACAGCTGCCAGTGTCAGGCCCCCTGGACACTCTTAAGGCTGCCCTAGACCTTATGTCCTCCTGACGCATTGGGCAGTTGCGCTGGTCCATCGTATGGATGGCATGACTCTCAAAATATAAGCCCAAACATTGGTGGAGCTGAGCCTATGTTCCTGAATTCTGGTGGAACATGAGCATCACGGGTCCATATAACTCACTGCCTATGTTGGCTGGAAGGCTGGTTGAGCATGACTGGGAATATTGAACTAATTTCAACAGAACTTGAAGAAACAAGCTTAGATGATGAATTCTTTGCAGAAATTATACATTCCCTTAAGGATAGGTGTTGATTATGATGATCTCCAGTTCTATATGGTGCGTACTGGAGACCTTTGAAAGAGAGTGCAGATGGGGTAACACCATGAGACAGCCAATCACATCTTTATCTCCTTTGACAATAAAGGTGATATTTGTTGTTGTTGCACTTGTATCAGGAAAATCTGAGAATGAATCTGAACCTAAGCAAGGCCAAGAACACATTGATTTGCCCAGACAG
This sequence comes from Pelodiscus sinensis, assembly GCF_052426305.1. Lineage (NCBI taxonomy): Eukaryota > Metazoa > Chordata > Testudines > Trionychidae > Pelodiscus > Pelodiscus sinensis. The sequence continues at coordinate 44,546,908 of NC_143053.1, forward strand.
GATATAGAAGAAGAGAAGCCTTTCTCTAGGCCTCCAAATCTCCGATAAGAAGTTTCTTCTTGCTGGTGTGGCCTACATTCTGGGTACATTTTTCAATCAGTACCTGATTTCAGAAAACCAAGCATCAAAATGTCATCGTCAGAATCATCACAGGACTCCACCCACATCTTTCACACGCTGATCTCATGCCCCATTCTTGAGATGCTGAGGACAGAATACTGTTACATTCTCTACTTTACAAAAAGGCCACAACTAGCCCAGGATGTTGCTGCTCTCTTTGTTACAGTGAGAGTCAAGCAGGGAGATTTCTAGTGACTTATTGCTGGATTCACTTCTACTGCTGTATGGAAGGGCACACAAAAGCTTGAGTTTCGGGGAGGGAGGGTTAATTTTAAGACACTTTGAGCTCAATCCTCATCTGGGCTGAGATGCAGCAAGGAGGCAAAGGTGGCTGTATATCACCTCAGTGCTGCATGAACCTACACTAGCTGTAACAGTATCCTAGGAACTATTCCACAGGGCCAGAACTACCAGAACATATGATCTTGCTCTGCCTTTTATGAACCCCATCTACCAGAGGGAACAAGAGAACAGGTGACATGAAGCCATTGAAACAAGCCCTCAGTACATTATTAGTGCCTTTTTCAATGTCACCTCTACACACGGAACACTCTCCCTATCCCAGTTTGCCAATCTAGTTCCCACTGAATTAACGTTGCTCCTAAAACTCATCTCTTCCCCAAAGTATGAAAAAGTGAACAAAACCAAATATTAAGATGGAAAACACTTTGCGTAAATTTCTTTCTAAGTTCTGGATGTCACCCCTCCAATTCCCTATACAAATACACACAGTGCGTAGAATATTGTCTACAAGAAAATTTTAGATCTACAGTTTTCTGAAGTGACTTATAAGTCCTGTGCCTCACATTTCAAATGCTCAACTCTACACATTTTATTGAAGCCTGATCTTTGGAAAGTGCACAGGGTACTTGACCTCTAAATATCAGCCATCTAATAAGGAGGTTCAGTTGGGCACCCAAAAAATGAGAAAATGAGAAACTCAAAAATCATTGGTTAATTTAAAATTTTGGTTGTAAGCTTTTAAAATCCTACTTAAGTAAAAAGCGACAAATATACCGAGGACACAAAAGACGACTGCTCTGCAGAAGATTAGCTGGATTTTTCGTTGTCATTTTTGTTTTGAGGAGGAATGTCTTTTTGCTTCTAGACTTCTTGGAGATGGGAATTTTACTGTCTTCACAATGGCCTCCAGAGCACACAAAATACATTATCTGCAGCTGTTTATTGTTGTTCCATCTCTCTACTTGCTTTAAGTTATATAAAGCAGACAACAGCAATAGCAAAAATTGCTACTGAATTACAGCTCTGTCCAAATGGTTTCAAAATACTTCAGGAAGAATAACTAAGAGCATTATTTTTGTGGTTTGAGCTGTAATACATGATGCAAGGGCAATGATTTCCTTTCTTATGCTTCTACTCCAACAAAGAGTGACCCAAAGAATGACCATGTGGCCCAACATTTTGTTCAGACATAGGAAGTCAGGAACAGTCAAACCGGACGAGAATAGTCCTCCTTCTAGTCTGGTATCCTGTCTCTGAACATGGCCATACCCGATGATTCCAAGGAAGGTGCAAGAATTCCCATTGTAAACAATTATGGAAAATACAATTGGTAGAGGAAGTTCTTTCTTAACCATCACCAAACTAGTGGTTGAGTTATGCCCTGTAACTTGATGGCTTCTAGTCCTTAAAAACTGCAGGATGACCTCAATATCTGTATAAATAGCTCTTTTTTTTAATCACACTGGGCTTTTAGCCTTAATATCCTGTGGCAGTGAGTTCCACCTGTCACTAATCAGTTGTTTATTAATTTAATTGCTTTTAACCATTTTAAATTTACTGCTTTCATTTTCACCAAATAACTCTTTGTTCTTGTATTATAGGGAAAGAACCCCAGACATAGAAAGTTTACAAGATTTATATTCTCTTCTTCATGCTATGCAACAAACCCGATTGGTTCTTATTTTTTTCTGTATTCCTAATCTCTGATTAACATTAAAATATGGCTTCAGTACCAGATGAGAGATGCAATGTGGGAACAGTGCATGCAAACAATCTGAAAACATATTGCACACACGCACTCTTACACTTCTAAACAAGCTTCAAGCAAAATGGACCATTTCAAAACAGAAAGATAATTCATTCTCAGATTCTGTGGGTTGTTTGGTTTGGGGAGGATAGAGTTTGAAGGTTTTTTGTTTGTTGGTTTTAAGCAACAACAAACTTAATTTAAAGTTGTATCACATTCTTTCTAGATTACATAACACACGAGACAGAATAATCTGGAATGCGCCATTTTTTCCAGTACCACCTGAGCTTTTTAAAGTTTTTTTTTTTTGTAAAACAAATAACCTTTGGGAACCAGCTTTACAGTACTTAAGATATTGGTGGATAAAACTAAGAGCAATGTATAATTTTCCCTAATTTGTATTGTAATGTAACATATTGTTATTAGCAGCATTTTATTTACAATTGTATAAGCCTATACCAGTGAAATTAGATAACTTACAGTACATTACAGTATTAAGGTTCTCAAAGTTAAATCATGCCAATGCAGATGTTCCTAATTACCCTAAAAGCACAAATACTTACACAAACCAGTTGCTTCCAGCTACAGAATAATTCAATTAAAGAAGTGCTTATAATTGAATAGCATGAATGATAGTTAAGGCTAGTCATTCTGAGAAACCGTAAAGAAATAGAAACATCTATAATTTGCATCACAGAAGTAGATTCAGAGTCCATTTTGGGCAGGAAAGAAACTAACATGGCTTTTAACAATGATGTTAAACAGATAGAAGACTTCATTTCTCTGGAATCATTCATTAATTTGTATTTTTCACCTGAAACAATCACTAGATACATCCAGAGTGCTGTTACTTACCTAGGGCTGCCAAAATAGACACCAGCTCCACCCCTAGTTTATATTAGTGCTAGAAAGGGAGATGCAATAGGTAATGTGATACAGTACATCTCATTAAACCAACATGTACGCTGAAATGAATAAGCTCTCCATGCACACAGGATCCTGTCAGTAGATAACAGCTATGGCAGAGAGCCTTTTTTATGTATAGAATATTTTGTTACTTGTTTACTGCAGTTCTCCAGGCTCCTGCAGGTAATTGTGTAATACTGATGCTTATTTCGAAAACAAAACAACATCTCTTAAGAAACAAAGTTTATTTTGTAGCTCTGTGTTTCTGATTTGAAAGTGGGAAGTGATGGCAAGTTACAACAGCATTCATCCCTGTGTCATTGCTCTCTCATACACTGCAATATGTTTTGTGTTACTGTCTAAAGTGACAGGTACATAATAACATTAAACCTTTATTCACAGACCTTAGTGAGAAACAAGGGAAGATGTTCACTGTATAAAAAGTGAGGGGGTCTAAAAACCTCTCTCCTACACATCCCATTATATTAGGTCTAATTAAAATATACAATTTTTTCTAGTTTCTTTTAACCCCACCATTCATCCTAACATTGGGAAGCAAGAAATAAAAACTCTACTGAAATATGACAGTTGTCTCACGTAAGTTATTTAAAATGTGAAAAATCAGATATATTACTATACCTTGAGGCACCTGTTGAATTGCCAGCATCATACCAGAGATTGTATCAGGAATCAAGTTTTCCTTCAAATTGTAGCTAGGTGCCCACTTCAAAATAGGCAGCCTTCTTAAACACCACAATTTGATATCTTCACAGCGAAGAGCATGGATCTTCCTCCACACTGCACTTTTCTTTTTGCTTTTTGCCCCTGCCATGCTTTACCTCCTCCAAAGTTTCTCCTTAACAAATTACCAATGCAGAATTACCCTGTTCAATTCCAGTCTCCAGATCGTCTTCTGAGAGTTTTCAGTTTCAAAGCTAGAGAAAGAGATGAACAGAAGCACTTAGATTCTGCAGCTGTTCTCTTATTATATTCTATATACTTGATAAGTATGTTTGCTTTTAACCATGTAAATAGCTATCTGAAAGGGGAAAACTAGTCATATTAAGTAATACATTTTCTTTTCTGTTTAGAAATTTGGTCTACTCTTAGGTTAGTTTATTTTCTTCTCTGTAATTTTCTCCCTTATATTCACTGTAGTGCTTGTGTTTTTGGCTTCAGGCCAGTGGTAAAATGAGGTAGTGCTGGGCGTATGTTCAGTGTGGGTTGGATTATGCTAATACAACCAGGAAGCATCCAGCCAGGCAAGTCTCTCCGTGACAACCACAAAAAACAAGCTTTATGCTCTCTCATGAGGGAACTGAACACAAAACTCTTCTCTCTGATTTCAGAGGCATGTATTCACCATGTATTAAGCACTAACTACTCTTTAAGTTACCAAACAAGTTATGTGAGTTTTTCAGGATTCATGTCTTACGTTTGCTGCTACATGATACCATACCTTAATCAAAGCAATCGTTCAGAGAGAGAAGGTTAAGCATTAAGCTACTGGTCACTGTAAACTAATGCTGAAAAGAAATACACAATTCTTACAAATAAACGGAAGGGTCAGATTAAACTGGTGATAGGCTGCACTGTGGAAGACTTGCAAACAATCAGCTCCAGCTGCACAATGACAATCATATTTGTGTCTACAGCTCCCTTTTACAACTATTCATTCTGTTATCTTCTGTTGCTGCTCTTGGCAGTTTATTTGACAAATATACTTTCTACAGAGACAGTACATAAAATACCTTCTTATCTTTCAATAAATTCATATCCCTTATTACAACTGTACAGGTACCACAGTGATGAGCAAGGGGGTGATATAAGTTTCATGGTGCATTACAGCGGCTCCACTGGAGCAGGAAAATAATAGCATTTCCACTTAAAAAATACAGTCTGTATTAAAGTAGTGCAAACCAGAGATGCACTATATTAAGCAACAGTCAGCTCTGAGTATACACAATGAGGCCCACTGTTTCAGTTTTCATTTAGACAGTGCTCTCACACAAAGGTGTACAAAATTCAATATTGCCAACTCTTGTGATTTCATTGCAAGTCTTGCAGCATTTGGTGTTTTCTTAAATCACTAGCTACTTGAGTCATGTTATAATGGGAAGATTTCCATCTTAATTTAAAACAAAAATAGGACTCATAGCTATGGAGAAAATCTTTAATAAGTGATCATTAAAGATTTAAACAAGCAAAAGGCAAAAAAAGGAACTCAGATTTTATAATCTTGTAAAACCTCCTTACTTTTAAATCAGTCTCATGTTACTGTGGGGCTTTTTGAACACTTGATATTCTTGGCAATACTGAACTACAGACCGGAATCCAAAACCCAGGTCTTAAAAATATTTAAGCATGATCTTGATGAGACTGTATTATTCCCATGCATAAAATTAAGCATATACTTAAGTGTTTGCATGACTAGGTCCAAATGTTGCCACATTCATCTTCTAAATAAAACTACAATACTTGCTTATTTATTCCACACATTCACACTGTTTCTGTTGGTCATGTGTTTAATTTTTGCCACTGTTAAGGACTGTGTTACACCACCAGAGGGTACAGAAGTTCAGATTTTGTATTACAGGATGTTTTTATTTGAATTGCAGCCTAATTTAATGTCATTTGTTGTTATATGATATGCTTTTTATCACAGTGTTGATATGTACCATGACCAAAATATTACCAGCAATTACAAGCCTAGGGCACTTAAGGGTCAGCTGTAAAATTATACATATACAAAAGCTCAAACCTCTGCTGCTTCACATAAAAAAAATTAAAAAAAATAAAAGATTTTCAAACTTTGGACTTCATCTTACAATGGTCCACATGAGTATTTTTCATTTAAAAGCATATGGGGAATATAATGGGCACAGCAGACAGCAAGAACTCTGTACTAATGAGCTTAAAATGCTGGACAGCCTCAACGTTATTGCCAGTAGGAAGGGTGAGATCAGGAAAGACAGAGTTTAATTAATTCTTCATTTGTATGCAAAAATCATTGTTAAAACTCATCCAGACATGCCTATTCTCTGCCCTGACCCTTTTTTATTTTGTATATTTTCTGAGGACAGGAATTAGTGAGCAAAGGGAAATGAATGTTATTTCTGCTCAGCGCAGTGGACATTTTCTGATTAACCTTTCTTGGACACACACATAGCATCTACTCACAGTTGCACTGGAGCACAACCACTTTGTGCTTCCTGCTCGCAACACTCAAAGGCTATGTCTAGACTGCCCCTCTTGCACAAAAAATTATGCAAATGAGGCATGGAATATTACCATGCCTCATTTGCATAATTAGGCTCTGGTTTTGCGCAAGAGGCTTTTGCGTAAAAAAGTAGCAGTCCACATGGCTACTTTGTGCGCAAAACATCCGTCTTGTGCAAGAGCCATTCTTCCTCTTTTTTTCAGGAAGAGCCTCTCTTGCACAAAAGCCTCATTAATTATGCACATTATGGTGATATTCCATGCTATGCCTCATTTGCAATTTTTTTGCACAAGAGGGGGCAGTCTAGACATAGCCAAAGACTGGTGGGATTGAGGTCTTCACATTCACTAACTCATCTAAAATATCAGATCAGAGATTCACAACCTAGCCCTATTTACACAAGGTAAAAAGTAGACAGAAATCCTCCTATTCCCAGTTGTTCAGTGGTTCGCTTATTCTTGATGTCAGATTCAACATGTATGTCTAAGTTTAACAATAGCTGAGCAAAAAAACCCCAAAAAAAAAAAAAATCCCTACTGTTTGTGCGTGAGAAATATATCTATGCACACACATTGAAATCTGAATGCATATCTAAATGTAGAAATAATTGCAACACATCAGTGCCCAAGGGTTTTTTGAAACAGTCACATAAACTCTCTCTAGTGGAAGAACCAATTTAAATCAAGATCACACTTCTCGCTCCTTAACCATTTGACATCAAAGTGCTGAAACATTTTGAAAAATCCTTTTTTTTTTTTTTTTTTTTAAAGATTTTCCAGTCTCATGTTTTCAGACCCAGTAGATTTGGCTAGTTTGGGTGTGTGTCTGATCTTTTGGATGATTATCCATAGAAGAGACTTTTGTCCATCATCAATAACATGGAACAGGGTTTATGTGTGTGTCTAGTCAGCAATAGACACACATTTAAATGAATTCCGGAAAATAAACAAAGATGGCTCAAGGATGACAGAACGCCCACGGTCAAGGAGAGGGAAAATAGATTAGTATGACAAGAATTCTGAGTTCCAGTGCAAATGTAGAATTTTAACAGAAACTGGATTTTATTGCAGGGATTTGTATTTCAGAAGTAGAGAAAGAATTACATAAGGATTGATCCTAACCATGCTGTCCCTGTTAGTTACCCTAGGTACATGAAAGTATTTATTAGAGGCAATAAGAATAATGAAAATTCTGTCACAAAGGTTTCAATTTCTGAGAAGAAACTGACACCCTTTTTCCCCTCCAAGAATATCCAGTAGTCTGGTAATTAGACTGAAAGGCGAGACACCTAAGTTCAAATCCCCCATATGTCTGTTTTGTAGTATGGACTCAAACCTAGATCTATCACATATCATAGGGACAATGTAGATCTCCCTTGCATTTGGAAAAATCTCAGGCTATGTCTACACCACAGACTTCTTTCAGAAGAAGCTTTTCCAGAAGAAATCTCCCAGAAAAACTTCCGCCGAAAGAGAGCATCCACACTGCAAAAGCACATCGAAAAAGCAATCTGCTTTTTCGAAAGATAGCATCCACGCTGAATGGACATTATCTCACATTTCAGCTGTGATTACTATGGATGGAGTGGCCACCAGGGCACCTGTGCTTTTTCCTCTTTCCTCTTCTTTTGAAAGAACTCCCTCTTCCCCATCTACACATGCCCTTTTCCGAAAGAGCTCTTTTGGAAAAAGGCTTCTTCCTCATAGAATGAGGATTACCAATGTCGTAAAAAACCCTCTGTTCTTTTGAGTTCCTTTCGGAAGAACGTGATTGCAGTGTGGATGTAACTGAAGTTTTTCTGGAAAAATGGTAGTTTTTCCGAAAAAACTCTGTAGCGTAGACATATCCTCAGTGTCATTGACATATAAAATAAAAATCAGCCAAAAAAAAAAAAGTTTTCTGGTCAGCCCTATTATAGAGCTGGAATCTGGATATTTAGATTAAATAAATCTATATTTAAAACTTAGAGATGCCATTTAGCAAAAATCACTGCAGAAATATTTGGATCACAAATAAATAAGGAGCCTTTTGAAACTCCTCCAAAACCATAATATCATATATAATAATGTTCTAACTTAAATACATACCAGAAAACAAAAACAAAATTATGTTAAAAGGCTACCATTAGTTATTCAGTCTCAAGTCACACATTTCTTTCATACTGTACCTTCTAAAGTATAAGAACCAGAGTTGTGAGGTTTCTGCCTTTCCCAAGACAGTCCATAGGTATATGAGATGCACTTCTTAGGGTCACTGAAGGACAAAATGGCAGGCTTTTATTTGAGTGCCTTTGCTTTTGTAGACTTAAATCAAGCTGCTGATACTATTGTAACATAGTGTTCCATACAAAAAAGCATTTTTGGTCATTTTATGCACTGGACGGCCCCTCTTTCAAGTGATCAGCCTGTGTAAAAAGCTCTTGTTTTTCAAAACAGTTTTGCAGTCCTTTGAAACAATTTGGGTTTGAATCCACTTGATTCACCCATGGTAGAATGTGGGTGCAAACTCATAGGAAAATTCAAGGTCAACAGTTTGGCATATGTTGATGGTTAGTCACACAGCTGTGTATGGAGATTATAGATTTATTAGTACCAGAGGCATGAAGAGTCACATGCTAGAAAGTAACATGACTTGCCCATTGTAACTTTTCCCAGGAAGAAATTTTGCGCTCCACATTCACCAAACAGTGGCACCAATATTCACGAATGAAGGTAAAGAATTCAAAAAAAAAAAACTTTGAAGGCTAGTTTGCAGACACAAAATAAGTTTAAACAACCACAGGCAGTTAAGAGAATAGACGACAAATCAAGCCAAGGCTGATCAAATACTCTTCTAGATCAAAGAGTATTCTATTAGTCTCTAAGCCCTGGTCTATAGTAAGGAGTTACTGTGAAATAACGCTCCTTTTTTTTAAATAATATGTGGAGCATTCACACTACCAAGCCCGTTATTCCGAAATAAGGGGCTGGTTATTTTGAAATAACTCCTGCTTTCCTTGGGGAATAAACTTATTTTGAAATAGATATTTCAGAAGTTATTATTTCAAAATAATTTCCTAGTATAGGCATGCCCTAAGGTGCCACAGGATTCCTCATTGTTTTTGCAGATCCAGACTAACATGGCTAATCCTCTGAGACTTTTCCAGATCAAGCCAAATAGTTTGCACAGGCCCAGTATTACAGTATGAAGCATATGACAGAATACTACACAACCTAATGGCATGCTTACAACAGAATGCTCAAAAGCAGAACAGCAAAAAGCTCTGACAACATGAGGTCTTTTAAAATTATTAAACATTTACCGAATGAACTTAAATTAATTCAGGAAAAAATGTTATAGATCACATGTACTATATTGAACTAAACATTGAACTAAACAAACAAGTTCCAACTATTTACACATGTTCATAGCTGCTATCAAAAATAGTACATGGTCTTCTCTTTCTTGTATGTACATCTATCTTCTGAAAGCATATATAACCCACTAGTTTCAAAATGAGCATATTTGTTTATTTGTTCAAATCTAAGAAAATAAATTAAACCTATTTTTAATAACATGTATCTTGAAAAAACCCTCTGGATCAAAATATTATACATTGTTAAATTTGACCCCAGCATAATCTAAAATTAATTATATCCCAAGCCACCAAAAGCAAAGGTTACACTGAAAAATATGAGTCCCTTCACCATACAATACTTCAGTATCTGACATATCTGACGCTGATAGTACATTTGCTATCCGTCAGTCAGTATTATCACAAGAGAAAACCTTATGAAACCTGTAGAGGGGTCCACACCAAAACCCTAGATCCAACCATCCAGACTATGGAAAAGTTCAGGTCTTGATGTGATTATATGGCTTAAGTTCACCTCTAAACAAGATTTCTACATTCCTCAGTGAATTATGTTGTATTTTTTAAATAATTGTGTGAAGCAACAGTGACAAGGTTGGGTAGTCCTGTCTTTTGTTTAAACAAGGGAGGGTGAGGTAGTCTCTTTCATTAGGACAACTTCTGCTGGCAAGAGAGACACACTATCAAACTGAAAAAGAGCTCTTTATTGGGTTGTCTCCTTCATGCCCCAAAGAAGAGTGCTGTGTAAGCTTGGAAGCCTATCTCTCTCACCAATAGAAGTTGGTCCAGTAAGGAATATTACCTAACCCATCTTGTCTCTAAATATCCTGGGACCCACAAAGCTACAACAGTCCATGAACCAACAGTGACATCCAGTGGTTTTGTTAGGTACATTACAGTTGATTGCTCTCTGTGAATAGGATCACATGGATAGTGTCTACTCTGGTAAACTACAGAAAAGAGTTCTCTAAACTGTGCAGTAATAGCTGTAAAATTAAGTGACATGGTATGTAAAAACTCAATTTGATACTTGTTCAAGAAGCTTACTTGATATTTCGCAAATGCATTCATTGCTAAGCAAGGCAAGAAGAATTAAAAACAGCTACACAGAGCAGACCTGCTGTGAGACTAACAACATCACAGTCACATTCATTGCTAAGCATCTCATATACAGTAACAGGAACTCTGCCACTGGTCCAAAACTCTAATTTATGCCTTTGAGAAGGCAGTAGAGTCAAAAGTAGATGGTGCTGAAACACCAGGAAAGTCAGAAAAATCTAATCATGCAGCAATTCCCTCTTGTGCCTGCTATACACAGTCCCTGGTGTAAAGCTGCACCCACCCCTCTCCCATACAGCATTAATCAGAAGCAAGGCAGAGGTGAAAATGCTAGCAGCCCAAAGGTGGACCTGCCCTCTGACTAATCCAGTTTCACTGTTGCAGAGTGCACTCTGGGGGATTAGCTTTTAGAGCTCCCTATGGCTACATTTGGCCCGTAAAATAGCCATTACTTTAAAAAAATACAACAAAGCAGTGCCGTTTGGACCTTCAGTTACAGAACTGCCTTAAAAGCCTTGGTGGGTGTCCTCCTCCCATGCTGCTATGCTGGCTTGGAAGAAAGCTGCAAAGAGGATCCAGCCAGAGACTCTAGCTGGCCTGAAAGAGCAGAAGCAGCCAAAGCAGGCACCTCTGGACATTAGGAGAAATGTATACAGACTTGTCTATAATTTCTCTGCCCTGTTCTGATTGGCTGTTTGCCCCCGCCTTCTCCTTCTCTCACAGTCTCTTTCCCTACACCTCACCTTTTTCTCCCTTTTCTTGACCTCCTTGTCCGCCTTCCGTTCAATGTTCCTTCTCCCTTCCCTTTTGCCTGAGCCCACAAAAAAAAATCTTGGAACTAGCATGATGGGCATTTGCCACCATCGTATCATTCACTTTGCTTGTGTGTTCGCTCTCTTTCCCACCCTGTCTGGTTTATTCTGCTTGAAAACTGTTCAGAGCAGGGACTAACCATCTTTTGACTTTGTGTTTGAATGGTGCCTAAGTACAATGGGGTCCCAGTCCATGTCTCCTAGGTCCTACAAGGAAAGAGGAGAAACAAATTATCCAGCCTTTAGTGTAGAGTGTCTCAAAGACCCACACTTCTCAAATGCTATGGGCTCACATTTGGTCAGAGTCCTAGGTTTCTCCTAATAGAAGAGGAGGAATGTAAACATTGTTAACTTCTTGGCAACTATTCACCAAATACTTATTTAGTAAGGCCTAAAATGGGTGTGAGTAGAAAACTCCATTTGTATGTCTCCTCTTAGCAAGCCAGAACACATATTTTAACAGCAACTCTATATTTTCCACCCTCTATATTTTGTAGTCCCTACAACTGATTTTCATTACTGTGAAGTGAAGCTGCTGGGACCCAGGAATAATTCTGTTTATCAGAGAGGCTACATTTCCCATAGGGGGCGTGATAAGACTTCCCACATTTTTCAAATAAACCCTTTCTGTTCTGTGACCATGGATTCTTACTGGTGAGGTTAGACCTGAAACGAACCTTTCTGGAAGAATCTTCACTTTGATTTGCGGATTTTAATGGGGGATTTTAATTACCCCCATATTGACTGGTTACATGTCACCTCAGGAAGAGAAGCGGAGATAAAATTTCTCAATGGCTTAAATGACTGCTTCTTGGAGCAGCTGGTGCAGGAACCCACAAGTGGAGAGGCAATTCTCGATTTAGTCCTGAGTGGAGCGCAGGATCAGGTCCAGGAAATAACTGTTACAGGACCGCTTGGGAATAGTGACCATAATATAATAACATTCAACATTCCTTTGGTGGGAAGAACACCTAAGCAGTTCAGCACCCTGGCATTTAATTTCAAAAAGGGGAATTACACAAAAATGAGGAGGTTAGTTAAAAAGAAATTAAAAGGCACAGTAACTAGAGCCAAATCCCTACAAGCTGCATGGAAACTTTTTAAAGGCACCATTATAGAGGCCCAACTTAAATGTATACCCCAAATTAAAAAACATAGCAAGAAACCTAAAAAAGAGTCACCGTGGCTTAATCATCATGTAAAAGAAGCAGTGAGGGACAAAAAGGTATGTTTTAAGAATTGGAAGTCCAATCCTAGTGGGATAAATAGAAAGGAACATAAACACTGTCAAATCAATGTAATGTGTAAAAATGTAATAAGAAAAGCAAAAAAAGATTTTGAGGGACAGCTAGCCAAAAACTCAAAAAGAAATAACAAAATGTTTTTAAGTACATTAGAAGCAGGAAGCCTGCTAAAAAACCTGTGGTTCCCCTAGATGATCGAGCTATAAAAGGAGCAATCAAGGATGATAAATCCATTGCGGAGAAACTAAATGATTTCTTTGCTTCAGTCTTCATGGCTGAGGACGTTGGGGAGATTCCCAAATCTGCACCGTCCTTTGTGGGTGATGAATCTGAGGAACTGTCCCAGATTGAAGTGTCATTAGAGGAGGTTTTGGAACAAATAGAAAAACTTAATGTTAACAAATCTCCGGGACCGGATGGCATTCATCCAAGGGTTCTAAAAGAACTCAAATGGGAAATTGCTGAGCTATTATCTGTGGTTTGTAACCTATCCTTTAAATCGGCTACCGTAGCTAATGACTGGAAGGTAGCCAACATGACACCAATATTTAAAAAGGGCTCTAGAGGCGATCCGGGCAACTACAGACCGGTAAGTCTAACTTCAGTACCGGGCAAATTAGTCGAAACAATAGTAAAGAATAAAATTGTGAAGCATGTAGAAGAACATAATTTGTTGGACAAAAGTCAACATGGTTCCTGTAAAGGGAAATCCTGTCTTACTAATCTATTAGAGTTCTTTGAAGGGGTTAACAAACATGAGGACAAGGGGGATCCAGTAGATATAGTATACTTAGATTTTCAGAAAGCCTTTGACAAGGTCCCTCACTAAAGGCTCTTGTGTAAATTACATTGCCATGGGATAAGAGGGAAGGTCCTTTCTTGGATTGAGAACTGGTTAAAAGACAGGAAACAAAGGGTAGGAATAAATGGTAAATTTTCAGAATGGAGAGGAGTAACTAGTGGTGTCCCCAAGGGTCAGTCCTAGGACCAATCCAGTTCAACTTATTCATAAATGATCTGGAGAAAGGGGTAAGCAGTGAGGTGGTAAAATTTGCAGATGATACCAAACTGCTTAGGGTAGTCAAGACACAAGCAGACTGTGAGGGACTCCAAGAAGATCTCACCAAACTGAGTGATTGGGCAACAAAATGGCAAATGAAATATAATGTGGATAAGTGTAAAGTAATGCACATCGGGAAAAATAACCCCAAGTATACGTACAGTATGATGGGGGCTAATTTGGCTACGACAAATCAGGAAAGAGATCTTGGAGTTATCGTGGACAGTTCTCTGAAAACTTCCACACAGTGTGCAGCGGCGGTCAAAAAGGCAAATAGGATGCTAGGAATTATTAAGAAAGGGATAGAAAATAAGACACAGAATATCTTACTGCCCCTGTATAAAACTATGGTACACCCACATCTTGAATTTTGTGTACAGATGTGGTCTCCTCACCTCAAAAAAGATATTTTGGCCTTGGAAAGGGTTCAGAAAAGGGCAACTAAAATGATTAGGGGTTTGGAACGGGTCCCATATGAGGAGAGGTTAAAGCGACTGGGACTTTTCAGTTTAGAAAAGAGGAGACTGAGGGGGGATATGATAGAGGTCTATAAAATCATGAGTGGTGTGGAGAGGGTCAGTAAAGAAAAGTTATTTATTAGTTCCCTAAATAGAAGAACTAGAGGACACCAAATGAAATTAATGGGTAGCAGGTTTAAAACTAATAAAAGAAAGTTATTCTTCACACAGCATGTAGTCAACCTGAGGAACTCCTTGCCAGAGGAGGCTGTGAAGGCTAGGACTATAATAGAGTTTAAAGAGAAGCTAGATAATTTCACAGAGGTAAGGTCCATAAAAGGCTATTAGCCAGGGGATAAAATGGTGTCCTTGGCCTCTGTTTGTCAGAGGCTGGAGAGGGATGGCAGGAGACAAATCGCTTGGTCATTGTCTTCAGTCCACCCTCTCTGGGGCACCTGGTGCTAGCCACTGTCGGCAGACAGGATACTGGGCTAGATGGACCTTTGGTCTGACCCAGTACGGCCATTCTTATGTTCTTTATAGAGACTGTTATACCCAATGAGAGATCTTGAATTCCTGTCCATTGCCTGTTTTGCCTCGGACTTGCAATTTTGATTAATTTATTCTTAAGATTCAAATGCTCTCCATCTAAGTTTTGTCCTGTGCCCTGGGTGTTGCCATAGAGAAAAAGTTGTAGGAGTAAAGGAACTCTCCTACAATCCCAGCTGCAGAGCCAGTCCACGGCTCTTACTGCAAGGTGTCAGACTGCAACATGCCCAGGAATCTTATGTTATGTAGCTAGGTGATACATTAACCACAGTGACAGAGGTAATCAGAGAGTTGATTGTTATGGTTGTACTATGCCTCATGGATTCTATAGGATATGCATACTGTCATGGTATCCAGAAATGCCTTCTATTTTCATGTAACTAGAAAACCACACCCCTCTTCTTCCGGTGAGATACTAGCTGATGGAGAACATTTGATCTTGTGGAATATCCAGATTAGTGTTGTAGTACAATTTACCTTGCACTGAAAGCAACCCATACACAAAGGCTGCAGTTGGAACAGAGTGCAACAGCACAGAAAGATAGACAAAGACATATTGCAGATACGGTTTGCAAACTCCATTGAATTTCTATTCACTTAACTGCAATTCCAAACCCAGTCTTAAAATACAAAACATTTATAGCAAACTGGGACATGGTTATCTCAGAGTACATCTACACAGCACTCTAAAATCAAAATAAAATATGCAATTTGCACTAAGCATATCTTATTTCGAATCTATTTCAAAAGTGCTTTTGCGGAAAAGCGTCCTGCCAATCTAGACGCGCTTTTCCGAAAATGCTTTTAATGGAAAACTTTTCCGTTAAAAGCATTTCCGGAAAATCATGCCAGTGTAGACGTAGCTATGTAGTGCACAGGGATGTGGAGGAGAGAGTCTGAGCTTCCCATCTGTCAAATATGGATAACAGCATTTACTTATCCCAATAGTGATATGTCAGGTATTCAGATACCAAAATAGAGAGACCCAAATTTAAACTCCCAGACTCAAAGCATTCTTGCTTGAAGAATCCTGCTCTTCCTGGCACTCATAAGAACATATGAACGGCCACACTAGGTCAGACCAAAAGTCCATCTAGCCCAGTATCATGTCTTCCTACAGTGGCCAATGCCAGGTGCCCCAGAGGGAGTGAACAGATCCAGTGATCCCTCCTGTCGCCCATTCCCAGCCTCTGACAAACAGGGACACCATTCCTACCCATCGTGGCTAAAGTATTGATGGACCTAACCTTCATTAATTTATCTAGTTCTTTTTGGAACCCTGTTAAAGTCCTGGTCTTCACAACATCCTCTGGCAAGGAGTTCCACAGGTTGACTATGCACTGTGTGAAGAAGTACTTGACTCAATTTGAATCAACTCCTTGGCTGCTTTGGTGCAGCAAGTAACTGCAGGGTGTCCATATTTTGTGCATGTATCACACCATGCACTTCTGTTTGGATGCACATCATCGCTTGGGATGTGACTTTTTTCAAGCCTTCTTCATGTCAGTTGGAATTTGTCCCTCTCAGTCTGGGAGCTCTCTCTCCTTGCCTTGGGGGTTTTACCAC
Source organism: Pelodiscus sinensis (assembly GCF_052426305.1). Lineage (NCBI taxonomy): Eukaryota > Metazoa > Chordata > Testudines > Trionychidae > Pelodiscus > Pelodiscus sinensis. Next base: position 44,563,244 of record NC_143053.1, read on the forward strand.
AAGGACTTTTAAAACTCCGTTTCAAACTTCTAAGCTACTTCCAAGTTTTTCAAGTTGCTCCTGACTTTTATTCTGTTGTTTGACTAATTGATCCTGATTGTTGTGCTGTCCATAGAGCTGTGACTAAGGATACACCTGTCTTCAGTTGTAGCTGCTGTGACAGGTTTGTATTTGTGAACCCAATAGCCAGCCTCTTCTGATATTTTCATGTTTTGCATTCCTACAAGCAGTTTTCAGCCAAGGTTTACAGAGCTTTTATGAAATACTCAACATTCCCACTCCCTCTCCGGTTCTTGAATTCTATGGTGAACAATACTCATCCACAAATCCATTTCTTATAGCCAGAACTCTTTCATAGTCCCTTTGTGATTGGCTTTAGTAAAAGGATTTAAATATATGCTATGGGAAAGAGAGCAGAATACAAATTAGAGAAGATACCTGAATCTCTCCATTTTCTGTGGGGAACTTGTTTGCAACGCGAAATCTTGCAAAATCTTGTTTCCAGCCTGCCCATTGGAAGGTCTATCAAAGTTGAAGTTCTCTGGGGCATTGAAGAGTGGCATGTTGATGAGATTTTGGAACCCGTGTTGCTGTTTTCTTTCTGCTTTGGTTCTTAGTTTACTCCTGACACCATGCCATGCTCCTGTATGAGATAAGGACTGACTGCAGAGCTTGCTTATATACACCAAAGGTGTTTATCACCAGCATTACACACAGTGCCTCCCAGAGGCTGAACTGTGTAATACAGTTAAACATTCCAGTGCAGCTTAATGGATAGGGGTCACAGGCCACATAGGAGTATGCCTTGGGAGTCTGGAAATTCATGATTATGGTGATGGCAGCCAACCACCTAGATAAATATCAGACAAAAAGACAAAATCTAACACTGTTCAATGTGTAAGAAACACCTCTTTCTTAGGAATGAGGCTTACAAAACAAATTAAAAACAAAACAGAGAAACAAGCTAAAGAAGTGGTCCCAAGAGAAAAACACCATTGTTCTCATTCTCCAGCATAATTCTGCTCACTGCTTAGATACTCTGGTGCTCAACCAGGCAACAGTGGACAAAATATTAACAATAAGGTAATGCTTACATTAGTTCTTGGAGCAGTGCTGATGAGCTGCAGAGGGAGACCTACCAAGCTAATCACTGTCCATAACATTAATGGAGGTGGGGGAGATGCTAAAAACAGGGTGGAGGTGAACGGAGGATAATTCACTTTAAGAGACAGTTAAAACTAAATGAAACCAATCAAATTAATTCTGTATAAAACGAAATGTGTGCTGAACTGTGATGGCAAAATCATTTCTTCTTGCATCTGCTTGTTAAATGTGGCATCTCCTGCGGGAGCCTGGCACGCGGTGTTCCCTCGACAGCACCTGCACCTGTGGCTTCTACATTAAGTTCCCATTAAACTCCCACTCACAGCTGACCCCAGTCCAACCCTCACCCCACTAAGCCCCACTCTCCTAGCATCTGGACCCCCACCCCTCACTAAGTCCCCTAAACCAGACCCTGCTGAGCCCCAACCACCTTCAACAAGACCCTCCTGCAGAGTCTCATTGCCCATTCACCCGGAGACCCCCTCCCCAGCTAGCTCCTCTGCACATACATCCCCTTCTAAACCATCCACTCTCAGATTGTGCTACACAGAACCCTCCTACCCCATATCTGGAGGCCTTCACACTAACACCCCTCCACCCCCCCAAAAAAAACCTCTTGGCTTCTGCCGAGCTGAGCCTGCCTGCCTACTGTTTGTGCATCAAGTACAGAAGGGTCTGTGCTGTGTCACGGTCAGATGCAATCTCACCACCAAGTCCCTGTCCTGGATGTGGGGGTGCTGCAGGGTGATCTCCCACCTCCATGTAGCCAATGACCAGTCCTCCCTTCTGCCATGTTGGAACCTCCACTTTTATTTACTAACAAATACAATTTTCAGAATTTCAAAATATTGTGTGCACATTTTTGGGGGGGAGGGGCGGCACAGAATTCCCTCAGGAGTAACTAAATTCTCGTGGCCATTCACATGCACATTTTGGCTCTCCAACACATCAGTGGACAGTATTGTTATAAACCAATTCATTTCTATGTACTACTGCAGTTTCTCTAGAGCAGGAGTTCCCAACATTTTTCGGTTACCATACGCCCATGGCTTTTAGTTAACCTTCCCGTACCCCCTATTCAATATGAAAGGAAATAAATTCTAGACTCTAGAATCCACAACTTTTTTCACTGACACTACTACTTTTGGAATATTTCAATTAGGATTATCTAGTTATTTACCAAATATTCCCTGTACCCTCTTGACAAGCTTCTCGTACTCCCTGGGGGAACACGTACCCCAGGTTGGGAACTCCTGCTCTAGAGAAAGGGCTGAAAGGTCATTCTATAGTTTAGCCATATTGAAAACCAGTGTGGTCTAGTGAATAAGGCAGTAGACGGGGCCTCAGAGGACCTTGGTTCTATTTCCCAGCCTTTCCACTGTACTGTTGTGTCATATGCAGATAAAGAACTTCACTTATCTTTCTATTTTTCCCTCCCACCCATTGTCTTGTCTATTTAGACTGTTGCTTCTGTACAGCAGGACAGTGGCTTCCATAATGGGTCCCTAATCTGAAATTGAGCCCTTGGAAGCTATTGTAATATAAACAATAATGATACTTATTTTAATAATTATGACTGTTAACATAGCCACTCGAAGGGGGGGGGGGAGAGAAGGGAGACAGAGAGGCCACAAGTCTAAGTTGGTAATAATGCAGACAGTACCATTGATTCCTGATTACTTTCTGCAGCCAATAGAGTTCCAATCTGCCAGCCAAATGTATTCAAAGAAGAAGGCCTAGATATAGTCTACAGACCTGTAAACTGTTAAAAGCGTCACTGAAAATGTCTAAACTGAATGTGTTATTTAAACAGTGTAGATTATCATTTAATTTACTTTTGTTTCCATTATAAATTACAAGTATCTGAAACTGTATTTCTGAGACATCTACTTTGTAGAGCAAAGTGAACACTTCAGAAGTATATCAGCCTTTCAAAAGGAAGAATGCACAGTATGCACTAAATAAAGCATCCAAGGCTAACTTTGCATCATGAGCTCAGCGAGTCTTGCATGTTATTATTGTTCCTGAATATATTTTTTGCTGTCAGACTAAATTGGTACAGTAATTAATTAGTAGCACATAAAAATGCAAATCAAAGATACTGTACACAAGGCTATGCTACTGCTGACATTAAGAAATCAGTAATAATAAAACATAAAAAGCCTTGCATGTATCCTGAACTACAACAGTATTTACTGGTTCTCAAAAACAAATCTAGAAGGGCAGAAACAGATTGGAATAAGCTACTTTCTAAATAACTGTATTACGGAAAAAGAAAAGCATCTTATGAAATGTATGCATCTAATACAACTAGACAGTGCCTCCCTTGTTTACCACATAAACCTCAAATTATGACTTACAGAAAGCGGATGAAGCCTCGATTTATCAAATAGACTCATATGAAATAACTGTTAGTTTTAAAATATTTTAGACTAGGCCATACCAGTTCGCTGCTTGTAAATTATTTTCTCCAAGTCTGTCCTTGCTACAGAAAGAAGCCAAACCAAATTGAAACCTACAGCGTACTTGCCTAGTGCTTTGAAATCAGGAATCTTGCTTTTACTGTACCAGTTGTTTCTCAGCAACAGGAATTAAAACAATCCAATGTGTGTACTGCAACTCTGAACACACAGTCTGCACGCTAGATCCTTAATCTTGAAATAAAAATATAGATGGCTTATTAAAGGACTAAATTTGAAAAAGACTGCATTTTTTAACAGAAACACCCTTGAAAAAACCTTCTGTCTTTTGCACGTCTAAGTTTTGCCACTAGCCTTTATTTCACATTCCTTTCATTTACCACAAGATTGATGAGTTCTGTAGCAGTGTCCCACTAGATCTTAAATATTTTCAAAGGAAAAATAATTTATATTTCAGCCTATATGTTTGACTGAAATTTTTCTTTGTAACTGATCAGGAAAGATTTACATACACCTAGGATGTTTCATGTATAATAATTCAACACAAAAGTATGCCCCTTTTATTAAATATTAAAGACCTTATTACACACAAAATAGCTGTACAATTGCACAGGTAAAATACGTACCTTATTGTACAGGAAATTATTGCCAACCAGGCTGACAGCACATACAAATTATCTGAAAGGGGCTATTTGTGCATTTAATTATTATAGTTATATATGCTAATTAGGAACAGAATTGTGTGTGCATTTTGTACAATTGTAATCTAAAAGAAAAACTCTATGAAAGAATGCTTTTCACTGAACACTTGTACTGTGTTATTACTGCTCTCTATTTATTGCAAATAAATCTGATTTCTGTCATTTGTTTCCCATTGCTTTCAGCCCTAGCAAATCTATTTAGAGATGTTCTTTCACCTCTTGCTTGTTCTTTTGGGAAGAACAGTTTATACAAATATCCACCATGCTTTACAAACCTAATCAGTTTCTTGCTTGCTGCCAACAATTTTGTGTCTAAATTGGCCCAATATATTAGCTTTACATTTATACATTTTCATTGTAGGTACTTAGCATAACTTAGGATCTTTCTGCCTAAAAGACCCTCTCTCTCCTGTGCCTCACTGCCACAAATGAGATGAGCAGAAACATCCGATCTGGAGTTTGCAATTCACGCATTTCCGTGTTCAAAATACCTCAATTCAGACAATCTTCATGACATACTGAAAAGTGTATTTTTTCCTCCACACATTTGAAAATGAAGACTCATAAGGGTGGGAAATTGTTGGTGTAGGAGGTTGGTTTTAACTTTGGGTGCTCCACATTTTCCAGTTAGGAGTATATTAAATGACATAGCTATATATAATTATGCTCTCACCTTCTGAGGGTCTCCTAGCATCCAGGCACACAGCTGCAGAAGTTCTCTCACTCTAGCACCATTTTTTAGTTGTTCTTGTGCTGCAACAGTCTGTTAATGTACTTGGCCTAACCCTCCTGCTAGGTCACTGCTCAGTCCATTTCCTTCCAGGAATAAACCAAAAAGCCTCCAAGGAGAAAATTTGAAAACAATGGCCTTCAAGTCTATCTCCCAGCATCTATCTGCAACTTACTGTTCTTGGCCTTTTAACACCCATGCACCCCTTCCCTGAGCTACCCCTATTATCACCCTGCTTGATGATGTCTTCCAGGTCTTTGGATACTGCTATCCACACCTGGAACTGTGATTCCTCACAGCGTCTCCTTCATGAACCATAAAGGTACTTTCTCTAAGGCCATCCCCAGTCTTTCTTTGAAGCAGCTGAGCTATGCGCAAGTAATCCCTATCTCGCACCTTTAAAGCAGTTGATATCTCCCTGCTCCAGACAGAAATACCACCCCCCAGCCCTCTTCGAGTTGAGGTTTGTGTCTTAGGCCTCTTGCTTGAAATCGTCAGCTGCCAGACTTTTGCCAGCTCCCTTCAGAGCTCTCCAATTAGTCTTCCAGGCTGGAGGGGTCAGTCAACCAGCCCCAGCCGTCTCTTGATAGTATGGGTCTGCTGTGAGGAAGCAGGCAGCCCTATTGGTCCCCTTCTCCCAACTCCTCCCAAATGATGCTGTGAGAGAGAAGCCTTGCCCTGCCCACTCTGCAAAGCTGAGTCCTTAAAGATACAGTCTCAGGATTCCTTCCTCAAGCCCCATCCATTTCTAGGACTCTATTATCTCCCTATACAGGCAGTCCCCGGATTACATGGATCTGACTTACATCGGATCCCTACTTACAAACGGGGTGAGGCAACCCCGCACTAGCTGCTTCCCCCCAGCAGACCAGGGAGACACGAAGCTAGTGCCCCCCCCCAGCAGACCAGGGAGACGCAGAGCGGCTTTTCTCAGCAGACACCTCAGCTTGAGAATAAAGGACTGAGGGAAGTGAGATGTGGGAGAATAAAACTGAGTTCTGGAGAAATGTTTGGCTAGAGTTTCCCTACAATATGTACCAGTTCCGACTTACATAAAAATTCAACTTAAGAACAAACCTACAGTCCCTATCTTGTACGTAACCTGGGGACTGCCTGTATACCTTTTGGACCCTTTCAAGGCCTAAAAGGGACATACCAGGAGGCTAGAGGAGATGAGCACTAGAATCCACTGCCCTCCATGGCAGAGTACACAGTACACTTCAATGTACTTACATTGAAATATGCAGTTTGAAATTATGTTAAGAAGACTCACACAGGCTAGGAACCAAGATTCTCAGTCTTGGCCCAGTGCAAATGAAATGGTTAATTCATCATTATCTCACATACATATTATATGGTTTTAATAGTCATTTTAAAAATGCTTATATGTGTCACAATAACTGACCCTCTCCTGTTCTTTGAGGATTTGGATTTCTCAGCTGTCTCATGGGGCAGAGACCCACATCTCTCTTCTTTAAGAAGAAAGGTTTAGGTTTGCTGGCCCTTTGCACTTTACAGCTATTTCAGTGGGTCTGACTGAGGTCCACTCATGCTAAATATTTATCACGGGCCACCTATTAATCTAATGGGGCCCTAGAAAGTCAATGTCTTTCCTACTCTAGAGCAAGGGTTGTCCCTCCCCTTCTCAACACAGAATGTCCAGTCCAGTTGCTGGATCAGAAAGAAGGCCCTGAGTCACTTTAAATCCAGCTTTTGCTTTATAATAAAAGCCCTTTTCTTTGTTGGTTTCTGGAAACCCCAGTTTGGAGTATATGCAATTCTGCTTGGGGGGTGGATAGGCCGTAGGCACTTACAACTTAAGTGATTCACTTTAATCAACCCACACTTTTTTTTTTCTTTTTTTTTTTTGTGGCACTGAGAGAACCCACTCCACTACAGCTACAAACAAGCCCTGGCCCACAGTGATACATGAACTGAATAGCATCTGGTTCCCAAAGATACCGTATATGGCTGCAAGACATGTAACCATCTACCCTAGATCAACATATTTCTATTCTCTTAGAATTGGAACCTATCTTCAAATGTATTAAAGACATTCTGAAGTGACCAACTCTACATCAGACAAGATCAAGTATTTTTAAAATATCACCAGTAACACTGCATGCGTGGTCAGAGCATGGGCAGTAGAGCCTTCTATGCCTGATATCTTCATATACCTCTTGCACAGAGTCCTTTTTCCACCTATCCCAGATACAACAACTTGAATTAGGGAGCCTACCAGCATGACAGCTTCAATTTATTGATTGATTGATAGAAGCAAATTTCTATTCTGGAGCCTCTTCCTATTTGCGTGGCATTCTTCCTCATCGACTTGGGTGTTTCCTGCTTCTTCAGACCCTGTACCTTCCAACCAATTACCTGTTTTGGATGGATCTTCCCCTGTTCCCTCCATCCCATAGACCCAGTTTTCTCACACTCACACCCACACCTTCCTTGTCAGGCTGTGTTCATCTTTCCAAGTGTCCAGGCCCCTGCCTGTCATAGTTGTAGCTTCTCTTCACTGATGCTTTCAAGGACTGTATATTGTATGTGAAGAGTTTTTCAGAAGCAGAGTAGCTGTTTTCAGGGTGTTCAAGCTGCAACTTTGGCTAATATAGTACAAATCCACTCATCAAATATTTTATTTATGCATAAACATTGTGTTCAGAATTATAGGTTAATGTTGTAAGATTAACTTTGAAAATTTTTCAGTCTCTTTCCTTATCATGTGAAAGTATGTCTTATTAACAGTCCTATAAAGGCCCTATGACCTTTGTCTGGAGGCCACATGACATAAAAATGGCGACATTCAGTATACTTTGGCATTTACAATTTTTTCCTTGGTTACAAGTTGGACGTCTATGGTCCGGCACCCTCAGGACCTAACTAGTCGCAAATGAGGACATTTGTTGGACCAGGAAAGGTATCCTGCTACTGGCCCCACAGCTCACTTCCCCTCCCTGCTGCCGGCCTTTGATGCCCCCCAACCAGGCTGCTATGGCCCTGGCAGCCTGGACTGCTGCATCCCTGATGTTACTACCAGAGCAGCTGCAGCTGTGCATCCCCGGCCCTTGGCCCACTATCAGGGCTACTGCATCCCCCGCCCCGCTGCCGCTACCTGGGCTGCCGCGCCTGCCGTGTCCCCAGCCCCGCTACTGGGGCTGCCGCGGCCCCAGCTATGCTACCAGAGCCACCAGCCCTCTTACCCCTGAGGTTCCTAGCCAGGACTTCCTGGTCCAGGAACATCTGTGGTCCATTGCTGGATGAAGGAGCCCTGGTTTTTTGAGGTCCACACTGTAGCACCACACAGGCACCCTCAGGGCATGTCTAGACTATATCCCTCTTTCAAAAGAGGGATGTAAATTAGACAGATTGAAATTGCAAATAAAGCCAGGATTTGAATTTCCCGCGCTTCATTTGCATAATGGCGGCCGCACATTCTATCAAAAAAGGGTATTTCGAAAGTGAAACCGCTGTCTTTAAAAACTAAATGAGTACAGGATCTTTCAAAAAAAGGGTTTTTTTTGGTTTTGTTTTGTTTTTAAAGAACAGCATCTAGATAGAGGTTTCACTTTCGAAATACCTTTTTTCGAAAGAACGCTCATAAATACATAAATACAACTTCCACACACACATTATGAAAATGGAGCACAGGAAATTCTAATCCCAGCTTCATTTGCAATTTTGATCTAATTTACAGCCCTCTTTTGAAAGAGGGATATAGTCTAGACATGCCCTTAGTTAGCCATATAAACTGCACAATGAAAAGAACAATGGTAACCCATATTGGTTCATTCATTTTTATTAATTCCTGATAGTAGGGGCAGCAAAGTCATTGAAACTCCTGTGCTATATCAGACCTGCATGGCAGAAACACACCTGGAAAAAACATCAAAGAAAATAAAATGCTCTTTGGAACTTAAATATCAGAAATACACTTTCATTTCTCACACTCCCCATAAGTTTATATCAGACATGCTGGTTTTCACTTCCATATAGCAGTTTAAGATCCCAAATTAAGGTAGAACCAGAAGGCTCATGACTTGGGGTAAAAAGAACTTGCTCCTACTGAACAGAAGGTAGTTTTGACTGGATGTAAATAGGAGAAGGATCCAATAGTTCACTACTGTGCAAGATGTTTGTGATTTGTGACATCTACAGACATTCCAGAGAAAAATATGGTGGGGAGACTGACATTGTAATAGCAAATGGTATTCGGGAGTCAAGGACTGATTGAGAGTTGTAGATAGCTCCAAATTCAATTAATCCCCATGGAATATTCTTTGTCATGACCGCTATTATTATAGTCAGATGAATCTTTACAAAAATGCACAAAAGTATTTTCCTGTTTCATCTGGTGGCATGGAACGTGACATCCACACATCATGGACATCAGCAGAAGCACAGCATGTCTTAGTCATGCTGATTTAAACAGAACGTGTACTTCAGGAGCAGTCACCATCATTACACAATGCACCAAATGAACACCACTAATGGACTCCTACACTCTCTAAAGGGAAACGGTGTTCCCTCATGACTATGCCCATGCCATTCCCTCCCTGAGCCAAACAAGATCTTCATAAAGGTCACTGGTGTCTCACAGGGCCATAAATACAACTTCCACACACACATTTTTAGCTTCCTGAAGCTGCCATTTCGCTGATAACTTGGAAGGAAATTCTAGGTTGAGAAAGCGTTCTGTTCATCTTATAATATATTTCACAGATAGAGATGCACAAAGAAATTAACACACAATAGGAAGATTAATCAGAGAGTTATTAATTCATGGAATTTGTTATTTAATTGGCCAATCAAGACTTATGGCGTAAATGTGTATTTAGAACATATTTAGTATGCATATCAAGTATGAAAAATGTAAAGCAGATGCTTCTGTCTATGTGAAAGAGCAGAATTTCAGCACTCAGTATTCCATTTGTGTCTCTTTCCTCATTTTTGATAATGTAATAAAAGTGGAATTCTCTCACGGCTTACTTGATCACATTCTATCAGAGTGTCCTCCTTATTAATGGTGGAGATGGAGTCCTTTTGCAGATTCTGTTCCAAGCCTCCTATATGTGGTTCCTTGTCATTGAATTTGCATAAGCATAGATCTGTTTGTTCCCTAGTCTACTCTAAATGCTCTCTCCTTGTTCATCCTTTCAGAGGGGCATGGTGAATCTTCCTTCATTTATCCTGTGCCCACTACTATCTACACAGCAGTACCATACTTGCTCCATAACATACCGTTTGTCTGCAATGAATTATATTTAATGCAAGCACACTATACTTTTAGATAAAGTTCTTGACAAATGTTTTTTGATGCGCCACTGATGCCTCATGGAAATGGAAAAAAAATCACAGTAATACTCTATTTAGAGAAAATTCTGTTTATGTTTTTTGTTATTTGTTAATTTGTTCTTTACTTCTTAGAAACTGGCTGTATAAAAAAGTCTTTGGTCTTTAAACACATTGCTATTCCTGCTTATTATTACCACCTAAAATAACTCTGGATCCAATACAGAAAGGTATGTAAACACATCCTTAACTTTCAACACATGAACAATCCCACTGAAATCAATAGAACTACTCACACTTACATTTAAGCACATGCAGAAGCACATTCCAGAACAAGGGACTCTGAATGTAACATTATAATTAGTTGCAAGGGACACGTGTCTGACATTAACAGAGGATTATAAATTTAGAGGAGGAAGATTTCCATCCAGATATTTCCATCTAAAAACATCCAGAGATCAAAAAGCAGGGAAGAAAAGAACTTTTAAAAATTAAAATATCTAAGAATTGTTTCTATACAGAATTGTCTTCTGAAATTTTTCCATGAGGCATAAGTGCCTCTTTAAAATCAAAATTGTTTTATGCAAAAAAAAAAAAAAAACCCTGTCATCTTTCTTTTTAATTTTTAAAGCACTCATACATATTTGCTCCTGTGCAAAGACTTGTGTGCAAGTTATAAAGCCAAGTTATAAACTTCTGAAAAACTGGATTTAAAATGCCAATGATAGAATGTTGACATGCATCCATATATTTCTTTGAAGCCTTAAAATCTGCCATAAATACTCAGAAAAGCACATTTTCATAATCATTTCACATTAGAACATAATAATACATCTGTCAAAGAAATCGCAGTACAATGGCTGCTTACAATTTATAATGTAAAACTCTGTGTCATATTTAAACACTGTCATTGGTTTGATTAATCCACTTTAAGAAGCGTTGTTAAGTCTGCCAAAAAACATCAGCATCACACAGTGGTGCAGAATAGTTATGTATATGGAGATCATTTATTTGTGACTCATTATATTTTACATTTAGTGCAGACACAATACTGAATTCTAAGAGCAAGCTCTCCGGTTAGGATATACAATGCTAAAGAGGCCAAATTGACTGATGTATAGAGTGAATTCCTTGCCTGCTTTATGGTACAGAAATTCCAAAGAATCCATGGCCGGGACGGTTAAAACATTTGTAAGAGCACAGCAATGTCCTTATAGGCAAGAGATGCACATTTCTGCTTATCTTCATTTTCTTTTAAAAAAATAAAATAAAATTCAATGTACAAATTGCAAAAACAGAAAATATTTTACACTACCTACACAATTAAGACAGACCAGAACACTGGTGGTTGATTAAACTCTCAATAAAATTGCCTTATGCTAAACTAACAACTCCCAATTCTCCAAACACCTTGGTAATGAAAAAATAATTCTCCTACGGGGCATGATCCTGCAAGCCTTCTCAGGCAAAACTCACATTAAAGTTTTAGTTTGAAGAGGAATATTAAAACTTATATCCTTAGGGCCATCTTTTGTGCCTTCTGCTGCACTGAGCACATTAATGGAATTTTGTAAGCGTAAAGACAGCAAGACTAAGTGCTGATGCAGTTTTTTATTTACTCTAGTATGAAAATGAGACAAGAAGAAGAAGATGTGGAAATTTAATTTTTTTTTCCATTTTGTTTTTGAAATACACCTTAAAATTAAGACATTACACTCAAGAAAATGAGGTATTAAGACACTGAGAGCTTTGACTCTTCTACTTTGTCTAAATTAAGCAAGTATTTAAGAAATGGAGCTATACTGGTTATCCACAGACCTCTTGAAGCTCAATGACTTGCAAAATACAGCACTAGTACTATTTCTTGATATTGTGGTATTGCATAAATGTCCCACCTGAGACTGTGCCCCCACTGTGCCACACAGTAAAAGCCCACTTGGAAAAGCATACTCAGACAAGGCAGACAAAAGCAGGACTTGAAACTGAGACACAGGAACTTATCCAAGTCACACAACAGGTCAGTTGCAAAACTTCCTGAATCCCAGCCATACTTCCCATCCATTAGACCACCATTGAGGGTCCAAGAGTTTCACTTTTATACATTCAAAATAATTTTGCATTGTTATTTCATTTGCAATATTCATTTTAATTTTAAACCTTTCCCCCCACTGCCCTTGACCATAGCTAACACATTCATAGACTTCAATAGCTTATGGGACCCCAAGGCCATGTCTACACTATAGAGAAGATCGAAGCAGTAGCAGCTGATCTTCCCGGGTTTGAATTAGCAGGTCTAGTGAAGACACACTAATTTGAACAGAGAGGGCATGCCCATTGATGCCAGTAGTCCTGCTTCTATAAGGAGTAAGGGAAGTCAAAGAGAGAGTGTGTGCTCCCTTCGACTTCCCACAATGTGGACAGCACCAAAACTCAAATTAAGATACTTCAACTTAAGCTACGCAATTAATGTAGCTGAAATTGTGCATCTTAATTTGAACTTATCATCTCACAAAAACCGAGGTAAAATGTGTAGTTATTTATAAAATGGACTTGACAGCTCTGAATTGGCTGCTGAATAAAATTCTAATAATTTTTTTGTAGATTTTCAAGTCATTTTCATTCCTGCAGCCATTATTTAAATAAATGATTACCTGAAATAGTGTGAACACTGATCTGGATAGTAGTACAAGAAGCCAACCAATCTGAAGTCTCCTTTCATAATGAACACTCGAGTTAAATTAGTTTTATTTCTTTACTCCAGAATTTTAATTCGTTTTTTTTTTAAGAGTTATATACATGTGCTATCTGAATTCATCTGTAGGGCCAAATTTTCAAACCAGACACTATACTGTGTGAAAGTAAGCCAGCTCCTCAAAACAAATGCAGGAATCTGCAGGTTCAGATACTGTATCACAAATAAATTGAAAAAAAATTGGTCCTTGTAATTTTACTGTAAAACAATTTGTTTGGAAACTTAATGGAATTAAAAAACCCAAATAGAACTCAATAGTTTAATTACATTTACATAAAAATAATTAATACTGCATTCATGTAATCCCAGGTCTGAACTCCATCAACAAGTTCAGAGACAGCATGCTCTAGTGGTTTTGAGCAAGGGACTGGATCTGGTGACCTGAATCTGGTGACCTAGCTATATACTTCACTCTGCCAGTGACTTGCTATGTGACATTTTAGACAATGGCTCACTAGCAATATATAATGCAATAAACAGGCAAAGTAATCATAAAAGCAGTATGTTTAACAAAGCTGTTTCCACAATAATATGATCAGGATTTGTTGTTTCCATCTATATCACATGCAGGAACAATCCATAGACAGACACTCTCATCCCAGCATTTAGTTCCTTCTGAAACCAACTCTCTTTCTCCCGTGCAATACATAAAATTACAAACTAGTCATTTAACCCTTCCAGCCTTATCTCCTCTAACAAAATTAATATTTCAAAACTGTTAATGTGGTCAAGCCTCGAGTATTTTTTACAGCATGCTATGACAAGCAAGCTTGAATGTGAGCATACACTTAGAAATTCCTCACTCAGAAATAAAGAATAAATAGATGATGACATATGATACTTAGCAGGCTTGCTTCTATATAGGATTTATACTTACATAAACAATGATATCTTCACTATCGGGTCTAAGTACAAATCCTAGAGCATTCACAAATGGTTACATACATATAATGTAATTAAGACACAGAGTTCCATTTCAAAATTTGTATTTAGATGCTATTCATACCAACCAACATCCCTTTAAAAGGTCAAGTGGATTTTTTTTCAAGGTTTAGATCTGAGTTTCTATCACCATCTTATATGGAGCTGTTCATTCACTATAGTCTGCCTTAGAGAGTTTAATCTATCAACAAGCTGCACATCATTTCTGCACGAGGCAATGCACAAATCACTTTCTTCCTATTTGTTAATGTAACAAAATGGTTTCATTTTGGCCTAAATGACATGACAGTGTCCTATTAAAAAACAAATATCTTGTAAACAGACAATTTAGAATAATTACTTCTCATGAGAAAGATATACAGTGTGACAGAAGCTGATTTTCATGTTATAATACAGAATCCCATCTCTTGCACACCTACGAATAGAGCCTTGCAAATCTGTGGCTATCTGCTTTATATCCACAGTTTATTTATGTGGATATGGATGCAGCTGCAGATACAAATTTTATATCTAGAACCCTGCAAATTTCCAGCTATCTGCCTTACATCTGCATCCATGGATGTCAATACGGATATCCGCGGCTCATTTTTGCAGACACAGATGCAGATGTGGATACAAATTTTGTATCTGCACAGGGCTTGACCCATGAGTACTACCATCTGACCAGGAAAACTAGAAAAATAAAATGGTAATGGAGTTAAAAAGAGAAATAGATGTCAAGTATGAGAGAAGTTACCAAAGACTTTCAAGGCCTAGTTATGAATGTTTCTGAACCAGGAAGAGCAAGTCCTAATGTAATTACGCAGATGATATAAAATGCTGTATATTTAGTTTTAATAACTTTAGTTATACTTCTTAGTATGTGCAGATTCATGACAAGATCACAATTAATTAGTAATTCCATATAATTTGACTTTTTTTTTTTGCTCAATTATATAGAGCAGGGTTTCCCAACCTATGGGTTGGGACCCAAATATGGGTCGCCATTACATTTCAAAAGGGTTGCCAGGTGTCTCCCCAGGTGGCTCTTAAGGAGCCATTCACACATTTTTTTGAATTGCCCTGGGTCACCAAGTCCTCCTGAATTGTCAAAATGTGTCCCCATCTGGAAAAGGTTGGGAACCACTGATATAGAGCAATAAACAAATACATATCTGTAAAAAACAAAAACGTTACAACAGTTTTGCGACTTCATCTATTGTAGCTGTCAACTTCAACTGCTGGGTGTATTATGTCTAACTCAAACGAGTAACTTTAGCTCTTAAGCAAGTTATGCTGTAAATCATCAGTAAAATTAACAATATAAATTAAGGTGATGTTTGCTTTCCTGCTGCTCAACTATCTGTGTTACTGAAAGTAACTGTGGTTACAAAATTGCATTTTTTTTTATAATACTGATCATCCTAGTCACATTAATTTGGAGGAAGATGTATTTATTCCAATGTATTTTGAGTGCAGTTTTTAATTATATCGCATGGTTTAATGCAGAGTTGAAAGTTCAATACCCAGCACAAACGTAGTTTATTCCCTAAGCCCCGTGACTTTAGGAGGATGTAGGGAAAAGGTAAGATAAACAACAACAAAACAAAGAATGAAATGTGTGTGTGCATATAGATATAGGTATATAGATATGAATGAACACATACATATCCTGAGGGCTAGCTGCCTCAGGGAATTGCTAATGGAATCCAGAGCCTTTTACTTCTCAGTCACTGACTTCATTACAGCCAAAGAGAGTAATAACGAAAAGCTGTTACTACAGCCAAGGTGTTGGCCTAAGCGAAATTAGTTTGTTGGCCTAACTTCAGGTCCCGGTAGAAAATATCTATATTTTATAAAGAAATCACATGGTTGGAATTCTTGCAAGTAGTCTAAACAGAGAGGCGAGGACCAAATAGACAAAGAATACATTACCGCCTCTTCTTTCTGAGTTCTTTACGAGAAGGTTGGAAGCACATTAAACACAGAGGTTTATGGTGACTGTAGTTTAGCTACAAGGGGGTTGTTTTAAAGAATTTCAGTAAAGTATCTGTATCACAAAATGTGTTACAAGAACATAATCCAATTTGTTGGGATGGGAATTCTGTGATGCAGACTGAAAACTGGCTGAGACAAAGAGTTTAAAAAAGAGAGTATTGGTCAACGTTACTAGGTCCAATTTATTTGACCTCTTCCCTCTCTTCGGTTTAGGGTTTTTAAAATATAAGTATACCTGTTGGTCTGTATTTATATTAAAGAAAGTGCATGGTCAAAGAAATGCTGCTAGCATTTGAAGCAGAAAATAGCAATGTTTGTGATGGTCCATAGTTGTTGGGGGAGTTCTGACTTGATTTTATGCTATTACATATCTTCAGGCCAGAACATGGCCTATAATTTTAGGAGAAATTCAAAAAAGGGTTATTTACCTGTCTGACATTCACAAAACGTACACATTCCAGCCATATGTTTAGAAAACCTTGCCCACACTGAGCACATTCTTGTTTTTTGGAAAGTATATTGCATGCTTCCGAGTTCCGTTTTACAGTAATATGCAGAATGGAGTCCTCTTTGGTTAGCTGACTGAAAATAAATCTTGCTGCTATTTCCTGAATTATTTAACAGAGAGAGAATACAACTCTTTAAATATTTTCACAATGTGTGGTATTACATCAAAATAAAAACTATTTTACCACCTAAAACTGAATGACTAATTCTAGCCCTGTAAAGATTTATGAATACTTAAAGACCAAACAGCAAGTTAGAACAATGGTGAACTACCTGTACTGCCACGCCCATTAACTTCACAGTCCAGAAAGTCTCTAATTATTTGCACTGCAGCATTGCCATTTCTATTTGGTTCATTAACTCTATGCTGCTAAGTCAGTTTGCTGCCACCTGCACTTGTCTTCACATTTCTCTCCCATCCTTTTTCATCTTGTCCTTTCTATTCAACCCTCCATCATGCTGGGTTCTGATATGCATGACCTTTGACCTCTATTAGCACAGTCAGCTTAGTTTTGCATTGAAAGAATGAAAGACATTTTTTAAAAATTGTTATATAAACTATTTTAAAATATTAAACATCAATGAAAATTTACAAAAACCAAACACCAGAGCCATCAAGAAATTGACTCTTATTTACAATAACTTTGTCCTCTCTTTTCCTACCTTCCCCCCTTCTTCCAAATTCCTTTGGCATCGTATTTATTTCAGTTTAAATTGTACATTTTTTTCTGAGGAAGGACAGTCTTATTGTTCCATACATTGTCATGCACATCTATTGCCCTGGATGAATCACCACCACTAAACTTATTATATTTTTCCATTGTCTACATCCATCACTGAATATTCAATTCCAATGTAATGACTATATTATATGCTTAACATGGATGGTTGTGAAGGTAGGGCTGGGGGAGGCAAGCTTCCAGTCCCACCCCCTTTGCTGAGGCTCTGCCCCTTCCTCTGCCCCATCAGCCCCGGGGAGGTGGAGTAGCATGCCATTCACACGGCCCCCCTCCTACGATGGGGAAGGGAGGGCAGCAGGCAGACACGTGCTTGCCTCAGCCTCACCAGCCCTGGGGCACTGCGGAAGAAGGAGGGTACACTGTGGCCCCAGCCTCCACAACTCAGGAGCACCAGGGAAGGAAGGAGGGCGTGCCCGTTGGCCCAGCCTCTCCAGCCCCAGAGCACCAGAGTGAGGGAGAAGGGCATGCAACGCAGCCCCAGCCACAGAGCACTGGGAGGGCAGGCGCTCGGGGCAGCAACACTCCACCTCCAGAACATCTTCAGCAGGCATTCTGGGGGTGCAGTGTGGGTAGGGCCATGCCTGGCAGTTTGGGAAAACAAAGCCTTCCCCTGCCTAGGCTACCAGACACCCATGATGCTTAAAAATGATTAGAGGGCTGGAGCAGCTGACTTATGAGGAGAGGCTCGGGGATTTGGGTTTATTTAGTCTACAGAAGAGAAGAGTGAGGGGGCATTTGAGAGTAGCCTTCTGCTACCTGAAGGGAGGTTCCAAAGAGGATGGAGAGAGGTTGTTCTCAGTAGTGACGGATGACAGAACAAGGAGCAATGGTCCCAAGTTGCAGTTGGGGAGGTCTAGATTGGATATTAGGAAAACCTATTTTACTAGGAGGGTGGTGGAGGGATTACCTAGGGAGGTGGTAGAATCTCTATCCTGAGAGGTTTTTAAGTCCCGGCTTAACAAAGATCTGGCTGGGATGATTTAGCTGGAGTTGGTCCTGCGTGGGGCAGGAGTTGGACTCGATGACCTATTGAGATCTCTTCCAGCGCTATGATTTTATGATTAAAACACTTCCAAAATTTTGTTCAAATAGTGCAGCAACCCCGAGATGGCAGAACACTCTGGCTGTGTCTAGACTGGCAAGTTTTTCCGCAAAAGCGGCTGCTTTTGTGAAAAACTTGCCAGCTGTCTACACTAGCCGCTTTGAATTTGCGCAAGAACACTGATGATCTAATGTAAGATTGTCAGAGTTCTTCCGCAAATACAGTGACTCTCCCATTCAGGAAAAAGCCCTCTAATGCAAATGCTTTTGAGCAAGAGGGCCAGTGTAGACAGCTGAGAACCGTTTTGCGCAAAAAAGCCCCAATTGCGAAAATGGTGATCGGGGCTTTCTTGCACAAAACCACGTCTAGACTGGCACAGACGCTTTTCCGCAAAAAGTGCTTTTGCGCAAAAGCGTCCGTGCCAATCTAGACACTCTTTTCCACAAATGCTTTTAACGGAAAAACTTTTCCGTTAAAAGCATTTGCAGAAAATCATGCCAGTCTAGACGTAGTCTCAATGAATTTCAATGGGGATTCTGGCGCAGCAAGTAGTACTACAGCAGGCTGTGAATCGTTACTTTGCTCATATAATGCTTGGTCTAAAAGCACTTTCCAGATACTCATATACAAGCATATCAGAGAAGTCTGACTAAACTACAGCATATTTGTTTTCTGAGGCTATTAATGGGGACTTAAAAAAATCTAAATGGCTAGTCCTCAGTTGTAAAATCATTCTCTTTAGAGCTGTGTCTTTAAGATAAAGAATACTTGTTTCTTTTCTAAGACTGACAGACATTAAAATCAAGTTATGTGAGAAATTTACAGAACTGTTAATTCTCCAACTACTAATTCATTATTAATATTCTTGGTGCCACTGAATGAAATTTATACATGACTTTCAGGGCCCCATCTCATAAAAGCATGACTTTTAGGAATACAAGATCAGTTCCGCCCACCATTAAGCTGAGGAAGTACAATTCAAGGATTAGAATCCTAATAATTGACAAGCAAACAGACTTATCAAGAGAGAATGTATACAGGCAGTCCCCGACTTACGCGGATCCGACTTGCGTCGGATCCGCACTTACGAACGGGGCTTTCTCGCCCCGGAGGTCGGGGCGAGAAAGCCCCGTTCGTAAGCTGCTCCGGTGCCCCTGGTCTGCTGGAGACCGTCTCCAGCAGACCAGGGGCACCGGGCGGGTTCCCGCGCTTCTGAGACTTTGCCAGAGCAAAGCCTCAGAAGCGCGGGGAACCACCGCTGCTGCCGCTTCAGTCTGGGTGCCTGTGGTCTGCTGGGGACGGTCCGCAGCAGATCACAGGCACCCGGACTGAAGCCGCAGCCGCGGGGGGGTCCCGCGCCCCCCCGCTGCCGCTTTGCTCCCCGTGTCCCTGGTCTGCTGGGGGGGGGGGGTGCAGCTAGTGTGCTCCTCCCCCCCCCCCAGCAGACCAGGCTTTTGTTTTGGACTCTGGGGCAGAGCAGCTGGGGCGCTGCCGATTGGTCCTGCAGCGCCGCTCTGGGCACTACTGGACCAACCCGGCAGCACCCCAGCTGCTCTGCCCCAGGTCCTGATTCAGCCGCTGCTGGTCAGTTTCAGCAGCGGCTGAATCAGGACGCCTGGGGCAGAGCAGATGGGGTGCTGCTGGGTTGGTCCAGTAGCACCGAGGAGCGGCGCTACTGGAGCAACCCAGCAGAACCCCAGCTGCTCTGCCCCAGGCGTCCCCAAGTCAGACGCTGCTGAAACTGACCAGCGCTGACTACAGGAAGCCCCAGGCAGAGTTGCTCTGCCCCGGGCTTCCTGGAATCAGCTGCTGATCAGTTTCAGCAGCAGCTGACTTGGGGATGCCTGGGGTTCTTAAGTTGATTCTGTATGTAAGTCAGAACTGGCGGTCAGTTTCAGCAGTGTCTGAATCTGGACGCCAGTTCCGACTTACATACAGATTCAATTTAAGAACAAACCTACAGTCCCTATCTTGTACGTAACCCGGGGACTGCCTGTACTGACAATACATGGCCTCACTTCCTCTGTTTCAGATTTAGCATTTAAGGAAGTTGGATTTTGGATAAGTATAGTTATTTTATAAATGGACTTAATGGACTAAAACTATCTTAAGACTTCCCTAAACAAAAATAATAGGAAATTAAGGTAAACAAACTAGAAATTTAGGGTCTGATCATGGAGCATTAAAATCAATAGAGTTTCAAAAACAATCTCAAGAGAAGCAGTGCTGGACCAGAATGAGGATTTTAACATTTTGAAACAGATGTGAGGCCTCTCCCTATCTGGGATTACAGTATTATTGCCAAAGTTTTCAATAGTGAATACTCTTAGGGTGCATCTATACTGCACTGTTTTTCCAGAATGATGTCCATTATTCCAGAAAAACAATACTGGCATCCACACTGCAATTGCATTATTTCAACAGAAAGTCAAAATAACGGAGAGCTTTTTCTGATGGCAGTAAAAACCTCATTCCACGAAGAATAAGCCTTTTTCCAAACAAGCTTTTTCTGAAAAAGGTGTGTGTGGATGTTCTATTTCGAAATAAGCTTTTCCGGAAGATCTCTTCCGCAAAAACTTATTCCAAAAGAAGATCAAAGGAGCACGCAGGTTCTCAATCAGGGATCACCTACAACATTTTAACCTGCTACTAATCTCCCATCTGTATAGCAATTTTAAGGAAAGTCTGCCCCCATGACTGAATTTTTTCCTCTCTGTAGTAATCGCTATTGTTTTACAGATAGGTACAGAAACAACTTGACAAAAAGCAATCATTGACATGTGGACTTCACTCCTTCATGCTTGTGTATACATCTTTAGACACTGATATGTTCACTGACCAACTATTCATAATTAATTTCTGGTTCATTAATATAGCTCAGAAATGAGAAGGCAACAATTGTAGTCTGCTTTATAAAGTTCTTAATTCTAATGACTAGTCTGCCTCTTTAGGTAGAAAACAAACAGGCTAAGGCTAGAGGGAGGGGAAAAAGAAAACCTTAAAGATTTTTCCCTGAATTGTTCCTCTCACACACAGATCTCAGGATCACCTCGTTCTGTCTGAAACCAGGAAATGCTTTTTAGGATTGGCTTCTGCTCTACCAATGGCAGATGAGGACAAAAGAAAGGTAACTCTGGGCTGCACAGATGTTTGCACAAATAACTGCTGTATCAGAAAAACAAACCCACTCCAACCACAATCAATTTGTACTAAGGGACTACCATAAAGGAAGCCATATGTGTACCAAGATAGATGTGCATAGATCCCTATATGAAGCTAGCTGTACGGAGCTGGGCAGAAATGGTTCTTAATTGGCAGCATTTCCTTTTCCTATGCGAAAAGGGGGAGAATTCACAATCAAATCCATTTAGGGATAACCCTGGGGTATGACTTTTAAGCCTTACATTTTCCTGCTTAGGAGTAACTATGCAGACAGACATTTTATTCTCTAGCCAAGCTTCTACTTCTAGAGAGAATGAGGCTTATCTAAAATTAGTCCTATATTTTACAAACTGTCCTTTTGTTCTGCCTCTTCTATATCAGAAAATATCTAGAAAGATTATTTCTCAGCCTGTGACTCTAACTGAAGGTACTGTATTTCTTTCGGTAGATTACAAGAAATATCTGCAGACATTTTCTCCATTCACACCTCCCTAAAGCATCCTCATGTCCTGCTCTCAGATATGGGCATTTTTTCCCAAATTTCCAAAGAGATTGCCATCTTATTCTGTGCAAAATACCTAGCATTAAAATTATTAATATATTAAAAAGGAGAACGAACCCACAGGGAAAAGATTAGCTTTTCAGAATACTTACCCAACTGCTGGCTTTGTTCCTGATTTCCCTTAACAACCCATTCTCTAAAAACAGAATTTTTAAACAATGTGCATTTGTAACAGAATTAGAAAGTGCCATAGCTCTGCTCTGTTGGTTTTCAAGAGTCAGCCTATCTACTGCTGTGTGCACATTAAGGTCTGCTTTCCAGATGGCACATAGTTAAAAAAAAAATCTGTTCTGCTTTGCTGATGTGTATTCCTGAAGTACGCTCAGCTGCTGTTTAAGTCAGACATTCTTTTTTGCTTACTCACTGAATACAATTATATGAAACTTTATGTTGCTTACAGGCTTTTTGGTCAAAAATAGCCCTCTAAAAGGAAGAGTGTCATGTGGGCAAAAATAAGCCAGTTTTAGAAAGATATTCTAGTTTGGACTACATTGCTCTGTTTCTTGCAAAAGCTGCTGTGTGTGTATAATTTAAATCAGGATGAAATGTCTGGTTTAACTTCATATTTAAATACCTAATTATTTCCTAGTGCATCTCTTTTCACACATTTCATATATTGACGACTTGATGCTTTCTAGAATTATTTATTAAGCATTGAAAGTATACTGGTCCTTACATAAACAACTGCAGAAGCCTATCTTCAGGAGATTATTTGGCTAAATTGGCAAATATTATGCTCTTTTAAAAATCAGAAACATTTTAATTACCTGCAGAAACATAAACATTAATTTATTTATTTATCATACCACTATCACTGACATACACGTTACTCCTCACCAGCGAACAGGTGAGTGCTAACAGGGATGTTAGAGTGGTGTTATAATGTTGATTTGTTTATAATGTAATGTAATTGTTGTAAATAGGATGTAGGTAACGTGCACACTTAAAGGAGCGGTTGATGCCATCAGTAAGTAAAAACAAAATGGAGTTTTGGAAAACAAAATGGAGTTTCTGGAAAGTCAGTTAAACTTTTCCCACCTTGAGTGTCTGCACCCAGTACCAAAATTGCACTAGGCACACAAGATCCTTTGCACCCAGCCCGGAATTGTGCACACCACCCTACACAAGTTTAGTTTACAGTTTACCTGCCAAAGGTTCTAAAAGGGAAAAAAAAAGCACTGCACCCAGGCATGGGTGGTCAGTGTTCCAGTCTGTGTCTGCGAGGGCAGCACAGCACCACAGAGGGAAAGGGCATAGGGATCATTCACAACTGCGGTGGGTTCCCACACCATGCTGTGGTGAAGGCTCAGCACTGGTGATCTGGGATACACCAAGCAGAGGTGTTTGATCTCTACCCGCCTCGGACCATAACATCGTCACCATCCCTGAAACACTCCGTTGTGGTGAAGGCCCAACAAGAATCATCCCAGAACTGAGAGGGATCACTTGCGGTTCCTCCCTAAGGACTAGCCTGAGCCCAAAGGTAGAAGGTTGCAAGCAGCAGTACCACCATTGGCAATACAGAGTCTGTTGTAACGTATAAATACCTTACCTGTATTGGGGTCTTTCTGTCTTCCTTCTCTTCTGTTTTGGGGTAGGGGTTGGAT
Organism: Pelodiscus sinensis; assembly: GCF_052426305.1. NCBI lineage: Eukaryota > Metazoa > Chordata > Testudines > Trionychidae > Pelodiscus > Pelodiscus sinensis. Next base: position 44,586,785 of record NC_143053.1, read on the forward strand.
TTGTTGGTTGTTGTTTTTTGTTCTTGTTCATGCACTTGTCAAATTAAATTCTACAATATATTAGTGAACTCTAATCTGGACTCCAAGCGTGGTTTTTTTGGGGTGGGGGGGGGGAGAAATCACCGGTGATCAGATACGGTGTCAAGGGCCTCCCTTCTGGTAACCAGAGCATTTAACATCATCAATCAGATCCCTTATCCTAAATTCTAAATTAATTCAAAAGATTATGCTTGTTACTGAGACTCTGGGGTAACAGGGAGTTTAGAGAGAGAGTTCTCTAGGTAAAGGAGAAGCAGATACAGGACTCGAGGGAAGTGTGTGGTGTTATTGTGGCTTTCTTACTGCGTGCTGAGCTTGTGTTTGTGAATGAGGGTTGGTGTGTGTTCTTTTCTTTTGTTTTTTCCCCCTATGTTTGTGAGTGAGGCTTTTTTTTTCTCTCCACATCCCCTCCCTCTCTCCTTCATGGAGTGTATGCTGTGATTGGCAGGTGGAAACTGTTGGCTTCTAATTAAAGTTTGAATTCTAGAAGCCTCTGCTGATTGGCTGAGCCTTGGTAGGGAAAGGGACTTTCAGGCACTCCAGGGCTTTATAAGGCAGTGGGCAAGCGACCAAGGAGCTTGCGAACAGGTGAGTGCTAACAGGGAGTTTAGAGAGGGAGTTGGGAAGGGGAGAGAGAAGGGTGTTAGGTTCTCTTGCCTTTCTTTTTAAATCCCTTCTCTAAGACAGCAGCGATGGATGTTGATAGGTCTGCTGTTACCTGCACGGAGTGTGCCATGTTTGTCTTCCTCCCAGAAGAAAGAACGGATTTCATCTGCACTAAGTGCAAGCTGGTCGCCATTTTGGAAGAAAAAATTGGAGGACTGGAGGCCCAAGTGTCGACCCTATGCTCGATCAGAGAGGATGAAGACTTCCTTGATAGAAGGCAGCGTTTGATCCTTCAAGCACAGCAGGCGGAGGAGCCGGAGAGGGCAGTACAGGACCAGGAAGAGAACTGGCAGCATGTAACTTCTAGAAGGGGAAAAAGGCCAGCACGGGAATCTCCCAATGCTATAGAGGTAAGTAATCGCTTTCAGGCTCTCTCCACAGGCTCTGCAGTGCTGAATGCTTTGGAAGGGAACACCATCTACTGGAAGGCATGGGATGTGTAGTCCTAGGGATGGGGGTTCCACGGCCACCACCCCTAAAAGAAAACGATGGGTGGTGGTGGTCAGGGACTCCCTCCTAAGAGGGACTGAGCCATCCATCTGCTGTCCGGACCTGGAATCTCAAGAGGTGTGCTGCTTACCGGGAGCTCGCATTCTGGATGTGACTGAGAGGTTTACCAAACCTTCGGATCGCTACCCCTTCCTGCTTCTCCATGTGGGAACTAACGATATGGCCAAGAATGACCTTGAGAGGTTACTGCAGATTATGTAGCGCTAGGAAGAAGGATCCAAGAATTCGGAGCGCAAGTGGTGTTCTCGTCCATCCTCCCTGTTGAAGGGAAAGGACTAGGCAGGGATCGTCGAACTGAGGAAGTAAATGAGTGGTTGCGCAGGTGATGTCGCAGAGAGGGCTTTGGTTTCTTCAACCATGGGACTCTGTTCCGGGCTCAAAAATTGTTAGGAAGAGATGGGATCCACCTAACCAAGAGAGGAAGGAGCATCTTCGCAGGCAGGCTTGCAAACCTAGTGAGGAGGGCTTTAAACTAGGTTCATCAGGGGACGGTGACCAAAACCCTGAGGGGAGTAGGAAAGTCGGATACCGGGAAGAAATGCAAAGAGGAACAAGCAACAAAGGAGGACCCCTGATTCGAATGGAGAAGATAGGGCAATCAACTGGTTATCTGAGGTGTTTGTACACTAATGTGAGAAGCCTGGGCAACAAATAGGAAGAACTGGAGGCCCTGGCCTAGTCCAAGAAATATGATTTAATTGGGATAACAGAGACTTGGTGGGATGACTCGCATGACTTGATCGCTGCCATGGGAGGGTATAGACTGTTCAGGAAGAACAGGCAGGGGAGAAAAGGAGGAGGAGTTGCACTGTATGTAAGAGAGCACTATGTTGCTCTGAACTCCAGTATAAAGAGGGAGAAAAACCCGTTGAGAGTCTATGGGTTAAGTTTAAAGGAGCAAACAACAGCAGTGATGTTGTGGTTGGTGTCTGATATAGGCAAGCGAATCAGGTGGATGAGGTAGACTAGGCTTTCTTCGGACAACTGAGAGAAGCTTCCAGATCATAGGCCCTGGTTCCCGTAGGGGTCTTTAATCACCCTGACATCTGTTGGGAAACCAATACGGCAGTACACAAGCAATCGAGGAAGTTTTTGGAGAACGTTGGGGATAACTTCTTGACACAAGTGCTGAAGGATCTGACTAGGGGCCATGCGCAGCTTGACCTTCTGCTCACAAACAGGGAGGAACTAATAGGGGAAGTAGAGGTGGGTGACAACCTGGGAAGCAGTGATCATGAGATGGTAGATTTTAGGATCCTGACCAAAGGAAGAAAAGAGTAGTAAAATACACACCCTGGACTTCAAAAAAACAGATTTTGACTCCCTCAGAGATCTGATGGGCAGAATCCCCTGGGATGCTAACATGAAGGGGAAAGGAGTCCAGGACAGCTGGCAGTATTTTAAAAAAGCCTTATTGAAGGCACAGAAAGAAACCATCCCAATGTGTAGCAAGAGAGGCAAACATGGTAGAAGGCTTACAGGGGAAATCCTTGGTGAACTTAAGCACAAAAAGGAAGCTTACAAAAAGTGGAAACTTGGACAAATGACCAGGGAGGGGTTTAAATGTATAGCTCGAGAATGCCGGGGGGTTATCAGGAAGGCGAAAGTGCAAATGGAATTGCGACTGGCTAAGGATGTGAAGGATAATAAGAAAGGTTTCTACAGGTATGTTAACAAGAAGAAGGTGATCAGAGAGGGTGTGCGGCCCCTACTGGATGAAGGAGATAACCTAGTGACAGATGATGTGGGGAAAGCTGAAGTACTCAATGCTTTCTTTGCCTCTGTATTCACAGACAAGGTGGGCTCCTGGACTAATGCGCTAAGTGACGCAAGATGGGATGAAGATGGACAGCCCTTGGTGGGTAAAGAACAGGTTAGGAACTATTTAGAAAAACTAAACATACACAAATCCATGGGTCCGGACTTAATGTATCCGAGGGTACTGAGGGAGTTGGCAAATGTCATTGAGGAGCCTTTGGCCATTATCTTTGAAAAGTTGTGAAGATCAGGAGAAATTCCGGATGATTGGGAAAAGGCAAATGTAGTGCCCATCTTCAAAAAGGGAAGGAGGACGATCCAGGGAACTATAGGCCAGTCAGTCTTACTTCAGTTCCTGGAAAAATCATGGAAGGGATCCTTAAGGAATCCATTTTGAGGCACTTGGAAGAAAGGAAAGTGATTAGGAATACTCAGCATAGATTCACAAAGGGAAAGTCGTGCCTGACCAATCTGATTAGCTTCTATGATGAGGTAACTGGCTCTGTGGACGTGGGAAAGTCAGTGGATGTGATATACCTTGACTTTAGCAAGGCTTTTGATATGGTCTCCCACAATATTCTTGCCAGCAAGTTAAGGGAATGTGGATTGGATAAATGGACAGTAAGATGGATAGAAAGATGGATAGAAGGTCGGGCCCAGCGTGTAGTGATCAAGGGCGCGATGTCAGGATGGCAGTCGGTTTCTAGCAGAGAGCCCCAAAGTTCGGTTCTAGGACCGGTTTTGTTCAATATCTTTATTAACGACCTAGATGAGGGGATGGATTGCACCCTCGGCAAGTTTGTGGATGACACTAAGCTAGGGGGAGAGGTAGATACGCTTGAAGGCAGAGAAAGGGTCCAGAGTGACTTAGAGAAATTGGAGGATTGGGCCACAAGAAATCTGATGAGGTTCAACAAGGACAAGTGCAAAGTCCTGCACTTGGGACGGGAGAATCCCAAGCATTGTTAAAGGCTGGGGACCAACCAGCTAAGTAGTAGTTCTGCAGAAAAGGACCTGGGGGTTACAGTGGATGAAAAGCTGGATATGAGTCAACAGTGTGCCCTTGTTGCCAAGAAGGCTAATGGCATATTAGGCTGTATTAAGAGGAGCATTGCCAGAAGGCCCAGAGATGTCATTATTCCCCTTTATTCGGCTCTGGTGAGGCCACATCTGGAGTAGTGTGTCCAGTTATGGGCCCACCACTACAAAAAGGATGTGGACGCATTGGAGAGGGTCCAACGGAGGGCAACCAAAATGATTAGGGGGTTGGAGCATATGACCTATGAGGAGAGGCTGAGGGAGTTGGGTCTGTTTAGTCTGCAGAAGCGATGAGTGAGGGGGGATTTGATAGCAGCCTTCAACTCCCTGAAGCGAGGTTCGAAAGAGGATGGAGAGAGGCTGTTCTCAGTAATGATGGATGGCAGAACAAGGAGCAATGGTCTCAAGTTGAGGTGGGAGAGGTCCAGGTTGCATATTAGGAAAAACTATTTCACTAGGAGGGTAGTGAAGCACTGGAATGGGTTACTTAGGGAAGTAGTGGAGTCTCCATCCCTAGGTGTATGTCTACACTACCACCCTAGTTCAAACTAGGGTGGTTAATGTAGTCAATCGAAGTTGCAAATGAAGCCCGGGATTTAAATATCCCAGGCTTCATTTGCATCTTGCCGGGCGCCGCCATTTTTAAATCCACAGTAGTTCGGACTCCGTGCCCACGGCTACACGCAGCACGGAGTAGGTAGTTCGAATTAGGCTAATTCAAACTACCATTATACCACGAGGAGTAACGGTAGTTCGAATTAGAAAGCCTAATTTTAACTACCTACTCCGTGCTTCGTGTAGCTGCGGGCACAGAGTCCGAACTACTGGGGATTTAAAAATGGCGGCGCCCGGCAAGATGCAAATGAAGCCCGGGATATTTAAATCCCGGGCTTCATTTGCAACTTCGATTGACTACATTAACCACCCTAGTTCGAACTAGGGTGGTAGTGTAGACATACCCTAGAGGTGTTTAAGTCTTGGCTTGACAAAGCCCTGGGTGGGTTGATTTAGTTGGGATTGGTCCTGCCTAGAGCAGGGGGCTGGACTTGATGACCTTCTGAGGTCTCTTCCAGCTCTATGCTTCTATGATTCTAATTAAAACATAACCATCAACAGGAGATGAATGTTCATTTTTTTTTATTTCAAATCGATCAAGCTTGTATTTAGGGACAAAAGTAGTAGGGTACGTCTACATTTGCTCCCTATCTCGAGATAAGGATGCAAATGTAGCCAACCGAAATTGCGAACGAAGCGGGGATTTAAATATCCCACACTTCATTAGCATAATCTCACCCGCATGCTATTCTGATCACCATCTTATTCGAACCAGGAAGTGTGCTCCAGGTCGAATCAAGGGGTTTACTTAGAACTAACGCGGCCCAGAGCACACTACCTGCAGTCTGGCATCAAAACGTGAACATTTACATTTTGTGTGTTTAAATAAGATTCTAAAATTCATTCAAAAGAAGGGCCTTGCTAGACTTCTAAAAGTTTCTCTTTTCAAGATAAGAAATGGATATTTTGTTCAGAGATCAATTTTCATGACATTTTGATTTTCTATATATTTTCAACATACAAATCTTTAATACAGAAGTTTGAGGAAAACAAATTATGGGGGCTACAAAATAGTCCAGAAAAATAATTTTTACAACATTTATTGAGGAGAAGTTCACTATTTCCACATATCACCATGTAACCTCTTCTTACAAGATGGCCCTTGACTTTACTGATAAAAATAACAGTAGCTGATTACACTAACCCAAATAGCATGGGTTTCTACTGAAAAGTTTACATATCTTAAAAATAATTTACCTAGGGAGTATTATCATCACAATTTTAACATGAAGTGAAAAGATGAATTCAGCAGCCTATCAGGATAACCAGTGACCATTCTTTCATTTGGCTATAGTGTAAAGATTCCAAGTTTGGGGTCTGAGAAACACTATGGGGTTGCAGCATGCAGGATATAAAGCTAGCCTCAACAAGGACTACAAACTTAAGGAGTACTGAAAAAAATGTATAAAACCACATTTTAGCAAGTTTTTCTTGTGTCCTGATTTGATTTTAAGGATGCATTGAATTAGCTTGTCCCCCCAGATGCAGATATGGAACTACATGGGCTTTATTGTGCCATAATGTCACTTCTAGGAAGCACTGAATTGCTAGATCCTCCCTTCCCCCCCCCCCCCCCCCCCGATGCAATTATTGTCCCAAATGCTTAAGTGCTTTCGTGGATGCCCAAATAGGTGCAGCTCCTTGACACAGTAGAGTAATATCTGCTGGGTTTCTAATACATGCAATGGTGTATTAAGATTTTGTGGGGTCCCAGGCTTGATCAAGAGGGGTCCTCTCTGCCTCCCTTCTGCCTGCAGTCCCACCTTCCTTCCAACCCTTTCTCCTGTGACCTCATAGGATGATTGTGTTGAACAGAGAGCATTGTCTAAGTGTCAAATGGGGGAATAGATCCTTCATTTACTACATTTGGAATATAAAAGTTTACTCACTGAGGTACTTGGCATTCTGAGTCTTGAAGTACTACCATTATGATGTAATTATCTGTATTTTATATTGTTAATAGCTAGTAGAACTTTTATTTACTTAATGAATTACTTTTTTAGTACTTAAATGAAACGTGATTATACCTAGGTTGATTTATTGTTTCTCCAAGACCTGATGACTGTAAATAACCATGCTGCAATTTGCTGACCAATCACATCCTGATAAAATGCATGTGGAAATATTGTATGTGAAATTATAAGATTAACATACATTCTAAACTGAGGTTAACACACAGGTCTGTCTTAAAGGAATGTGTGTTCTGCTTAATTTGGATTTAAGCAATAAACAGTCATCAAGCAGGAAGGGAAACAAAGAAGAAGGCTGGGCAGCACAGGTCATATAATTCTGGAGGAAAATCAAAGGCTGGGAATGTGTTGGGGTCATCCTATTGTATAATCAAAATTCATGAGAGCTAGAGTATAATTTAGATGTGGCTGGCGGGTTGCAGTTACACACAAACACTCAAGGTATTCTAAGTACAGTTCTGCTGTCCTTTACTAATACAATCAAGATAACAACATTATATTACTCAATAAAGAAATAATTTGTAAGAAAGGCTTGGGCCGGCCCAGATTACTTGGCAGGTGCACATACAAATTATTTCTTTATTGAGTAATATAATTTTTAACACCAACCCAAATGATCATTTTGGCAGAGCAATTCTCTCTGTTGAACACCTAAGCAGAGTAATATGTTTATGCCAATATAATCTGCTCCTGAAATCTCCCCCAACTCCCAGCCCATCACAAGTTTCAGAGGAGAGCTCATTAAGCCACAAAAAACAGCTGTCATCCGTCTTCTGCCCCTCAGAAACCCAGCTTTTTCTTGATATATCTGCCATTAGTTGTTTCTTTTAAGATAACATTTTCACATAAGTTTCCAAGAGGTGAATAATTCCTCTTTTGACTAATGCACTACAATGTTCTCTTTATATAATAATATTTGTATTGGTAAATATATTCCTAAATTTGCTTATTAAGATCAAAAGACCCTCATGTACAAAAAATACATGCAAATATTACATATTGAGCAAAGGCCATCATTACAATGCTATTATAATCTTTCTGCTGGCACATGGCAGCTGGGGAAGGCTGTGGGAAGGGGAAATGACAATGGCAAAAATGCCTACAGATTATCTATACCAATTAGTATGGGTGAAACTGCAATAGTAATAGTAAAATGGAGGATGATTTCCTGAAAAATGTTATTAACATAAAATTGTGTTTCATCCTACTTCAGAAATGAACCACCAAATTGTGTACACGAAAGCCTTGCCATTTGCGGTAGCTGCATGCTCCCACGGCAAGCTACTTGCACCTCCCACAGGGCAGGGAGGCCAGAAGTCACAGGTACCTCACCGTAAGGGCCATAAACCGCTCCTGGCCCCTTTCTACTCCCCCTCCTGGCCGGGACAGGAGATTCATGAATATGTGGAACCATGAATAGTGGTTCCAGGAAGCACAAGAGGCTCCCATATTGCAGGTTTTGTCACTCTCATGTGCAGGTTGAGAGTTACAGTACTTTCACCAGGTTCAGTAAAATGTTCGTAAGTGCCTAAGTAACTAAGGAACCTAATTCCCATTTTCAATAAAAATTAATGGTGCTCAAGTCACTTTTGGAAATAAAATTTAGGTACTTATCTTACGTTTACCTGAGATGATTAACATAAATCATATTCTGAGATGAGTGATAGAAACTGATTAATAGATGGAATTAACAGGTGCAATATTATCATTTAACATCCTTGAGCAGTATATAGTTAAAAAAAAAAAAAAAAAAGGCTCACAAAAAAGATAAACGATACTATCACAGGCTTTAGGGAGCAGCCAAGTTAGTCTGTACAAGATAAACTTAAAAAACAACAAATGGTCTGGTAGCACTTTATAGACTAACAAAACATATAGATGGTATCACGAGCTTTTGTGGGCATGGCCCATTTCTTCAGATGACCAGAAGTGGGATGTGGCCACGAAAGCTCATGATACCATCTAGATGTTTTGTTAGTCTATAAAGTGCTACCAGACCATTTGTTGTTTTTAAGTTGATACTATCACAGAGTGAGTTAGACCTGGAAGAGCAGAAATAGGCAACCTAGGCTAGAGAATGGGCTGCATGAGTGGCCCTCCATCTCAGCGGACTGCAAGATTGTTGTAATCAAGATGGTCTCCTGTGATAGGGTAGTTTTGATAGGGTAGTTTGGTCTCCTGTGATAGGGTAGTTTTGCACTTGTGAACCTAGAATTTTCAGGGTTTGCTGACTGAACCAATGCAGCACTTTGATTGGATGCAGAGGGAACACATGGTTCTCACAGTCAATGTTGTGTAGAATGAACACGTACTTCATTTCACATGCCCTTGTTTTACATGCTTGTCATTTTAGTAATACTGGTATGGAAAAAAACTAAGCAGATGGAAACCCACAGAATCTGGCAACCCTGCATGGGCTACAAAACATCTCACAGGCCACACATAGAAGTCCAATGGGCTGCAGGTTGTCCACCACTGTGGTAGAAGTTAAAGCTCAGTACGTAGCCTGCATGTAAGTAACCAAGAATCATATAATGGCAACCTGGGAAGCTGATCCTTTATAGAGTCATAGATTTTAAGGCCAGAAGGAACCTTTACAATCATTTAGCCTGAACCCTTAAACTGCATTCCCAGGCTGCTATCACGTAACCCAGCGTTTCTTAAACGGTGTTCCATGGCACACCGGTTTGCTGCGAGGCAGTCAGAGGTGTGCCACGGAGAACAATAGAATTCAAAATGGCCGCCCTTAAATGGGCAGGTGACTCTCTTTTGGCTCAATAATTTTCCCCTAGCGCTTTCTTTCTCCATAACTTTACCACCACCTTTTTTTTCCCCCCCTCAACAAAAAAAATCTTTGGTGTTCCCCATAAAAATAAATTATTGTTTAGTGTTCCTCAGTCTTAAAAAGCTAAGAAACACTGAAGTAACCCTTGGCAGGGCAGAATTTTGTTTTATAGCAATACAAAAATGTAAATGGAATATTGATTAATAAATACCCACTTTCTTCTGGTCTCCCTTCAATGTTTCCACCACCATCTCTCCTACATTCTTAAGCATAATGGCCATGATCAGCTATGATCAAACAATCTTATAAGCCAGTGGTCCCCAACGTGGTGCCCACGGGCGCCATGGCGCCCGCCGGGACATTTATGTGAACCTGCCGAGTGATCAGGCCCGGCCGAAGCCATTCATATGCCCCGGGCGTGCAGCGCACGTGCGGCTCCTGCCCCAGACACGGCGCATGAGCGGCCCTGCCCCCAGACGCCCGGCAGCCCCAGAAACTTGGGGACCACTGCTATAGGCAAAGGAAAATATGTCCAAACTATGCAGCTCATGAAGGAATAACCTGAACAGAAATTCAAAAACTGTTGAGCATTGTTGGGTTAACAAGAACACTATTTAATATTTATTTTTATTTTAAATCTTGAAAGCATTACTTGAATTCTCTCCTTGCTCACCTTAAGAGACCAAACTTCTTCCTCTTGTATGGCAGAAACAGGCTGTTTCTTAAGCAATGGATTATCTTCACAGTAAAGTTCCATTAGCATCAGCTCCTCCATCTATTTGAATAAAATAATGTAATTACATCAGAAAAGATAAACATCTCAAATGCCATTTTTATTTAAACAAGGAAAACAAATGTAACAAATATGAAAGCAGGAGATATACTCATCTGACTGTGTGCAAAATAACACTGGTGGGAAAACATACAAGATTTAAGTACAGTACATATTCTATTATTATTGCTAATAAATAGTATAACCATGTGAATCAAAGACCTGTTTGTTCTACAAGAGACAGCTTATGACTAGAGTATTATTTAAGTCACATTATAGTTACAAAATCTCTGCATTAACATCTAACACAGAGAAAATTATTAAAATAATTATTTAAAAAACTGTCCTCTGTTGTTAAATAGGAATAATTTTATCCATATACATGTAATCCTGACACTCCTGTATTCAACTTAAGTACCCAAATGGAATATCCTCTCATGGTAAAGAGGGAAGTAGTGAGAGGTCCTTAGCTTTGAATGTAACTGACATATCACGAATAGTGAAAATATGCTCACTCTGTAACAAAATTACTCCCTGTTAAATAGAAAGAGCTGTATAAAATTTCTCTAAGCAAAAGTTTGCTGTTGTAATGATAATTGTTTGGTCTCTGATCTTTATAAGGCAATGATTTATACAGCTGTTAAGTTTAAAAATGAAATAAGCCTGGACAAGTCACTCCCATATATATTATGCTGAAGTGATCTAGGAGTCTAAGAAAGCCTAAGTGGAATAATAGGCTTAAACCAACATGGAAACCCTAAGAGTTTGTCTAGACTACAGGGTTTTTCCGAAAAAAGTGGCCTCTTTTTGAAAAAACTTCCCCTGGGTCTAGTCTGCCGCCACATTCTTTTGAAATTAAATCAAAAAAATGTGGATGTTTTGTTAACCATGGTAAACCTAATTTTACAAGAAATAACGTCTTTTTTTCAAAAGTGCTCTTTCGAAAAAAGGCATTCTTGAATGCAAACAGGTTTTTTCGAAAGAGAGCATTCAAACTACCTGGATGCTCTCTTTTGAAAAAGTGGCTTGCTTTTTTGAAAGAAGTGGTTGCAGTCTAGACGCTCTCTTTCGAAAGAGACTTGTAGTCTAGACGTAGCCTAAGTTCAATGTTCACTTGTTTTACATTATGCCTAACTAATTCTTGGTTCTGAAATATACCATGCTCTGGAAAAATGCATAGAAGATAACAAAAGCATTAAATATTATTAATATTATATATTTGCTCTTGTCTCTAATTCATTTTGCCCAATAAAACAGAAAAACAGGTAAACAAATACTTTTCTGGAATCATAGCTGGAACGTACTAAGTACACTTGAATAATGTACATAACAATCTGTTCCCTCAGTTAATAGCTTCGAGGACAATTTCACAGCATTATCTGAAAGAATTATAAAATCAGTGGTAGGGATGTAAAATCCCATTAAATTAATTAACAGGTTAGACATTAAGTTTTATTAGTTAACTTATTAGACGTCCTGGGTGGGAGGAGGTCTGCTCCAGTTCCCGTCAGTTAACCTTAACCAGTAAGCATCACCCAATATTTAAAGATTCTATCACTAGATTCTTCTCATTTTAAAAAAATGGAAAGAGGACTAAGAGGAAGAAAAATAAGATTATATAAAATTCTACACACCAATGACCTAACTAGATATCTTACCCACAAAAACTTATGCCCTAATAAATCTGTCTCTCAGGTGCCATGGGTCTCCTTATATTAATAGAAACAACAGTCATGCTGCTACATTTCTGCCTCCCAGGAAGAGATCAAGTAAATATCAACAGTAACTTTAACAACTTGTGCCTCAAGCAAATTGCACGCTGGAACAGACACGTTGCCTGGGCTTTCCAGGAAGATACTTGTATCCCCTGGCAAGTTTTTTTTATATTTTTTCTGCATGGCAGGGAGGCCATGTGAATTATGTGCCCTCTCAGGTGCTCAGAATCCTCCCCAGGAGTAATAATATAAAGTATAGGCATTTAAGAAGTTTTCCTCAATTGTTTGGGACAATCTGTATATATCCCAGAACAAAGGAGGCATACTAAAAATTCAGCCACCTAAAGTGGTACACAAATGGTTTAGGTATTTCATGAAAATCAATAATCATTGCCAGGGAAACTTTGGAAGAAATTTCCTATAAACCAGAAGAACTGAGTTCTATTCCAGTGACTATTAAACAAAAAACCAGAGAAGAGTAATTATGAAAACATGAAAATATTATGAAAATACTAGATTTTGAACAATATACCCTTTTGGGTTTATCTTTCTATAAAGAAAAGAATTAGAAAAGTTGAAGTACGGAATGTTACAAACATTCTATATTATAAACACTACATACACTGGCATGAGAATTATGACTCACTAAGTAAACCTCAACTACAGAGGAAAGTTAAACAATCTTTCTTCTTGGCAAAAATTATTTTAGTGGGCTTTTGTAGCCAAATAAATGTATAGGCGAGAAAAGGGTCAACATTTCATATACTGGAGGGGAAGGGAGAGACACTTTCTACAATTTTGTTTTCTTACATAGGAGGCCGTCTGGTTTCTCTTCAGCTATAGCAGCAGTGAGCAATAATTGTTGACGGGGGGCCTCTCCAAGATTATGGTAAGTGGTCAAGGACTGCACTTTTCTATGGCGAGGGTGTGGGGCCTGGAGCAGAGGTTAGGTGCAGAAGGGAGCTTGGGGTAGGAGTTTGGGAAGCATGAGAGGGAGTGGGGTCTGAGAGGATTGTGACCTCGGGCAGGGAGTTGGGAGTATAGAAGGGGTTGGGGTACCAGAGGCAGGCTCTGGCTGAGAGTGGTTTTCCTTAGGCAGCTCCCGGTCAGCAGCCCAACAGGGATTTGAGACAGGCTCCCTGCATGCTGGCTGGCTAATGGTAAAGGTGATGATAGGGCTGGGGACGGGAGCAGCGTAGTGCCTAGAGCCATGGTGTCCAACACACTAGCCACATATGGCTATCTGGCTGGTTGAGTGTGGCTAGTTGGCTTGAGCAATGTGGCTATTTGGTTGGTTGAGTGTGGCTAGTTTGCTACAGCAATAGCTACTATAGTGGCTACTGCTTCAGAACTAGTTGGACACCATGAGCCTAGAAGGAGCCACCAGCCCTTTTGAACATTGTTGGGCTGCAAGCCAGCAAAGAGCCTGCCTCAGGGTCTTAAGGGGGTGGACTGTGGGCCAGATCAAAAGGTGTGGCAGCCCCATGGGACTTCACAGAAAACAGACTTGTCTCTTGCATTGTATTATGATATAGAGATGGACTGAACATGGGTAACAAGAAAAGGGGAAGATTTTCCCCAAATGTGCTGTATTCATCAACATTTCATTCACTGGACACTATTTTACAAATTTTCCATTTGCTCCGTTAATATTTATAACTAAAGCAAAGCAAAGCTTTTCTACTACCTTATTTTGAGGAATTGGAATTAAAATGCCAGAACCCAGATGTCATCAAGACTGATCTCACATCAGGTGACTTAATAAGAATCCCTCTTGAATTACAAGGATAGAACTCTGACAAGCACACTAAAATAGCTCTGTCTTTCTTGGCAATTTTAAAGCCATTCAAATTTAAATTTGGCATGAGGAAAAAAAGAACAGTTCATACATACCTGGGTGGTTGGTGAACCCACCCCTTTCCCAGCCCAAGCCCCGACCCCACCCCCTTTTCACTGTCTCCCTCTTCTCTTCTCTGTGCATCCTGTGTCCCTGCTCAATGCATGCTTGGCCCCTTCCAGTCAAATCCCTGAACCCAAGCAAATTATTTTAAAAAAACCCTCCACTTTTCTGCAATTTCTCTCTCAACAAAATACAGCGTGTGCTTTGTACCATATATCAGACATGCAGACGGTACCTAATTAAAATCACTAAATTTGGGAATAAGAAACGTCAGTCATGGGTTTATTATATATACCCTCATAGATGACATGCAGGAGGCTTGCAAACACCCAGAACCCCTCTCATTGATCCTGGGGAACACAGAATGGCAAGCACCAATTAAAAATAACTGGGAAATCTCTGTCCTTTCTTCACACCATCAAGCAAGGTGTCAGGTCTCGCCCTCAGCCACCCTGGACCCTGCCTGAACCATATTAACATTTCACAGAAATCCCATGGACGAGGAGAGGAGGGGAGGACAGGCCCAATACAGGTTGAGCATTGGGTAGGCAGAGTTTCCCTTTGTCCTACAAAGTATCTGAGGGATAGTCATGTTAGTCTGTCTGGGCAAAAACAACGAGAAGTCCTGTGGCACCTCATAGACTAACAGATTTATTTGGAGCATAAGCTTTTGAGGGCAAAGACGCACTTCATCAGATGCATGTGACAAAGTGGGTCTCTGCCCACGAAAGCTTATGCTCCAATAAATCTGTTCATATATATGATGCCATAGGACTTCTTTTACAAACTATATACCTGTGCATCTGTACAGCTATTAAAATAAACCTAGATACTCTGTATCATGCCCCCATGCTTTCTGAAAAATGGATATGTATATTCTATTTTTGTGCATGTTTTATTCTTATATGTGAAGTTAGAAAACATATGAAGTGTGACTCTGGTTTTAATTCCAAATGTGTTGACGACGGCCGTTAAGGATACTTAGGATCATAATGGCTCAGTACTCAAACCAACAACCTGCGAATAATCTTGTTTGTCCTGTAAGCCCAAATTGTGACTAGTCCTAGAACGATTAGTGACCATGCTACCTGGTACTAGAATCCATCTTGCAGGTGATATTTTATCATGGGGATGAGGAATGCTAAACAAAGGGTTCTAGCTCTGGGAGGGATGTCTATTTAAACTTAAAGAATGGAAAGCAATCAGTTTTTGTCTTCAGCTGGTCTTTGAAACTACCTCACCCACCCTCAGAGGATACACATGGAAAAAGCTGACAACAACAAAAATCTGAAAAAGCTGTAGACACAGGCCAGAGTTAAGATCAACTCTGACTTGAAATATATTACCTGAGGTAAGATCAACTATTTAGGGTAAGAATTGGCATGTAACAAATTTCTTAGTATATTAGAATTAGCTGGTGCGTTTTTTTTGGTTTATTTTAACTTAATCAGTTACTCTGAACTGACTGTTTTCACTTGCGACCACGTAAGTCCTATATTTTATACAAGAGCAATACTTGTTATGGCTAGGAGGGCTATATCTGTTGCAGAAGTAACTTAAATAATTCTTCCCTGGGGGGAGCAACCACTGTGCATATCTCTTTCATTGTTAAAGAGGGCTGACCTTAGGAATTTTCTCATGTAAGATGGATTTATATCGAGTTTTGGTCCTCTTTGGGTTCTGTGTTCTTGGATGCTGAGCCCTTTAGCTGAGCCCTCCCAAAGCTGAATTGGTTCAGTGTGAATTGTTGAGCCCTTCAGCAATTCACTGAATTGCTCTGCTGGTGGGTGGTTACCCTCAACTCTGTGCCTTGACAGGAGCAGACCAGAGCTTATGGCCCAGGAGGACAGAAAGGCAAGCATCAATGGCTTGATCAGCACACCAGGGGACAACCCCATCTGTGAGCCAACCCATCACACACTGACCATATATGCTCCCAAAGTGCCTAGCAAACCTTCATGACTCGAGTTATATAAAGCCTCACATCTTCAATGGTTCCTACTATGGTCTTATTGTTTCCTTGGACACAGCTCTTCTCAATTCTTTTTGAAAATATAGCCACAGTGGTTAAAGAACTTTGTAAAAGAGTTCTAAAACCTTGTCATAAAATTATGAAATGGATATTATTAAACAAAATAATGTTTATACACTAAAGATTTCTGCCTATATATACTACTTTCGTTAAAAGAAAACAAAAAGGCCTTGATATATTCCAGAGTAATAAGATTAATTTTGCTGACAATGTTTACACTAAAGCTCTATCAGAATTCCTTGTTCAGTTACATAGATTGTGTCCATGTAAGGGAGGGAGAGCCATTCTTGTTATGGCTAGGAGGCCTAACATTGTTGCAGAAGTAATTTAGTCTTTAAATACTTTAGTCTGAACCTCCCACCTCCTAACCTTCCACACCTAGTTCTCTCCTATTAAAAAAGTCTTTGCATCTACTCACCAAAACTAAATCTGTTCAGACTCTTACTAATTAAACTTAATTTTCAGTAAACGTTTTACCTTAAAATAATTTTCCATTGAAGAGGATCACATTTACATTTTGAATCAACAACCCTCTGAACCCTTATTTTACTCCATTCTCTCCCTCCATTTGCTCCATCCTTGTTTTCTCAGAAGTTCTTAGCCAAACTTCAACTCTGGTGACTCAAGACTCCAGAAACAGCAAAATGTACAGCAGTCCTGAAAATTACCTGAGAGTTGTGGGTAAATATACTGTAGTAGCTGAATGATTCTTGCAGCAGCGGAATCAGATAGAGCAGTGATTTTTCAAAGTACAGATCACAACCTAGTACCCAGCACTAGTTCCTGGAAAGTCAGGCACTGGGTCACCTTCCTGTGGTGACCAAGTAACCAATGATGGCATTCTAAGGCCAGCTTCCTACCTGTCCTGGCACTGCAGACCACACTATGTCCTGGAGTGGCCAGCAGCAGGTCCGGCTCATAGGTGGAGGCAAGTAGCTAACTCTCACAAGATAAAAAGGCAAAACAAGCCAAAAAATGAAGTCAATCCCATTTCAAAACAAGCCCAAAACGAGCTCCACCCATTTTTGTTTGGCAATGCCTGGTGACAAACCAGGAGCTGGCCAATGGGTGTGTGGAGCCAGAGCTTGGGGCAGAGGCAGCCTGTGGAGCTGGAGATGCTGCTAGCTACTTCCAGGATTCAGTGCAGTCCACTGTGCCAGGACAGGCAGGAATTCTGCCTTACCATCCCACTGCATCACTGACCATGAGCTGCTGGAGCTAGGCCTGTGACCCAACAATCCCGTGTCCCAGCCTTGAGCCCCTCAAAACCCAAAACCCCTCCAAACCCCAAACTCCTCTTGCACCCTTCATCTCTGGTCCCATATCATAGCCTGTACCCCTGTACCCTATACATTATAGTGATGCAAATTAGAGTTTTGTACAGTCTGAGGAAAGCATCCAGAGTGAACATGTATATGCTTACATAAAGCACCACCTAGTTACAAAATGTGAACTACTAAATAAATCTACTACACTCTCAAACAAAATTATTCTACAATCACAGTAGGGCCCATATTTATTATAGTCTCCCATTCTTTTTTTCTCCTTCACCTTTGCATTGGATTTTTGGAAAAATGTGAAATTATTTTTTACCTCGGTTGCAAAACTAGTAGTGCTTATTCAATATATGAGGAGGTCTTCCTTCATGAATACAGAGTAATTTATGTTAAGAGTTTGCAGCATTAATACTGCAGACCCAAAATTAATCAATTCAAATTATCTTGTTTATCCTATATAAAATACTGACCATTCCTGATGTTTTGCAACTATACCTGGCTGTAAATGAGTCCTCTGATAATCATCTAAGGGCACTACTAAATTACCTTGGGGTCTCTGAGCAGAATAAAGTAATTTAGTAGTGCCGTCGGGTGTTACTGCTATTAATGCATCTACACACAATTTAAAAAACACTATCAAATGTATGGGGTTGGGAGTTTTTTTGATTTTATTTTTTGCAAAAGTTCCTTATTTCCATTAACTTCAATATAACATAGAAACGCTCAGTAGACAATGCAGAAAATTTTACAACTAGTGGGAAGGTAATGTTCTCCAATACCCTCTGTAAAACAGATCACCAATTACAAATAATGTATGTTAGAGTATGTCTACACTTGCACCCTCTTTTGATAGAGGGATGCAAATGAAGGCATTCGAAATAGCAAATGAAGCCAGGACTTAAATATCCTGTGCTTCATTTGCATATTCGCTTTATGGCGCTTTTTCAAAATAGTGCTATTTCGAAATAATAGACGCTGTTAAGAAATGGTTATTTCGAGAGAAAACCCTTCTCTCAAAATAACTGGTAAACCTCATTGTATAAGGAATCCCTCTCTCGAATCCCTCATTTGCATCCCTCTCTTGAAAGAGGGTGCAAGTGTGGACATACCCTTACAGACACAGCAATAACAATATAAAGCAACTTAGAAAAATTGAGTAGCTGAAACCAAAGCCCCCACAATCTCATTAGTGCCAGAAGAATCAGAAGCCAAACTACTGAAGAGCATGACTCAAAAAGGCCACAAAAACCACACATATACAGATTCTTACACCAAAACTATTGCAATGTAGCAAAAGGAGCATATGTACTGTTTAGTGGTATATGAAATTATTTCATTCTCAGAGTACAAAGGACATACACAAAAAATACAAATTCCAGGCTACAAATCCTACCATGAGAGATTTGGACTTTCCTGCATCTTTTTAGTAACAGATTAATCTTTATATCCCTTTCCAAGTGTGAAACTAAATACACCCAACAATTCAAATCAAAACACCATAGTCATGATCATATGTAAAATTTCTCCTGACATAATACTGTGCAGACTATTACAAACTGTGATGAAATATTTAATCATATTTTGACAACTAAAACTTTTTAGCAACTGGAAGGTCCCAAGCACATTTCTATTATTTGAAACTCCTGTCTCCTTGATTAAGCAATATTAAAATTAAATTAATGTTACTCCATGGAATCTTTAAAACAGCTACTATGTTTTACTTATCTTTATTAGATCCAATTGGACTTTATTCAGTTTATATGCAACTACATATTTTTTTCTTTTCACTCAGTTTGTGGTGAAACTCACAGTATCAATCCCTTCAAGTTACCCAGACTTTCCATATAATTCATTCAACAGATCTGACGCAGAAATGTTATATTAAAGAATAAGATACAGAAAATAATACTTACTGCTATTGGAAAAATCTGAATTTTGTTCCCTGCAACATCTAGAATTCTTAATTTTCTCAATCTGCAAAGCCCCTTGATGAAGGAGGAGAAAAGCATAATAAAAACAAAAATAGAACAACAATGAATGTGAACCTAAAATTCCCATAAGAGGAGAAAGCAGTGTCAGACATCAGGAAGCAATAGGACTGGCAAAGAAAGATTGAGTTGCCTGGTAAAAACGGAAATGGGAGGAAAATTTAAAATGATTTATTTCAGGGAAGAATATGTCCATTCTTTCGGTATTATAAAAATGCCTGTCTTTATCATTCAAAATTCCCATGGATCTTTTATCCCCACTCCACCCACGTCCTCCCTCAAACCTCATTCTGAATTATTTACAATGCCAATATCATCGCCACATAAAGGCTTTTCCTGTTTACCACACAGGGAGCCTGAACAGCCTTCAAATCCTCATTTCTCAGGCTCCTTTCTCCAATTAAAAAAAATTAAATAGAGCTCCTTGACTTTCAAAATCACTGTTAGTTCCCAGCCCTCAACATCTAACTAAATTGTCATTTCTTAAGATAATTGCTTGAATCTGTTGAAACATAGGATGGGAACAAATACACATGATTTTTGTTTACGTTGTTATTTTTAAGTATTTTCAGTATCAACTTAAGCAGTAGCTGAAAATAGCTGCCAAGAAACAATGGTATTAACAACTATCTTTTAACATTTTCTTTTGTGGCAGCCATCTTCAATTCATTTTATTGATTGTCTTGTACAGATAAAAGTGAATACAGAAACGCAAGACAAACACTGAGCAATGCACATACAATTCTCGTGTTCTCTGTAACAAGACAAAGCAAATTCCATCAGATAACCAGCTTTAAATGTTCAAAACCTTATTTCCTCCTCCTTGATGCACATACCACACTGCTGCACTCCACCTGCCCAGGAGTACTGCTGGGGCCGAGCAGCACAGCTGCCTTCTCATGCAGGACTGACATCCCGCCCTCCCCCTCCACCCAAGAACCACTGGGCTACCCACCGTGGCCATGCCTGGCCAGCCCATACCCCCGGCATTGGGTCCAGGGAGCATCGTTAGAAGCCCTCTGCCTCCCCTTCCCCAATCCTGGGCAACGCTGAGTAAATCTTCTAGTATACAATATTCCTGTGGAACTTAAGATGAAGATCACTCACTTACTGACATACATAATACAGCAATTTGTAATTAAAGGCCAGGCAAAAAAATACATATTTATTTTGATTATTTTAAACTGACAGATATCCTTTATCTTTTTGTCAAGCTTCATGACAAATGAAAACTAAGCACATTAAGTACATTATATCTCAATGTAAGGGTAGAATTCCATTATATAAAGACATGTTATTCACATGTTGTCTTAAGATATCCATACAACATTACTCACATCAGGGAGAACTCCTATTTGGTTTCTTGACAAGCATAGAATTCTGAGATTCGTCATGTATCTAATCTCTTCAGGTACTGTGATGAGACAATTGTGGGACAGATGGAGTTCAGAAAGCTTTTGCAAGGAACATAGCTCTTTGGGAATACTTTCTAGCTGATTATTATTTAAATTTATGTTTTCAAGATTTTCTAACCTGTAAAATTAATAAAGAATTGTAATGATCAGCCAGGGTATGTTGTCCACAATAAATAGCAATTTATTTAAACTTTTACTGGGAATTTTCAGTACATAAGTGTTCCCTCTCAGTTTCACAGGTGATCAATCAGCTCCACCCAGACAGTCAGCTCTATGCATGGAGCCCTGAGCCTCTAACTGGACAGGGCTGATTAATCACCAGTGAAGCTGTTCCACCTCCCAGCTTAGAGGGGACCCTGCTGTACACGAGCTACTTCTATTTTTTTAATTATATACTTTTATACTGAACTTTTATATAAATGGAACTCTATGCTGGATAACTTAAGGACTAACTCTAGTGGATAACTGATAAGGGTTTTTATACAATCACAGAATCACCAGCATCACCTCCTCCCATCCCACCAGGCCCTGCACAACCCACCCTGCTTCTAGGGAAGGGGGCGGAAGGTGCCAGCCGCTTGCACACCACAAGAGCCCACTCTGCCAAGCCCCATGCAGCCCAACCTGCTGCCTGCCCCGTGAGACCAACTAAGGGATGTGACACTCTTACCATGGGGGCGTGGCTCCTCCATGTGTAGCTCAGCAGCTTGCATTGAGTGGGGAGAGAGGGAGTTTGCTTTTACCAGCCAGTGCTGGTACTGCAGCCTTGCAGCTGCGCACCAACCGTGAGGATGCAGTGGTGGCACAGGCTCCCTATTGCATGGGTGAAGAGGGATGGGTGGTGAGTTCCCACCACTGACCACATGAGAGATGGCTGCAGACTGCTAGTTGTCCAGAGACTGCACTTTGAGAACCACTGATCTACAGGCATCACTCCCATGGCTCCCAGTTCTCTGTTCCCAGCCGATGGAAGCAGTAGGAAATGGCACCTGCAGACAAAGGGGCGACAGAGATGTGCTGGCCATTGCTTCCCATAGCTCTCATGGGCTGAGAACAGAGATGCTGCAGGGGGCAGTGCCTGCAGATGGTCAATGTCAGCAAAATGTCTCGCAGCCTGCAATCATGTTACTCTGATAAGCCGCATGTCACCAAGAGGCGGCAGGTTGCCCACCACTAATCTATCCCATAAGTAAAGAATTTCAGTTTCGGGTACTGTCAATCTGGCATCACACTCAAAATAAACTTTTTTAAAGGAATAAAACACATTTTCTCAGCTCTACATTGAATGGGATGCTGAAACACTCAACTGTTGTGTTGACTTTGGCACTATTAGAACTGCAGTACAAAACAAGTTCAATGGAATAGTATACACAAGTGCTGCAGAGAAAGTCATTTACAAGCAATTACAATGAAAGAATTAAAAAAATATTAAGACATAATCAATGACAATTATATTCAAGTATGCTGAGTAAGATATCTAGTTAAGTCATTTGTGTGTAGAACTTCACATAACCTGAACTTATTTTTCTTCCTCTTACCCTCTTTCCAATTATTTTTTTAAAAACAGTCTGCCACTAGATTCTTCCCATTTAAAGTATATAACATGGAGCATATGACTTCTGAAGGAACAAAAATAATGAATTACAAACTACATGTGTGGGTTAGAAAAAGCAAACAAAGAAACTGGGGATAGGAAAATCAGATATGAATATCAGAATGAAATCATAATTGTTTTAAATTTATTTGCTGCTTTTCTGCTGAAATGGTTCTTAATATTTTTCAATGTGAAAACATTGAGTCAAATTCATAGAGCTCTGCAAAGATACAAAATCTGTATCCATATCCACATCCATATCACAAAAATGAGCTGTGAATAGCTGCATCCACATCTGCGAATGCGGATATAAAGCAGATATCCACAAATTTACAGGGTTGTAGAAATAAAATTGGTATCCCACATCTGTATATGCAAAAAATGAGAGAACAATATCCACATCTATCTCCACAGATATACAGCACATATCTGTGGATTTGCAAGGTTCTACAAATTCAACACTGAAATCAATGGCATTACAGGAATGAATATGGCCCTGTATGTCTAAAACCTGGTGTGTTTTAATAGGACAAGAATATTTGGGTAGCTGAAATGTTAGTAAAATGTGTACTCTTCATTCCAACTTACTATCATTCTTGTTGAAAATATTGAACATTTTCTTTTTCACAATTGAATAATAGCATCAAAATTGGAATAACTTCTATTCCAAATTCATTGGAAAAAATTTGTCTCATTATGGTGGGATAAATTTTTTCCAATGAATTTGGAATAGAAGTTATTCCAATCACAATATATTCACCCAACTACAACATAGACAAGGTGAACTTCTTGGTCAGAAAAACTTGACATTAGAATTCATCCTCCCCATTAGTTACAAGATTAACCTTTTGCCTCCAAAAGACATACAGGCAGTCCCCGGGTTACGTACAAGATAGGGACTGTAGGTTTGTTCTTAAGTTGAATCTGTATGTAAGTCGGAACTGGCGTCCAGATTCAGCCGCTGCTGAAACTGACCACCAGTTCTGACTTACATACAGATTCAACTTAAGAACCCCAAGCGTCCCCAAGTCAGCTGCTGCTGAAACTGATCAGCGGCTGATTCCAGGAAGCCTGGGGCAGAGCAACTCTGCCTCGGGCTTCCTGTAGTCAGCGCTGGTCAGTTTCAGCAGCGGCTGACTTGGGGATGCCTGGGGCAGAGCAGCTGGGGTGCTGCTGGGTTGCTCCAGTAGCACCGCTCCTCGGCGCTACTGGACCAACCCAGCAGCACCCCAGCTGCTCTGCCCCAGGCGTCCTGATTCAGCCACTGCTGAAACTGACCAGCAGCGGCTGAATCAGGACCTGGGGCAGAGCAGCTGGGGTGCTGCCGGGTTGGTCCAGTAGTGCCCAGAGCGGCGCTGCAGGACCAATCGGCAGCGCCCCAGCTGCTCTGCCCCAGGGTCCAAAACAAAAGCCTGGTCTGCTGGGGGGGGGGCACACTAGCTGCGCCTCCCCCCCCCAGCAGACCAGGGACACGGGGAGCAGAGCCGCAGCGGAGTGTCGCGCCTCTGAGGCTTTGCTCTGGCAAAGTCTCAGAGGCGCGGGACCCTGCCGCGGCTGCAGCGTCAGTCCCGGTGCCTGTGGTCTGCTGGGGACCATCCCCAGCAGACCACAGGCACCGGGACTGAAGCCGCAGCAGCGGCGGGTTCCCGCGCTTCTGAGGCTTTGCTCTGGCAAAGCCTCAGAAGCGTGGGAACCCGCCCGGTGCCCCTGGTCTGCTGGAGACGGTCTCCAGCAGACCAGGGGCACCGGAACAGCTTACGAATGGAGCTCTCTCGCCCCGGAGCTCACAGGTAGCAATCCGCCACCTCGACCTCCGGGGCGAGAAAGCCCCGTTCGTAAGTGCGGATCCGACATAAGTCGGATCCGCGTAAGTCGGGGACTGCCTGTATTTCATCTTTTCCTGCCTCTCTGTATCCAGCACACACTGGTCAGGCAACATCCATGATCCAGAATGATTTTAGTAAGCTGGATGTCCACTTAACCTGGGTGTGTCCAAGTTTCCCACCGTTCCACAAAGTTTGTTTGCAACCAGTCCTGGTGCTAAGTGTTCTGTGCTGTTATTTAGCTCTAATTTACCCTAAATGACTTGTAAGAGTCCAGTAAGCAGTGGAAGGGTTGGTAACGCTTCCAAGACAATACCGATCTCCTGTGGCTTGACAAAGTCTCTGGTTTGGTACTGGTCAGGTCCCAAGGATGTTGAACTAGAGAAGTTCAACCTGTAGTTAGACCATCATCTTTACCCCATCTGACTACATGATCCCCTCTCCTTGAATCCCTCAACTTCCAAAAGTCATAGATTCTCAGGCCAGAAAGGACCACTGTGTTCATCTAGTACCTCTTCTATGTCACAGGCCAGAAAACCTTCCCAAAATAATTCCTAGAGTATATCTTGCTTTAGTAAAGCATTCATTTGTCCTTCCCCATCACATCCAGTTCAAGCTTCTAGTCCCCTGCGCATCTCTTCTCCTGTAGCCACTCTTCGCCTGGAATTCAGTCCTCCCAAACTCCCACCCTTAGTCTGGGCTTGGGGGCTTTTGTTTTAATCTCCTCCAGGGAAGAAACCACAGTGTCTTCCTATGCAGTACCTTGCCTGAGTGGCACTATCATAATAATAGCATAATCCAGGTTATGCTTTTTAATTTCAAGCTAAATTTTTGCAAAAATATTCACAATTTTACATGCTAAAGGCTTTCTTGAAAAGTTCTTGGTATAAAATAAGATTAATAAAAATTAGAAACAATATATAACTACTTCATTTCATTTGCTAAAGCACAAGAAATGAGACATACATATGGTAACAGGAAACAGTACAAAGCTCTGATTTTGTAGTTCAGATAAAACATAAAAGCCAAACTGTTCAGAGAGAATATTAACAAAATTGTTTCTGGTAGAGTTACTACCTGAAAGATTTGGGTGTGGGACTGGGAACAAAGTTAGAACCCTAACCCGCAGAAAATTTACCAAAAAGTATTTTGAGACATTTATATTGTATTCCTAAGAATGAGGGATTGCATCCCCTCCAAGAAAAAAATAAAAAAGGTAACCTGTCTGTATGAGAGCATATAAGTGAAATGAGCACTCAAAAAACAAAAAGAAACTCTAGATTTTAAAACTTGAAGCTCATCTATAAACAAAACATAGTAAAAGCTTTCCCAGGAGTTGAAATTAGTGGCTTATCAAAATGATAGCCAAAGGCAAATACCGCATCTAATGTCCACAAGGACTATACATGAGGGCTACGTCTACACTGGCCCCTTTTCCGGAAGGGGCATGTTAATTTCAGCTATCGTAGTAGGGAAATCCGCGGGGGATATTTAAATATCCCCCGCGGCATTTAAATGAAAATGTCCGCCGCTTTTTTCCGGCTTTTAGAAAAGCCGGAAAAGAGCATCTACACTGGCCCCGATCCTCCGGAAAAAGCGCCCTTTTCCGGAGGCTCTTATTCCTACGTTGAAGGAAGCCCTCATGTATAGTCCTTGTGGACATTAGATGCGGTATTTGCCTTTGGCTATCATTTTGATAAGCCACTAATTTCAACTCCTGGGAAAGCTTTTACTATGTTTTGTTTATAGATGAGCTTCAAGTATTAAAATCTAGAGTATTCCTTCAAAGTAGGAATAAGAGCCTCCGGAAAAGGGCGCTTTTTCCGGAGGATCGGGGCCAGTGAAGACGCTCTTTTCCGGCTTTTCTAAAAGCCAGAAAAAAGCGGCGGACATTTTCATTTAAATGCCGCGGGGGATATAAATATCCCCCACGGATTTCCCTACTACGATAGCTGAAATTAACATGCCCCTTCCGGAAAAGGGGCCAGTGTAGACGAGCCCGAGTAGAACAGGTACAGTATAAAAGCAACACAGACAAGGCTATATAATACAATTTACCTGTGTATTTCTGGAGGAAGATATTTAAGCTTGTTGTTGTTCAGATTGAGAAGTATCAGGTTTTCTAATCCATCTGTTAAGAAATATATCCTTAACCAAATGAATATAAACTGTACATTCTCTATTCATCTTTATGAGTCTAAAGACCAAGGGAGAGTGACTGTAAAGAACCCTAGCTGGCAGGTTAACAATTACTCTGTTTACCTTTCCCTCTGTACCTTATAGAGGCATTTATAATGGGTGAATATCCTGTCAAATTACTATATTGGCTGACAGGTAAAGTTTGACTTCCCTAATTAAAGTGCAGATGCTGCAGAGAAAAGGGAGCTTTGTATGTGGAAGGACTATAAATTATTGGGATTTTGGTACCGTTTGTGAAAAACAAAAAATATTACTAAGACAATGGGTGAGGTAATATTTTTTATTTGATCAGCTTCCACTGGTGAAAGAGACAAGCTTTCAAGTTACTCAGCGCTCTTCTTCAGGTCTTGGAAAGGAATGCACAATGTCCAAGCTAAGCACAAGATTCTTGTCGCATATTCTGAAGTATCGCAATGCTTGCCCGTAAATATTCGTTTTCTTAGTTTGTCTGGGGTGACTGTTGGTGCAATATAGGTACAATGATGCATAGGGGTCACAGTCAAGTTGGTGACTCATTGGCCATCTTGAACAATTTCTAGACAAATGCACCACGAAACCAATGATATACCTAAAATACACTGATAGTATTTTCATCCTCAGGACAAAACTTAAATTCTCTTAGATTTCCACCACAATTTCAACAAACATCACCCATCAATAAAGTCTCTTAGCTTCAACAATGGAACTCCATATACAACCATGTTCATGAAACCCACTGATTACCTCATGCACCTTCACAGATTCCAGGAACCATGACAAACACACTCAAAAAATCCATTATCTACAGCAGGGGTTGGCAAGAGGCGGCTAGCGGGCCACATTGGCATGCCAAGCCTCCTGATCCGGACCACAGTCTCTATGCTAGCACCCTCACTATACAGCAGCTGCAGCCACTTTAAACAGCAGACTACTAATTGCTATGCAGTCTGGGCAGGGAGGAGAAAGCATCACACACTGTCCCTGCCCCCTAGAAAACACCTTTAGCCCCCATTGGTCAGTTTCTGGCCAATAGGAGCTGAGAAATTTTGCTGAAGGCAGCAGCCGCAAATGAAGCCTCCTCACTTTCTCCCTTCCCATGCTGCAGCAGAGCCACATGGAGCAGCCCGCTCAGCAGACAGGCAGGGAGCCTGCCTCAGGTTCCTGAAGAGCCGCTGGCTGGGAGCTGCCTAGAACCTGTCTCTGGCACCCCAGCCCCTCTCTCCATCCCAACTACCTGCCCCAGACCACCACCCAGGCCTTCTGTATCCTCTCTCCCTACCCCTTCCAGGTCACAACTCCCTTCCAGACCCTGCACCCCCTTCTACATCCGTCCCCCAGGCCAGAATCCTCTCCTGTACCCATAACCCCTCCTGACCCTGCATCCCAAGCCCCTGCCCCAGATCATAACCTTCTCCTTCACCCAAACTCCCTCTCAGACCCTTCCTGAACCTGAGTGCGCTATCCCAAGCTCCCTTTTACACCCCACTCGCCGTCCCATTGCCCCTCCACAGAAGTGTGGCCCTTGACCACTTTGGAGTGCCCCCCCATTCAAAATTATTGCGTAGCCCTGACTTAAGGCATATGCTCTAAGAAGAAAGCACAGAACATACACCTTAACACCAACAAAACCACCTTCCCCAAACAAGGACACTCCACCAGTGGAGTAGATCACATCATGGAACAGGCCATCCACATGATCCACGAGAACTTATTTCAATACAGAAATAAAAGTTCTGGTCACGTATCCATGGCTGTCACCTTTCACCCCACATGGAAGTCATATAGAGTCTTATTGACATACAACCTATATCAATGGAGAACCCCATTCGGAAATAAATCTTTCCTGCATTCTCCTCTTCTGGCCTTTAAACAACCTCCCAGCCTATCCAGACGTATCATCATCCCACAGACCAGGACACATCAACTCAAAGCTGCATCAGACCCTGTCAGAAAAACAAATGTGAAACCTACAAATATATCTTCACTGCTATAATGATCAACACCCCCACAATATACATTTTGAGATCCATGCATCCTACATATACCTATCTCAACATGTGATAACAAATACATGGGTGAAATCAGACAGCAATTATGCTCTCAAATGAATTCATGCAGGAAAATTATTAAAGGCAAAAATACCCTATCACCTGTGCATGAATACTTTCACAAAGCCATCATTTTGTCTAACCGGCTAGTCCTTGTCTTCAAAGGAAACCTGCACATTTTAAAAAATAAGCTTTGCTAGACACTAAATAAAGATCTTAATAAAGACACTGGATTTATTGCTTACTACAACAGTCTGTAACCCAGCAACTCCCCTTTTAGGTCTATATAACTATTAATGGGCCACTTCACTCTGAATGGTCAAGTAATCCATAGCAAGGGTGGGCAAGACAGTGTCCATGGGCTGAATCTGGCCCACCAAGGCATTTGATCCAGATCATGGCCTCTCTGCCGCTCCCTTGCCTCCAGGTCAATTGAGACGTGGGGACGGGGGAAGTGTACGAAGTCTCCACCCCCACCAGTGGCGTGCGGCATCAGAAGAAACCACCAGCTGTTCAAAACGGCTGGAGATCCATCGCATGGCCCTGGCAGGGTGGGATGAGGAGGCGGGGGAAGGGGTGAGAAACTTTGCATGCCCCTACCCCAGGCCCTGATTGACCTGGGGGCAGGGGAGTGCATTAAGTCTCCTCCCACAGCTGGAGGCAAGCAGCACCTAGAGCAGTGGTCTCCAACCTTTCTATGCACAAGATCACTTTTTGAATTTAAGTGCAATCCAAGATCTATCTCAAACCCAAATACCCTTGCCTTACTTCCTTCCCCGAGGCCTTGCCCCTGCTCACTCTGTCCTCCCTTCCTCCTTCCCCCATTCTCCTTCCCTTTCACTAGACAGGGGCAGAGGGTTGGGCCACAGGCTCTGGTCTTGGGCTATGGGATTTGGAGTGTACAGAGGCTCCAAGCTGAGCCTGGGGCAGGAAGTTGGGGTGCAGGAGGGGGTTTAGAGTACAGGCTCTCCAAAGGAGTTTGGGTCCAGGAGGCTCAAGGCTAGGACAGGCTCTTGGGGTCCAGGAGGGGGTTCATGACTGGAACAGGGGTTCAGAGCTGGCTCCAGCTGGGCACTGCTTACCTCAGATGGCTCCTGGGTGGTGGTGCAGTGGGGCTAAGGCAGGGTCTCATCTGCCCTGGCCCTACACCACTCTCAAAAGCTGCCAGCAAACTCCTTCCATCCCAAGCCCTGTTGTGCCGCCCTCCCGCTCCCTTATTCTGTGGAGATAGAATACAGGGTGGAAGAGGGGGCACCCTGACATCAGCACCCCTCCTCTCCCTTCCCTTCTCTGTACCACAAGCAGGAGGCTCCCGGGGAGGTGGGGACAGGAGATGTGCAGCAGTGCGGGGAAGGGCAGCTGAAGTGCTGTACTTTGTAGCCTCTTGGCCAAACCAGTCAAGATCACCTGTCAAAGGCTCCAAGATCTACCAGTAGATCCTGATCTACTGGTGGTGACCACTGACCTAGAGGGAACAACCAGCTGTTCAAAACAGCTGGTGGTTCTCTCTAGGTGCCCCACACCCCTGGTAGGGAAGGGCAGGGAGGCAGAGACTTAATGCACTCCCCCCACTCCCAGACCAATCAGGGTCTATGGGCGGGGGAGCATGCAAAGTCTCCTCTCCTTGCTAGAGGTGGGCTGCACCTAGAGGAAACAGCCCCCTTCTGCATGAGGCCTCACCCCTTCCGGGGTGGCCCACAACCACTTCCAAAATTCATGAAGTGCCCCCCCCCTTTCAAAAAATCATGCTAGCTATATTTCAGAGTTCATCTCACTGTGCATCTGAGAGTCCATTTGTTCAAGGACTCCTCCTAAACCATAACAGCTAGGACCATCAAATTTGGTATGCAGCTTTCTCTTATCCTAATTTAACCAAGGTCAAGGTTTGGCTGTGCCTGGAAAATGGGAAGTGCCGGGAATGGAACTGTTGTCAATAACATGGAAAGAGAGAGGACAGAGCGCGGAAGGACACAAAAGGGAGGGGCACAGAGAGGAGGGACATGATACTAAGAGTGGCCACTGGGGGCCGCAGCAGCACAAAGAGAATGGCCAGCAGGGCTGGGGCTCTGCCATCATGCCTGCCACCAGGTGAGGTAAAGAATCCCCTCACAACCCAAACCCGGAGCTTGCCCCCACCATGGAGGACCTGCAGGCTGCTGAAGCAGAGCTGGGCCCCCAGGAGCCTCGGCCCCCACAGAAGGCCTACAGGACATAGGGTAAAGGACCCACTGGAGGAGGGGCAGCCCCCACAGCTTGACCCCTCTCCGGACGGCATGCATGGTGCAGGGAAGCCGTTGGAAGGGGGGTAAGTCTCAGAGTCTCACACACCCCCAACAGACTGTAGG
The DNA here is from genome assembly GCF_052426305.1 of Pelodiscus sinensis. Classification (NCBI taxonomy): domain Eukaryota; kingdom Metazoa; phylum Chordata; order Testudines; family Trionychidae; genus Pelodiscus; species Pelodiscus sinensis. The sequence continues at coordinate 44,617,253 of NC_143053.1, forward strand.
CCATGGGCGGCATTAAAAAGGGGAGCAGCTGGGAGTCCCCTCACCCTGCCCCCTGACAGCATGCAGGCTGTAGGGCAGCCACTGGAGTGGAAAGCAGCCCCTAGAGCCTGGCCCATTCCCAGACAGCCTGCAGGATATTGAGGGGGTGCTGGAGGAGGAGGCAGTCCTCAGACAGCCTGCAGGCCACAGAGGGCCTGCTGGAGGTGGCCTCCAGAGCTTCAACCCCACCCCAGACAACCTGCAGCAAGGGGAGGGGGCAGCACTGGAGGCCGGGGACAGTTCCCCAGCTTCAACGACTCACCCTCTAGACCCCAGGGAGCTGCTGGAGAGAGGCAGCTTAAGGGAAGTTAAGCCCTCAGATCCTGGTCCCTCCCCTGACAGCTTGCAGGGGGCAGGATGCTGGAGGCTAGAGGCAGCCCCTGGAGCCTGGACCCCACCCAGACAGCCTGCAGGCCATAGGGAGGCTCTGAAGGCCAGGGGCAGCCCATCAAGCCTGGCCAGCCGCCAGCTGCCCCCCCCCCCACCTCCGGATTGTCCCCCCCAAACAACCTACAGGATGGGGTTTGCAGCCAAAGCACTACCCCCCTCAGACCAGCTGCAGGACAGGGGGGGCAACTGGAAGCTGGGGCCAGCCTCCCAACATGCTGCAGAATGGAATGGCCACCACCCCAAGGAGGGTCCCACCCTGGAGCAGCTGCAAGCTGGAGAGAAAGCAGCAGGTTGGGGGTTGCCCTCCCCCCCCCCCCCCCCGACAGGCTGCAGGCCAGGGGGACAGCTGGAGGCTGGGGACAACCTACAGAGCCCCAACCCCCACCTGACAAACGTGCAGACCTGGATTTCTCCCCAAGAGGAGCTACCCTCTGGGGAGCACAGCCCCAACACCTTGGGAGAAATGGTGGCTGGGAACACTGCCATGGTTCCCTGGGAAAAGCTGCCACCAATGCAACATCACCCTCACCAACACAGGCACACACTGCCCAGCCCCATGTCTTGAACTCCCTGCCCAAAGTCCTCCGCCTCCCAAATGCCTTGACTTCCGCACCCCCACCTCCTTTCCTGTGAGCCCCTCACCTCCTTCTCCCTACCCTGAGGCCACCATCCTATGATTTGAGTCCCCCCACACTGCCCAAACCTCTGCCCTAAGCCACCTACCCCCTGCCTCTCCTTACCCCTGAACTCTCACTCCAGCCTTCATTTTTCTTTATTTCAATGACTATTTTTTCAAAACGAAGCATGTACATTTTTCATTTATTTTCCAAAAAAGACAAAACAGAACAAAACCCACCTTCAGTTAAAGACCCAAGCAACTCCAGGTACATCTGCTAGTTATCACATATTCCAGTGGTTCACAACCATTTTTATAGGATGGACCAGCAAACCATTTTCACAAACTTTTGGGTGGACCAGTAACATCCTATTTGCATATTTATATATTCATTATGCAATGAATTAATATGAAAATACATAAATAAAGTGTTACTGGTTCACCAAAATTCCCAGCCCACAGAGCCGCCATGAACAGCTGGCTTCAACTCCAGCAGTCGCCACATGGCAGGCGACTACTACAACTAAATCTGGCTGTTCACAGCAGCTCTGGAGGCCAGAATTGGGATACAGCCCAGCCCCCTCGGCCCCCCACTGCCAACCCTAAGCCCTAGAGCCCCCCACTCTCCACTACCCCCCAGTGCAAGCCACTGACCCGAGTCCCCCCCCCCAGTGCCAGCCCCCCACCCAAACACCTCAGGGCCAGCCTTCTGCCCCTTAGACCTCACCACTACCAGACCCCCCCCAGTGCCACCCTCCTGTTTCCAGAGCCCCACTCCACCCAATCCCCAACCCCAGTTCCCAATATTAGCCCCATCCCAGGACTCTCCAGTTCCAGCCCTGCCCCCATAGGCCTCCCATTACTAGCCCCACCCCCAGAGGCCCCCAGTGACAGCCTCCCACCCCCAGAGCCCCAAGCACTAGCCCCACCCCCTCACTTAGTCCTGCACTGCCTCTCAGCCACCAGCTGAGCACTGTTGTCCATGTTAGGGCTGCTCCAAGGTTGTCATGCTAGGTTCTGCATGGCCTTCCCACTGCACAGTGAGCTGCTCTTCCACATCCAGGAGACTCTACCCTTTCCCAGAACTAACTAGCTGAGAGGCGGACAGGACATGCCTCTCCCAACAGCCACAGCAGTAGGGGAGGCGCTGGGTGGTGTATCCCAGCCCTAGCTCCCAGAACTGCCGTGGCCCAACAGCCAGAGGTTCGTGACCCGGCACCGATCCACGGACCAGCAGTTGGGAAACCGCTGACATATTCTATTTGTTTCATCATGCTTATAAAAGTTTATAAAACATATGAAAAAATTGACTCTTTACCAAAAAAATCCTGTTTGGTATGAATATATGGAATAGCTAATGCATTATTATAGCTAAAGTCTAAAAACACTGTAATTACTTGTCTGTTTTGATTTACATTGACTTACCAAATACCGTGGATGATATTGTAGCAATCTTATTTCCAAACAAATGAAGCTTTTGCAGTGAACTGAGATGTTTCAGCTGTTCTGGAATTTCCTCAAAGACATTGTTTCCCAAATTAAATTCCATCAACTATAAAGAGATGTTCATAAATGTTCTTACACACTGTATCCTCCTTAGTAAAGACAGACTGAAAAAATAAACTCATCCTATTTTAAACATAGATGTCCAGCAAATTAAGACCTTTATTAAATTTTCCTTCTATTCTCCGTATATTACAGAAAAATCAATGCCTATATTCAAAATACATATAATAAAACAATGTCATATAGTAGACAATTATCAGTGCAGAACTTCTATTTTACTCTTCTAGCCAGTTAATATAAAATAACTGAATTTAACTGCCAACAAAATATGTAACAACCCAATAACACCAAGATACAGGGGCTAGATTCTGTTTTTATTTATGCAAATATAAATTGAGAGTAACGGCTGAAATCAAGTTACTGATGTAACTAACTGAACAGTGTTAAGGTGAATTCAGTGCTGTGTGGAAGGGTGGGGGTAAGAGAACGTCAATCCCATCTCGGACTTAGTGCCGTTTATTTAGAATACAGACACATTCGCACACTCAAGACTCCCCAGAAGAGAAATCCGATCCCTTACACAGATCACACAAACCGCCCTAAATCCCCAAGGCGGGGCCGGTAAACTCTAGGTCTAGGGCGCCCAGGGGCCGGTAGGTGGCGGGGCCCGCAGCCGGCGGGGCAGGCTCTGTGTGGGCGACGAGGAGCTGCCCGGCGCCTCCGCACGTGAGGCTACGCGCGCCCCCAGCGGCCACGCACGCCGGGTCCCAGGGCGGTGGCAGCCGCCTGCCTGCGGGGCCTCACCCGGCTCAGGCTGCCCAGCTCCTCGGGCAGGCAGCGCAGCTCGTTGTCGCGCAGGCTCAGGGCCTGCAGCCCCGGGAGGCTCGCCAGGCCCCGGGGGACGCGCTGCAGCCGCATCCCGCGGAGCGACACCGAGCGGGTCCCATCGCCGCCCCGCCGCACCCGCAGCAGCAGCCGCTCCGCCATAGCCCTGACGTTACGCGGCGGCTTGGCCGTTACCTGGCGCGCTACTGCGCATGCTCCGCCGCCGCTCGCCGCACTCCAGGCGGAGGGATGCGCGGGGAGTCCCGAGCCGTCCTGCTCCAGCTGTTTGACCCACCCGCTGCGGGCTGGAAACCCTTCCCGTGGCCATAGCAATACACACAGCACAATGCCATGGCCTGGGGTGCACGCGGGGAGCCCCAACCTCCCCCCACCCCAAAGATAAGGTACAGCTCGGGCAGCAGCAGCAGAGCCTGGTGCTAGTAGGCAGTGGCCGCTGCTCTGCCACGGAAAGCGCACTGCACCCTGGCTGGCATGGCCTGTGAGCATGCAGGACTAGCCCCACTGGCTGCTAAAGAAGGTGTGCTGAGTTACAGTGGTAAGACGGTGTGGTCTGGGGCTGACTGGAGTTACCTTAATGACAAGTGAACAGGAGAAATATAGCGAGCCAGTGAGTGAAGTGGAGATGGCACCCTAGTTATTTAAAGCCATACTGACCCATGTTTTCAAGTTAATTTGAGGGAGCACCCTGCCTCTCCAGTATTTCCAAATACACACCTCACCCTCTTCAGTTCCCAACATCCTCACTGCCCTCCAATGCCATTCCTTCTTTCACTAATACCCCAGTTCAGTCTCCCTATTCCCCACCCCATGCCTTGTACTTCACAGAACACCTAGCAAGTAGAGAGAGGTGAGGCCCCATCCAGCAGCATTAGGATATGCTTGCTTTCATAGGAATAGGGCTGAAACTACACCTGCAGAAGCAGAGACAAGTTGTTTGCTCTCTATCCGTTGTTTTCTGAATAGAATCATACAGGTCTACTGTGACAGATGGCCACAAAGGGTTAAGCAGCCTGCAGGATAAATGACCCAAATTCATCCTTTAAACTAATGACATATTGGTAATGTTTGTGTTTTTGTGTGTTACAGAAATATTGTTACAGGTTAACAATGAAAAAGGAAGTTACTCACCTCATGCAGTAATGACAATTCTTCAAGATGTTTCCCCCCGTGGGTGCTCCACTGTTGGTGTCAGGTTGTCCTGACACTGATCGTAGTTTTTCCTAGCAATAGCTGGTCGGGCCACATAAGCGCCTTTGCACTTCAGACACGAGGCCCAACTCCCGTCAGAGTACACGCCGATTGGCCAGGATCTAAACTGAAGAAGAGGAGGGGAGGAAGGATGGATGATAGAGCACCCACATGACACACATCTCAAAGAACCGTCATTACTGCACAAGGTAACTTACTTTTCTTCAACTGCTGTTCCCCTGGGTCCACTACATAGTGGTAATCAATTAGCTGGTAGATGGGCTTTGGAGTTGACACTTAGCAGTGGAGAGCACTGCATTAGCATATGAAGAGCCCATATCCATCTGTGTCAAAACTGCGTAGTGTCTCAAAAGTGGGGTTGGACAACCATGTGGCTGCACAACAAATGTCATGAAGTGACACACCTAAGGAAGGCTGTGGATATGGAAACAGCTAGTGTGGCGAAAGCCCTCAGGGAAGCAGGAAGTACTCTGCTTTGTAAGGAGTAGCAGTGGGTGATGAATGACACTATAGTTCTGGAAATGTGTTGAGACAAGGGATTCCTGGAGAGCATTCAGCAATTGAGACAAACAATTTGTGAATTGCGGAAGGTACGGGTTCAATCAATATAAAAGAAAGACCTCCAATCAACTGTTCTCTTCTCTTTGAGAAAGTAATTGGAATAAAATCCCTTGCCCTGATATTGTTCAGGCACCCCATCTATGGCTCTGATGTGCAGCAGATGATCTACCTCTTGCTTTAGGAGTTTTTCATGAGAGGGGTTCCTGAAGAGAGGTGGGGAGGTTGGAGGAAGAGAGGAGGGGGATGGTGTATCCACATCTTACAATCTTGAGGACCCATCAGTCCATAGTAGTCACTTCCCATTGTTTGTAAAAAGGGCGCACACAGTGTGGAAGATTGCCTCATAGTTGTGAGGCACTGGTGGATACGAGAGGTTGTGAAGGCCCTCGACCAAACTCTCAAATTTGTTGCTTGGAAGATTATTCTTGAATAATAAGGACCAGCTAGTCTGTGGGATGATGATGAGTCTGGACAGTCTGGGAGATTGTCTGAAGGCCAGAAGAGGAGAGTGCAGGAAATATTTATTTCAGAATGGGGTTCTCCATGGATATAGGTTGTATGTCAATAATACTCTATATGACTTCCGTGTGGGGTGGTAGGTGACAGCCATGGATACGTGTATTGAAATAAGTTCTTGTGGGTCATGTGGATGGCCTGTTCCATGATGTGATCTACTCCACTGGTGGAGTGTCCTTGTTTGGGGAAGGTGGTTTTGTTGGTATTAAGGTGTATATTCTGTGCTTTCTTCTTAGAGCATATGCCTTAAGTCAGGGCTAGGCAATAATTTTTAATGGGGGGGGGCACTCAACACCCACTTGTCCATTCAACAATAATTCTGCAGGCTGTAGAGCCTTATCCAAGAAGAGCTTACAGAGATGCAGCTCCCTTTCTCTGCACGCTCTGGCTGTGAGGCTGCAGCAGAGAACATACTTCTGGGGAACATGGGTCTCTCCCAGGCAATGGATGAATAAGGAATGGTCATCTGAGGCCAGCATAAGCTCCCAACAAGTGTTGCACTTCTTAAATCTGGGGAACCTGGCATCGTAGCAAAAAGACTAACTACTGGAGTTGTTCTATGCCAGCTTTGTTCATCTTCCTTCTTTCTCTTCCCTGGCTCTTTTTTTTTTTTTTTTTTTTAAATAAAGGGGAGATGAAACATCCAAGGCGGCTGCAGTTCAGGCCTATTCCCATTGCATGCTGTTTGTCCGCTCAGTTTCATTTAAAACTATGTACATGAAGAAAAAAACATGTGTTTTTTAGAGTAACTAAAGAACAAACTAAGTAATGAACGGGGAAAATTAACCAACTATAACTATGTTTTCTACCTCTAAGCAGCTGAGGAGAGGGAGAGAGTTTGAGCTCCATCTGTGACCAAGGGCAGTAACGAAGGAACTGAGGGGAGTCGGGCAACTGCACAATGTGCAAAGGCACGAATGGCACATGCGCAGCCCTACCAGCTACTGCTAGGAAAAACTCCAATCTGTGATGCCGAGACAACCCAACACCAACAGTGGAGCTCCCATGGGAATATCACTCAAAGAAGATTCAAACAGTTCCCATCCATGCTGTATTCTATTATTTCAGAGATCCAAAAGAGATCTTAACATTTAAGTAGAGTGATACCACTGCATTGGTCTCTCAAGCATATAGCAAATCTCACATGAATGGTGGGAAACAGGCATTTGCCTTATATTAATTAATGTAGTTAATTACCACTGATGTTTAGGAAATAGGTCTACTTCAATGTCTTGGTTGCCTATTGTTCACCTAATGAGTCCCTGCTATCAACAGAAGGCCTGAAACTATATAAATGTGTCTTGAATCCTAATCCTTTTTCTTATCAGATCTGCTTGATGCTCCATGCTGTAGAAGCTTTGAGTCCTAAAACTGAGATTTCCAGTCCCATCTAGATCATCTTGGATCATAACCTATGGATTAATTTTGAAAGAATTCTATGCAGCTACAAAGCTCACCCTCTCTACTATGAAAGTAATCTCAAAATTGGATTCATGTTGGTAGGTATACTGACCTTTTAACCAATGCTCTCTTCTTTTTTAGTTTAGTTAGTAAGAATTGACAGCAAGCCTATTTTTGAGTAAGATGTGAGATATTCATTAACATGGGAGGTAATGTGTTTGATCTTTGGGGATTGGTAGATAAATAAGATTTTTAATAATCATTATTTGATTTGGGGGTCTGAGTGGAAGTCCAAATCTAGGTTGCTTTAAGAAAAGTGCGTTTTTGCTTCTGGGTAACCAAGAAGCTGTTTTGTACTAGTTTGGTAAATCTAATTATTGGAATGTTCACTAGATTTGGGGATTATCCCCCGCCCCATTCTTTATAGTTTGCCCTAATTGAATAATTCAGTGTGGGTCCCCGGTCACACCACCTATCTTCTGCACCTTATCCCAGGAAAGGAGCAAGCACATTACTCCCTCCACAATACTATGTATCACGGAAGGGATAGCTCAGTGGTTTGAGCATTGGCCTGCTAAACCCAGAAGCCTTGCAGAAGCCATTTAGAGATTTGGTGCAAAAATTTGTCAGGGAGGGTACTTGGTCCTGCTGTGAAGGCAGGGGACTGGACTCCATGACCTTTCAAGGTCTCTTCCAGTTGCAGGAGATTGCCTATCTCCATTAATTTTTACCCATAGACTGGGGGGAAATGGGGTACAAAGCCACTGCCTGATCCCCAAACCCTCCCTGCTGAAGAGTCCTGTGATGAATGGTATTGTCCCTTATCCCTGCTGCAGCCACAGCCCGGAGAGAATGGGGCATGACCTTGATATATTACCTATCAGTCACCTATACCCACTGTCTCCACCTCATACAAGCAAGGCTCTATGCCACCTCATCTCTGCACTACTCCAACTCCTGCCATTAGTCACTGGGCCTGGTCGACCCTGCCACTCCCACTGGCATAAGCAAAACATAAGGCAACTATGATATCTAAAAATCTTTGGCATCAACAAATACACCTTGCATAACTATCTCTCTAAGTTATAAACAACAAGTAATCCTGTGGCATTTAAGACACAAATATATAGAGCGAGTATCATGAGCTTTCATGGACAAAAGCTATTTCTTCAGATGAACTTGAGCTAAACATGGAAAGGAAGGGACTTGATTAGAGCTCTGCAAATACACAGATATCCACTTTTTATCTGCAGACCATTTTTGGGGATCACAGATTTAATATGGATACAAATTGCAAATACACGCAGGGTTCTAGACATGATTACTTCCTACTTTTTGAGGGGTGAGACACCAATCAGAAAGTGGTGGAATATTTTGTGGCCCTCAAGTGACATAACCAGAATAATTAGATAAAATTGAGAAATTAAAAATGTGAACTGAATAGCAAGACAACCTTCAAAGAAGATCTATAATTTTAGAAGCATCAATGGAAATCATGTAAGCCATGCTTCAATTTGCAGTAAAATGTTAAAATACAAAGTGAAACATGGAGCTTTTGTAGGATCTAGCTAGCCATATCTCCCTTAAGATGGGAAAATTCTATAGTATGATGGAGTGGATGCTACTGATAAAGGTCATGACAAGTGCAACTAGTGTCACTAGGAGATAATATTCATTTAAAAACTGGAGAAAAATATGAGCTTTGGGATCTCTAATCCTTTAATAGAGAGTTGTCTTCTTGAATGGAATTGGTGGTTGACTAAGACATGATGCACTTGTTGTAAGATCATGACAAACATGAAAATCAGTAAGTTCACCAGTTTGAGGGGGAACAGGAAGTACTGCAGGGAAATTGTATGATACCAGTTTGTCCTAAAATAAGTTAAGTGGAACGGTAAATTAAATCTTATTCAATTCAATAAATACAAATAAGTTTCTAACATCTAATTCAATCAGTTTAAAGCAGTGGTTTTCAAACTATCTGACTCAGTACTGGGTCGCAATGTCAGGCACTGGGTCTCATTGCTGCAGAGTAATCAGTGCCTGCCTGTCCTGGCACCGCAGACTGCGCTGTGCCCCAGAAGTGGCCAGCAATCAGACTGGCTCCTAGTGGGAGGCAGGCTCTTCACACTGCCCCAAGAGTTAGTTCCACACTCCCATTGTCTGGGAATCTGTTACTGGCTGCTTCTGGGGTGCAGCATGGTCTGTGGTGCCAGGAAAGCATGACTCTGCACTCCTGCTGCACCGCTGATCAGGAGCCACTCAAGGTAAGCTCTTCCTGCCCCAACCCTGACCCTCCTCCCACACCCCAAAGCTCTCATCCTCAGCCCCACCCTAGAGCCTTCAGTCAAATTATGTTAGGTCATGGACATCAACAATTTTTTTTCAACAGGGTCACGAGAAAAAAAAAAAAGTTTGAAAACTACTGGGTTAAAGCAGTGGAAATTTCCATATTTTTTGTCTGTTTTTTTCAAGGCCCATCCAGCAAAGTCATTTACTCACTAGAATTCAATATTCTTTTGCTTCATAAATGTTATAAACATATTAAACTGGACAAACTGTCAATTAATTGATAATTGTTCATTATTCAGGTACATAAATCAGCATGTGCATTGCCTATTACATCCATTTTAGATAATACAGTTATATACTGTTTTTAGTGTTATGATAATTCTTTATGGCATTAAAGATTATTTCTATATAAATTCTTTTACTAATGAATCAATTTCTAGTAACAGGCATAGCAAAAAAGAAATCAAGACATCAGTTGGGTTCAACTAGTTGTTACAATAAATACCAAACAAATAAAGACTGCCAAACAATTAGGTTAACATTTGATTTACCTGGCAAGCTCCATGCCGTGAAATTCATAATCAAACATTCTTTACAGGGAGAAGACTACCTATTCAAGTAAAGATGGTATTTGTAAAGTACTCATTTATATCTCTTTCAGCAAGATCACAAAGTGCTTTCATTTAGTGACCCACAGAAGAAAAATAGTTGGTTTTGTGTCTTACTGTTTTATGATATATAAAGAAGACATAATTAGGTTTCCTTTTTAATGTTAGAAGCACCAGGAATGTCAACCAGTTTTCTGGTATTCCAGTAGGACTCAGATGTCTTAGATAAGAACTATAAACTCTCTAAGCTCTCAGCTCAGGGGCAGCACTGTTGCATCTTTAATAACTGCTTTTCTCCCAACTTGTTTATTCAAGCAGTTAAAAATATCAGTTGTAAAAAGTTTGAAAGTGTCTATATAAAAATAATTTATTGGTATTAGCAGGCTTTCCTTATATGTTTTAAGTCTTCTTTGTACATCACAAAGAAACAAATAAGACAACACCAATCCAATTTTCTTTGCAGGTCATCTTTAAAGTTACTTAATTTTGGTAAGCCATCACAGTTTTTACAACTGGCTGTATAAGGCAGTGTCTACATTACAAGGTCTATGGGGCATAACTACAGCACCACAGTTTTGCCAACATACCTCCATAACATAGACATAGCCTACAACATGAGAAAGGGTTTTTCCACTACTGCAGAAACACCATCTCTCCAAGTGATAGAAAGTACGGTTGATGGAAACATTCTTCTAGCAATCTAGTTATATCCTCACCAAAGATCAGGTAGGGAATGCTAGGGTGCTCAGGTGCTGACGCTGCTACATATCATAGGTACACTGACCTAAACTTTAAGTACGGACCACACCTGAATGTTGTAAACTGATTTTCAAACTGCAGATCTGATGGAATGGCAGCACTTTAAACAGCATAAATGAACTAGTTTACTAAGTCTTTATTTGAAACAACTATTGTAAAGAAAAACAAACTGCAAAAGAACAAAAACTTGAACGCCCTGTGTTCTACAGGTAGGACTATGTGCACCAGCAGTGCTGTTATCAATTCTCACTCATTTGCTGTCATCTACAGCCATAAGCAGAAATGCCTAAGACAAGACAGTTTTCAAAACCTGATTTAAAAAACTAAAATGAGAATCCATAAAAAAACAGAAGTTAGATGTGTGACCTTTTGAGTCAGATAAGATTTTCAGCTGGATTTGCATCTAGCTCTGATGTAAGTACAGTATTAGGAGGGGGCCTTACTATTGTTTAAATATTTAATATGGGACTATTAAAGTAGTATATTGATGATCACTCCAGTCTAGAATATTATTTGTCATTTAAATGCCTTAATAATATCTCCATCATCACCACAGTCTACTTCAAATTACCTAATAAGAGTCTGGAAATCATGTCAGTTCTTCAGTAGAAATGCACAAAAGCAGGAAAAAAAACACAAGCTACCTGAAGCATATGCTATCAATCTTTTCATGGTGGCACAGTATGCTATGTAACCCAAAATACTCAGACTATGCAAATTACTCCAGCTTGCACAGTCAACATTTTAGAGAATAATATCTTAAAACATTATCTAAATCAGCAAAATCTAGGTACTGTTTTAAACTGTGACTTTTGATATGTAGTCAAATATTGTGCGCCTCTTAAAAGTTCCTTTGTGTTACTTTTGTTTTCTAGTCTGCTTGGGAACGATCCAGAGATGAAGAGCCCAGAACATCAAGCAGCATCCATTATCCATGCATACCATGACTTTTATACTAGCTACCATTTTCTGTAGTAGTGTCTGTTAGTGGTTTTACAGAATTATAATGCTCTCCTAATCCATATGCGTATCTCATATACCTTTAAAAAAAAAAAACCCAATATTAGAAAATTGACCCATACATTAACATGTCTACTTTCTATTTTCAGATAGTTTGAAGACATTCGATTAAAAGTTAAAGACAGCATAGAAAAATGTATTATCATGGAAACTATGTCAGAAGTTTGGCTGCATGTTTTCATGGGGGAAGGAGTGGTTTTTTTAGTTTTGATGGTAATGACAAAATCCTACACACATCATTAATGGAGCTTTTATATAGAGTAATAAATTAAATACATTTATCTTTATAATTGTGAATAAAATACCTTTTGTTGAACAACTGAAGGCTGTTAAATAGTAGTCAGCTGACAAAACAGTGATAGATGTGTGACTGAGCTTCTTTTGTTTCCTAACCTGATTTACTGATGGCTATTTTGCATGTATTTTTAAGACAACTGATTCTGTAACATACTGTAACAGTTATTCTGTAACAGTCAGAAAGAGTAGATGAAATATTTCAGTCACCATCAGTTCTTGAATATTCTCCCGTGATGAAAAAAAAATGAAAAAAATAGGAGTAAAATATCTACTTACACAAGTATTAATGGTTTGCTTGAATATTCTTCACCAACAATAATGGGAGGAGAATCCATTTGCACAACTTCAATTGGTTTTTGCAAAATGTGTGACAGAGCCCGTAGCTTTAAGAGAAGAAAACAATATACTGAGAAGTATAATTAAATTAAATTAAGTATTTTTCATTGTACCACACAGATCATTAGGTCAGTTTAGGCCTTAAAATTGAGGGACTTTTATAGACGCAAGATTTTATAAAACCTATGCAAAATTCCAGTGGTTATTTTTTAAATTCAAATGAAAGATTTATATTAATTATCTCTTGCTTTGTCGATAAAAGTAATGTAGCACTGTGCTAGCAGAATTCAAGACAGCAACGAGTCTATTTTCAACACTAACGCAGAATGATATACAAAAATAGAGCTTAAGTGCTAAAAAGTTTATTTCAGTTTTAATTATAAATCTCACTCTAATTACTTAGTGGTATAATAGCTTGCTGTACTACAGTACAAGTCAACAAGCTGAAGTATGTTGACCCTCTTTAAACATAGAAAAACCAACTTTCCGTCTTATTTTTTACTCTTTCCCTCCATGTTGTCAATGATCAGACTGGAAACAAGTTGTAAAGACGTAAGCTGCTGTAAGCAATACAGACAAACAGGTAATGCTATGAGAAAATACTAATCCACATTGTAAAGTATGAGGTAAAGGTAAAAAAAGAGAATAATGACACTTCCTTTGTAAAGTGCTTCAAGATCTACTAATGAAACACACTCTACAAAGTAGGTATTATATGTCTTTACAACTATGCTCAATTAGGTCTCCAGAAATTTCTCTTACAGAAAAGCCCTTTCTTTGAAGTGAAAAAATGGCATTCCTAAGAATTTGTTTCTAAAAATCCATTAATTTTCAAATCACTTCAGAGTTTCATCATGAAAAACAAACAATCCCATACTTACTTCCAGCTGACCACCCCATGCAGCTGTGTTGACTATATCATCGCAGTATTTTTCAAACTCCTCTGCAGGGAGAATAAAAGAAAAAGGAAAGCGTAAACTTCTCAGTAAATGTCTTTCTTGAATGTGAGTTGGCTGAAAATATTGATAAGAGAAAAAAATTTGGGGCTGGAAAAGTAGAACACAGTGTAAGGAACTCTACTATATACAGGCAGTCCCCGAGTTACGCGGATCCGACTTATGTCGGATCCGCAGTTACGAACAGGGATTTTCTCGCCCCGGAAGACTGGAGCGGCGGGACGCCTGGTCCCGCCGCCCGCCTCCTCTGGGGCGAGAAAAGCTGCTCCCAGTCTCCCTGGTCTGCTGGGGGAGCCAGCAGACCAGGAAGACGGGGAGCAAAGCGGCAGAGGACCCAGGCCGGACCCGCGGCGCTGATCTGGAAGCGCCGCGGGTCCGGACCCAGGTCCTCTGCCGCTTTGCTCCGCGTCTCCCTTGTCTGCTGGGCGGTGGGGGGGGGGGGGACGCAGCTAGTGCCCCCCTCCCAGCAGATCAGGGAGATGTGGAGCAAAGCCTGGGGCCTGTGGTAGAGCAGGTGGGGCGGAGCAGCTGGGGCGCTGCCAGTTGGTCCCGCAGCACCGCTCCTTGGCGCTACTGGACCAACCCAGCAGCACCCCAGCTGCTCTGCCCCAGGAGTCCTGATTCAGCCGCTGCTGATCAGTTTCAGCAGCAGCTGAATCAGGATGCCTGGGGCAGAGCAGCTGGGGTGCTGCTGGGTTGGTCCAGTAGCGCCGAGGAGCGGCTGCGCTACTGGACCAACCCAGCAGCACCCGAGCTGCTCTGCCCCAGGCGTCCCCAAGTCAGCCGCTGCTGAAACTGACCAGCGGCTGACTACAGGAAGCCCAAGGCAGAGTTGCTCTGCCCCGGGCTTCCTGGAATCAGCTGCTGATCAGTTTCAGCAGCGGCTGAATCTGGATGCCAGTTCCGACTTACATACAAATTCAACTGAAGAACAAACCTACAGTCCCTATCTTGTACGTAACCCGGGGACTGCCTGTATTTCAGAGAGTTTGTGTGTCTGTCTGCATGTCCATCTGTTCAAGAATTCCTCATAAACTGTAAAAGCTAGGACCATCAAATTTGGTATGCATCTTCCTCTTATCATAACTTAAGGCAAGGTAAGGGTTTGGTTGTGCAGGGAGGAGGGGCAAAGGTTTCTGAAGCTTCCCTCCTCCAATGCATAAAACCATACAAAACAGAGACAATCAGCAGGCAGGTGAAAGGGGTTGGCAGAGGTAAGGGGGCTTCCCTGCATGTCCAAGACTGCCCCAGCCCTGAGCCTCCAACCTCCCAGGCACTCTTTAGGGCAGGGAGGGGTGCCGTTCCCCTTTGCTAGGAAGTGAGGGGAAAATGCACAGTTTGCTTCATTCCTCTATCTGGTTGGGGAGCAGAAAAACCTGGACCTGTCTCAGGCAGGGGATATGCATCCTTCCCCCAGCTGGAGCTGCAGTGGCCATGGACAGGCACTTCTCATCTGACTCCAAGCTTCTGTGGCAAGAGGGGGCTGGAGCAGTCCTCTCCCCAGGAGAGACTGCATACTGAAACCCTCAACCCCAATCCCATCCCAGAGCAACGATTTCAATGAAGAAAAACAAAAACTGAGTTAAGGACACCAAGTAAATCTTTTAGTAGAGTAATAAAATCCAGGAAACAGCAAATTATATTTTAAAGCACTTCTTGAATAAATTTTATCAAACTAAATATTGTACCTAATAAGTGGCACACAATAGCTTTTAACTGCAGGAGTTATAGCTCAGAGACAACATGCAGTGGAAGTATTTTTCTATCTAATTTGTAGGCTTGGCTCACATACAAGATAGATGTCAAATATATTTTTCAGGTCCTGTAACTATCTGCAGTTCTACTATGTTTTCCTCCAAATTTATTGGGTTGTTTTTCTCTCAGTAAAATGGCAAGAACGATTGGGGGTTGCAAGTAAGATCTGTACACTTATATATTAAAAGAACAAAATTGGTAAACCTCTTCATAAAAATCACTATTTAATACATTCTTGATGAATAATAAACTGGACAATTACACACTGTTAAGACCAAAAAGCATTTTCTTGGATTAACTACCTCTCACATCACTTAAAGAAAATCAGTGTGCATTTCAAAGAGACTATGATGGGTAAAGATTTATAAGGCAAACTGAAGATTTATCTATTTTGATACAGAGGAAATAAACCTACCAATAAATAAAAAGGTAATTTAAAATCTAAGAAAGGAAGTCTAGCCTCAGACAAAAGAGAGTTAGCTAAAATGCTACAGTGCTGCTAATATCTAGCACCAACACTACAGGAGTACCTATAATGTCTCTTTTAGGCAGCACACATCATAAGAAGCAAGCATGCAGACTACGTAACTTCCACAATACTGTACTAATATTCAGCTTTACAGCACATGTGGTAACCATGTGAACAACACTTGTCTCGACTCACTAGTTGCCATATTAACAGGAACAGCAACATATACCACACTTTTCTATATCATTGTTCCATGGAAGTTTAAGCTTTTATTAATTTTTGAAGAGTTATTTTTGAGCTATTAAAACATGCTTAAAGGCTTCCTTCCATGAAATGCCTATTTTAGATACAGGATACGAACAGTATCTCTGAAAATCTTTAAAGGAGGAGCTATTTTGCTATTTAGGCATAGATAACTTGAAAGTCATTGTCCAGCTAAATCATTTCATGTCAAAGTCAAGTTTACAATGTGTGTTTCCTAAATGGCTTAATCAAAGGTATATTTTTTTCCAAAACAAGATTTAGCAACATTGATCCTTGCAGGAAGCTCCACTTAGGAAGGAACAATCAGTTCCATACATACAAGATGGGAAGCGACTGTCTAGGAAGGAGCATGGCAGAAAGGAATCTAGGGGTCATAGTGGACCACAAGTTGAATATGAGTCAACAGTGTGATGCTGTTGCAAAAAAAGCAAATATGATTCTAGGTTGTATCAACAGGTGTGTTGTAAGCAAAACTCGTGAAGTCATTCTGCCGCTCTACTCTGCACTAGTTAGGCCTCAGCTGGAGTACTGTGTCCAGTTCTGGGCGCCACATTTCAAGAAAGATGTGGAGAAATTGGAAAGGGTACAGAGAAGAGCGACAAGAATGATTAAAGGTCTAGAGAACATGACCTATGAAGCCAGGCTTCATGAACTGGGCTTGTTTAGTTTGGAAAAAAGAAGATTAAGGGGGGACATGATAGCGGTTTTCAAATATCTAAAAGGGTGTCACAAGGAGGAAGGAGAAAATTTGTTCCTCTTGGTTTCTGAGGACAGGACAAGGAGTAATGGGCTTAAAGTGCAGCAGGGGAGGTTTAGATTGGACATTAGGAAAAAATTCCTAACTGTCAGGGTGGTCAAATATTGGAATAAATTGCCAAGGGAGGTGGTGGAATCTCCCTCTCTGGAGATATTTAAGAACAGGTTAGATAGGCATCTGTCAGGGATGGTGTAGGTGGAGCTTGGTCCTGCCTTGAGGGCAGGGGGCTGGACTCGATGACCTGTTGAGGTCCCTTCCAGTCCTATTATTCTATGATTCTAGGATTTAAACCATCTTCATTACAGTTTCAGCCTACTCAGAGAACAGGCTTATCACACTGTTGCTACAAGGTCAAAGTATAAGAGGGTTGTTTTATATCATAGATTAGATAAATTATGTTATATAACCAGAACGAAGTATACACTTCCTATGTGTAGACACGCTACCAAACAAAAGCATGGTGTACAGATCAGGTACAACCGTGCGGTAACTGTTCACAACGCAGCAATAACTGTAATACTGATAAGCTTCAAAACTACTGGTAACTAAGGATGTTAAATTGCGGCTAATTGACTAGTCCATAGGCACTTGTACATTTCAAAGGAGGAATGCAGAAGAGCAACACTGGGGCTCTTGCACATTTCAAAGGAGGAATGTGGAACTCCAGGTGCAGCCCAGGGCCAGCGGGAACTCCCACTGACTCTGGGCTGCACCTGGCATGCTAGTTTTGAAATGCACAAAAGTCCCCAGTGGGGGCTGTTGTGCATTTCAAAGCAGCAGCACAGCATGGAGCCAGGATCAGTGGAGGACTCAGCGTTCCCCACTGACCCCGGGCTCCATGCTGCACTGCTAATTTGAAATGCGCAGAGCCCAGGATCAGCTGGGGAGTCCCCAGCTGACCCCGGCCTCCATGCACAGCAGCACTGCACAGCTGATCCCTGGCTCAGCTGGGCAGTGCTGCCGCTTTAAAGTATTTCCTATTCCCCCCGTCCTCGCTGCCTTTGTCTGATAGTCGACTAGTCCTTAACAACCCTAGTGGTAACATTTGTAAAAAGACACTTTTAAGAACCACTTAAGAACTATTTATTAAGCTCATTCTTACCTCGACTATACAGGTCTCCTGTGTTGGGGTTCGTTAGAAACGGGAGGAAATCATCAATGTGACTTTGCATGTACTCTGCAGTTTGACTTCTGAGGGTTGGAACAGTCCAGGAGTGTTGCTGATTCTTGAGCTGGTCTTCAATAGCTCGATACATGCAGTGGCCATCTGATGGGATCTGTTTAATCTCCAATTGCCTTACGGCCAATATCTGGGCAAGCCTCTGACTTTCAAGATGTCTGGCTCCTGTTAAATTTTCTATCTCTGCTTCAGCTATTCTTTCTTCTCTTTCTTTCTCCAATGCAGCTTTCTTTTCCTTGGATGGAAAGCACAAAAAAGAATGGATTTCATATGAAAATTATATGAAAAATAAAGCTCAAGCTTACAAGTGCTCCCAAGTGTCTGTGCAATTATTGGTTTCCTGTTCAGTTCTATGAAATTCAGAGTTTTGTTGCTCAGATTAATGTCTGTGCATTGTGCCACCGAAGGAAGGTCAGTATCTTTTCAGGTAATAAGTACACTGAAATCCATCCTTCAGGAAAGAATAACTTTTGTACGGTAGAATTAGCAAGTTAAACTAACATTTTCCAGGATGGTGCATGAGATAAGTACAGGAAGTCCCCGGGTTACATACAAGATAGGGATTGTAGGTTTGTTCTTAAGTTGAATCTGTACGTAAGTCGGAACTGATACATACTGTACCCCAGGTGTCCCCAATTCAGCTGCTGCTGAAACTGACCAGTGGCTTACTACAGGAAGCCCGAGGCAGAGCTGCTTTGCCCCGGGCTTCCTGGAATCAGCTGCTGATCAGTTTCAGCAGCAGCTGACTTGGGGACACCTGGGGTAGAGCAGCTGGGGTGCTGCCAGGTTGGTCCCCGCAGCACCGAGGTGCGGCACTGCGGGGACCAATCCGTCAGCGCCCCAGCTGCTCTGTCCCAGGCGTCCAGATTCAGCCGCTGTTGAAACTGACCAGCAGCGGCTGAATCGGACAGGCCTGGGGCAGAGCAGCTGGAGTGCTCCTGGGTGGGTCTGGTAGCGCCGACCCTTGGCGCGGCAGGACCAACCCGGCAGCACCCCAGCTGCTCTGTCCCAGGTGTCCCCAAGTCAGCCGCTGCTGAAACTGATCAGCGGCTGATTCCAGGAAGCCCGGGGCAGAGCAGCTCTGCCTCAGGCTTCCTGTAGTCAGCCGCTGGTCAGTTTCAGCAGCGGCTGACTTGGGGACACCTGGGGCAGAGCAACTGGGGTGCTGCTGGGTTGATCCAGTAGCGTCGCACCTCGGCACTGTGGGACCAACCCGGCAGCACCCCAGATGCTCTACCCCAGGTGTCGGCGAGAAAAGCCTGGTATGCTGGGGGAGAAGGGGGTGCACTAGCTGCGCCCTCCCCCCCCCCCCCCCCCCAGCAGACCAGGGAGACGCGGAGCGGCTTTTCTAGCCGCGGCGGACGCGGGCGGCAGGACCGCGGCGCGTCTCGGCGGTCCCACCGCCCACGTCCTCCCGGCAAGAAAAGCCGCTCCGCGTCTCCCTGGTCTGCGGGGGGGGGGGGGGACACTAGCTGTGCCCCCACCCACCGTTCGTAACTAGGGGTCCGACTTAAGTCGGATTGACGTAACCTGGGGTCTGCCTGTATCTAAGTTCAAAGACAGCTAAATCACTTGTTTATTTGGGTGCCTAATTTTGAAAATTATGGCCTACAAGTTTATTGTCAAGCCATGAAATAGTGAAACACCAGTTCATGAAGTCAAATTGCAGTGAGGTAAGAATTTTGCAGAGCTGTGCTAGGAGACATGTTGCCTGTTTTACCACAAGACTTGTTTAAATTTTGTGATATTTCCAGGATTTTTTATTTTATTTTACCATCTGATCAAGTTAAATGGGCTCAGAAGTTAGTACTTTGATGGAAGACCTTCAGAAAAAGTACAGAAAGAGGCACTGGCAATTTTTGGCTAGTGTAGATACCACTCTAAAGTCAGTTATCTTTTGGAGGAGCTATAAAACTGAGGTGCTGACTATCTGTAGTCCTTAAAAATCTCACAATATTTTTTGTTTGACAAGAAAGATGGATAAACTTCAGTGTCCAGGCCAAATCTAGCTGAGATAATATATTAGCTACCCAACTGTTGGCTCTGCATATTCATACTAGTGTGGTGCTTCCTTCACCTACAGCTACAGAGCTTTGACAATCTTCTGGAAAGTAATACCTGCTATTGCCAAGCAACTACCCTCTTACGGCACAGGAAGTCAGGAGATTATAAGAGGCTCAAAATCCCAAGTGGCTCACGTTCCTCCCCAGAATCCTAAAACAGAAGAATTCCAGGTAGGGAGAATGCATTGAGGTGACACCCCCAAAGAACTACAGTTACAACAATAAGCAGTATTGCTTTCTTTAACAAAGTCACTACATTTTCCCCACTCATGCAGATGGGCTCAGGAGTGCTAATTAAGCAAGTAGAGTAATGCCCACCCAAAGAGACCCAGACGACAACACAAGAATAGTGATATTTAAAAGTGCCTAAAGCAGGGGTTTTCAAACTTTGGGCTGCAATTCATCAGGATAAGTCACTGGTGGACCATGAGACATTTTATCTACCGGACCGTCCCCAGGCAGGACAGCTTGCAGCTCCTAGTGGCCACAGTTCACTATTCTCAGCCAATGGAAGCTGCAGGAAGCAGTGTCTCGGTCCATACCACTTCCCACAGTTTGCACTGGCCAGTAACAGTGAACCACAGCCACTGGGAACTGCAAGAGGCCCTGCCTACAGACATGCAAGTAAACAAAGCACCTTGCAACCCACCAATGGCTTACTTTTATGAGACACAACCCAAAGCTGTGAAATCATGCAGGTATGTCACCAATTAGAGTTGACCAAAACAGAAGAATTTTGGTTCCTGGGAAAAATTTCATTTTAGAAACATCAAAACATGGTGTTTCTGAAACTGAATATGTACCCTGCAACTCTAGCAGGTTGAAACTGACAAGAATTATGTTAATCTGGCAGGTGTATCAGCCCCACCATGCAGACCTCCATAGGGTCAGGGACCCTGGGCTTCTAGATTCCCATGCCAACTGGCTCCTGTGACTCATAGAATCATAGAACACTAGAACTGAAAGGGACCTCAAGAGGTCATCAAATCCAGTCCCTTGCCCTCACTGCAGGACCCAATACCATCTAGACCATACCTGATAGATGTCTGTCTAACCTGCTCTTAAATATCTCCAGAGATGGAGATTCCACAACCTTCCTAAGCAACTTGTTCCAGCGTTTGACCACCCTGACAGTTAGGAAGATTTTCCTAATGTCCAACCTAAACCTCCCTTGCTACAGTTTAAGCCCATTGCTTCTTGTCCTATCCTCGGGGGCCAAGAAAAACAATTTTTCTCCTTCCTCCTTGTGACACCCTTTTAGAGACCTGAAAACCACTATCATGTCCCCTTCTCTCTTCTAAACTAAGCAAGCCCAATTCTTTCAGGTCTTCTTTCACAGGTCATGTTCTCTAGACCTTTCATCATTCTTGCTGCTCTTCTCTGGACCTTCTCCAATTTCTCCACATCTTTCTTGAAATGTGGTGCCCAGAACTGGACACAATACTCCAAATGAGGCCTAATCAGATGGATTTTCCAGGATTTCCAGACTTCAGAACCAAATGCTGAGAAGGCCAGAGAGCCTGGCTCAAATAGGAGCAATCAGGGCCTCTTTGTTCCCTGCAACAGACCAGTGTTCCCTACAAGAGACCAGAATCATGACCTGGCTACAGCCAGGGTTTCTAGGCTTCTACTCCATGGTATGAAGACTAGGAGCCCAGATGGCTCTTCGGGTTTCCAGACTCCCAGGCAAGGACCCTGGCAGCTCTAACATGGCATAGTTGCCCTGGAACTTCTGACATGCTGGAGTCCTTGACAGAGCTACCCTTACATCACAAACCATGGAATACTGAAGGCCCCAGCAGCTGTCAGGAAGCCAACTTGTAGTTTAATTAAAGTTTGTCAAATCCAATATGTTTGTTGAATTAGTGTTTTCTGGTGAAAAACTCTTTTCAGATAATTCCTACTCAGCTGTATGTAGGCTTAGTTGATTCCACCGGGAAGCTGCCTGCATTTCTTTAGAGATTTAAGTAAATTTAATGGAAGTAGCACATGCTGAGTCCATCCAAGTGTTAGTAAATGCATTCTCTGGTGTGAAAATGAAAACATTTCTCTGAAGAAAACATTGAAACTGGTGTCTTACCCGCCTTTTCTGTGCTTTTGATATTCGAGGCTGCTGAATCTGTTGCTCTTTTTCCTCAAGGTGAAAACTTGCAAGATTATCAGCCACAGAATCAACCTAAAGAGAAACAAATATCTAAATATTTTAGTTAATATGGAGTGAGAATGGGGAATTATGATAGCTCCTTGGAATTAGGGATGTGAATAGTTAACCAGTAAGCATCAACCTTACAGTTAACTAGGGCAGGCTCAGGCAGTCCCCTGCCCAGGAATGATAAGACAGAATATTTTGATTGAGAACCAAATAGTATAATGCGTACAGTGAATATTACATTAAAGACAACCTCCAACAATAGACTGTCTTAAAACATACATGGACTTTTATCTGATCTGCATATTAGGGATGTTAAATTTTGATCAATCAGCTAATTGAGTAGTCAATGGAATTTCTATCGACTACTCAATCAATAAGGGGCTCTTGCTACATTTCAAAAACTGAAGCACTGCAGGGAGCAAGGGGCAAGATGGGACTCAAGCAGTTTCTGCTCGCCCCATGTTCCCACTGCAGCACTTCAGCCCTGGAAATGTGGCAAGAGCCCCGCAGGATTTTCCTACATTTCAAAGACTGAAGCACCACAGTTGCCCACTGCTCTTCTACCTTTTAAATGTAGTAAGAGCTATGGGAGGCCCATAAGGCTCTTGCTACATTTCAAAAGCAGAAGTACAACAATCGGAACCAGCGTGAATGGAGACTGCTTCAGTCTCCGCTCACACCATTTCCCCACTGTGCCTCTGTCTCCCCTGCAGAAACGGTGCTGGGGGGAACTGGCTTTTAAGCTGGCTCCCTCCCAGCACTGACTCCTGCTCCCCATCCCCTTGCTGCCTTTCTCTGATAAATGCAGCAAGAAGAGTGGGAAGTGACTAGTCGAGTCACTACTCAACTATACGATAAGCTTCTGCTTATTGGATAGTCAACTAGTCGCTCACATCCCTACTGCATACCTTAAAAGCCAACATCACAAATCCTTAGAATTTGTGACAATTAGCCAACATAATTAAATCTGTCAAATGTCACAAGGAGATAGGGTTACAAGTTATGCATCCAACTTTTCTGACTATTAACTATGCAATCCAACCATCTCTAAAGACTCTTAAATAAAATCTCATCAATAGAACTTATTAGGCTAGATAGAACTGCAATGTTTTTGCCAAACTTTGAAAGGTCCTCTGAACTGAACTAATTCCTTGTACATATTAAAAGGGGCAGGCTTTACCTTATCTCTATGGTTCTCTCTCATTTACTGCACAATTGCTAAATTTATCATTAACTCACGCAGTGTTATTGTGGCCAGTTAGTCCCAAGATATTAGAGACACAAGGTGAGACATTATTGGACTAACTTCTGTTGAAGAGACAAGCTTTCAAGATACATAGAGCACTCTCTCAGGTCTGGGAAAAATAAAGAGTGTCACAGCTAAATACAAGCTGGAACAGGTAGTTTGACATAAGCAGTTAGCATATGTTCTAAGGCACCATCCAAGGTGAAATGGCTGGTAAATTTATTTATTTACAGGACTAAAAGAGGGTTAGTGGATTATAGATTGTTGTCATTAGCCATAAATTCAGTGTCTTCGTTGAGATAATGCTTTTTATTGTCTAGCAAAGTTATAAATTTAAGCTCCCAGGCTTGTGTTTTTAAAGTGTTGTGCAGGTTTGCTTTGAGGATGAAGATTGATAAATATCGAGTGATCACTTTCTGAAAAAAAAGTATTCATTCACAGGTGATAGGGTTTTTTTTGTCTTTCATTTTCCTGTAAGAGTTCACCAGAGAGCACAACTGTCCACATAGTAGTTACTGAAGACTGAGATACACTACGGCTACGTCTATATTGGCCCCTTTTCCGAAAGGGGCATGCTAATTTTACAGGTCGTAAAAGGGAAATCCGCGGGGGATTTAAATATCCCCCGCGGCATTTAAATAAAAATGTCCGCCGCTTTTTTCCGGCTTTTAGAAAAGCCGGAAAAGAGCGTCTACACTGGCCCAGATCCTCCGGAAAAAAGCCCTTTTCTGGAGGATCTCTTATTCCTAATTTGAAAGTAGGAATAAGAGATCCTCTGGAAAAGGGCTTTTTTCCGGAGGATCGGGGCCAGTGTAGACGCTCTTTTCCGGCTTTTCTAAAAGCCGGAAAAAAGCGGCGGACAATTTTATTTAAATGCCGCGGGGGATATTTAAATCCCCCGCGGATTTCCCTATTACGACCTGTAAAATTAGCATGCCCCTTTCGGAAAAGGGGCCAATGTAGACGTAGCCTACATGTGATAGGCAAGTATGCATGAATCATCAAAGGTATGTTGTGAGGGTGTGGGAGTTTGCTGACCATTGTAGCAATGGAGATAAGCTGGTATAACCCACACACCTTCTAGTGTTCTGTCCTACTTAGTGGCACTGAGACCACTTACAAAGGGAATAATGAGTCTGCTTTACAGCTTTAGCTTGGAGCCAACTAGCTTTTAGATCATGCAGCAGAGGCTCATACACTAAGTTCCAGAGGTCCCAAGATCTATTCCACCTGTTGGTGCTACATTGGCGAGTTTTGCATCTGTTCTGGCAGGGTCTGGTGACACTTTAAGTTGGGATGTCCTGCTCTGTGGGGAGCTTGCTTTTGATGATGAGCTTTGAAGAACAGAGGAAGGGGCTCAGAAAACATTTCTTTCAGGAGGAGTGCCAACAATATGGGTTAAAGTTGTCTGATTACCCCGTATGGGTGCCAGTGAGGTGTGGTAAGTGACAAGAAAGAGCATGCACTCAGGGGGATTTTATTTCTCTATTGAAGCAGGTTCTTTCAGGGTATTTGAAAGGTGACCCATTCCATGATGCAATCAATTTCTTTTGTAGAGTGTCCTTATTTCGTAAAGACAGTTTTGAGCACACAAAGGAATATATTCAGCACTCTCTTCAGAGCATATTCTGTGATATCTGAGTGCCTCGACTGTAGGTAACAAATTTCTTGGTGTGTTTAGGAGGGGGGTACTGGACCTATAGAAGTGGGTGTGGTGATACATGGGTTTCTTGTGTACAGTTGTCTGTAGGATTCTATCATTAAAGCTGATTGTGGTATCCAGAAAGTTCATGCTAATATATTTAATGGAGGGTGATATAAATCTATGAAAGAGTTCAAATTGTCTCTTCAGAGGATGAAAATATAAATGTATCTGAGGTATATTACTGGTTTTATTGCATAGATGACAAATGATACACCTGACATACATCAATATTTTCATCAGGTCATAACTTCGGCAACTCAAAACCAATTTCACTGGGATTCTCAAAGACAGTCACTTGTCAATGAGGACTATTCTCTAACAAATGATCACAAGACTTTTTCACTCTACTCACACTCACAAGTAGCTGAACAAGTTTTTGTTCCAGCTTTTCAAATCTGCAATCAGAAAATACTTCACCTAGAAAATTTCAGCCAAATATTTCAAGTTTTAGAAAATTATAAGAAACTGAAAGAGGTAGGTAGAAATGGTAAGGAAAATTTACTACAGCAGTATGCATAGTTAACTAGTATAAAACCTAAAAAATTACCTACTAGTTGTATTTAAGGATGGTAAGAGGCAGGTAATCCCCTAATCCATAAAAATGTTTATTGACTACATGATTAGTCAATAAGAAAAGGCTTCCTCAGTCCCAACTTGCACTGAATCCAGGACCTACCCCCGCTGCACCTCTGTAGTTTAAATTTAGTAGGAACTGGGCTGCCTACATGCCCAGCTCTGACTACATTTAGACTGCAGACCTACAGCAGGGACAGCTCCTGCACCTGGCTCACATGAGGACCAGCAGACCCTGTCCATAGGGGGTCCCAGCAGGAAACTGGGATCCCCTGGGTACAGAGACTGCTGCCAAAGAAGCCTCTGACCACGGCCAGCCCAGGGCCGCCATGGCCAGGGGCTGCTTCATGGCAGCAGCCTCTGCCTGTAGTGAGCCTGGGCCCTGACTCATAGAGGCAGCAGTGCTGGAGAGAGTGGGTGGGAAGAGGTGGCACTGCAGGGAGATGGCACCATGGAGACGGTGCTGGAAGGAACCGGCTTTTATGCAGGCTTCCCCCAGCACCGGCTCCTGCTTCCATCCCTCACTGCTGCCTCCGATACTGCCTCTCAACTGACTAATCGCTTACATCCCTAGTTGTATTCCTTAATTTAAGGAAAGAAAGATTACAAACAAGCTTACTCATACATATATGACCTTTACATTCAGAAGCAGTTCCTGTTCAGTCACTGGGTTTGCAGTACTACATTGATAGAGGTCTGCAAATCCACAGATGTCTGCTTTATAGCCATGGGCATGAGGGATGCAGCCAGCAGCACTCTCAAGCAGGCTTCCCTACCTGCCAGTAACCTCCAGTTGGCTATTCCATATGGTTCTGTACTGTGGGAGGGGGAGGTATCTCATGCTTTCCCTACCCCCAGCAAAATCTCTTAGCTCCTATTGGCAGGAAATCAGCCAATGGGAGCTGAGATATTGTGCTGCACTGCCCCGACCCCATCAATGTCTCTGAGCTCCCACTGGCCGGTTTCCAAACAATAAGAGCTGAGAAAATTTGCTGGCAGCAGGGGCAGTGCACGAAGTCACCCTTCCCCCCTACAGCGAGCAGATAAGCACTTTGAATGGTGCTGCTCTGTGCTGCAGAGGTGGGAGGGCCACATCTGGCCCACAGGTATATCTTGCCCACACCTGGATTACAATGACCCTTCCATTCAAAAGGTCTTTTAGGGCAGTTCTAGGAGTGAACCCAAATGGCTTATGTTAATATCTCTGGACCTGTGATAATTCAAACATGCCCACTGCTTTTATTTCCCTCCTTTGGAATTCAAACCAGCGGCATGAAGCCACCTTCTTGTGTGCAGAATTTTCAAATTTTTGGTGCAGAATTCTCCCAGGAGTAAATCATAAATGTAGAGCAATAAGGTGTGCTTAAAAAAGAAACATAAGAGAAGTACTCGGTTCAGGAACAAATTCTTGACAGGACACACAACAGAAGAATCACTGAAGAACCTCTCACAAAAGCATCATCAATAAACCTACTGGACACTACTAGATTAGATAGTTAGTGTGACGACACTAAGCTAAACTATTTTTTTAAGCTAAGAGACAAGAATGAACTGCTAACACTCTTAATTTGATATTATTTTACTCTTAAAACTCTCTCAAAATAACTTGTGGATATGCTTTTTTCTATAGCATTAATTACCCTCAGTGTCTGAGCACCACACAAGTTTTATGGTTACCATAATCCTAAAAAGGTTGGGAAAGCTGGTTTCAGACCAGAAATCTATTATTCTGTGCATAAACCCTTTAATAATTCTGTCCTCCCTTACAAATATGTACAGTTAACAATTCAGTGAAAATTACATTTGCCCAGAAGATCTTACAAATAAGGCTAAACATAACTGGTACCTTATCCTGCTCAGGTAAAGTTTCCTTTAGCTGCTTCAGTTCTTCCCTGTGCTTCTGTTCCATTTCTGCCTCCAGTTTAGCAACATCATCAGTCAACTGTTTTCTTCTCTTTTTGTCATTCTTAGGAACAGCATTTTTCATACTTTGAATTTTGGCTGTAGAACACCAAGTAGAATAATAAATGGTCATCTCTAATAAAGGGAATATGCTAAATTTATTAGTTTAAATATGATTAAAATTGGGTCATATAAATAAGAAAGATTTTGACATACTAGAATAACAATTAAACAGGTTATGAGACACGCTAGTATGATTACTACATTTTAAAACAGCTATACGTTCTGAAACATGATTATCAACCATGGGGGAAACAAGAAAACATTCTAGATACATCACTATTGAAGTATTTGCTACCTGTAAACTTTATAAATACTACAGGACTTAACCATATCTTTTTAAAAATTATTTGGGACTTAAGTGTTCCATACTTTACCTCAACAAACTGTTCATTTTGAAAAGCTAGCAAAATTTCTGTTGAAATTAGTGTTTGCATAATGTCTGGAACTGGACACACCAAAATTTGGATTGTTTTATAATCTTTATTGAAGAAGGTAATACTCAAAGTCTTATGAAAATTAGCTCAGTATTTTTAAGATAATTCTGGCAATAATTCTGAAACTGCAGATCATTTAACGTTAAACATCTAAGAAGCCGCACTGAATGCAATTAGAATTTAAATCGTGCTTGTTTGTAGGACTGGTGTCTACAGATGGGCTTAAATCAAAACCCTGCATTCCAATACCCACTGCTTCAAGCATTAACAGAAATTAAGTGCAAAAGAATCACAGTGCAACATGATAAGCTGCAAAGGTTACAGATGCATGAGAAATCAGGACAAAGACAGTTAATAGGAGCTATGGGCAACATAGACAAGTTAGTGGACCAAGTGTGGCCCTCCATCTCATTGGACAAGATTGTCATAACCAAGATGGTCTCCCAGGATACGGTAGTTTTGCTAACTGTGCTCATGTACCTAGGAATTGTGGGATGTGCTGATTGAACCATAGCAACATTTTGATTGGATACAGAGGGAGTGCACAGTTCTCACAGTTAACATGTGCAATCAGCATGCACTTCACTTCATATGCCCTTGCTTTACGTGCATGTTACTTTAGTAATACCAGTAGAGAAAACAACTACATCAGAGCTATTCAACACATGGGCCACATGAGGCCCACAGCCCATTTGTTTGCGGCCCGCAGTGCAGCTTGGGTTTAACGTGGAGCTCAACATGCGGCTGGGAGCTGAAACAAAAAAAAACAGTCACTATGCTGGTTTTCTGTTCATATGTGTTTTAATAGTTAAATTCCTGGACAGTCATTGCTCATTTAAAGTACTGTCATATGGGTGGAAGTGGGGTAAATACTGCATTTTATTAATATCAGCAGAACTGACTTAAATGGGATCTGCATGTTGTGTAGTCTTGCCTTAATTTTTATATTTATGCTCGTCACGGTGAACAAAGCTATTTGCATATATTTGTATTCACATGTGCATGTATATGCAACCACACTTATATTGCACCTTCGGCATGTGCTGTGAGTTTCATTGTGGCCCCCAGAACTTCCAAAGTTGAGTATAGGGTTGCCAGATGGTTTCAACAAAAATACTGGATACACTTGACATTACATCACAATCTACATTACGTCTTATTTAGAAAATACCGGACATTTATGTTCTCATTTATATTTTCTCAATTTGTTGCCCGAACAGAAAGTTCAAATACTTGACTGTCTGGCTCAAAACTGGACACTTGGCAACCCTAGTTGAGTAGCCCTGAACCACATGGATGGAAACCAGTGTTGTCTGGGAACCCTGCACATGCGAACAGCAAATAAAATGTCTCACGGGGCGCACAAACAACCCCTATGGGCTGCAGGTTGCCCACCACTGGTTTAAAGTCTCAGACGTATGTCAACACGCGTTCACTGGTCTGATTGCAAGACAGAGACTAAGGCTTAGAACACAATGTTAATTTGAAACTGTTACATTTTTAGTATTTCCTACCTCTGAAGTTTTCTATGGTTAAATGCAAACTAGTAACCATTGACTTGCAATACTGTGTAGCGTTACAGCATACCACTAATTAGAAACCTCTGCTTCTGGCCTTCTCGCCTTCTGGATGTCATTGCTCATAACTGCACCAATGGCAGGTTTTGTACCTTCTACTCCAGTGCTGGCCATAATGCAGTAAAAGGCCACACAGAAATATGGACTGGGGGACAAATTCCTGGGCCCTCATCCTGCCTGTGAAAACGATTCACCAAAGAGGGACCATCTCCTCTTTCCAGAGGAGGGCGCTTCCACACACCGCTGGCTCTAGCAGCCGCGCTGTGGCAGGGTCGCACAGACCTGGCGCCTGGTTCCACCCTCCCCAGGCCACAGCACGCGCTCCCCACTGCCCGCCCCGTCCCGGGCCTCACCCTGCAGCTCCCGCTTCTCCCTGCGCTGCCGCCTCACGAGCAGCTCCAAGGCGTCCGCCGCCCCCGCCTCCTCCTCTTCCTCCTGCCCAGGCCCCTCCATGACCCTGAGCCGGGCGGCACCTCACGTGAGAGGGAGACGCGCCGCGCGCACGCTGCCGGGAGCGCGCGCACGCCCGGTCCTCCCTCCACGCGCCGGGGAGAGCCACGGGCAGGCATCGCTCCCGGGCGGTCTTAGCGCCGCCGAATGCCGGGCGGTGGCGCCTTGGGGCTGCTCTACGGGCCTGCCGCCGGGCAGGGCTCCAGGCTGCGCCGAGCCGCCTGCGTGTGACTGACAGCGCGGTGGGACTGTTCGGGTCTGCTAGGTCCCAGCCTCCACGCATGGCTGCTGACAGCGGGCGGGGAGAACACACTGGCCGCCGCGCCCCTAGCAGCCCTGCGAAGTGTCCTAGCCGGGAATCCCCCCGGTCCGTTTGCCAGGAAAAAACCAGCCCCTTGGAGCACGCTGCAGGGGGCCTGCCTAAATAAACCAGAGCGCATTGTGCCCAGGGCGCCTTGGGGGCCAGGGCCGAATGCCTGAGCCCTGCTACTCGGGGCTGAAGCCAAAGCCCAAGCAACTTAGCTTTACAGGGTCCCTTTTGGTGTGAAGCCCCAGTCGACTGACCCATTTGCTACCCCCCTAGCATGGACCCTGGCTTTTAATCTTCTGCCTATTCAGAAAAACAAATACAGCTGCGTCGTGAAGGTTTATAGCGTGTTGGGATGGGAGAGGGGCCAATCCACAGCATCGGTCTTTAATCTTGTTCAGTCCACTCATGTCCGTGGAGGTGTCTTCGCTAAGGAAAACAAATGGATCTTTCACTTGAGTTAACTGACTGGAGGTAAAAGCCGAAGGAGTCAGGGTAACTTGCGGTTTTCACACATATCAGCAGGCAAACTGCTAATGTATGTGAAAAGTTACACACTGCCTTATCTTTGCTAGTATTTTTTTTTCAAGTTTATTAACTCAAGTTTGATAACTCAGTTTATGAATGTACCTTTTTTCCTAGTGAAGGCAAAGCCCAACTGTCTTCAGTAATCAGATGGTGGGATATGGCACTTTGTGTCACCCCAGAGCAATTTTGTGATTGTGTGATCAAAGTCCTTAGGAATAAAGGCCCTAACATGCACATTGCTCTGTCTCTGTCCTGAAGAGAATGGAGCCCCCTATTTATAAACATTTATTTGAATATAAGTGCACTTTGGCAACAAATTCCTTGGTGCTGCTTTTTTCTCAAATGTGTACTGTCACCAAAACGCTTATTTGAAATAACACCATAGGGCAGAATACAATCAGTGAATTATGATAATACTGTTATTTTTTAAATGTTTTCAATTTTGGCAAAGATTGTACAATGGAAAAGGTTATTTCTTATTTAAGTATCATGGCAATACTAAATCAACAAATCTTACGGGGTAAGCTACAATATTTAATGCAAACAAAATGACTGAAACCTTTAAAAATATTAGGCCAAAGCATCTGATCCTCACATGGTAAAACGAGCCCATTTATCAGAGCCAGATTTCCAATTAGGCACAGTAAGCACCAGTGTTACCGCTAAGATTTTCTATCCATGAGCGGAGTAAGTTTTGTCTTGTGCACAAATACTGAGATCATAGAATACTAGAATTGGAAGGGACCTTGAGAGATCATCAAGTCCAGTCCCCTGCCCTCACCATGGTGCAGGACCAAGCACCATCTAGATCATCCCCGATGGATGATATTCTGTCTATCAGTCATTACTGGACCTATCCTCCATGAATTTATTTAGTTCTTTTTTGAACCCTGTTAGAGTCTTGGCCTTCACAGCATCCTCTGGCAAAGAGTTATGTAGGCTGACTATGTGTTATGAGGAGAAATACTGCCTTTTGTTCCTTTTAAACGTATTGCCTATTCATTTAATTTGGTGACCCTTAGTTCTTATGTTATGAGAAGGCATAAATAGCAGCTCCTTGTTTACTTTCTCCACACCAGTCATGATTTTATAGGCCTTCTATCACATCCCGTTTAGTCATCTCTTTTCTTAGCTAAAGAGTCCCAGTCTTTTATTAATCTTTCCATCTTTTTATTTATTTATTTATTGAGAGGAGACATCCACATCTGCATGCTGTATTCAACTTGTGGGTGTTCCATGGACTTAGATCCAGGTGATATGGTATTTTAGAATCATAGAATCATAGAGCTGGAAAAAACCTCAGGAGGTCATCCAGATCAGCCCCTTGCCCAAGTCAAGACCAATCCCAACAAAATCAATCCAGCCAGGACTTTGTCAAACCACCCTCCTAATGAAATAGTTTTTCCTAATATCCAACCTAGACCTTTCCCACTGTAACTTGAGAGCACTGCTCCTTCTTCTGCCATCTGTCACTACTGTGAATGGCCTTTCTCCATCCTCTTTGGAACCTCCGTTCAGGAATTTGAGGGCTGCTATCAAATCCCCCTTCGCTTTCTCTTCTGCAAACTAAACAAACCCAAATCCCTCAGTCTCTCCTCACAGGTCATATGCTCCAGCCCCCTAATCATTTTTGTTTCCCTCCACTTGACCCTCTCCACTGGACCCCACATCCTTTTTGTAGTGGGGGGCCCAGAACTGGACACACTACTCCAGATGTGGCCTCACCAGAGCCGAATAAAGGGGAATAATGACATCTCTGGATCTGCTGGCAATACTCCTCTTAATACAACCTAATATGCCATTAGCCTTCTTGGCTACAAGGGCACACGGTTGACTCATATCCAGCTTCTCATCCACTATAATCCCCAGGTCCTTTTCTGCAGAACTACTACTTAGCTGGTTGGTCCCCAGCCTGTAACAATGCTTGGGATTCTCCCGTCCCAAGTGCAGGACTTTGCACTTGTCCTTGTTGAACCCAGCGCCCAGGGTTTGCAGAAAGTAGGGTGCTGGGGGTGGGGCAGTGACATGTGGGGAAGCGGTGGGAGGGAACCAGCAGGGGGATGAAGACGACTGCTCTGAGAGGTAGAGGGCAGTAAAAGGGGAAGAGGAGTGTGTGAGGGGGAAACAGGGATTCAGGGAGCCCTGGCTCCAGCCCTGGCCCTGGCCCTGGCCCCAGGAGGAGCTGCACCATAGCCCAGCTCCAGCTCCAGCTCCAGCTCCAGCTCCAGCAGTTGCCCACCACAAGGCCTGCCCTGAGAACAGCTTGGCAGCCACCACAGAGCTCTGGCTGCACCTCCAGCCCTGCCCCCCCACTCTCCCACCAAGCCCACCACACCTTACATGTCCAAAGAAGGTGAGTGCTGTTGCATGACTCTGCTAAGGAGGTGCAGCCGTGGACCCTAGAGGGAATTTTGGTAAACACATATCTAAGAACGCCAGTGTTATAAAGGCACGGGTTGACAAGTTTGCAATTGTGTAGTCCAGTTGAGCTACTTTTAGCTTCTAGTTGCCATATTTTTTAGAAGTTGTGTGTTGCAATATTTTGGACTATTTTGCTGCCAGGCAGTTGCAAGCCACCCTGCTGAGGAGTTTTCGTGAGGGGGGGGGGCCTTATCTGCTCCACACACTGCTTGTTCACGCTATGCTACCTCTCCTTAGGTGGCATTTGCAGCAAGTACAGAATTCTTGGCTGAGGGAGGTAGAATTATTTTTCTGCAGAAAATGTGCTGCAGTTCTCCCTTTTGACCACCAGAGGTCTTGTGGTGCAAGAACAGTCTGAGCTGACTGGTCTGCGGACAGAGGCAAACATCTAGCGGACCTGTGGTGAGTGTAGTCACAGCGCCTTCTTGGAGTCAAGTTAGGAGTCCAGTGATGCTGAAGGGACACAGGACCATATGGGATGGGCAGAAAGGGGCTCCAAGCAGCACCACATGGAACGGGGAGCGGTGGTATTAAAGATGCTGTGTTTAGGGGCATACAGTGCTTTTTTGTAAGAAAAAAGGTGTGGGTGGCTTGTTCATAAAATAAATAAATAAAAGAAGCAGTGCCACGCTGGGGGCTGAAATGTGGTCGTGGCCCCTGTAAGAGCCAAAATGCTACGTTGGGAGCCGGAAAAAAAAAAGCATCGTGTCCCGAGCAGGCTTCCGTCAGGAGACAAGCCGCCCCAGGAAAACAGGTGCTGGTACACACGGGGGAAATGCCATTCCTTTTCTGTGTGCTGGGAAAATAGGTGATGGTTCGCCGTTCCAGGTGGAACCGTCACAAAAAAAGCACTGGGGGCACATAAGGCGTAAATCCAGCTCTGCTAAATATATTAGTTCAATGGTGCTATGCTCATATATAACAGCTAAGCTAGAGCAGTGTCTCTTAAAGTCAGACCCGCCAACAGGGAGGGTGGCAAAGAGGGTGACTGTCCCAGGGCCCAGTGATTCAAAAGGGCCTGGGGTTTCCAGCTGCCGCTACTGTGGCAGCAGTAATGGCCAGAGCCCTGGGCCCTTTAAATGACTCCCAGAGTGTCACATAGCATGATCTAGGGCTAGGAAGCTCTGAGAACTGGGGGGCGGGGGGCACACTACAGTCTGGGTAGGGCTGAGAGCTGGCTGCCCTTGGCCCCGACGCTTGTGCCTAAGGCCTTGCCCTACCCTGACAGCACAAAGCCTACCTCTCAACATCTTGCCCACAGGCCTGGTGAGGCTGTCAGCTCTCTTGATTAAAGTACAAACTCCTGAGGTTATACCCTCCACCACTTGATAACTAAGATCTAGACTAAATGACCCATGACTAAGGTCACGTTTAAGTATTTTTAGTAAAAGTCATGGAGAAGTGGCCATGGACAATAAACAAAAATTCACAGCCTGTGACCTGTCCATGACTTGTACTATATACCTCTGACTGAATCTTGGAGGGAGGGGAAGCCTGGGGTACCACAGGTGATCAGGGGGAGCAGATTAGGACCCCAGATGGTGCTCGGAGAGTTGAGGGGGTGGTTGGTGGAGCTGGCAGGCTCCCTACCTGCCTCCATTCAGCTCCCCATAAGAGTGACATGTCCTTCCTTCTGCTTATAGCTTCGTGTGCTGCCCTCCCCTCAAGTGCCCGCTCCATAGTCCCATTGGCCCCCTGAGATGGGAAAAGCGTGAGGCAGTAGGAGCTGAGGAAGAGACATGTCGCCACTTCTGGGGAACCCCCACAAGGTAAGCACCACTCAGAGTCCTCACTTCAACCCCCAGCCCTCAATCCCTTCCCACACTCAAACTCCTGCTACTGCAGGGAGGGGGTGGAGGTGGAACGGTAGCCCAAGACCGCCCCAGCAGCAACTGGTGCCACTGGCCTAGAGCCTACCCGTGCTGCTCAGGAAGCACCTAGGCCAGCCACCTGGCTGCTGAAGAAGTCCTTGAGGTCCCACAAAGTCACAGAATCCATGACTTCTGTGATCTCCATGACAAACTCGCAGCTTTACCCGTGATATAGAAGAAGGCACAATGTCAATATGTAAGTCTATGTAAAAAGCCTGTGTCACCGAGGTGTGGGGAGTTCCCAAGCCTTGCATCCCCATCTATAGTCAGATGTGACTCAGCCAGCAAGCAGAACAGAAGGTTTATTAGTTGATAAGGATACAGTATGGAATAGACTTGTTAGCACAGTAACCAGAAGCAGTTAGCACAGTCCATCTTGGGGAGGGAGGCCCAGAGCCAAGACCCCCGACTCCTCTCCCTGTACCCCAGGTCCGCGAGACTAACCCACATTTAGCAGCCTGTCCCAGTCCTGCCAGCAGCCCCGCTTCCTAGCCTGTATTCTGCTTCTCCAGCAAAAGGTGTCATCAGGTCACACACCCCTTCCAGGCTCAGGTTACAGAAAGTATCAGCCATTGTGTACGTGCAGGAGGCTATTACACCAAAATTCCCATCATCATCTAGGTATTGGTGCAGTGCCCAGAAAAACTGAGGCACACCCACAGGGTTACTATAGCACAGTAGAAATCTCATGTAACATAACCAGGGGAATAAAATCTCCACAATCCCCACTTTGTCATAGCTTGTAGTTATGAGAACACACCAATAAAAAGATTTAGCTTGCTTCTTCCCTGACACAGCTATTATCTATGATCCATAATTGTATTTTCAAAAGTGTCTCAATATTGTAGTGTCCAACTTAGAACTATTGGGCCCTTTGATATTGATATTTAACAAATGTGAAACACTGAATGAGGACTAGAAAGAAAGCTAATGATGTTTCAATATTTTAAAAGGGTAGTAATAAGGATCAAGTTAGACTGACATTGTTCCTGGACAAAATCAAGGATTTAGAAAGAATAATAATATTTTTTCTTTGACTTTTAGTTTCTGAGCCTTGAGAGAACACCTGAGTTTACATTCTGTCATGTTTGGGCAGGGCCAGTCTTGGGGAATATGATGCCCTTGCTGGGCAAACTTGGGTTTTGGTGTTCCTGACCTCTGTGGGCATAGTATCACTCATTTCCCCTGGCATCCATGGGTTTCCCAACTCTTGCACCCCCATCCTGTGCTCCTTTTACTACTAACCCCTGCATTGTGCCCACTTTGCCCCTAACTGCTGCCCAGTGACCCCCTTCATCCCAACCCCTGCACTTTTCTGCCACCTCTGTCCCCAACCCTGCACTTCCGGCATGTCCTGCCACTCTGCCCCTCTTCCCAGTACCCTCCACCCCCTTTGCCCAGCAACACCCATACCCCATTGCCCCTCGCCCTTTGGCAGTGGTGCCCTGGGCATGGGCCCAATTTGCCCTGCCCTAAGGCCGACTATGCGTTTGGGTGACATTTCTCAACTGTAAAAGCTAGAAATGTACTTTAAAAAATTCTCACATAACCACTTGATTTCAGAAACTGGAGGTTTAAGAGCCCCAGTTATTGTGAAAGCCCTGTTAAATCTGTGAGAGTTAGCAACACTTTGAATGGGTACACATGGCATATTCTACATCAGGACTAGTCCCATCCCATCATATATATAGTAGCCCAATGTCTGAGAGTCTGTAACGCTGAAATACTGGCTGTTCCTTCTGGGGGGCGCTGTTGCCTGAAATGCTGGCTGTTCCCTCTGGGCAGCCTGTGCTGCATGGGGAGTGCGGGGCCTAAATGGTCGCTTGCGCTGCTTGCTCCCCCATGGTGGCCCGGCCGAGCAGCACAGAAGTCAGACGAATGCCACAGTGGGAGGAGAAGGGGGGTGGGGCGGTGACTTGCGGCGTGACAGTGGCTCCAGGCTCCGTCCCCTGGCTGTGAATGTCACTGCCCCTGCCCCCTTCGCCTCCTGCCGTGGCGCTCGGCTGACTGCGCTACTCAGCCGGGCCGCCGCGTGGGAGCAAGTGGCGCAAGTGACCATTTGAGCTCCACACCCGTCATGCAGCACGGAGAGTGTGGCACCCAAATGGCCATTTGGACTCCGCGGTCCCCCGAGTGAGAGGCAGGAGGGGGAGGAGAAGAGAAAGAGAGGGAGGGAGGCAGTAGGAGGAGGAGGAAAGAGAGAGAGAGAGTTGGAGCGAGAGACCGGAGGCTCAGGAGAGAAGGCCGACATGGAGGAGAGACCTGAAAATCCCGTCTTATGACGGGCTAATTGGCTAGTAGTAATTATAGTCCCCTATACCAGTACAGTAGTTCTGGGGTGATCTCAGAAATCAGTCTCCTCAAATCAATGCATATGGTATTACTACAGCACACAAAGCCTAATTGTGGGCAGGGCTGATGACAGAGTGTCAGGCCCTTGGGCAACCCAGGCCTGGCTCTTTTCCCAGCTAGACCTTCGGTGCTGCCCATCCCTAGGATTGCCAGGTGTCTGGTATTCACCCGGACAGTCCGGTATTTGAAGGCTCTGTCTGGTAAAAAAACAGGAAATACCGGACATGTGAAATGGCTGGTATTTCCTGTTTCCCTCGGATGGAAGCCTGGTGGGGGCAATTTTTCCCTGCCGTGTCTGGCTGGGGCGGGGGAGTGAGGAGCGTGGCAGAGTCGTAGTGAAGGGGAGCAGGAGGGGGCACTTGTCGGGTGCCACGCTAGGGGGGTGCCGGACTGGGATGGAAGCGGAGTGCACGCTGCTCTGGCCCATGTGACCAGCAGAGACCCAGGAGCTGGCCACATGATGCCTCCCACACACTGTGAGCCGAGGCAGCCGGGCCAGGCAGCAGGAGCAGCAACTTTAAAAGTAAGATTAACTTACCCGGCCGTCCCGTTCCTCTGGAGCCTGGCTCTGCAGGGGGCAGGAGGTGATTTGATTGGGGCAGGGAGCTCCTGGCGCTGGGGATGCCTGACCTGGGGCGGGGGGGGGGGGGGGTGAGTGCACTGGGATGGGGAATGCTGCAGGGGGCCTGGCTCTGAGGAAGGGGTGAGTGCATTGGGATGGGGGACACTGCTGGGGGGTTTGGGTCTGAGGCAGAAGTGAGTGCATTGGGATGGCGGGGTGCTAGGGGGGCCTGGCTCAGGGGGAGGGGGTAGGTGCATTGGGGGTTAGTGTGTGGCCCCAAACTGGAGAGAGTGGTGCAACTTTTGCTTAACAACTTTGGTCTCACCCCCTTTTTTTTCCTCTACAGAATTTTTTTCCGGTGTTTTTTTTGGGGTGGGGAGGGGCGGTGTTCGGTATTTTTTGTTAAGCCATCTGGCAACCTTACCCATCCCATGCTGACAAGGATTCTAGTGGTGACTTAAAAGGCCTAGGGCTCCGGATGCAGTAGCAGCATTTGGGAGCTCCAAACCCTTTTAAATTGGAGGGACCCAGCACAGCTACCCTTTTCCCCCCACCTTCTCCCCATTTTCCCCTGCCACAGACCCCAGTCAGTGGTTGAGGGTAAGTCTAAGGAAGCTGTGAACAGCTTGTGATCTTTAGAAAAAAGCATGACAAGCTTTCTACCCTAATGATCAGTGAACATTTATTTACATTTTTAAGGCTATGTTCAGGGCTTTGAAACCAGAAGTCAAAGAACTTCCCTCCCCCAAATTATTTTTTCTAAATCCTATTATTTTTAGCTAGTTTTATGCTTTTGGGATAATGATTTTTTAATGCTTGGAACTGGCAATGCAGCATGTAATCACGGAATAGTGTCAAAAATATCAAGGAAGCTAAGGAAGGAGTAGAGGACCTGAGATTTAATCAGGAAAAGATTGTTAGGGAATATAGTAAGAATGC
Organism: Pelodiscus sinensis; assembly: GCF_052426305.1. Classification (NCBI taxonomy): domain Eukaryota; kingdom Metazoa; phylum Chordata; order Testudines; family Trionychidae; genus Pelodiscus; species Pelodiscus sinensis. Next base: position 44,656,175 of record NC_143053.1, read on the forward strand.
TTTCCATGCAGTGGAGAGGTTGGAAACTGGAGTGGAGTGGATCAAATATATGAATTACATGGACAAAAAACTCAGGGCTCCATTCTGCTGCAGGATAGGGTCATTAGCTTAGCATTACAATCACATATAAAGTGAGGAAGTGGATCGAGCAGATATTCTGTACAAAATGTCTGAAGATTATTACTTGCACTCCAAAGTAAAAAATATCACATTTAAGCACCATGTCTCCAACATTTACAATCAATGGATTAAATATGTGGTGAATTTGGATATAGACCTCAAGTATTCTCAAAAGTCTATTAGAATAAAAATGATGTAAAAGGAATGATTATAACAGAATTGTAGAGAAGATTACCAGTGATGAGATGGGAGAAGGCAATACGTTATTACATGATAAGCACAATTTTGTTTACTGTTGCTCATGTGCAGGGTTGCCAGACTCTGCTGGTTTCCATCCACATAATGTTTTTCCTAATTGTGTTATTAAAGTGACACGAATGTAAAGCCAGGGCTCATGAAGTGAGATGTGTGCTGATTGCACACAACATTGACTTTAAGAGCTATGTGCTCCCTCTGCATCCAGTGCTGCTAGGCTATGTCTACACTGGCAGCTCCTTGCGCAAGAACTCCTTTGCAGAAGAGTTCTTCCGCAAAAAGTCTTCCACAAGAGCGCGTCTACACTGGCATGTGCTTTTGTGCAAGAGCATCCATGGCAGTGTAGACGCTGTCTTGCGCAAGAAAGTTCTGATGGCCATTTTCACCATAGGGGCTTCTTGTGCAAGAAATTCATGTTGCCTGTCTACACTGGCTTCTTCTGGAAGAGCTCTTGCACAAGAGGGCTTCTTCCTGAGAGGGAGCGTCAGAGTTCTCATGCAAGAAGTCCTGATTTACTACAGTACAACGTCAGTTTACTTGCACAAGTACGTGCAGCCAGTGTAGACAGATGGCATGTTTTGCGCAAGAGCAGCCATTTTCGCTCCAGTGTAGACACAGCCCTAGAGTTTAGTTGGCACACTCGGCAAATTCTAGGTACTCAAACACAGTTAGCAAAACTACCCAATCCTGGGGGACCATTCTGGTTATGACAAACTTTTGGCCCACTGAGATGAAGGAAGGTCACTCATGTAGTCCATATTCTAGCCTAGGTAGCCGATTGCCGATCTGGAGTATTGCATGAGATATTCTGGGGGAGTTATGTACAGAGAGAGATAGAATAATAGGCCCTATTATTTTTGTGCTGTTGATTAGATTTAATCACAATATCAAAGGCAAAAAATCACTTTTATAGTCTCTCTAGTTATGGACAAACATTAAGCTAAATTGTAGGGAATTTGTTTTTTTCTATCATTGCATTTTAGCATGAAATCAAAGCACACAGTAAGTTAAGTCTGATTTTCATTTAATTTTACAACACTAATCCCTGTGGATGTTAGTGTCCCCTAGGGCCTGGTCCTTCAATTGGTTCTGTGCAGTCACTTACTTGGATGGGGCTTTGTGTAGGAATAAAGGTTAGCCTACAGAAATCCAGTTGTAGAACTGGATGCTTTTTTTGAACTATAAGTTTTCCTAGGTCATTTCCTAGGTCACCTCTAAATCCCCATGCAGCAGATAAAGTGTTTGCTCTACATTGAAAAAGCAGCATATTAATGTAATGCCTCTCACCGTAAGGAACCAGAGAACTTTATGAAGATTTGTACATAGGGTTGCCAGGTGTTCGGTTTTGAACCAGACAGTCCAGTATTTGAGCTTTTTGTTCTGGAAACAAATTGAGAAAATATAAATGTCTGGTATTTTCTAGATAAGATGTAATGTAGATTGTGATGTAATGTCAAATGTATCCGGTATTTTTGTTGAAACCATCTGGCAACTCTATTTGTAAAGGAATTGTTTCATTTGAACCGTAACAATGGTTTAATGAAGACACTGCACTAAACAGCAGTTTCAACCAGAAAGTGAAGGATGCACATTCAGATTGAAATGGCAAGGGAAATGTAAGTAGGCAGAATAATTATCCAAACTGGAATTTGACCAAGATGTTGCTATTCTTGTAATAAGCATCATGGGATCTTTAATGATAAATAACTATCGGGACCTCTGTATTAATTCTCATTAAAATGATAGCAACTCACTCCTTTTCATAGTCCCCTCATAGTACCGTTTTGGTGCATTCCTTACTCATAAGAGTTAGGAGCCACCCTGAAATTTTATTGAAAATCTCTAATCTAAGAACTAACATTTTTGAGATCAAAGACCAAGTGGGTTTAAATCCGTGATGGGCAATCTAGGCTAGTGAGTGAGCTGCATGTGTGGTCCTACATTTCAGAGGGCTGCAAGATTGTTGTAACAAAGATGATCTCCTGGGATAAGGTAGTTTTGCTAACTGTGCCTGCATACCTAGAATTTGTGGGGTTGTGCCAATTGAACCATAGCAGCATTTTGATTGAATGCAGAGGGAGCACGCGGCTCTCACAGTCAATGTTGTGTGCAAGCAACACGCATCCCACTTCACGTCCTTGCTTTCTGTGGATGTCACTTTAGTAATACAAGTAAGAAAAAACCTACACCGATGAAAGCTAGCAAAATATGGCAATCTTGCACATGGGCAACAGTAAATAAAATATCTTGTGGGCCACACATAGAACCCTAATGGTCCGCATACAGCCCACAGGCCACCAGTGGCCCAACACTGGCTTAAATGATAAATGGGTAACTTACATCCAAACTGCTGGACTGAAAATAACAATGTAATGTTGAAAAAAACCCTGAAGATGTAACTGGAAGTCAAGGATCAAATAAAAACTATCATGCCAAAAAGTAGAAGCTGTGTCTAAAGACCAAAGATTAAAAACAAAAACCATCTAGCTAACAACAGAAAAGGAAAAAGCAAAAGATTTCTCAGAAGCAGCTAGTATAACATTTGATTGAAGTTACTAAATGAATTGAATGTTTTTACAGCAGGAGAGAATCTAAGCATGCATATTCATTAGGTTGTGAACTCAAATACAAAGAAAAAGAGGAGTCTTGAGAACCTGAAATGTGATTAGGTGGAGATGTTTATGAAAGGAACTAGTACTTTCTGAATGTAGGGGAACAGGGAAGGATTTAGCAGTTCTTGTAATACACTGACTGAAATTAAGCTAGGCTAGAAAAAAACTGTACATTATATCTTGTCAATCAAGATTACAATTTCCAATTAGAATAATTTCAGATTGGGACTGAAAATTCTTTCATTATTCTAAAAATAAAGTGAACTAAAATAGCAGAGAGATTATAAAATAAATTCCAGATGTGCCATAAGGCAAAGATAATGAAAAGAATGAGATTTACAATAATCATATTTCCGCTTGAAATAGTAGGGAAAGGATTATTCTTGTGTTAATGAAGATGTCTTCTTCATGATTATTCCCGTCATCATAAATTACTGTAGTAAAATGAATACCATCCAATGCATTTCAAATTTATAACAGCACACTTCATATAAACACCAGCACAAAAAGTTCTATAGTATTAGAGAGCATAAAATATATTACATAAATTGCCAAAAACAGATGTATAGAAGCATTGGCCAAATGCTACTAGTGATGTGGTAATGTAAATGTGTAAATGGTTAACTGATGAGCCTGGGTTCATTGGTTAACCTACATGGTTATATCCATGCCCCTCCCCATCCCGCACTGGTGCCTCAGATGCAACCTCTGATGTGGCACTGATGCAGCTACGCTGTTCTAGTTCTTAATGAAGATGCTTTAAGTGGATGGGAGAGAGCTTTTCCTGTCAGTTTAGTTAATCCACCTTCACGAGAGGCAGCAGCTATGTCAGCAAGTGAAGCTCTTCCACCTACATAGCACTGTCTATTCCGGCACGTAGGTCAGTACAACTATGTCACTCAGGGGTATGGAACTGAAGTAATTCTGTAATACACACCAGGGCAACGTTACAGAGCCAGCTGAGAACCAGGCATAATATCCAGTCTGTCTGACTCATGAAAGACCTCCCTCCTTCAGCCTCTGCTTGAACCAAAGCTGATCAGAACGAAGACTTACAAAAAGCAATGAAAAGGCAGGGGAAGACACGCCTAAGCCCCTCAGGACAAGGGTGACAGAATTAAGGAAAGATTCCAGCCTTATTTGCATTAAAGATGGGACAGGGAGGTATCGCCATTAGCAGGGCTTGACAAACGGCGGTGAAACCTACTCGCCAGCCCCACACTGTGCATGTGCAAGACCCGCATTGCTCATGCGCACACCACCAGTGAATGGAGTGACTGGCTGAAATCTACTCACCACGGGTGAGTAGATTCAGTGATTTGTCGAGCCCTGGCCATTAGCATACAGAATGGAGGTCAGAGATTACAAGGCACTGAACTCTGGTACATAGAGAGCAGGAAAACATTGCCTGATGGGAAAATTTCTGCTTCAGAAGCTAATGAACCCACACCTGCACACACCCAGGCCAGTAATTATCAGGCCAATTTTAGAAAAAAAACCTCTATTTGTATCCAAAATACTTAAGCTGCCTAATTGCATTATGAGCTCCCTGGAAGTAACAGGACCCATAGCCAGGAACGAGCAGTTCCTATTGTCTAGCCTAAACAAAACAATTTTGGAATGCTCCCTTGAACCATCTGTTTACCATAAACAAATCTAATATCCCTTCTTGAACCATTGTTGTTTCCCTACAAAATTCCTTGCCCATGCTCAAGTAAAGTCTTCTGATGCCTGGATCTAAATTTCTGTATCAGTTCCATCAGGACTTCATCTTCTACTGACGTATCATGCTAGGGGCTCTGCTCTGACTGTCTCCAACACTCTGGACCCCGAACTACCACCTCCACCTGAGAACCCCGATTGATTCAAGCTTCACAGAGTGGTGAGATCTGTCTCTCTCTCTCTCTCAGTATAGTCTCCTGACTGTCTTACGTGATCAGTTATGGTTTGCTAGTCCTAATTTTGTAATCAGATTTAAATTAGATTTAATATTGCAACTCTTTTGTTTCTTTGGCTCCCTTTGTATGGTTACTACCTTGAAATAACTTTCATAGTTAAGCTGGTTGCTTCTCTGTCTCTCTCCTTCCTCTATATGGAGTGTTGTTTTTGGCTTCCCCATTCATTTGCAACAATGCTCCTTGAACCTAAGCTAAAGATTTTGTGGTGCCCAAAAATCCTGTGGGGTTTGTTCATCAAGTGATTAATAGCAGAATGGCTGTGGTGTGAAAATTATGATAGAAAAATGTTGAACCTGGGAACGTATGAGGTTGGCAGCTTAAAGTGCTATTTAAACACAGCTCACTGAGTCCAAAGGCACATGAGAGTCACAGCTTGGCAATGCTGTGAAACTCAGCCTATTACATTCAGGGACCTATAAGGAGTCAACTTGTGAGTGCTGATTAACTAGTCCTCTCAGACATGCTCTGTTAGTGGGTGACAGTGTGTTTGTTCATCTCATTCTAGCGTGGAGAGAACCCAGCACTGAGGAATCTAGATCCTACAGGATAGCTCCATTGGGAGGGAACTGGAAGAAGGGAGAATACAAGTAATATAAGCAGCATATTGATAGAATTATCAACCCTCCCACCCCAGAAGAGTAATGCTAATAAATAAGCATACCCCAAAGTAATGGGCAAATCTGGTAACAGAGTCAGAATCCTGGTTTAGATAGCTATTAATTGTATAAAATAAAGGTCTTATACCATGAGGAGAAAGACCTAAAAAGACCTAATGACCTACTAAAATATATTTCTCAAATATTATATATAAAACTCAGAGTACTCTGTCACACAAGGTCTGTCGATAGTTTATGATTTTGGGAAAGGTTGTTTGCACCACATGTGCCGCTTTCACTACTCAATTTGTATTACAGTTTTTCAACAAAACATGGGGGGCCCTGACGTCTCTGCTGTGCCTTTGTTTTGAACATAGCATGTCTTAAGACAAACTAGATTAGGCTTATCCTCTCTTATCCCCTGTATTTATAAGCAGCATTCCAAGTAGGTAACAAAGGAGAGATTAATATATGTCAATAACTAAGGAACAGAAAACATGCATACAAGAAAAACAGAATGTAATCTCAGAATAAAAAATAAATCTACATGTTACCCTAATCCACACTAATTACAGGAGAGTTGCATTCTCCCTCCACCAGCACTTCCAGCTGCCCTGGAAACCAAGGACTGTTCAGCTTTTGTGCAGTCAACTGACCTTCAGATCAGCTCTTCTATAAAATATGTTCCTCTGACTGGGATTATTCAAGAATTTTTAGATACACAGATTACTAATTTCTTCCTTTTCTGTCTGTTCCAGTGGTCCCCAACCTTTTGGGGCTGCCAGGTGCCCAGGGGCGGGGATGCGCATGCACTGCACGCCCAGGGTGGCACCGTGCATGCGCAGGGCGCCCAGCATGCAAAAATGGCACGGGCTGGCCCTGGTCACTAGGTGGGCGCAAATAAATGTAGTTGGGGACTACTGGTCTGATCCAATGCCCAATGCAGTGATAGCAAGTCTACCAAGGATTTCAATGATGCAGGATCCAACCCTTAGCTTTCCTTCTGGGTTAAGGGCAAAAATGTGTAGTATCCCTTTAATGTCTATCGACTTAGATTCTAGTACTGTTCTGACAGTATTTGAAATCTTTGCACAATTTAAATTAAACAGAAGTAATCTCAGATTCTGTCTTCATTCTACTGTCTTGGGAAGGAAGCTGGTCTAGTAGTCAGGAAACTAGACTACAAGTCAGGCTATGTTCTCTTCCTGGTTCTTCCAGTGAGATCTTATCTGACTTTGAATAAGTCAGTTATTTGTTTCCATATCCAGCCGTTGATTGTCTTGTTTATGTTGCAGGCTCTCAGGGGAAGTATATCACACTATTTGTTTGTACAGTATATTGCATGTTGAGGATCAGGGAAGATGGGCTAGATCCTCTTTGTGTGTAATATAAAAAATAATAAAGTCAGTGAAAAATATTGATGGTGTGTTTCCTGCAGGGTATGTGCATGGTGTGCTTTTACAGGTCAAAAATCAGAACCTTAAATTCAGCTAATAAATCCACAATAATATCTAGAAAACCCAATAAAACAAAAATACGGGTCCCAGAAACAAATGTTTTGCTTCCTTTGATAGTCCTTTAGCTGTAATTAACAAAGTAACTATAATTCCATCAGTGGTTAAACTGTTCATGATGCCAATGCACAAAATATGTTTTTGATTGATAAGGGGCTAGAGAATTTTGACATATTATTATATTAAGCAACTGAGCCAATTTCAAGGTCCCCCCAAATCCATTATGGAATCTCCTTCCCCTGAAAACTAGTTATTCCTGTATGGATTTGCAGAGAATTCACTGAGTAATTGTATTTCCAACTTCTCAAAGGTATCACAAAAAATGGGAAGTAAAATCAATAAAGAACTATTGAAGAATTACTTAATAATATCCTTTTAACTTTATGCACCATATTTCACGTTGCCCCATGTCAATACTTCTGAAGGAATCCCTGCCTGCACCCCTAGGTGTACAATGCAAAAGCTCATGCAGTAAAACCCAGAAAGACTCTGATGCAGAAAGGGGAGATACAGCTGCTACTTGACATATATTTACCCTGCAGTGGAAACCTGGAGTTACATGGGACAATCTTTTGCAAACGTAATTTCTCAGAAGACATAACTGGTCCATTTTCTTGTGTGATTTTCAAAGGTGCAGTAGGATGATTTTCAGTTTACCTGCACATAGCAGTCATTTCCACCACAAGTCTTACACGTATATTTTCCTTTGCTCTGATGAGAGCTGAACATATGCATCACTTTCTAATACATGATGCACTTCCCTTTGCAGCTAACAATGGAAACGAATCCCAACAGTACTAGGGTTGCCAGATGGTCTCCCAAAAAATACCGAACACACAGGCTAAAAATTTGTCAAAAAAAAAAAAAAACAACCCACCCACACTGAACACACATCCTGTGTGGCTACTACCAAGAGCCACCAAGCTGGGAACAAAGGGGTAGGCAGCAGAACCTGCTCTGCAAAGCAGCCACCTGCTACCCAAAGCAGAGAGAGGCAGACCCCAGGGCAACACAATGGCAGGGTGGGGGGGGGGACCATGGGTAGGAAGGTGACTCCCCCATAGCCAAGTCTTTGACTGTCCCAGTGGGAAGAAGCAGAAATTCCACCCCAGTCAGTTTTGGCCGAGAGCCCATAAAAGGCGCCTAAATGCAACTACAAAGCACCTGCGGCCTTCTCTCCTAGACTACAGTGCCACAACGTGCTTGAACAGCGCTCAGGAGCAGGGACAGGGCTTCTCCTCCCCAAGGCGTCACTCCTCCTCAGACGCAATCAGCTTTGGGCTCCCAGCGCCAACTGTGCCTCACCTCCCAGTCACTCTCCCCGCCCGACTTCTGCACGCAACCAGAGGCTCTGCCTCCCAGCCTGGGACTCCCTCTGGTTGTGTGCAGAAGCCAGGTGGGGGTGGGAGGAGTGGCTGGAACTCCAGCCACTCCCCCTGCCTGGCTTCTGCACACAACCACAGGGAGTGGGGCTGCAATCGGTGCTGGGAGCCTGTGGTTGTGTGCAGAAGGCGGGCGAGGGCAGTGGCTGGGATTCCCAGCCACTCCCCCCGCCCCTGCCAGGCTTTTGCATGCTACCACAGGCTCCCAGCGCCGCTTGTGGGCCCGCCTCCCAGCCACTCCTCCTGCCCCCGCCAGGTTTCTGTCTGGCACCCAGCCAGAAAAACAGAAAATACCGGACATTGCACATTTTTTTTACCTGACAGAGGGTGCAAAACTGGACTGTCTGGTAGAATACCGGACACCTGGCAACCCTAAACAGTACCCCATATATATAAAAGAGAAACCTCAGGAATAGCAAATGCTAAGAATCCACTGGACCCACATTCTATTTCCTCAGCTTCCAGAGCTGATAGTTTTACAGGGAGGAGTTTCAGCCTTCACTAGTAGCCTCATCAAGTTGTTTCTTGCTTTCTTGGGCTCACTTGTGAGCTCAGATGCTAGGGTAGGTCTTCCTGTGCACTGAATGAGGTAAGGGTCTTGTGGAAAAAATAGCATTTGATCATTGTTATGTCGCACCCCCATAATCTATATGGAAAGATGGTTTTGAATATGAATATGCCTAACTCAAATATTCTTTAGGTAAAATAATTAATGTAAAATATTTTAACATTATAATCTGCAGAATGTGCATATTCTATTTGTGTGCATGTATCATTCCTGTATTTGAAGTTAGAAATATGACGCATAGAGATGTGTAAAGTTAACCAGTTAATGGATGAGATGGATTTATCTGGGGTTTTGGTCCAACGCAGGCTGTGCACCTGGCTGCTGTGTCAAGTCCCTTTGCTTGACCCTTCCCAGAGCTGAGGTGATTTCAGTGTCTGTGTCGCTCTGCTCTGGGTTGTGATCTCAACTCATTACCGACTCTGGGGGAAACCAGAATTTCTGGCCCAGCAGGTTGGGGTGATGGGATGCTCCAGAGGTCAGGTAGGCAGACTTAGTGGTATAATCAGCGCATAAGGTGACAGTCTCAATGGGATCTTTGTGACTAAACCCAGCACAGTAATATAATTAAAGGGTGTTCTGTAATATATGTGCATAAGGGAGCTGAATTATCTATTTGTAGGAACCTTAAATACGGCACTCTATCTCTTGAGAGGCTTGACCTTGCAACTTAGTTAATTCAAAAGAATGTAGTTTCTGTATAATCTCTCAGTACTTCATAATGTATAGGATCAACTTGCTGGACACCATTTGGAACTATGTATAACCTGAGTCAATTAAAACACCATAAGGGCATAGGGGTGCATTGCAGTAGATCCCATTGCCTGAATGAGATCTAAATGTGTAAATCAACATGGACTTGTGGTAAACCTGTGGTTACTTCCATAAAATTAATTTAAAATAATGAAAAATAGGAAAAATTCAACAAACAAATTATTTGCTGGGAATTATTAGCTTAGTACTCCAATTTGTTGTTTAAGAGTACAGAAATTCTAGTAATTGTCACCCTCATTCAAAATTAAAGTAGTCTTAATTTTGACTGTAGTTTAATTCATTTCCGGAGTGTATGAAGGACAAGTCTACACTACAAAATTAAGTCAATCTATGTTACATTGATTTTCAGCTAATGTAGTAATTAAACTGCTTTTATATGTCCACACCTGTGTTGGTGGTGTTCATCCTTACTAGGAGCACGTCTTCACTACCTCCTGGATTGATGGGCAGCAATTGATCCATTGGAGGGGGGGGGTCAATTTATCGTGTCTAATGGACCGCTGAGTGCTATCATGTTGACTCTGGTACTCCATCAGAATGAGAAGCATAGCTGGAGTTGACAAGAGATTGTCAGCTGTTGATTTACTATGGTGATGATTCCATAGTGGGTCTAAATACATCAACTTCAGCTACAATATTCATGTAGCTGAAGTTGTGTAAATTAATTTGACAGCCCATGGTAGTGTAGACTCAGTGTGGATCATTATGGGACAGACTTTGAAAGGCAGTAATATTTAATGTATGCAATGCATTGTCTGTACTTGAACTGTGTCGACCTAACTACATTGACTTAAGCTCTATGCTTCTCAATTTAATTCTGTAGTATAGATCAGGGGTCACCTAAACCAAATTAAGGCTATTTTAATTCCGAATTACAGAGTCCACACAAAAATTTAATGTGGATTAACTACACCATGTCAAATTTACATCTCTCAGTTAATCTGCATTTTTTTTCTGGATGTTCTTGCATAGCAAATCCTTTATGATTGAAAGGAGCTGTGATTGTGTGTTACTTTTATATTTACTTAACTAATAATTATTTAGACACCGATCATTCTCAGGTATGGGTCAGTTTAATGAGATGCTTAACTACAATAATTCTTGGTCATATGCTCAGGGTTCAACAGATTAACATCTGAATTGTGGTATAGCTTTTCCCTTTGGGCAACTGGCAGTGATATTCATGTTTGTAAGTCTTCCTCTGAGGCATGGGACAATGCAGTAGATGGGTCTCACACAATCAATTTCTTGTCACTGCAGAGCAGTGGGTACTGGTGAACTTAATCATGCCTATCTTTTTCTCTTTTTATTCATCTTTCTACTAGCTATTGTATCTTTCACAGTACAGCAAAAATAGGGGTGTGGCTGGAAATGTTGGTTCCTTTACTAAAAATCCAACAGAGAATATACCTGCATATTTGTTGAAAAACTCTGTACTTGCCAACAAGGCCATGGTAGGAAACTGCGCTGGAGGTACATTTCAACTACAAATACTAAAAACCTATTACATCTTACAACCCCAACCAGAGTTGTGGTTAAGCAGCACATTAGCGCAGATCCTCAAAGGTATTTAGGCATCCAACCAATGGGAATTAGGCATCTAAATGCCTTTCAGGATCTGGGCCTTTGAGTTTTAACAGTCCTGGCAAGAATTATTTAGCTTTAAAGTTTCCCTCCTGCGAAGTCAGTTATAGCATTTCCAGAGAACACGGTGGCTTGAGATGACAAGACAGCACTTGCTGGATGAGGGAAGTACTTGGCCTTCAGACTGGTTCCTGGCCAATATGCAATAAACAACCAGGTGCCCTATCATGTATTATTCCTCACAAGGCACCTTTACAGATGGTCAAAAGTTAGAATTTCTATTCTGCAGGAAATGTCAGTATTTCAAAATTATTTTTCACCCTGAATCAAAATGATTAGTTGAAATTTCCATCTTGAAGTATTAATTTCAGAAATGTCAAAATGATCTTATTGAAATAATAAGGTTGAAATATCTTGTTATATCTGGATTGTTTAATTACATTTTAGAGTTGGCTATCATATCATATTAACAAATCAAAATGATCGATTCAAAACACGTCATCCTTATTGAAACTAAATATTTCACCCTTAGCTAACTGAAAATGTTTGGATAACTTCCCCATCTACAATTTTGACAAAATCCTGTGAAATGTTTCTATTTCCTTGAGTCAGCATTTTCTAGTGGAAAACTTTCAGCTTGTTTTTTTGCTGTCGGGTTTGGTTTGTGGTTTGTTGTTGTTGTTTTTGCCCAGCTCTAAGTAATATATCTTATAAAATAAAAGTAAGAGGGAAGGAGTCTGACTAATGAAATCATAGTATTTGCATCCAACTTCACAGTTCAGGATCAGGACTTATTATCCTGTTCTTACATAAATGGAGGAACGTTCTCCCAATAACACAATTTCAGGAAGTGCAGTTGTCCTAGATAACCACACTTCTGGGATGGTTGATGACACTTGGCAATTGGCCTAATGCTCTGCAGCATGTCATTATCCAGAATAACTAGATAACTTATGTTATCACTTGCATGCCATACATTAGGAGGGCATGGGAATCTCTAATTTATAGGTAATGTATCTAGATTACAGTGTGACAAGCATATGTCTCTTTGCAATTTAGGGTGAAAATACAATAGGGAAAGTTCTTCTGCTGGGATTTCCAGCTGGTGCCTTAATGGAATTTCAGGCAAAGAGAGTTTTAAGTGGTGCCTTGTGTCCTCAGAGAGTTCACTGACACTAGGAGAACCCTCCTCACATGAGCAGTAGACTCAAATGACAAAAAGTGCATGAATTTCCTTATGCATAAATAAAGCGGCAATAAAAGTCACTGATTTGTCATCTTTATAAACACAGCAGTATTTACAATTGCAGGGGAGAAACATCTGCCTCCTCCTCAGGGTTTTGAAAGAGGCAATTGAAAAAATTGCAACAGCAAGGCCATCTACAACTTGGGTAAACACCCTTTGCTTTTTGTTGTTTACCACATCTGACATGTCTTAGTCTATTTTATTTTTAATAAAGTGATTTTTCCATGGTCTTCCTGGTCTGTAATTTTGTACAGATACCCCAATGAAAAGTATCATATAAAAACTTTGAGAGTGTCTGAGCTAGAGGGAGGCACGCCAGGTCAAACCACTAGCAAAAAAAGCAGAAAGTAAAGAGAGAAAATGTTATATTTCCTCCTTTTATTAATAGCTTGCAGATGAAAAAGCAAAATGATCCCCTCTCTTTATCTCTCCCTGCTAATGGTGCCCACAAACAATTCTGGAATGAAAATCTGACTTATAATATTGCAGGAACAATGTGGGTAAAGTGCTATATTTTACTGGACCAATGCAAGAGACAGGGACTCCTGACACTATACTGAGAGGACAGATGTAGTAAGCAAGGGTGGATGGGGGTGTACATACCCCCACCGTGCCAGGGCTTCCCTCCCTACTGCATTTGTGCCCCAGGCAACTACAGGTGGTGCTCTCTCTCCTGCTCATATCCCATTTCCTTGCGTGAGGAAAGCCTGGACACGAACCTCTCCGCATTAACTGCCCCGGAAAACAAAAACAGCTGCAACACGAGTTATCCCCCCCCCCCCCCCAACTCCGGCAGGGGCTGCAGAGAGAGGAAGCTCTGTCCTTCCCCATCCCCGCCCTATTGCTTGTGACATAGGGAGGGCCAGTTTGTGCTCCCCCCCCCTTTCCAGGTCCCAGTCCCTCCCCCCGCTTCTCGCGCTGCTGGCCGCGCTCCCCTCCTCCCCCTCGCTCCAGTGCCTTGTGACACGCTCACACGCCGGGCGCGCGAGGAAAGGCTCTTCCCCGGGTTCAGCCGGCCCTGCTGCCGCATAGTCATGGCTGCTGACGGGGTGGACGAGCGCTCCCCTCTGCTGTCCGCGCCCAGCTCCGGCAATGTCACCCCTACCGCGCCGCCCTATTTGCCAGAGAGCAGCCCCAAAGGTAAGTGCCCACTGCCCGGCCCGCAGCCTCCCTTCCCAACCTGCGCCGGGAGAGCGAGAAGGTGGCTGGTGGGTCCCGCAGCTTGGCCTGGCCCTGCAGGGCTTTCTCGGCGTGCCGGGGAGACCGGGGTATTTTCCTGGCGGGGGGCAGCGTGGCAAGGGCAGCCCGATGCGTTTGTCGCAGCAGCAGTAGCCTTCGGTGCATTGTTACCGGCGGCGGCGAGTCCAACGTGCAGACCCTAACGCGCCTCGCTCCGAAACTGCTGCTTGGCCTAGGCAGAGGCAGGGTGTGTTTGGTGCACACATTGTTCCCATGTCCTTGAGAAGCTGTTGCTCAAAAAACAAGCAATGCAAACCACGCAGGCTGTCTAGTCCGGCGTGGAAAGCCGCCCCCTCGAATTGGGGGTTCCCTGTTCGTACAACCCACGAGCAAGACATTCTTGTACCCCCCGGTCAGCTCTCAGTAATTATACTGATCTTTGAGTAAAGTATCTGGGTGGGATAGTGCATATTTAATTAGCCTTTTGGTGCTGTTTACTGTTACTTTTCACTAACGTGTGCACAACAAACTTCTTTTGGAGCTGACAGCACCTTTATCTTTTGCTTGATTTGCGTTAAGAGGGAAGAGCGCTGGCATTTTTAGGCTCTGAGGAAATCACGTCTGATTGTGTGTGCCTGATTGTTGGTAGCCGCTCTTGATTGCAGTGGCTTGCCTTGAGGAGGGGGAAGGGTCGTTGTTGGGCCTTGAGACTAGCAGGAATGTATATAGTTTAGTGAACAATAGGCTGAAGGAGGAAAGGAATAAATGACAGTTTTTAATGTTTAACTATTTAACTAATTACACAGGATTTTACATCCCTAATAGAGAGCAGCGCTCTCTACACTAGCATCTATATTGAATAAAGCGACTAACACATGTCTTTGCAAGACATGCAAAAAAGGCAAGTTTGATACAATAAATCATTGACTTGTGAATGTGGGATCCAGATTAATGCTGTGGCATTAAACTCAGTGAAAATTGGCCTGTTGTAAAGGTTGTCTGTTCAGTAAAAGGAGGTTAATTTTTACTGAAGAAAGTAATTTAGATGTGATGATCGGAATGGCATTAAGTTAGGGCTAAAATTAAAAATAATTTGAGTCTATGATCTACAAAACATATTGGTATCGATTTTTTTTAAAGTAGTTTAACCTCTTAAATGTCAGAAAAAGCTCAGACTGTCTAAACTAAATAAGATTAGTTCAGCTTTATTAGAAGCTTTTAAAATATGAAGTTCCAATCCTGCTCTGGCTGGTTTTAATAGGAGCATATGGGTCTCTGATTTTACTGGTTTTGTTACAAATTAAGATCTCCAGTTTTCATGTACAGATTAAACAATTTATACATCTAAACCAGAAAGTGATTTATGTGTGAATACACTGTAGATAGGAGTACTAAAGAAGGTGGACAAATGTTACAGGTGAGCAGATATATACATTTGTATAATCTTTACATTGTCACAGAATCTGAGCTGGGTATGAAAATGTAGCACTGCTATGCTCTTGGTTAACATTAACCATGATCTGGCATTTTTAATTACACAATTTAGTAACACAGGCCTCAAAACAGAGGTTATGAAGATTGGATATTTTTTCTGTGGGATCTAATTATGCAGGGTTTCCTTCACTTCTTATATTTATAGCCTCCTTAGCTTTAGAGTATATTGGTTTTCAGACATTTTGAATTCTCATATGTACAGGTTGAACATGTGTAATCGGGGATTCCCTGTTCCAGTAACATCCATCATCTGGCAGGACCATGGATGTAGGACCAACAAGTCCTGGTGGAGGGCTGGTGGCTGGGCTCCCTGCAGCTGGGCTGCCCAGTGTGCTGCATCTGAGCAGCCAGGCAACAACCCAGTGGGGCTGCCTGGTGGGGCCAGACTAGCACACCACAGCAGGGGTCCCTGGCAGGACCAGGAGCATAGCGGGGTGGGCAAGGGGCCAGGAGCGTAGCAGGGCTGCCCGGTGGGGCAAGGAGCCCGGCGTGCCATAGTGAAAATTTGTAAATACTCATCCCACAGAAAAGATGCAGAATCCATGTGTTAATAGGGTCCTTAAGCATTTTATTGGGCTAAATATGTATGACAGATGGTCTGTAAAAGTCACCTACACATTAGAGCACATAAGCCATACTAGCAAAATAAAATAAAGGATTAGTGAAAATGTGCTTGTTTACAGTATACTAGCAGATGAGACCCGTCCTTGACCAGGCAGAGTCATTTTGCATAGATTACACTTATAGGAAAGTTCAAGAAATTCAATAGAATAGAATTTTTTATTAATGTGCTTGCAAAAGGGAAGTAAAAGAACAGTTTTAAATTTGTAGGATTTCAATTTCAAACATTATTCATTTTATTGAATAATTACCATACATTGTAAATTTGAATCAGGAACTCGTTAAGCTTCCATTACTCTTTCTGTAACTAATTTGAATTATTTTGTGATTTGTTACAGTAAAAATGTTTTGCACTAAAATGACAGTGGAATAGGTTACTTGATTTTAATTTTGTTTGCACATATTTTATTAACTCTAATCAGAATAGTCATGACTTTTTTCCAATTAAAAAAAATTATTTAAACCTTTCACCAAGCATATTCTGGTATAAACAGTAGTGCATTCAGCTAATTTAAGTGGCAGGATTGTTTATGCAAAATTTGGTGTCTGTAGGTAATCAGGAAGTATGACTTTATTTTGCACAAACAAATCCACAAACAAACTCTTCAAAATATATAACAGGCTAAGTTGTTGTAGATTCCTAGTTAGTTGTGTGTCTACCTCAGTTACTCTGAGGAAAGTCAAGTCACAGAATTCCCCCACGAGTAATCTTTGCTTCTGTTAAATCCTGGAAGCCCATATATTTTTCACCGAGGCTTAGTTTTCAGGCTAGTAGATACTGGATACACTTTTCAAGTGCTTTAAATGTCATATTTGATTATGTTTTCTAAGAGGAAGAATCACCTTTTAAATATTAAGGAGTGTGTGGCTGATAACACATCTTCAGGGCTCAGTATGATGCATTGGAAACACCAGTGTGTAAGGAGTATCTTCTCTTCACACAAGCAGCAGGGCGGGATCTCTCAAAAGCATGCAGGAGTGTGGTAGGGATTGTCATATCCTGGAAGGACTTGGTTTGTTGAGTTGGAGAGTTGGAAATGGCTAACCCACAAGTGTATCTGCTACAGTGAGCACATAGTAGGCATGCATATTCCTACTGAGAGGAGCAGCAGAATATGCACCGTAGTGAAATAGTCCAGCAGCATGTTTATGATGGAGGATTCATTGTGGTTCTTTTGGCCAGGGCAGGATTTAGATTATAATGTCTTACTGGCAGGAGTAAGTTTGTTTGATGTTGTGCAGCAGATTATTTAGATCCATTTCAGTCTGGCTTTAGGCTGGATTTTGGAACTGAAACAGCCTTGGTCGCCCTGGTAGATGACCTATGCTGGGAGATAGAAAGGGGGAGTGCATCCCTGTTGATTCTCTTGGACCTTTCAGCAGCTTTTGATACCATCGACCAAGGTATCCTTCTGAAAGCCTAGTGGAGTTGGTTATCAGAGGCACTGTTTTGCGGTGGTTCCTGTCTTACCTGTCGGGATGCCTTCAGAAGGTGCAGCTAGGGGACTGCTGTTCGACCCCATGGTAGTTGGAAACTTGCAGGACCCTGTAGCACATCTTGTCCTCTATGCTGTTTAACATTTACATCAGTGGTCTCCAACCTTTTTATGCCCAAGATCACTTTTTAAATGTCAGAACAAGCCAAGAACTACCCCATCCTTCTCCCAAGACCCCACCCCTTCCTAGAAGCCACACCCTCTCTGTTCTCCTCCTCTCCATCACTTGCTATCCCCAGCCCTTATACACTCTCAGGATATGGCTACACTGTCGCTTTTTTCCAGTTCTCCTGTAGGAAGAGGTTTTTCCGATATTTGGCCAAATGTCAGAAAATCCCCTTCTTTTGGAAGCCCCCTTATTCTTCGTAGAACAAGGAATACAGGGGTTTCCGAAAGAGCATGTTTGCTCTTCCATTAAAAAAAGCAGAAGAACAAACGCGTCCCTGGACATGGAAGATTTTTTTCTGGAATACCTCTGGTATCCTGGAAAAACTCTTGTAGTCTAGCTGTACCCTCACTGGGTTGAGACAGGATGTGTGGGCTCTGGGGTTGGAATGAAGGATTTGGGTGTGTGAAGGGGTGAGAGGTGCAAGCTCTGGGAGGGAATTTGGATGCAGAAGGATGTGGAGAAGGGGATGCTGGCTCGGAGATGGGGATCCAGGCTGGGGAGTATTGGGCTCAGGTGGAAGGTCAGGGTGCTGAGCAAGCCACAGGCTTGTGGATGTGAGGGTGCAGGAGTTTGGATTGCGGTATGTGAGGGGCCCAGGGAAGAGAGGTTGAGAGGATGATTGGCTCAGGACACAGATTTGTGGTGTGTGGCTGGTGCAGGAGTGTTGTGGCAGAAGACTGAGGATGTGGGGGTGCAGGAGTTGGGGGATGTGAGAGGCTCAGGAGAGGGGGTTCCATTGTATGATAGACTAAGATTTGAGATCTGGGGGCAGTAAAGGAGTGTTATAATGCTGCGGCAAGATGAGGGCTTGGCCCCAATTGGGGGTTTGTTGGTCGGGCTTCATTTTTAAATAAAATATTATGTCAAACAAAAATTTTCAGCACTGCCTTTATTTATGAGAGGGACGGGGAACCTGTTTTGAGTCAGTGGTCACTGACTCACAGAAAAGTCAGTTGAGGCTACACAAGTAAGATGCAAAAAAATAACTTTTCCAAAACCCCCCAAGCCTCACTAATGTGGGGGGAAAAGGTAGGCGTCCCAGGAGGATGCATGCACCAGGGGCTTCCTTCTTCTGTGCTGGTGGGGGCAGGGGACATGGTGCTGTTGAGTGCTGGGGTGGGGGACATGGTGCCCTCCACTACCGCCTCTCCACTCCACAGGGGAAGGAAGTCTCCAGTGTGTGCCTCCTCCCAGGACTCTTATTTCCCCTCTCTGCCCCCTGCACAGAAGAAGGAAGCCCCTGGTGCATGCCTCCTCCTGGAACTCCTACCCCTTCCCCCCCTACAGGGGAAGGAAGTCCCGGTACGTGCCTCCTCTGATGACTCCTCCCCCCCCCCCCGCCACACAGGAAGTCCCCAGCATGCCACAGACCTGGGTTCTGGTACTGCACCAATTGTTTGGGGGACGGGGAGCAGCCAGCGCACTTTCTGAAACCCCGCAAGTGGCACACGGCTATGGGACTTCCATCCACCCCAGAGGGAGCTGGTGCTACCTCCATTGTCGCATTAGTGGGGCTTCTTGGGGGTGGGAGGTAATGGGGGGGCCCAAATGCCTCATAATCGACTGGTTGAGCCCTCCCGATCGACCAGTCAATCACGATCAGTGGGTTGGTGACCACGGATCTTAAACTGCATCAAGGGAGGTTTAGGTTGGACATGAGGAAAAAGTTTCTAACTGTTAGGGTGGTTAAACACTGGACTAAATTGCCCAGGGAGGTTGTGGAATCTCTATCTCTGGAGATATTTAAGAGTAGGTTAGATAAATGTCTATCAGGGATGGTGTAGACAGTATTTGGTCCTGCCATGAGGGCAGGGGACTGGACTCGATGACCTCTCGAGGTCCTTTCTCGTCTTAGTATTCTATGATTCTATGATCTACATGAAGCCACTGGGAGAGGTCACAAGGAGTTCTGGAGGACAGTGCCATCAATATGCAAATGACACCTAACTCTATTTCCCTGTGACATCAGAACCAGGTGTGGCGGTGATTGATCTAAACCGGTGTCTGGAGGCGGTGATGGACTGGATGAAGTCAAACAAGCTGAAGTTGAATCCAGATAAGAATGAGGTCTTGTGGATCAGGAGGCCATCTGTTCAGGAATGTAGTGTGGTACCTGTTCTAGATGGGGTTACGCTCCCCCTTAAAAAACAGGTGCACAGCCTAGGAATCCTCTTGGACCCTTTTTTAACATTTGAGAACCAAATTTCTTCAGTGGCCAGGCATGCTTTTGGGCAGATTCGCCTGATCTGCCAGCTGTGACCCTCCCTGAACAAGCATGACTTGGCCACAGTGATCCATGCTCTTGTTACATCCCAGTTGGATTATTGTAATGCGCTTTATGTGGGGCTGCCTTTGAAGAGCCTTTGGAAATTTCAGCTGGTCCAGAATGTGTCTAGTTTTAACTAATACTCGTTATACGGAGCGCATTATGCCAGTGCTCCAGAAGCTGCATTGGTTTCCAGTATGTTTCTGGGCCCAATTTAAGGTCTTGGTTATGACCTTAACAGGTTGGGTCCATGGCATCTGAAGGACCATCTTCTCCCATATGAGCCTGCCTGCGGATTGAGGTCAGCTGGGGAGGCTCTGTTCTGTGTTCCTTCACTTGGGGAGATAAGATTAACATCTATGTGGAGCAGGGCCATCTCAGCATTTGCTCCCAGGCTGTGGAATTCTCTCCCCTGGGATATTTGCCTGGCACCAATGCTAGCATTGTTTCCGTGCAAGGCTAAAGCCACCCGTTTTACTTGTGCTATTATTGGTGTTGAGTGTGTGTTTGTCCCTCCTCTCAAGATGTCTTAGCAGGTTTTATATTCTTCTGGGTCTCATATTTTAATTTTTTATATATATTATAGTTTAAAAATTTTGTAAGCCACCTTGAATATTTAAATAGAGAGGCGGGGTAAAAATATTTTCAATAAATAATAAATAAATCTAACTTTGTCATTCTGCAGGACACATTGAAGGGAATCTTCTTCTGGACTATCTCCCTGCCCTGTCACTAACCACCTGTCTGTCTTATTTTGTGGATCTTCATCAGTGGCTCTGGACCACTGGATGGCTGTGGACTGTAGTTTGAGAGGCACTAAAATAGAGCATTCACTTCTTTTTCTCAACATATTTTTCATTACCTCCATTTACCCTGACCTCCCAATTCATGCCCCTTTGTTAGCTTCAAATCACATCACCTGTCTGTGAGGAAACCTGGAGATCCCTTTATAGATGAGTTGTGCCTTTATCCATGTTGAGCAGAGGAAGAATTTCAAGAGTACTGTGAGATCACTTCTTAGGAAGCCAGTACATTATTCCATCCACAGTATTCCTATCCTGCGGAGAAAGGGACCTATTTCCTAACTTGTACTAGAATACTTTGCATAGCAGAGCAATCTGCTGTCATCACTGAACTGATGTAGCTGTTGTTTCTTTTGTTGTAAGTAACAGTGATAATGTAGCTATAAACCATAATGTCAGGAGCAGAAATCAGATTTCATAACATGCTCTGAAAAAGATCTATGGCTTGTAAAAACAAGACTTGCTGGAAATGACTGGATATTGGGCTTAATAGGCTTATGCATGTGAACTGTTTTACTGCTGTCAGAATATTGTATCTTACAAATGCCACCAATATTTAGTCTGAAATTCAGACTGTTAAAAAGCCATCTGGAAGTACTACATTAATATACTTTGAAAGCTGTCTGCATTTCTATTAAGGATTAATGGTTGGCAGATTCCGAACTCAGGTAGGGAATCTGTTTTTTCACTATACAGGAAGCCCTCACCATCTGCAGTTTTGCTGTTTGTGTTTCGCATATTGCATCGCACCAGCCCAAGCATATGATGCAGTGTGCTGATGTTTTTTCAGTGCCTTCTAGAAAGAAAATTGCAATAGCTAAACTTAAGACGCACCCTTAATTAAGGCACCGGGGCGGAGGGAGAGGGGGAAAGCAAGTGAATGAGACAGTGGTCAAGAGGTTAAAAAGAGAAAAAAGATGAATACTTAAAGTGAGTAAGTTGAATTGTTGGATAAACTCGCAAGTGGTGGTAGTGTGGCCTCCGTAGCTGGAATGTCTCACATTTAGCAAGTCTACCATGTATTATATCAAAAGGGAGGAAAGCATAAGGGATGGTGTTTCTACAAGTGCACCAGCTTGTGCAAAGGTGTCATGTGAGTAGTGATCCCCTGATTGAGAAAATGGAAAAGGCATTAAGAATTTGCATTCAAGACATAGCACAGAAACAAGCACCTGTGATTGGTGCTATAATTCAAATAAAGACTTTGAGTATGTGGAAGCAATTTGCGCAAGCATCAAGCAGTGAAGGGGGAAATTATGACAGTGTAGTGTCATTCACCACACACAATGGGTGATTGGGGAAATTTAAAAAGTGATACAATTTACATGTGAAGTTAATGTGGGAATTGGTCCATAATCTTCTTAAAATTATGGCGGAAAAGAATTATGTGCCCCAGCAAGTTTTCAGTGCAGATGAAAAGGCAGAAAGGACACCTTCGAGCTTCAGAAAGGTAGCAAAAGACAGGCTAACCCTTCAGAAACGGTGGAGGAGTTGCACTGTACAGGCAGTCCCTGACTTATGCGGATCCGACTTATGTCGGATCCGCACTTACGAACGGGGCATTTCTCGCCCCGGAGCTCATGGGCGGCGGGTCGCCACCTGTGTCCTCCGGGGCGAGAAAAGCTTCTCCCGGTCTCCCTGGTCTGCTGGGGGGGTCCAGCAAAGCTGCTGGACCCCCCCAGCAGACCAGGGACACCCGAGCAAAGCCGCCGCCTGGGCAGCTTTACGAGCAAAGCCACCCAGGCGGCAGCTTGGCTCAGGTGTCCCTGGTCTGCTGGGGGGGGTCCAGCGGCTTTGCTGAACCCCCCCCCCCCCCAGCAGACCAGGGGGATAGGAGCAAAGCCGCACGGGCAGCGGGGTTCCTCTGCCTGTGCGGCTTTGCTCGGGTCTCCCTGGTCTGCTGGGGGGGGGGGGGGGGCGCAGCTAGTGCGCCCCCCCCCCCCAGCAGACCAGGCTTTTGTTGCGGGATGCCTCGGGTAGAGCAGCTGGGGTGCTGCCGGGTTGGTCCTGTGGGAACCTACCGGGCAGCGCCCCAGCTGTTCTGTCCCAGGCTCCAGATTCAGCAGCTGTTGAAACTGATCAGGCTGATTCCAGGAAGCTGGGGGCAGAGCAACTCTGCCTCCGGCTTCCTGTAGTCAGCCCCTGGTCAGTTTCAGTGGCAGCAGCTGAATCTGGAGCCAGTTCCGACTTCACACAAATTCAACTTAAGAACAAACCTATAGTCCCTATCTTGTATGTAACCCGGGGACTGCCTGTATGTAAGAGAGCAGTATGATTTCTCAGTATAAAGCGAGAGAAAAGCCTATTTGAGAGTCTTTGGGTTAAGTTTAGAGGTTGGAGCAACAGGAGCGATTTTGTGGTGGGTGTCTGCTGTCGACCACCACATCAGGTGGAAGAGGTAGACAAGGCTTTCTTCAGACAACTAACAGAATCTTCCAACTCACAGGCCCGGGTTCTCATGGGGAACTTTAATCACCCAGGTGTCTGTTAGGAGACCAATACAGCAGTACACAGACAATCCAGGAAGTTTTTGGAGAATATTGGGGACAACTTCCTGGTACAAAGTGCTGAAGGAACCAACTAAGAACCATGTGCAGCTTGACTTGCTGCTCAAAAGCAGGGAGGAATTAGTAGGGGAAGTAGATGTGGGTAGCAAGCTAGGAAGCAATGATCACGAGAGAGTCAATTTCAGGATCCTGACCAAAGGAAGAAAGGAGAGCTTCAAAATACAGACCCTGGACTTCAGAAAAGCAGACTTTGACTCCTTTAGGGAACTGATGAGCAAGATCCTCTGTAATGCAAACATGAAGGGGAAAGGAATCCAGGAGAGAGTATTTTAAAGAAACCTTATTGAAGGTACAGGAACAAACGAGGGATGCAAACAACATATGCATATCGGGTAGTCGAGTAATAACTTGACTAGTCCCTCCTCCCCTCTCACTACCTCTAGCAGAGAGAGGTAGCAAGTGGGGAGCAGGAGCAGGTACTGGTGTGAGCCGACTTAAAAGCCAGTTCCCCCCAGCACCATCTCCAGTGGGTGCAAAAGAGGTAGAGGCATAGCGGGGGAACTGGCGCGAGTCAGGAATCCATTATCCTGGCTCACTCCTGGTCCTCGCCATTGTGCATCTACTTTTTAAATGTATTAAGAGCCACTTGCAATCAAGCTGCAATGATGCCGTACCAAAATATTTTTAAGGACTTAAAGAAAAACTCTATACTGCTTCCCATCACAATGTCCCTTTGTGAATCCACCACCGCTAACCGCCTAATCTCAGAGGAACAATGAGATTCACAGAGTGTGAGTTCAATGAACTGTTTTGGGTGATTAGTGTTGAAGTTGTTTAACTGCATTACCTTTGTGTGTTCAGTTTGGTTGGAAATCTGTTGTTTTGAAGTTGTTTGACTGTGAATCAGCAGGTAATAAAACACTAGTTAGCATTATGTTTTGGACAATGTGTTGTATTGTGTTATGAATACCCCTGCCCTCAATATTCACGGATTTTGGCATTCTCAGTGATCTTAAGAACACATCCCCCAGGAATGACAAAGGGCTTTCTTTATACTCTTTGCTTTGGAGTACAGGAGGGTGCCTAGGATTGCGGGGGGAAGGGGGTAGCTTAAAGTGGAGTAGGGGGTTGGGGCTTGGGCTTACCTGGGTGGCTTCCTACTGGGGCCAGTGAGGAGGGGCTCCTCCCCCTCCCCCACCTGCCCTGCAAAGGGCAACATCAGGCCTTGGTGAGAGTGATCTCTCCCTGTTGCAGCCCTGTGCAGGGAAGCTCTGTGGCTGCACAGCTTAGAGAGCACTTAGATCAGGGATGGCCAACCCATTAGGAATGAAGAGCCAAAATAGCGATTGACAGGTGGCGAAGAGCCACATACTGGGGGAGAGGGGAGGAAGATGAGCAAAAAAACCCAGCCGTGTCGGGGGAAAGTAGGTGCCAGTACACTGTTCCAGGGAGGGGGCTCCAGGCTGGACAGTGTTCAAGTCCAGGTGGAGGGTTGGGGCACTGAGCAAGCTGCAAGCTTGTGGCTGTGAGGGTGCAGGAGTTTGGGCTGAGGTGCATGAGGGGCTCAGGGCAGGGAGGCTGGGAGTATGATGGGCTCAGGACAGATTTGCAGTGTGTGGATGGTGTAGGAGTGTAGTGGCAGAAGACTGAGGATGTGGGGGTGCAGGAGTTTGGGGGTGTGTGAAGCTCTGGACAGAAGGTTCCAGTGTATGATAGGCTCAGATTTGGGGTCCGGGGGGTGCAGGAGTGTTATGATGCTGCGACCAGATGGGGGCTTGGTCCCGGATGGGGGCTTGTTGGCCAGGCTTCATTTTTAAATAAAATACTATGTCAAACACAACATATTTCAGCATTGTCTTTATTAATGAGAGGGGTGGGGAACCTGTTTTGAGTCAGGGGTCACTGACCCACAGAAAAGTCCGTCAGTGCCACACAAGTGAGATGCAAAAAACAATCCCTCCAAAAAACCCCCAAGCCTCACTAATGTGGCCCCAACTGTGCTGGTGAAGGCAGAGGACAGAGTGCTGAGGCAAGGTGCTGGTGTATGCTGGGGCAGGGTGATGCTGGATGCTGGGGCAGGTGGCAAGGTGCTGGTGGGGGCAGGGGACATGGTGCTGGTGGGGGGGGGGGAGGTATGGCCAGGGCAAGGGGACAGACACAGCTCGGCTGGTACCTGGGGATCCCGGGTCTCAGGAAGTGCACGGGCTGCTCTTCTCCCCTCCCCTCCCCTCCCCTCCCCTCCCCTCCCCTCCCCTCCCCTCCATAAACAGCTGGCATGCTTCCTGAAACACTGGGTCTTTCACTCAGCCGGGGACTTCCTTCCTCCTGCCTGCCTGCCTGTGCAGGATGTGTGTGTGTGTGTGTGTGTGTGTGTGTGTGTAGGAATCCCAGGACTGCATGCCAGCTCCAACTTCTCAGGAAGCGCATGCTCTTTCTTTGCTCCCCATGACAGCTGCATGCTTCCTGAGAAGTTGGAGCTGGCATGCAGTACTAGGATTTCTATTTCCTCCTCCCCGCCCTCCACTTTAACCCAATCCTCCTCCCCTCACCTTCCCCAGAGCCAGACACCTTGCCTCCCTGCCCCTCTCCCCAACCTTATGCTTGGGACCCAGAGCTGCTGCTACCGCCATGCCATCTTTCTACCGGCACTGGGCGCGTAAGCTGAGTGGCTGGCTTTAAGCATGTGCTGGCTGGGATGCTATGCACACCCCACTCACCTTCCCTCCTCTTCTCCAGAGCCAAGCATCCTGCCACCCCCTCCCCCACTCTAAACTAATCCCCCTCCCCTCTCTAACCGTATGCCCAGGTTCCGGAGCCGCCGCCTGTACTCAGCGACCGGCTACTAGCACGTGCAGGCTGGGACGCTGAGTGCGACCTGGCCTGCATATGCAGGATATGACATAATGCGCTGGGGGGCCTTGAGCACGCATGCAACTCAAAAGTGGCCCAGCCGTGAGAGCGGCTGACCTGAGCAGTTCTGGGTTCTGTCCTGGTTCCATCAGGAGCCGCAATTTTTTTCTTTGGGAGCCGCATGTGGCTCACAAGCCGTGGGTTGGCCACCACTGACTTAGATTGTGAGGCATCCTGCTACCACCTATCCTTAGCATGAGGAATCCTTTTCTGTATGAGCCAGGGGCCTGCTCCCAGTCACAAGTAACATCCACACTCCTTTCTCAGCCCCTGTGGGCTCTGCTCTCCTTCATGCAGACTAATAGGCACTCTCCAACCCCTGAGTCATTCATGCTTTTAGCTATGGTGTGCGGCCCCCTAACCACTGGACAATGAGTATTAGCAGGGACACTCTTCCCAAAGGAACTTTACACTGCAGCTTACTGGTTACACCCTTTTGCCTAAAACACAGCATTCAGATTTGCTTAGAGAGGAGCTGATACAACAAAGAACAGAGGTGCAAGTGGTAGCAAATAGAAATATTAGAAACAAAGAATAACATGTAAAATCAGAATGTGGGTTGTAGAAACTTAGCTAACAGGGTGCTCTTTTGTCTAATAAGTTACTGCTCACACTTGCACAGCATTTTCCCACCTGGATAGGTGGGATCCTCCTACCATGGGACCAAGCACGTAGGCAGCTTTCCTGATGATGGATGCCCTTTCTTTTTTCTGCACCCCTAGAATTTGTTCTTTGCTCCTCACCTATCTACAGTTCCCGCCCCTCAGATGTTCGTCTCTTCTTGTGAATTTCTGCTTCTGAAGGCCACATGCTCTCCTCATTAGCATTTTACTCAGTATGCAAATAGAATCCCATTTGTAAGACATCAAATACACAATGGCTAACTAGGGAGATGAATGTCTCCCATCTTCTGTCTTGTGGAACCTGCCTTAAGGCACACTACCTGTGAATGATGTGCCTTTAATTACAATGGTCTAAGAACATAATTTGCAATGGACATCTCCTTATATATTATCTATATGTATATTTCATAAAGATAATGACTGCAATAGAAATCTTACATAATCCTTGTGACGGACTGGGTCACAGAGATCCCCTTGAGACTTGTCATTTGATGTGCTTAAATACCATGGAGCCTACCTAGCTGTCCCATCATCCTGTCCTGCTGACCTAGACTCTCCGGTTTCCTCCAGCGGTGGCACAGAGTTAGGGTTACACGCCACAACAGAGAGGTATAGACACTGAGATCAGCTCAGCTCCGGGAAGGCTCAGGCAAAGGGACTTGACACAGCACCCAAGTGCACAGCCCTAGTGGATCCCGAACTCCAGATAAATCCGTCTTATTCAACATAAAATTTTATACAGAGCATGCTTATAAATTGTTTGTCGTCTTTATCAATGGAAGAGCTATGCACAGCTGTTCTTCACTCCTCCTTCCCTAGTAAGTTATTTACACTGGGTTTATTAATAAACAAAAGTGATTTTTATTAAGCATAGAAAGGAGGATTTAAGTGGTAGCAGACAGACCAAAGTAAGTTACTGAGCAAAATAAAACATGCCAGATAAGCCTAATACTTGTTACATGCATTTTCTTACCCTAACAGTAGTTCTAATAATTTTTTCTCACAAGCTAGAAAGCCTCCTAACTTGTGACTGATTCTTCCCCCTTTTCAGTCTTTGATGTTTCCAGGAGTCATTTTGTGTGGTAAGCAGGGGTGTCCTAATGTCTGGCAGTAGTCCCTTTGTATCCCTTTTGCCAAAGGCAGGAATCCTTTGTGTTAAGTAAAATGGGTTCCAGCATCAGATGACCTGGACACATGTTTTGACAAGACCACCCATAGTGAAGACTTTCAAGAAAAACAAGACTGTTCACAGATCTTGGTCCTGAAGACTAGGCCATTAAGTTCCTTGAATACTGCTAATGGCCCTCACCTAGTACGTCAAGATTAGTAAACAGGTCTAGGTTTCCCTTGTCTAACTTCAAATACAGGAATGATACATGCACACAAATAGAACGTAAGAAAAACCTAACCTCTATGAAATTATCTAGCTTCTCTTTAAACTCTATTATAGTCCTAGCCTTCACAGCCTCCTCTGGCAAGGAGTTCCACAGGCTGACTACACGTTGTGTGAAGATGAACTTTCTTTTATTAGTTCTAAACCTGCTACCCATTAATTTCATTTGGTGTCCTCTAGTTCTTCTATTATGGGAACTAATAAATAACTTTTCTTTATCGGCCCTCTCCACACCACTTGTAATTTTATAGACCTCTATCATATCCCCCCTCAGTCTCCTCTTTTCTAAACTGAAAAGTCCCAGTCGCTTTAACCTCTCCTCATAGGGAACCCATTCCAAACCCCTAATCATTTTAGTTGCCCTTTTCTAAACCCTTTCCAAGGCCAAGATATCTTTTTTGAGGTGAGGAGACCACATCTGTACACAGTATTCAAGATGTGGGCGTACCATAGTTTTATACAGGGGCAGTAAGATATTCTTTCTTATTTTCTATCCCTTTTTAATAATTCCTAGCATCATATTTGCCTTTTTGACCGCCGCTGCACACTGCGTGGAAGTTTTCAGAGAACGATCCACGATAACTCCAAGATCTCTTTCGTGATTTGTCATAGCCAAATTAGCCCCCATCATACTGTACATATAGTTGGGGTTATTTTTCCCGATGTGCATTACTTTACACTTATTGACATTAAGTTTCATTTGCCATTTTGTTGCCCAATCACTCAGTTTGGTGAATAGTGATAGAAATGTAGCCGTGTTAGTCTGGGGTAGTTGAAGCAAAATGCAGGACAATGTAGCACTTTAAAGACTAACAAGATGGTTTAATTTTAATCATGTTCATATTCATATTTGTTCATTTTTTTAATTGTATCCTTTGGTATATATGGTTGTGACTACTTTCTTCCACTATTTGATCTGAGGAAGTGGGTCTGGCCCACGAAAGCTCATCATCTAATAAACCATCTTGTTAGTCTTTAAAGTGCTACATTGTCCTGCATTTTGCTTCAGTTTGGTGAGATCTTCTTGGAGTCCCTCACAGTCTACTTCTGTCTTGACTATCCTAAACAGTTTGGTATCATCCGCAATCTTTACCACCTCGCTGTTTACCCCTTTCTCCAGATCATTTATGAATAAGTTGAAAAGGACTGGTCCCAGGACTGACCCTTGGGAGACACCACTAGTTACCCCTCTCCATTCTGAAAATTTACCATTTATTCCTACCCTTTGTTTCCTGTCTTTTAACCAGTTCTCAGTCCAAGAAAGGACTTTCCCTCTTATCCCATGGCAATGTAATTTACATAAGAGCCTTTGGTGAGGGACCTTGTCAAAGGCTTTCTGAAAATCTAAGTATACTATATCTACTGGATCCCCCTTAGAATATACACATTCAGCAGATTATCACTTTTCTAATTATATATTACAAGATGTAGTTTGTTCATGTCATCTTTGTTCAGTTATGCAAATTCATATTCATAAGCACATTTCCATAAAGAATATGGGATACAACATCACAACTCTCTTTGGTGAATTAAAATGTAAATGTCAGACCCAGAGGATCTCTGTAGCCTAGTGGTTCTCACTTTTGTACTGGCTACCCTAAGAGTGTCTCCACAATCTTAAACAAACCTGATAGGACTAAAGTTAGGCCTGTCAGCTTTAATAGTAGCCCTTTAATTCTTCCCAGTTCTGCTTTTTTTTAAAGGAGTATGATGCCACTCCTTTGGTGTCTTTGAAACGTGATGATAGTTGGGCTCTGAGCTACTATGTAGTTCATTCAGTGTCTCTTGCTCCGTGCTTAAAGGGGAGCTCTTCTGTACAGGCTTCCTAATTTGTGCTATTTTCAGGCTTTGGGCTTCAAATTTTTTACCTCTTCCCACATGCACATATTTAGTGCTCTTTGTGTAAATTGGTATCTGGAAATAAAAATGACTAAAATGTACTCAAGCTTTTATCTTGCTTCATTTTGGACTGTCATTTACTCAACTATAATGTGTTAGACTGTGTTTTCTATTGTCTACTGCAGTTCCCTATTTAAGAACACAGGTATAAACTGCAGTTTGGACCTACTACCTTATTTCCTTCCTGGCTTTTTACAGACCCAAGTAGAGAGAGAGAAATCTGGTAATTCGAAAGGGCAGAAGATTTTTTTTGTCTCCTCATTATACTGAGCTGTTGTTTTTAAACGACTAACTTTTCTTGTTTGTAAATGTACATGCAGCTTATGTAATAAACTTTCTCAGGCAACAGAATACCTTCCTGTAAAACCCAAAAATTGTGTGTGACTTACGAAAGCTGGAGATTCCCAAGATTGGTCAGTCTAACCTGCTACTTCAAGAAGATGTATGAAGCCAACTATTCCACCTCTGCTAAGGCCAAAAGCAGAATTGTTTCCCACACATTTACATCAAGGGACTAAACCACATTCTTAAAGGTCCAGTCCTGTAAGGTGCCAAGTATTCTCCGCTCCCTTTAGTAGAAGTTGAAGGCTCTCAGAACCTTCCGGCCCTTGCAGGACTGCTCCTCTAGCACTCATTCTAGGGCAGCTATTCTTGGGAGTAAGCTAAAATTTCCTTTCTTAATTTCACCTGATTTCTTCTAGCATTACTCTTTTGTATGCCACACTAAATATATCTGCCCCAATATTGCATCCTCTTCAGATAATATAACTCCTTCCAGGACTTCCTACTAGGGATGTGAATGCATAACCGTGCAGACAGTTAACCGATAAGCCTGGGCTTATCAGTTAACGTTCATGGTTACATAGAGACTTTCGCCCCAGTCCCACGGAGTCAGCTGCCACTCCATGCTGCCGCCTCTGTATCATGCTGCAGCAGTGCCGGGCAGCGGGCAGCACCCTGAGAGCAAGGCTGCAGGTGGGAGCTGGAGCACAGCAGCTCCTGCAGCCTTCCTCCTGGGGGCAGGCAGCCAGTGTGAGTCACGAGCCAGCTTAAAAGCTTTCTCCAGGCATGCACCCCACTCCCAATGAGCCAGCTGTGGATGTCTGTAACCATTGAGTTTTTCAGTGGTTACACGTTCATGCAGTTACCTACATTTTAACATGCCTACTTTCTACTTACCCAAATGATTAATGTTTTCTTTCTCTTTCTTTCTTTCTTTCTTTCTTTTTCTTTCTTTCTTTCTTTCTTTCTTTTTCTTTCTTTCTTTCTTTCTTTCTTTTTCTTTCTTTCTTTCTTTCTTTCTTTTTTTCTTTCTTTCTTTCTTTCTTTCTTTCTTTCTTTCTTTCTTTCTTTCTTTCTTTCTTTCTTTCTTTCTTTCTTTCTTTCTTTCTTTCTTTCTTTCTTTCTTTCTTTCTTTCTTTCTTTCTTTCTTTCTTTCTTTCTTTCTTTCTTTCTTTCTTTCTTTCTTTCTTTCTTTCTTTCTTTCTTATTTCCCTTCATAAGTTAGTCTTTTTCTCACCCATCTCTTTCATTGTTTTTGTCTCTCTAAGCACTTTGGAATTTGGCCACATATCTTTGGTACTGAAGTGCTTGGACACACATAGGCTATGTCTACATTGTGCTCTCTTGCGCAAGGGACTTTTGTGCAAGAGGGAGCAGTCTGCACTGCTCCTTCTTGCACAAAACCCCCCTCTTGTGCAAGAACTGTTCTGCCTGAAAAAAGCCCCTTGCGCAAAAATGGTGATTCATAAGTATACAAATGAGGCGTAGTGATATTCATTGCCATGCCTCATTTGCATATGTTCTTGCGCAAGACTGGCCAGTGTAGACGTAGCCATATAGCATTCCAGAGGTGCTTCTGTATTGTCAGTGTTCTATAGTATGTTTATAGAGCTAGGACTAATGTATTAATACAGAATATTGGGGAAACATTTTAAATGTAATCAGTATTGTGATTACTCTAGATAAACAATAATGCTAACCAATGACTTTGATTGTGTAATATTAAGTTATTCTGATCACAGAAAATATTTTCTGTTATAGAGTGATCCTGAGCCTTCTCATGGTTTGGTTGTTGAACTGTTTCATCTGTTCTTTGCAGCAGAACTCCCCCCTCCATATACCGCCATTGCCAGTCCTGATGCCAGTGGTGTTCCTGTAATAAACTGCCGTGTATGCCAGTCGCTAATCAATTTGGATGGCAAGCTTCACCAGCATGTTGTTAAATGCACAGTTTGCAATGAAGCTACGGTAAATGGGTTTTATATTTTTTATTGTTGTTGATATGTTGTCTCAACTCCTTGTTATGTAGCATGAGTACATTGGTATTACTGATCACCTAGCGTATTTATTAAAGGATTATTGACACAGAGGGGGCATGGTTATCTGTTATCAGTGAAAATGTACAAAAGCCATAAAGTCATCAGGTTCCTAAGCTTATTTTGTTTTATTTTTCACAAGTGGGAATTCAAGGGGTTAAGAGAGAGTCAGTTAAAGCAGAAGCTATCTCCTTGATGTTTTAGGGAGAGATGATATCGCATTAGATGATAGGCTCAGAAGATTATATTTTTCAGGGAACGGATGGCAGGATTTTCAGATCTGGCAGAAAAAAAATTGAGGTGCCGTTATTTTAGATGTCTAATCTACTCACTACACTACATATGTGTGCTTTGCTAAATATATGCGCTGTTGTGTTAAATAATGCCCTAAAGACCAGTTTTAAGTATTGCTTAGAAAGTTTTGTGCCATATACTCCACCCCATCCCCTATTTTTTTTTTAAATAAAAGACATTTTCTCAGGACCTGAAATTTATAGTGCCCCCTTGACATACTTGTAAAAGCAAAAGCAATTAATGGTAAGTATCCCTTTCATTACGTTACCCATATCCAGGACAGCAGTGTTATACAGTAAGGAACAAATGTGCTGTTACATTGAGGAACCAAGATATTTTTGGTGCCAAATGGAATTCCCCAACTCAACAGAAATCCCTTCCATACACTTTAGAAAGGTTCGTCAGGGCAGAGAAGAGTGGAAGGGCAGTGGAGATCTACTCCAAATGGCATCCTTTCTCCCACCTCCGTAGGTCAGATTAATAATCGTTTTAGGGGGTGCATGTCCATATACTTAATTTAACCCATTCATCCACACATGGAGACTGTAGCTAAATGACAGCACAGGACTGCTGAGACTCTGGAATCCTAGACGGATTCCACATTCTCTAGTGGTTACAAACCTGCCGACACTGCTTTGTCCCAGCCTTTTCTCTGCCTTGTCTCAATCCCTGTCTCCTCACCAATCCAATACCAGTCTCATTCTATCAGTTCTTACCCTACCCTGCTTGTCTGCAATTGTGCCTGATGCCACAGCAGCTCCTAGTGTCTGGGAGGAACAATGTCAAGGAAATTCCACAGTAGCACAGGAACATACCTAGTACAGATAGACTCTTTGGAAAATTTAGCTACTGAACTCTTACCAAGTCTATAGGCATGTTTGAACTGTAACCAATGTTCCCTCTAATCCTTTTTCATCCATGTGCAGAATAAGTGTTTTATTTGAACAAGGCATGTGCAAATGTGCACCAGCAGTAGACATTAAAAAAATCTCTGTGCTCCCTCCACTAATCAGCTCTGCGGCATATGAATCTCTCCTGAGTGGTCACACAAGTGCACAGCTTATGGGGAACACTGGCCGTGATTGTCAAAGGCTTAAGTGTTGCTAACACTGGCTGATTTATCTTGGGAACAACAAAAGACATGTCCCTGACATAAAGCTTATCTTCCTATCAATTCCTAACCCATTTGCTAAAGCTATAGCAAAGGAGATGCTACAGCTGCTTGCCAAAATGTTTGCAAGAATTTATTTCAGCAGTTGTTAACTTTGCAAATTTCCCTAAACTCGTTTTGAGAAATGGTTGAACCATTTTTGCTGAACCATATTTTTAAAAAAATATTTAGCCTGAGATTGTCTCCTTACATGGAAAATGTCAGCTCCAATAAATAAAGTTTGGCAGAGTAATTGAAAACAATGTCTCGTAATGGGAAGTGTTGAGCAACCTTAACTGTAAGAGTGAATTACCAGCGTCTGCATATACTAAAACTTTTCCATTAGAAATATGTCAGTGTGTGAACACATTGGTAGAAAGTGATATTTCATAGCTTCATAGATCAGGAAGGAACAGGAAGGAACAACTGTGATCATTTATCAGAGGGGTAGCCGTGTTAGTCTGAATCTGCAAAAGCGGCGAGGAGTCCTGTGGCACCTTATAGACTAACTGAAGTGTAGGAGCATAAGCTTTCGTGGGCAAAGACCCACTTCGTCAGATGCATGTAGTGGAAATTTCCAGAGGCAGGTATAAATATGCAGGCCAGGATCAGGCTTGAGATGACGAGGTGGATCCAATCAAGAAGGATGAGGCCCACTTCTAGCAGCTGATCCGGAGGTGTGAATTCCAAGAGAGCAGAAGCTGCTTTTGTAGTTAGCAAGCCATTCACAGTCTTTGTTTAATCCAGAGTTGATTGTGTCAAACTTGAAGATGAACTGTAGCTCAGCAGTTTCTTTTTGAAGTCTGGTCCTGACGTTTTTTTGCTGCAGGATGGCTACCTTTAGATCTGCAATTGTGTGTCCAGGAAGATTGAAGTGTTCCCCTACAGGTTTTTGTATGTTGCCATTCCTAATATCAGATTTGTGTCCATTGATTCTTTTACGTAGGGACTGACCAGTCTGGCCGATGTATATAGCAGTGGGGCATTGTTGGCACATGATGGCATATATTACGTTGGTAGATGTGCAGGAGAACGTACCAGTGACAGTATGGCTGATCTGGTTAGGTCCTGTGATGGTGTTGCTGGTGTCTATATGTGGGCAGAGTTGGCACCGAGGTTTGTTGCAAGGATTGGTTCCTGAGTTCGAGTTATTATGGTGCGGTGTGTAGTTGCTGGTGAGAATATGCTTCAGGTTGGCGGGTTGTCTGTGGACAAGGACCGGCCTACCTCCCAAGGCCTGTGAAAGCGAGGGATCATTGTCCAGGATGGGTTGTAGGTCACTAATGATGCATTGGAGAGGTTTTAGCTGGGGACTGTAGGTGATGGCCAGTGGTGTTCTGTTGGTTTCTTTCTTGGGCTTGTCCCGTAGCAGGAGGCTTCTGGGTACACATCTGGATCTGTCAATCTGTCTCCTCACTTCCTCGTGTGGGTATCGCAGTTTACAGAATGCTTGTTGAAGATCTTGTAGGTGTAGGTCTCTGTCTGAGGGTTTGGAGCATATGCGGTTGTACCTCAGTGCTTGGCTGTAAACAATGGATCGTGTGGTGTGCCCAGGATGGAAGCTGGAGGCATGCAGGTAAGTGTAGCGGTCGGTAGGTTTTCGGTATACGGTGGTATTGATGTGACTGTCACTTATTTGTATCGTGGTGTCCAGGAAATGGACCTCCCGTGTAGATTGGTCCATGCTGAGGTTGATGGTGGGGTGGAAGCTGTTGAAATCATGGTGAAATTCTTCCAGAGTCTCCTTCCCATGGGTCCAGATGATGAAGATGTCATCGATGTAGCGTAGGTAGAGAAGGGGTGTAAGTGGACAGGAGATGAGGAAGCGTTGTTCCAGGTCAGCCATAAAAATGTTGGCGTATTGTGGGGCCATGCGGGTGCCCATAGCAGTGCCACTGGTCTGAAGGTATATGTTGTCACCAAATCTGAAATAGTTGTGTGTGAGGATAAATTCACAGAGTTCAGCCACCAGTTGTGCTGTGGCATCATCAGGGATACTGTTCCTGACAGCTTGTACTCCATCTGCATGTGGGACGTTTGTGTAGAGAGCCTCTACATCCATGGTGGCTAGGATGGTGTTTTCTGGAAGATCACCTATGCATTGTAGTTTTCTCAGGAAATCCGTAGTGTCACGGAGGTAACTGGAAGTGCTGGTGGCGTAGGGTCTGAGCAGAGAGTTCACATAGCCAGACAGTCCTTCAGTGAGAGTGCCAATGCCCAAGATGATGGGGTGTCCGGGATTTCCAGGTTTGGGGATCTTGGGTAATAGATAGAACAACCCTGGTCGAGGCTCTACGGGTGTGTCGATTTGTTCCTGTGCTTGTGTAGGGAGTGTCCTGAGCAGATGGTGCAGTTTCTTAGTGTATTCCTTAGTGGGATCTGAGGAAAGAGGCCTGTAGAATTTGGTATTGGAGAGTTGTCTGGCAGCCTCCTTTAGGTAGTCAGGCCTGTTCATGATGACAACAGCACCTCCTTTGTCAGCCTCTTTGATTATAATGTCGGAGTTGTTCCGGAGGCTGTGGATGGCATCACGCTTTTGTGATCATTTAGTTTCATCTTTTGGATTACACAGAAAAAATTAAGAGAACTTGAAATATAGTGTTAACACATTTTTAATTTGTTGAAAAAGAAAGAGGGAGTGGAGTTGTTCTAGGAGTAAAAATGTGCTTCATGTATCACCACTGATTGCAGGAACTTCCAAGATAACATCCCTAGCTAAGACCTGTATTTTTTTTTATCGGATAGGATAGTAGACTGGTCGCTTCCCCTCCCCCCACCTCCTTATTTATAAAATCAAATATAAGGGCCACAAATTTGAAACAATATACATTTACTGATTCATGCATAGGATTGCCAGATGGTTGAAACAAAAATACTAAACTTTCCCCCTTCCCCCCGCCAAAAAGGAAACAATTCTCTTGAAGGGGAAAAAAAAGGGGGGGGGGACCAAAGTTGTTGAGCAAAAAGGAGAAAAAAAAGAGACTCCAAGTAAGCCAAAAAAATTAATTAATAAAATAAAATAAAACAGCATGTCCCCTTTAAGAGTGAGTGCAGGGATAGGAACAGGGGAGCAGTTGAGCACTAAGATGCAGGGGAAGCATTGTTTCCCCTAGGTCTTTTGGCTGGCAGCCATTTTGTGCCGGCAGCTTTGGGGAACCAGGTAAGCATGGGGGCTGAGGTTGGGGGGCTGAGGGTGTTCGAGGCCAGAGGAGGTTTGGGGGGGAAGAGGCCGAGCTCTGAGTGTTGCCAGGTGCCCGGGATTTTCGCCTCCTGGATGGGGAAAAATTCAGAGAATACCAGACATCTCAGGTGTCCGGTATTCTCTGAATTTTTTTACCGGACAGGAGTAAAAAAAATACTGGACTGTCTGGGTGAATACCAGACACCTGGCAACCCTATTCATGCAAACATACAAACATATATGTGTGGAACTGGGACTTAATTTAATGTTATGCTTCAGCTAAAACATGAAGCAGAAGCATTTTTCTACTCTTTAAGCTAAAATTAGGATGCCGATAACTAACGAAGTGGGTTGTGCCCACGAAAGCTCATGATACCATCTGCATGTTTTGTTTGTCTCTAAGGTGCTGCAAGACTATTTGTTGATTTTTTTGCTTCAGTGAGGTGGCCGAGTTAGTCTGTAACAGGAAAAACTTAAAAAACAACAAAAAACAAAATCTGAAGAAGTGGGCTGTGTCCACGAAAACTCATGATACCATCTACATATTTTGTTAATCTTTAAAGTGCTACCAGACTATTTGTTGTTTTTTAAGTTTTTCATTGTTTTTTGTTGTTAAGTTTAGCCCTGTTTCCTGTCAAGTTCTGTCCTGGAGAGAAAGGGGATAAACTATACTTCCTTTTCCTCAGCTTGGATCCCTATTACATCAGTTAATCTGTATGTATACCTGGGGTGGGAGAGGAAACCAAAAATGGTTCACTATTATGTCAAGTTTCTGATGGAAATTATTATTATTATTATTATTATTATTATTATTTTTGTCTAGCCAATCAAAAACCCTCCTTCAGGAAAGAAGTATGTTAGATGTCCCTGTAATTGTCTGCTTATCTGTAAGGATACATCTCGGCGAATAGGATGTCCAAGGCCTAATTGGTAAGACCTAAAGAATCCTAGTGACAGATACCAAGGTGCTGTGAATGTTACAAATATTGTAATGTTATTTTTAGTCATTTATAAAATGTGTCCACTTTCATTGGCATTACACAGATATTTATTTGTCCGCGACTCTGTGTAGACCTAAATTTATTGGCTTCATTAGGTTAACATATTAAAAAAAGAAAACTATATTGCTTGTGCCAGAATAATTATTTTTCCAACATTATTGATATAAGTTTAAAGAATGTTTTTAATCTATTGAATATGAAATAATATATTGTGTAAGTTGTATAAGGGCTGCATAAAGTGAATAGCATACAATACCGTGGAGAAACAAAAGTTCTGGGAAGTATTGTGCATGATTTCTTGCAAGCTCAGTTCTATGGTAATTCTATGGGAAAGTGGTAAAAGCACAACTTGTGTTATAGCAACTCTGTTGCTTAGTAACAGTGAATAACTTGACATTCTTGCAACCTTTCATTGCAGAAATTCCTCCTCCTCCTTTCTCAAAAATAATTTAGCCAATGAACATACAGGCAGTCCCCGAGTTACGCAGATCCGACTTATGTCGGATCCGCAGTTACAAACGGGGTTCGCTGCCCATCTCCCTGGTCTGCTGGAGACCAGCAGACCAAGGAGACGGGAAGCAAAGCCTCTGAGGACGCCGGCAGCGGGACAGCCGCGACGCGTCTGGGCTGCCTGCGTGCTCCGCTGCTTTGCTCCATGTCTCCCCAGACCAGGGAGATGGGGAGCAAAGCCGCGGAGCACGGGGGCAGCGGGACAGCCCAGACGCGACGCGGCTGTCCCGTTGCTGGCGTGTTCCACGGCTTTGCTCCCCGTCTCCCTTGTCTGCTGGAGACCAACAGACCAGGGAGACGGGGAGCAAAGCGGAGCAAAGCCGCGGAGCACGCGGGCAGCGGACAGCCCAGATGCGCTGCGGCTGTCCCGCTGCTGGTGTGCTCCAGGGCTTTGCTCCGCTTTGCTCCCCGTCTCCCTGGTCTCCTGGCGCGTCTGGGCTTTCCTGCTGCCCCCATGCTCCGCGGCTTTGCTCCGACGCCTGTGGTACAGCAGCTGGGGTACTGCCGGTTGGTTCCGTAGCGCCGCTCTGGGCGCTACTGGACCAACCCGGCAGCACCCCAGCTGCTCTGCCCCAGGTGTCCTGATTCAGCCACTGCTGGTCAGTTTCAGCAGCGGCTGACTTGGGGATGCCTGGGGCAGAGCAGCTTGGGTGCTGCTGGGTTGGTCCAGTAGCGCCAAGGAGCGGCGCTACTGGACCAACCCAGCAGCACCCAAGCTGCTCTGCCCCAGGCGTCCCCAAGTCAGCCGCTGCTGAAACTGACCAGGGCTGACTACAGGGAGCCCGAGGCAGAGTTGCTCTGCCCAGGGGTTCCTGGAATCAGCCACTGATCAGTTTCAGCAGCAGCTGACTTGGGGATGCCTGGGGTTCTTAAGTTGAATCTGTATGTAAGAACTGGCGTCCAGATTCAGCCTGTTGAAACTGATCAGCGGCTGATTCCAGGAAGCCCTGGGCAGAGCAACTCTGCCTCGGGCTTCCTGTAGTCAGCGATGGTCAGTTTCAGCAGCGGCTGAATCTGGATGCCAGTTCCGACTTACATACAGATTCAACTTAAGAACAAACCTACAGTCCCTATCTTGTACGTAACCCGGGGACTGCCTGTATCTGCTCTTTGTTTAGAGAAAGTAGTTAACGTAAGCTGACCTGAGGTTTATGCTAGGGATGTTAAATATCGGTTAATTGAATAGTCGAGTAACCTCAAGTATTTGTATCGGTTAGTCAACTATTCTGTAGTCCCTGGGTACGGGGCTGGCAACCAGTGCACTCTCGCCTCACTCCCGAGGAGCCCCCTGCCACTCTGCACTGCTGCCTTTGAATCAGAGGCAGCAGTGCAGGGTGCCAGGTGGGAGCTGGTCTGTAAGAGGAGCCAGTTTAAAAACCAGCTCCCCTCACGGACCAGCTGCCTGTCATCCTGTATTGTTGCCTCTGATACCGAGGCAGCAGCGCGGGATGGCAGCAGCCCCTGTCTAGGGTGGGTCTGAGCTCCTGGACCTATCGCAAGCCAGAATTGAGCCAGGCTGCCTGCCTGCCTGGCTCTAATACACTTAAATGCAGAGCTGCAGCAGGGGTAGGTCACGGACCCGTTTCAAGCCAGGACTAAGCCAGGTTGCTGGCCAGCCTGCTAAAAGATTTACTGGCAATTGGGGGTGAGGTGGGGGAGGAATGTGTGTAGTCTATAGCATTAACCTATAAGCTTTTGCTTATCGGTTAATCAACTATACTATTACATCCCTAGTTAATGCTAATCTTTGGAATTCTAAAATAAATAACAGGGATGTGCCTGGACACACCAAATGCCATTATATACTTTAGTGCAATAAAGTGAAATCCTGGCCCCAGTGAAGTCGAAGGTTTTATCCAATAAAACCTAAGCAGGAATCCATAACATATTATAATGTACTAGATAATCAGGAAAGACAAAAAATAAACCAGTTTTCCTAATTTTGTTAAAATAACAGTCTCAATAGTATACACTTCTTTAGCAGCTCTCCTGGAAGGAGAGCAAGATTGGGGGAGTGACTTCTGTAGAAAAGGGCCATTCACAGAGAATGCCCTGCCAGCGTTCCCGACCTTTCCCATGGAGGGGATCTAGCTCAACCTGAGTTGTGGCCGTATGGCATGAGGAGAGATGACATGTGGAATAGGTGATGCTTTGTGACTGCATTTTTTCTTCATATACTACTTCCGAGGGCATTGTGTGCCAAAAAATTTAAAATTCTGCACACAATATTTTAAAATTCTGCTAATTTTATTTGTAAAATAAATGTGACTGCTCCAGCCATGTTATGGGGGAAGTACAGGCCACTGACTGCTCAGAGGTAGGTGCAGCTTGTTTGTAGGACATGGCATAGAAGTGAGGCTGCACCCAAGCCCAACAATGACCCGGGACTAAGCTTTGCTCCAGAGCCCTACCCCTTCATGTTAAGTGCATCAGGTGTGGGCAGGCAGGTTCAGTCGGCAGCGGTTTAGTGTGGAGAGGATGCAGGTATAGGCTGAGAGGGTTCTGTGTGGTGCAGTCTGGGTGTGAAAGGTGATCTTGATGAATAGGGGCTTGATGCAGTGTTTTGGGTGCAATGGTAATGGGACTGTGCAGGAGGTCTAGGTGGGGCTTGGGACTCAGTGGAGAAGGGACTATGTGTGTGTGGCGGGGGGGGATCAAGCTTGGCAGTGAGGGTCTGGATGTGGGGAATCTAGTCAGAGGTTTCAGATGCTGAGGAAGGCAGGCTTGGGGGCAGAGACTGTGGACACAGTAGAGGCAAGGAGGCTGCCTGGCTTGTCTTGGCTAGGAGGATGTGGGGAAAAGGAAGAGAGTTGTATGAGAAGATGAAATCTGCTTGGAGAAGGGGTGAGAAGGATGTCTGATTTTGAAGAGTAAGGAGAGTTTGAATGGGAGAAGGATGTTGGCTGGAAGGCCGAGAGAGTGAGTCCCATTCCTTCTGTGGGTTTCTCTAGCCTCTCTGTTCATAAGCCTGTACATCTGTTCGTCTCATCCAGTTTTCTGCACTGTCAATACATACCTATTCATGAGGGGCAGTGCCCCAAGCTACTATTTGCTGGCTAGGCCTCTATTCTTGAAACTGTTCCAATTTACATGGATCCTTATATAATAAACTTTCATTAAAGAAAATGGTGTCTTTGTTACATGTTTGTAAAACATTAATAAGAGAAGTCTGAATTTGATACACACATAATAAGAAGTAGATTCCACTTTAGAGTCAAAATATCTGGTAAGGTCTTGCAGAGCTTACAACCTAAATCCATTATCCCTTCCCCTTGTTAATTTAATGATATGCCATATATGTTTGATGTTCCTACCACAGTAGACGCATCATTAACCTTGGTCCAGTGATGTTGATTCCAGAAGAGCAGCCAGCTCAGCCTGCCTTGCCAGTTCAGCCAGAAGGTACTCGGGTGGTGTGTGGACACTGTGGAAATACATTCCTGGTAAGTGCTGATGGTGTCAAATTTGGTGTACACTTAGATTGTGATTCCCAGCACAGATAGATGTCTGCACTAGCTCAAGCAAATGTCCTAAAAATAGCAATGCAGCATGGGTAGCAGCTGAGGGCTAGTTGCCTAGGTATGC
Organism: Pelodiscus sinensis; assembly: GCF_052426305.1. Classification (NCBI taxonomy): domain Eukaryota; kingdom Metazoa; phylum Chordata; order Testudines; family Trionychidae; genus Pelodiscus; species Pelodiscus sinensis. The sequence continues at coordinate 44,698,180 of NC_143053.1, forward strand.
ATCCTGACCCCCAGGGCCTGTACTCAGACATATAGCCTTCACTGCTGCCTGTGCAATCTCGGCTATGCAGCGTGTTATGTTTGTTAGATGGCAGTAGCACCCTAGTTCCGAATGTAGATGTAGTTGAAGGGCTAAATGCTAATCTGTTACATCAGTGCAATACCACTCAAATCAAAGGAATTCCTTTGGCAAGCCTATCCTGGTACTGCATTGATATGGGTGAACCACAAGCCTTTGTGAGTTGATTGTTAAGACAGGTATCCCTTGGATATGTAGTTTGTATCTGGGTATTTTCTTAAGCTTCTTCAAGAATTATCTCCCTTTCTCCTGCCTCCCCCCGTGTCTTTACCATCTAGGAAAGGGTCAGGTCCATATTCAGTATATTATTGATGGGAAAACTATTGTTAAAGGAGCTGTTGTACAATCCAGTGCAGTTATAGTCTTCAATAGGTAAATTTAAACAATTGTTTCTATTATAGTTCACTTTTCAGATGCTCATAACTTTCTGAAACTTTCACTTCTGGATAACCTTCTCCATGATTGGGCTCCAGTTTTGCAAAACATAAGCACTTCCATAATTATCAGTTTGGTAGTCCTTTCTAAGCTATAGACTCATATAAATCTATTATGATTGGAGCTCTAGTTTGAGGCCAAAGGTATATATTCGTTTGAATATTAGAGCAAAAAGTTTGGGTTGTTTTAGAATAGGAGGATTTGGAAAAGTATTTGTTTCCTACTGTAAAAACATTTTGCAACCATTTGAGGACTAGTTCTGTTTTCATAATGGTTGAGGTTTGAATGTTGAAAATTTACTATAGAAATTGTCCTTGTAAAGATGTAATGCATAGACTTACTCTGAAGGAAATTAGCTCTGATTTCTTCAGCATCTTATTGTTTGAATATGCATTGTAGACGTTTGTTGCAAAGTGCATTAGTTATGCCCCCATAAAAATGGCCCACACAGGCATGTGAACTTGAACTATTTTCATAATCAACTGACGAATGTCACCTTACTCAAGCAAGGGCTTTATTCAGCCTTGTAAGGTCTGTAAGAGCAACTTATCAAGATAAACTTATTGATATCTTTAGTTAAATGTAAAGGGGTTGAAATAAGGGCTGTATCTTGCCTTGTAATGGGTGCAAGAAAGGGGCTTCCTTGCTATATTTTTGTGGGGTACCTTTACAGATTAATTGAAGTATACTCTAAACATCTTAAATAGGGTTGTAATTTAAATGTGAGTTTGTGAGGTGTTCTCTAGGCTTTAAGGGGAGCCGGGAGCCAGGCCATGAATTTACATATGCTATTTGCAGGATTTTTTGCAGTGTTAAAGTTGTCAGACATTCCTCCTATTGACTCTTTTTTTTTTGCATTTTTTTAATAAATAAATAAAAATCATGCAAACTTCACTTTCCCCCTCAAAAAAAAAAAAAAAATTCCAGTGTTAAGGTTTCTTGGTTAAGCATTTAGAAATTAGTATATATCAGTTTGTATGCACAACCTGAACTCTAACTGCTTCCTTGTTATTACAGAAACAACAGTATTTCTTAAATAATAGGATATTGCTTTTAAAAAAATCTCCAAACTTCACAATCAAATTCTTGTAAAGGGCCCATCTACGGTACACATTTTAGCAAGATCACCTCATAACATGCGTTGTTTTGCCTACATAGATAGTTTTAACTCTGTGACTCTTATGGAATCCTTGAAGAGCACTGGCAGGATACAAAAAAGTACAGCCTAGTAAATGATCATAACTTGATTCTGTAACACAGATAATGCTTTTTGGATCCATTTCTATATAAGCAAAACTATGCAGTTATAAAATAATCACAGTATTGTTATTGTTATAATCCTTAGACAATATCTTCACAGTCCTACATAAACATAACCATGGCTGGATAATGGCTGGATAACCATTCTCAGAGATTAGTTATTAACGGTTCACAATCATGCTTGAAGGGCATAACAAGTGGGGTTCCGCAAGGGTTTGTTTTGGGACCAGTTCTATTCAATATCTTCATCAATGATATAGATGATGGCACAGAGAGTACGATTATTAAATTTGCAGATGATACCAAACTGGGAGGGGTTGCAAGTGCTTTGAAAGATAGGATCATAATTCAAAATGATCTGGACAAACTGGTCTAAGGTGAATAGGATGAAGTTTAATAAGGACAAATGCAAAGTTTTCCACTTAGGGAGGAACTGTCAGTTTCACACATACCGAATGGGAAGTGATTGTTTAGGAAGGAGTACTTCTGAAAGGGATGCAGAGGTCATAGTGGACCACAAGCTAAATATGATTCAACAGTGTGACAGTTTTGTAAAAAAAACCTAACATGCTTCTGGGATGCATTAACAGGAGTGTGGTGTGCAAGATACAAGAAGTAATTCTTCCACTCTATTCAACGCTGATTAGGCCGCAGTTGGAGTATTGTCTAGTTCTGGGCACCATATTTCAAAATAGATGTGAAAAATTGGAGAAGGTCTAGAGAAGAGAAACAAAAATGATTAAAGGCCTAGAAAACTTGAGCTACATGAGAAGACTGAAAGAATTGGACGTTTTTAATTTAGAAAAGAGAAGACTGAGAGGGGACATGATAGTTGTTTTCAAGTATCTAAAAGGTAGAGGACGAAAAATTGTTCTCCTTAGCCTCTTATGCTAGTACAAGAAGCAATGGGCTTAAATTGCAGCAAGGGAGGTTTAGGTTAGCATTAGGAATAACTTCCTGTCATGGACTATGTTTACACTGCAGAGTTTTTGCGCAAAAACTCATGGAGCGTCCACACTTCAAGCGTGTTTTTGTACAAGAAAATTTACTGTAAATAAACAGAACAGAGAGGTTTTTGCAGTATAGGTATTCCTCTTTGTGCAAGAGCTCCTTTTTGTGCAAGAGCACAGGTGTTTGTGGACAGGAAACGGGTTTTTTGCGCAAAAACAGCCTATTGAAAGAAGCACAGGTGCCCTGATGGCCATTCTGTTAATGGCTAAAGTGTAGGGGAATATAGGAAGCTGTTTGTGTGTTGAATAATGTCTTCCCTTTTTTTCCTTTCCAATCCACTCAAATGTTCCTTTCTGTGCTGCCGCCATCCTTCTGTCTTTAGACAGTTCTTAACTAACTCTGCCATGTTTGGCCAAGGTTCACCACTATGTAAGCACAGAACAAAAACAATCCTATATAGCCTGTGTTTCTCTTTGCATGTGTCTCAGCAGACTAACAGAAATGGAAAGTCCAGAACTTTCAAGAAGCAAGAGCTGGTTGTTAGGCTGGACAGACTAAAGGCATTAATTCATTTTTATGAGACTAAGTTTAGGTATAGTATGTTTACGATAAGATTTGATTGTAATCGTTATTTTAAAATGAGAAATTTAGTATTTTACGGACTTTAAAAAAATAAAAAATCAAATTAAATCTGATTACTTTTTATTTAAAAAAAAATCTGTTATCCACCCTGTTTGCAATAGGTGAAGTACTTTTCTGAGCACCATTGACTGAAAAACTCATGATTTTTCTGCAGTTTTTCACTTCATACAACCTCGACTAAGATTCAGAAATGTATATTGTTTTCTTCTCTTATTTCTAGCTGAAATGGAGTAGCTGAACTATCAGACAGATCTTTGTTCTCATCATATGCTTAGGATATTAAGGTTTTGTTTTCAGTCTGATGTAAAACTTTAATCCTGTTTACTAGGAGGTGGCTTTATGACACTTTAGTTGCTAAATGAAAAAGATAATGTGGGGGAGAAAATGAAAAATGAAGTAGCAAGAACTTTTTTTAAACACAAAGGCAATGTTGTTAACATTTTTACACCGTCACGGTAGCTTGTAGGCTATACATACAAAGTCAAGGAAAACATTATTTCATGCAAAGGAAGCATCATTCTTCATTAATTTTACCATTTCCTGAACAGGGTTGTTCTCATTAGAGTATTTCCTAAGGGAAGATTGTACTGGCCATTCATAGTTGTCATTTTTGAAGAAAGTGTTTGGCAAATGGACAAGTTTCACAGTGTGCCCTAATGACAACAAGCCTCAGGCCTTCCAATCTGTAAAATTAAGCTAGAAACCTTATGAGAATCTTTGCATTTCCACTTTGGATTCCACATAGAAAAACTCCTTGAAACAGCATTTCCTGGGTCATATTTGGCCCTTATATTTCTGGTCTCTGAAGGAAACTGGCAAGTATTTGAATAAATTGAAAGTGCAGGTTTTTGTTTTAAACCCCCTCTTCCACAATAGATAAAGATTGAAATGGGGTACCAAGTGTTCTTATTTTATCCACAATCATCATCGGGTCTGTTGTATTCTTCACCCTGCCATGAGTCCTCTACAGTCCTGTAGGAGCTCTGAGAAGCTCTTCTTTACAACCTATTCTTTTCCTGATTTCTGCCCCAATGCCAGATGCTGTTAAGGCCTACTTGATGGAATTCCATCAGTGGTCTGTTTGTACTTTGGCTTGATCTATCACAAAGACTGTTGTTTAATGATGATAGGCACTGTCTAAACTGCACATCTTTTAGCAATACAGCTGTGTCACTAAAAGCCGGGTAGTGTAGCTGCCATTTTTTGGCTGTTTTGCCAACAAAATATTTCCACACCTGTGAGCAGTGTTTTCATTGTTAGTAGGAGAGTACTCCTGCTTGACAGTGTGAAGTTCACACTGACACTTCACACAACAAAACTTTTGTCTTTCAGGGTTTTTTTTTTTAGCACGTCTGAATAACACATTTTTGTTGTTCAATTCCCAGTGTAGACACAGCCTTAAACAAATCTGTTTCTCCTTCCTTGTCACTGCCAATTTCTGACAATCCAAGGAGCAAATTAATCAGGTCCACCTAAATAGCTATAGCCAGCTAAGATGAAAATAATTAATGCCACAGATACTACAATATTGCTGAGTTAAGAAGTGCTGTAGAACTCCTTATCTAGTTTGTCAGTATTTTCTCATGTGAGATAATACCAAATACATTCTCTCACAAAGATTGTCTGCAGTAATTGGAAATTGCTTCACTTGGTAATGGGAGGGTCTTTTGGTAGTTAATTACAAATTGGTAAAATTAGCTATGACATTTTTTGCCATGTATCTTTAACTTCTAAGAAATTGCCTACATACCAACAGGGGATAGTACTCATTCCTATCTTTTATGTGCAAATATTAATAATTGAAATTTTCAAAGTTAATAATTTCTCTTGTCTATAGCTTTCCAGTGTTTTCTGTTTTTTTCGTTGTGTCTTTTGGGATCTGATAGAGGAAATGGTTAAACAGGAGTGGTTCCATTGAGCTTGATGGAACTACTCACTTGTATAAATATGTGTAGGATACCATCCTTATTTTTGGCTCATATAGTGTATGTATTCTCAGCTCTTAACAAATTATTCTAAGAACTGCAGTGATTGGGGGGGTTTACAGTAAAAATTTGCTCAACCTGTGCTTATCTGACCTGTGTTGAAAATTTGTTTTCCCCAGTTTAAAATGGAGTAGATTAGATTAATTTAAACATTTTAAAGGACAAAAATTGACCATATTTATGTTCAGTCACTCTAATCTCTTAGTGAAAGAACATATTTATATGCTTTCTAGGTAATATTTTATAAGATTATTAATTAATGTTCATAGAATCATAGAATAGAATAATAGAATATTAGAACTGGAAGGGATCTTGTGAGACCAGGACTGAATCCAGCCTGTTGGGACTCAGGTTCTACATAAGGTTGCCAGGTGTCCAGTATTGACCGGGACAGTCTGGTATTTTCACCTCCTGTCTGGTAAATACCGGACACCTGGCAACCCTACGACACACTCAGCAACCGGACGCCCCTCCAATCTCTTTCCCCACCCTGTTCCCCTGTTTGTGGCTGGCAAGAAAAATAAAAAAAGCCGGCAGGGCAATAGATGTTGCAAGACCAAAGAGCCCTGGAGGAGGTGGGAGAAAGGGGTGGGCATCAGTTGGGTAGCCCCCGCCTTACCCAGGGAATCCCTGGCATTAGCAGGGCCAGGCAGCAGCTGGAGAGGCCCCTGGCATTAGCAGGGCCAGGTGACTAGGGAGTCTCAGCTCCAGCAGGGGAACCCCTGGCTGCAACAGGGTAATTGGGGAGACTCTGCCAGGGAACCCCACAGCTGGAGCAGGACTGGTGGAGGTGAGCAGCCAGAATCCCCAGTAGCAGCGACGCCAGCCTTAGTGGCTGGGCAGCTGGACCTCGTGACTGGGGAACCCCTGACAGAAGCAGGGCTGGCAGTGCCAGGTAGCCCCAGCTGGGACCCACAGGGAGCACCCTGCAGCAGTGGAGCCAGCAGTGGCCAAGCAGTCCCCACTGGAACCCCGGGAGACCCTGCGGCAGTGGGCAGGCAGGGTGGGGAGTTGTGCTGGGCCAGTGTTAGGGGAACCAGTGCCAGGGTCAGGGACGCCAGAGGAGCCTGGGAAAAGAGCCTGGCAGTGGGGACAGCCAGCAGGGAAGCACTGACCTCCCCTCGTCCGGGACAGCTCAGGCCATGAGAGTGCTAGACCAGGGAGGTCCAGCCTGTAGATACAGCTATATCAAGATTGTTACCTTTGTAAGGGCTGCATAACAAATGAGCTTTTATTTTTTCTGTGGAGCATTCTGACTGTACTGTATGTTTCCCTTGGTAGAATAAAACTTTTTTAAAAATGGTCTCTGTTAGGTCAAGTGCTGGAGTAGTACTTTTTCTCTCTTCTCAAAATGAATCGGTTCTGTTTCTTTCCCTTTACTGGATCACTGCATGAAAAAATATGAAAGCTGATCATCAAGAATTAGTTAAAGGTAAAAATGAGGGATGCGGGTGGGAAAGCTTCATTAGAACCAATGTAAATAATGTTTTGGACAGAGGGATGTTCCAAAGGAAAATACACTTGTTCTGGATCAGAGGGTGCTGAATTGAGAGAAATGACCTGTTTAATTTTATTGCGTTGCATTTGCTGCTGTTGTAAAAAGAGCCCATGCTACGTCAAACAAGCTCGTAGCGGTTAGGCAAGTCATGGGAAATTATCTAACATGGATATCCCTATCCAAGGAGTGCAACATTGTTGCTGGCAAAAGGGCATCCCATTTACGGAATAAAGCAAGAAATAAGTCCAATTAAAGCATGAGAAGCAAAATGTTTTCACAGTGATCCCCAGTGACATTTAACATGAAGTAAAATAAACATATTCTCAGGCTAGAGGTTTTTTTTTAAAACTTTTTCCTTTTCTCTCTTACAGTGGATGGAACTGAGATTTAACACTTTGGCAAAATGCCCACACTGCAAAAAAATGTAAGTTTCTTAAAAATACTAAGATTGTTGGAGAGACGTTGGAAATTAATTTAAAGTAGTTAAACTTATGTTAAATATTATTGATGGAGAACAGACTGACATACAGATATTTTACTTTCTGCACCTGAGAATACCAAGACTAAACAGCATGATGTGTGCCAGTAAAACCTTCCTTCCATTTTCCCTACAAGTTAGTAACTATTACAAGGTTGAATGGCAATTGTATTAATTTGATTGTCGTTGTCTGAGGAAGAAATTAGACTGCTAGTGATAGAAAGAGATGTTAATACAATTAAAGACAGCTCAAATTTTTATTTCATGTCTTTAGTTTATAATTTCATGCAGTTAATTAGGATGTTGCTTAAATCCACAACCCACCTTGCTATCAGTTAAAAGCGGTGGGAGAAGAAAGGAAAATATTTATTGATTTGGAAAGTATTTAATTTATGTCTACACTTGCACCCTATTTTGAAATAGGGATGTAAATGTAGGCATTCGAAATAGTAAATGAAGCCAGAATTTAAATATCCCATGCTTCATTAGTATAATTGTGTCCTGGCGCTATTTTGAAATCACGCTATTTCAAAATAAAACGCCTGTTTAACGGCGTTATTTCGAGAGAAAACCCCTCTCTCGAAATAACTGGTAAACCTCATTGTATGAGAAATAACAGTTATTTCGAGAGAGAGGTTTTCTCTCGAAATAAAGCAGTTACACTGGGTGTTTTATTTTGAAATAGCGTGATTTCAAAATGGCGCCCGGACATGATTATGCTAATGAAGCGTGGGATATTTAAATCCTGGCTTCACTTACTATTTCAAATGCCTACATTTGCATCTCTATTTCGAAATAGGGTGCAAGTGTAGACATACCCCTAGTTCCAGAATGTAAATCTTAATTAGTGTCATATCATGTCTTCTCCTGGTATATTTATATTATTTCCATAATGGGAGTAATATATGTTGCATTGGGAAGGGGAATTACCACTGTCACTGGGTACAGATCATATGAAAGAATAGGCAGATGCCTAGAGCAGTGGAGAATTTAGGTTAAGACTTTCACAGTTAGGTACTAAGTAAGTAGCCTGGTTTCAAAAGTGCTTGGCACCCTACACTTAATCATTGAAGTCATTATGACGCACTTTGGGGACGCACTTCTGGAAATCATGGTCTCAGTGCATGTGAATGACTATATGGGTGGCAGGTATTTCTCCCATTTGTCTAATCCAGTGAACCCTGGAGTCTGCATTAATTGTCCTCCATTGGCCATCTCTGCTGTAGTGTATTGGCAGTAACTACATGCAGCCTTTCTTTTCAGAACTGACTACAAATTGGACCTCCCTGGTTCAGCACCACTGGGACCTTAGCGGTCCTGAATGAGAGAATTAGCCAGACCAGGGGAGGTCCTCAGCCACTGACCCTCAAGCCCACCACCTGCTTCCAGCAGGCTATGGCTATCGCAGGCCTTGACCTTCCCCCGTCAACTGGCTGGACTGCTTGCCCAGTTGCTGATGTGTCCCTGGGTGGCCCAGATTCTGGCTCCTGCCATGAGGCTGCAGCCCTGCTTGTCATGGGCTGCCAGGTGGCCCAGGCCCCATGCTCCTGGGGGGTTGCTGTGGGGTTTTGGCCCTGGCCCCACGGTCTCTGGGGGGCCCCAAGCTAGGCTGCCAACCTTGTTGTTCCTGGCCCCAGCTAGCCCTCCTGTCATTAGGCGTCCAAAAGCATCTGTAGTCCAGATGTTGCCAGACCAGAGAGTGCCAGTTTTCAGAGGTGCGACCTGTACTACATTAATCATGGTTAATGGTTATAGTTTTAAAACTTGACATGTAGCATTCCATGGCTGACCTCCAAGTCCTCTCTCTCCTGATATTATCCCCAAGAACAATATACAGGAGACTTCCGATAATCCGGAACCTTTGGGACCTAGCCGGTGCCGGATTATCGGATATGCCGGACTATCAGGAGGTACTATAAGCTCGTTTTATATATATATATATATATATATATATATATATATATACTGTATACATTATATACTGTATATAAAGTGTTCTTAACCCTTTTTATTGTACATACTGTATACAGTATACTGTGATGTTTTAGTTTTTTTAACCCTTTTTTACCCTTTTCGCTCGGTTCAGCTGCTGCCTCTGTTGCCTTGTGACTCGTTTTTTGCCAAAGCTCACTCACTAGGCTATTGCCATTTTGATGCCGGACTATCAGGAGTGCCATACAATTGGATGCTGGACTATTGGAGTTTTACTGTATTTAAATATTTCTATTAAAAATGAACCAGCAGGATGTTTACAAATATACCACCCAATATTATAGCTTCAATTCTCCGCTTCTCTTCCCTCTTCTTTGTTGTTGTATAATCTTTTTGGAGCAAGGACCTCTTATGTGATTTGCCCTTGAAGGGACAATCACACTTACAGTGCAGAATAAATAATAACTAGATCTTTACTGAATCTGTTTTAATGTGCAAGCTGCAAATGACTTGACTGAGAAGTATTCCAGAGCATGGAACACTGTGGCATAACTTTTTTTTTTTTTTTTTAAATCAAGTGCAAGCTCCTACTGTTGGGTTGAGGGGACACAAACTTGAACTTTGTATCTTTGTGGTGTTTGGCTAATGGACCTCTTTGTGTACTTGGGGTAGAGGGTGGGTGCAGAGAAGGGAGAGGGAGTTTGTAGGTCTGAAAAAAACAGATCAGTTCCTAAAACAGGGATTTTAGGGTATAAATTAAAGAGACAAAAGTTCCTAACTGCCTGAGTTATTTTATAAGTGAGACTGTCTGCTGAGTCACTTGAGCTAATATGAAAATCTGACTTGGGTGAAAAGCATAGCTTCCAATAGCGGAAGCAGAAAGGATGGTGAAATTAAAAGTCACAAACTTACTTTTGAAGGTGTTTGTTTCTTGCTCTGTGCAAGTGACTTGCATATACCAGTGGAGACCAGGTTGGCACCTGGAAAAATAAATTTTAATAAGATAAATTGCACCCCATAAAAGGTAAACACTTTTTATTATTTTTAAGAGAGTGCATGCAGTAACAGAATGAAAACAAATTTAGGTTTGATAAATGGAAAGAAACAGAACAAGCAGTCACATTGGATTTATATTCAATGTCTTCACAACACAGTTGGTTCTGGCTTTTTATGTCAAGATATTGGGAACACAGTGTTGTAAAAGTTTGTTTAAACATTCTATGATTCTTTCTGAACTTAAAACACCAGTGTTAGAAGACGCAGTTACAACACTATTCTGTTTTGTGGTAGAAATGGGACCTTCAAAATACCCTGCAAACAGTTGTAAATGGGTTTTGCCTTTTTCTTTTTATTTCAATGTAGTGTGTGTTTTTTTTTTTTTAAAAAAAAGGACTGAAAGCTGTTTGTTTTGTTTTGGTTTTTTAGCTTCAGTCTGGGGAAGAAGTGTGTATATTTGAGGAAATAAAATGTGTTGATTTGTATAATGTAAAAAACTAGTACTTGTCTACCCTCTTTTTTTTGAGAAAACTCTTTCTGGACACCTTGAGAATTGATAGGATTATGAACTCCGTTACCAAGGAAGAAATGCGATTAGAAAGAAGTCTTTTTATTCTGACTGCTTAGAACTCCTAGTGGTGGGTTTTTGCCCCTTATAAAACCTGTTTGTTATACTCCTGAAGAATAGGTCTTTGATTAAATATTCAACACTCTTGCCCCTTCACTTAGGGCTCATCTAGACTACGCTGAAGTTTCAAAAGAGGATATGCAAATTCTGTGGGAATTTGAATCTCTTCTTCTGATCTCACTTTTGAAACCAAAAAAATGAGGTTTACGCAGCTTTTCGGGGGGAAAAAAAGCAGGGGGGAGGTTCCCGAAAAAACCGCGTCCTGACTACTTTCACTTTCGAAGCTCCACTTGCGAAAGTGAGATCGGAAGAAGATATGCAAATTCCCATGGAATTTGCATATCCTCTTTTGAAACTTCAGTGTAGTCTGGATGAGCCCTTTAGGACTGAGAATTTGCTTCTTCTGGACCTCCATAGAGAACTCCAGCAAAATTAGGGAAGACAGTTTTGACACTTCCACTATTCTGAAGGTGAAGATCAGACTAAAAATGAAACCACTGCTAAGGTTTTGTCTATACAGAATCTCAACCATTCCAGCACTGTTAGACAACAGAACACGAATAAATCTTCACCTTCTCTGTCTATCCTCGGCTGTTCTTTGCATGTCCTCTGTAGTAAAATATCATACATTTTCCCTCTCTAAATACCATTCAATGGAGGTGGGTCTCTGTCAGCCTTTTTGCATGTTCTCCAGCCACCTGAAGGCATGGCTCCTATGGCAGATGGTCTGGATTCATTCATTGACACATCCATGATATTTCCATCATCTTTTCTAGTTAACATTTGGACATAAAATTAGTTACCTGTAGGCAAACAACAGCATGGAACTGTTGTAACCAGCAATGAGTAGGGATGAAAGTAACTAGTCGAGTTACTGATTAGCTGATTAAATGCAATTTAACATCCTTAGTAGTGGGACAATTGTAATGGAACTGATTTCTTCCAAAATTGTGCATAGAGTGCAAATAGAGACTAACATATGAGTGATGAAGTCAACATTTTAAAATTACTTTTTAAACAGTGTTATAAAGTTGCTACTGTTCACTTGATTCTGTAATTTGAAATATTACAGTATAGTCGTCTAATTTAACTGAGTGGATAGGACCGTGTATAGTGACGCTGTATAACCAATATTTGTATTGCTGTTGCTGATATAGACGTGTGTGGCCATAGACAAGTTGCTTCACTTCTCTGAGAGTCATATTATACTATAAACATGAGAATGATGGTTACCCTTCAGTTGGATAAAAAAAATGTTTTGTATTTTCTCCCCAATAATGTTGCATAAGGTACTTACAGTGTCATCTCTTCTCCCCCACTTCTTGTTATATTGGGTAGGGAGTAAAAAGAAACAGCAAAAGCCCAACAGTTATGCAAAGTAAAGGTAAAACACCTATGGCTGTTTTAGTGTAAAGTTTGTAAAATCAAACATCGAACTCAGGAAATGTTAAAAGTGTTGGTTTCTGCCACAGTCTAAATGTACAATATAAGTACCTATTATGCACGCATGCAAGTAGTAACTTCTATTCTCACCTTTCTGATAAGAACTTTCATCTGTTGTAAGCAGTCATTAATGGGTGTATATAGAATCAACAGTGTGGTCAAGCTAATTTAAAAAAAAAAGTTTAATTCTTTTTAGGATTTCCTGACTCTTGAATACTTGATGTTGTTAATATAACATTTCATTATCTCTCTTTGTGCCTGTCTATAAGAAGTTTTGTTTTGTTTGTTTTGAGTAAAGTGCAGCACTATCTTTCATGTGGAAGAAGCCTGCATATCATTACTACTTTCACACTAAGAAAAAGCATGATCTAGGCATTTAAGGTACTAATCTGGGACTTGGGTGACCCAGCTTCAATTTCCTGCTGTCCCACAGATTTTTTGAGACTGTAGCCTATGTCTTCCAAAACCACCAAACCAAACTCTCTACATTTTACCTTGAGGTTTAGTGTTAACCTTACCTTAACTTTTATTCTTAGCACAATATTATTTTTTCAAAAATTCGTCAGGCGAGTCTTCCAGATGAAACACTCCTTTCAAGAACAGGTAATGTGTCAAAGAGCAGGTCTGTTTGAATGTGAAAAAATCATTAAAACAGGTCAGCAACCTATGGCTCACGAGCCAGATACGGCTCAGTAGGGAGCCAGATATGGCTCTTTTGCTGTTCAAGCTCAGCCCCCACCTAGATCTCCCTGCAGGAGGGAGCCTGTGCTGGTGCTCCAGCCTCGTGGCCCCCTGCAAAATTGGAACGCCAGCACCAGCTTCTTGTTGGGGGGAGGGCATGGGGAGAGAAAGCCCCAAGGCTCCTCGCTGGATATGGCTGGCAGGGAAGAACCAGAGCCACAAATGGCTTCACGCCCTGCTGCTTCCCTTCACCGGGCTGGGGGAACAGCAGAGCATGGACACACTTCCTGAAACTAGCCAGTGGGAGCAGCAGAAGGCCTGCCAGGGATGCCAGCAGTGAGAGAGCAAGTAAGTGCCCCAGCCCACCCACCAAGCTAAGACCCCACACTCCCAGGCCCCTCACTCACCACCCTGCCGAGACTCTGCACCTCCAGCCTGCTCAATCACTGCCCTGCCAAGACTCTGCACCCCCAGTACACTCCTGCACCCCTTCCTCCTGGCCAGATACTTACCCCCACTCTGCTCCTGCACTCTCCCTTGCTCCTGCACAACCCCATGCCAGACACCAACCCCAGCAGCTCCTGCATCCTCCCTCCCTGGCTAGGCACCTATCCCCGCCCTGATCCTGTACCTCTCCCTGGCCAGACACCCTACCCCCAGCACACTCCTGCACTCTCCCTCTTGGCCCCACATCCTACCCGCTGCCAATTCCTGCACCCTCCCTCCTGGCCTTGCTCCTGCCCCCTCCTCCTGGCTAGATACCCTACCCCCAACACGCTCCTGCACCCTCCCTTGCTCCTGTCCACACCCTGTCCAGACACCTTCTGCACTCCACCTCCCGCCCAGATCTTGCACCCCTATTCCACTTACTGGCAGTCCTGTCCCGCACACTAACCCCCTCATTTTTGGCCCCATCCCAGAGCCCAGGGGAGCCCACAGAATTCACTAACCCTGGAACCCCAGAAGAGTTAATCTAGCCTGAGGCCTCGAACCTCAATCCTCCCTGTTCCCCCTCCCACCGCCGCCATGGAGCTGGAGCACCAGGCGAGTGAGGTGTTTCAGTTGGGGGCCACATGAGTGGTTGTGGGGTTTTTTGTTTTGTTTTTCCCCGACTGATTTTTCTGCGGGTCAGTCAGTGGCTCCCCTGCCTTAAATAAAGACAATGTTGAAACCTTTTGTGTTGGACATAATATTTTACTTTATTTAAAATGAAGCCTGGCCAACGTGGCCCCAATTGGGGCCTGGCCCCCATCTGACCACAGCATCCCGTCCCTGGCCCTATGGTTCAGCTCCTATCTGGCTGCAGAAAGGACTGGTGGCAGTCCCCCACCTGCTGCAGTATGGGTGGGAGAGGAGGCCACTATCTAACTGTGGCGATTTTGGCCTGTCCCCTTGTCAAGCCACTGATGCCTAGGTGCACGTAAGGTAATCCGGCCCCCAGACTCCCCCCACATACTCTATTTCCCACCCCCAGTGCCCTGTCCTACCTTCTGGACATCCCACACCGCATCCCCACAAACTGCATCCATAGCAGCAGAAGTCCCATAAAATAAAGTCTGTTAATACAGTGTTTTATTTATACTATTATTAATCATCATGTCAGTTACCAATACTATTAAGTTGTATATTTTCAATCATGCAAACAGGCGTCCTTATATGGCTTTTTGTTGATCACTTGTTCTCAATTTTGTAGTTTGACTCTGTGCAGGGGCGGATATAGGGCAGGGCGAACGGGGCGGCCGCCCTGGGCCCCACACTTAAAAAAGCCCTGCGCATGCGCCATGGCGCCACCGCGCATGCGCCGTGGCAAAGGGGGGACCCCGCGGAGTTACGCTGCCTGGGGCCCCGCAAAATAGTCATCTGCCCCTGACTCTGTGGTTTGAAAAGGTTGCTGACCCTGCATTAGTAGACGGCTTGCTAGTGGTCAAACATGTATCTACAGTCCTGGCACCTTGATATAAGGTTAAAATTGCTTGTATCACATGGCAGGATATCAGCTTGAGGAAACTTTTTCTTGTATTCAGAACATTTGGAAATTCCTTGCAGATAAATACAAGTGCAGTAAAGCAGCTTAAACCAATCCGTTTGAAAGCTTTTTTTAGAATCCTGTTTAAAGAATTCTAGTCACATGCTAAACATGTGAGGCCTTGTTGGATTTTTAATTAACTTTTTAATTAACTGGAAAGCTGCTGGTTTGTCCTATGATGCTGTCTAATAACTGGTTTAGCTTTGTTGTTGTCTTGTATATTTCTGTTGGGTATAACATTACCCAAAGGTATCAGAGGGGTAGCCGTGTTAGTCTGAATCTGCAAAAGCGGCGAGGAGTCCTGTTGCACCTTATAGGATAACTGAAGTGTAGGAGCATAAGCTTTCGTGGGCAAAGACCCACTTCGTCAGATGTGGGAACTTCATTTTTCAGCTTCAGATACTTATGTTTAACTCTTGTTCCTCTAGTGGGGAACACTACGGGTACGTCTAGACTACATTCTTCTTTTGGCAGAGGGATGTAAATTAGGCACTTTGAAAGTGCAAATGAAGCTAGGATTTTAATTTCCCGCGCTTCCTTTGCATAATCACATCATGGTGCTCTTTTGAAAAAGTGCTATTTTGAAATTGAAACCGCAGTCTAGACGCGGTTCTTTCGAAAATAGAAGCCTGAGGTTTACAGGATCTTTCAAAAAAGGCTTCTAAACCCTACCAGGTTTAGCAGGTGCTTAATTGAAAATGCTATCATATATGCAGATCACCCCTAGGTAGGAGAGACAGACCATATATTTTATTAAAATGTTTACATTGGGGATGTTAAATTTTGATTAGTCGATAAGGGGGAGGTGAGGCACTTGTTATCCTGGCTGTGCCTCTACCTTTTAAATGTAGTAAGAGCCACCTGCCGGGCTCTTGCTACGTTTCAAAGGCAGAGGCGCAGCAGTTGGGACCTGGTGCGAATGGGGACTGCTGCAGTCCCTGCTCATGCCGTTTCCCTGCTGTGCTTTGCTTCATGCAAAGTGCTGGGGGAAGCCGACTTTTAAGCTAGCTCCCCCCAACACTGGCTCCTGCTCCCCCTCCCTTACTGCCTCTCTCTGATAGAGACAGAAAAGGAGGGGAATGACTAGTTGAGTCACTACTCGACTACTTGATGAGCATATGCCGCTGATAAACAGGCACCAGTGGTGGTGGTGTGTGTGGGGTGGGGGGTGCAAGCAGCTCCGTGGGAGCTGATATGTGTAGGGAGCCAGCTTGAAAACCACTTCCCATGTGTACCAACTCCCACCTGCCCCCGCACCACTGCCTCTCTACCAGCGGCAGCAGCACAGGGAGGGGCAGGCAGTTCCATGGGAGTTGGTGCTTGCAGGTAACCAGCTTTTAAGCCAGCTCCCACCTGCCACTCCTTGCTGTCTCTGTGGGAGGCAGCTCGGCGGAGCTGGCATACATGGATGGCCAGCTTAAAAGCTGGCTCCCCATGCATATCAGCTCCCACATCCTCTTTCCCCCTGGCTGAGGCAGCAACGGGTGGGGGGAGTGAGTGTAGTCCAGTGTTTCTTAAACTCTGTTCTGCAGCATACTGGTGTGCCACAGAGAACAACAGAGTTCAAAATGGCCACCCTTAAAGGGGCAGGCAACCTTTTTTGGCTCAATAACTTCCCTCAACCCTTTTTTTGCGGGGTGGGGGGATCAATAACTCCCCCCCCTCTTCCACATAATTTTTTTTTCCTCAACAAAATATCCTTGGTGTTCCTCATTAAAAAAATATTGTTTGGTGTTCCTCGGTCTTAAAAAGTTTAAGAAACACTGGTGTAGTTGATAGGATTAACTAATAAGCCCAGGCTTATCAGTTAATTGTGTACTCAATTACATATTGACATCCCTAGTTTCTGTTCCTCCAAGTTATTCTCCATATTCACTGAATTTTAAAGGAATAAAGAAGCATGCCCTTCTTTTTTTCTTAATGGATATTCCTTTGTATAGCTTTCAGTATTGACAAATATCAGCGATGGAGAGCCTAGACTAGTGAATGGGCTGCATTCATCTCAGTGGGCCTCAAGATTGCTGTAACCAAGACAGTATCCCAGGATAGGGTAGTTTTGCTAACTGCACTTGCATACCTAAAATTTGTGGAGTGTGCCAACCGAACCATAGCAGCACTCTGATTGGATGCAAAGGGAGTGCATGGCTCTAAATCAGGCTGTGTCTAGACTGCAAAGAAAAGTCAGAAAAAAGATACACAAATTGCAAACTGCAATTTGCATATCTTTTCTGCTTTTTGGGGGGGGAAAAAGGGGGAGAGGCTTTTCCAAAATTTGATCTGTCTACACAGGGCCAAATTTCAGAAAAATCTCCTCTTTTAGCACACTCCTTCTTCCTCATACAAGTAGGATTACTGGGATGGCGAAAGAATGCGTCCGGTATCCTGGAAAAGCTTCGCAGTGTAGACATAACCTCAATGTGGTGTGCAAATTAGCATGCACCTCACTTTGTATGCCCTTGCTTTACATTCATGTCACTTCAGTAATGCCAGTAGGAACTAGGGGTGTTAAAATTAGATTAATCAACTAATCGAATAGTTGATGGAATTTCCATCGACTATTCAATTAGTCGATAAGGGCGCTTCCGCTTTGAAATGTAGCAAGAGCCCACCTTACTGGTGCTCCTTTCAAAGGTGAAAGTGCCGTGCAGTGTTCTGCCTTTGAAATGTACAAGAGCCCCAATAGGTTTTAAGATTGAAATGCCATATGGAGCCCAGGGTGAGTGGGGAACTCCACCGTGTGGTGCTTCCACTTTGAAATGTAGAAGAGCCCAACAGGGACTCTTGTTCATTTCAAAGATGGAATGCCGCTCTTGCCCCCTCCCATGGCGCCTGGGGAACTGTTTTTTAAGCTGGCTTCCCCCAGCACTCCCACGTCTCCCCCCATTACTGATGGAGGCAGCAAGTGGCAGGGGGGACGTAAGCAGTTGACTAGTGTGTTGACTATCCAATAAGCTTTTCCATTGGATGCGGATGGAAACCAGCAGACTCTGACATCCTTGAACTTGGGCAGTGGTAAAAAAAAATGTCTCATGGGCCACACACAAAATCCTGATGGCCCACAGGTTGCCCACCACTGACAAATAAAATCTCTTGAACATTTCCCTGATGAATTTATCTCCCAACATTAATTCATAGTTCAGTTTCATTATACAGAGCAATAAGACTTGTGTGGAACCAAGCTGGAGTGTGGCAGAAGGATATGGGCATTGCTCCCTCTTGGCTCTCCCATGGCTACTAGCTGCCTGAAAGAACACTGTATCTTTCCCTCTTGTACTCCTAACATCACCAGTGTATATCTATAGACATACATTGTATGCCTTTAACATGATATATGTGTCACCAACCTTGCCTTCACTGTCATGCTTTGTCATCTTTTCCAGGAAGTTGTATTTGCAGTTCTGAGAGAGATACCATAATGTGCAGACACAAAAATTGTTGGCAGGAGTATTATGTGTGTACTCTGTCCACGCTAGCAGTTTGGTTTGGGTAAAGCAGTGCAAAGTTGTGTAGTATGGAATGGTCCTTGGGTTCTCCTGCACTAATACATGTCCAAGTGTTTTATTTGGAGTGCATTACCTCCATGACAACCATGGGAAATGCCATATGGTCTCTGTCTCAGCTCTCATCATTGGCCTACTTATGCTTTTTGAGCTGTGTGATGGGATTGGAATGGTAGGATGTTAAGAATTTTGTTTTCACAGATTGTCTTCCAACTGAAATCAGGGTCTTTTTTTGCTCCTGCAAGGCCTGCTGTCCTAAGCCCCTTTTCACCCCCAAACTGTGACTCCTGCGCCCCCATACCACCAGCCCCTTGCCCTGAGCCTCCTTCATTCCCAACCCCTGCCCTGACTCCTGCACCCCCAAGGACCCAAGCAACTAGGAATGTGAACGACCAGTCAACTATCCAATAAGCAAATGCTTATCGGATAGTCAAGTCGACTAGTCACTCCCCACCCGCCCGCTTCCTGTATCAGAAAAAGGCAGCGGGGGGTGAAGGATGGGGTACTTCAAAGCGGCAGTGCTGCATGGAGCCTGGGGCCAGACCCCGGGCTCCACATGGTGCTGCCTCTTTGAAACACTGCATGCAGCCCGGGGCCAGCTGGGGTGTCCCCAGGCTGCATGCAGCATTTCAAAGTGGCAGCACCATGTGGAGCCCAATATCAGCTGGGGACTCCCCTGCTGACCCCAGGCTGCGTGCGGCCCTGCCGCTTTGAAATGCCACGTGGAGCCTGACACTGAGCTCCCTGCGGCATTTCAAAGTGACAGCACCACATGGAGCCTCAGGTCAGTGGGGAAGTTCTCATATGATCCCGAGCTCCACAGGGCAGTGCCACTTTGAAACACCATGGGGAGCACAGGGCCAGCAGGGGACTGCCCCTCTGGCCTCGTGCTTCCCCACAGCACGTTAGTATAGCAACAGCCCTAGGGTGTAGCAGCAGCGTACACTTCAAAGGCAGAGATTAATTGAAATTGTATCGATTATTTGATTAGTCAATTACTCGAAATTTAATGTCCCTATAAGCAACGCCAGGTAATAAGAACAGACCTCATAAGGTGATGTTGGATAATGCACCAAAAAGTTCAAGTGCTATCCAAACTTCTGAGGTCTCCATCTTACACTGATACAAAGAGGGCTTCTGCCTTAAAACTGTAGTGCTATCTTGCTTCTGTCTGTCTACTCTTGCCTAGCTTTTTCCCCAGCTTGTAATATTGCAAATTAAAGGTGGTTTGCTAAGTAGAGTTCAGTCAAACTTGTTTAATTTTATAGGTCTGAAGACATGGTTCCTGCCCCAGAAATTTCAAACCAGATGATGACTGATAGCCCCAGGATTTGTTTGCTTTGCTTGTTAAAAATAATTTGTAAATTTAAAAACATGATTTGTCCCATGACCTTGGAGATATTGTGTTGAAACTGATTGAAATGGGTGTGTAAACTCACATGATTCACATGTGATTTTGGTCTTTAGAATTATAATGCTTCTCTTACATAGACAAATATTACCATGTTTCATAACTGGGAGAAAAACAGATTTATGCTTTTAGGAAGAATACAAGTAGGCTACGTCTACACTGGCCCCTTCTTCGGGAGGGTCATGCTAATTTTGAACTTGGGAATAGGGAAATCCACGGGGGATTTAAATACCCCTTTTCCGGAGGATCTCTTATTCCTACTTTGAAGTAGGAATAAGAGATCCTCCGGAAAAGGGCTTTATGCCGGATGATCACGCCAGTCTAGACGCTTTTTTCCGGCTTTTCTCCAAGCCGGAAAAAAAGCGGCGGCCATGTTTATTTAAATCCCGCCGGGGATATTTAAATCCCCCGCGGATTTCCCTATTCTGACTTACCTGCTTTGCATGACTTTTCCGGAATTAGGGGCCAGTCTAGACGTAGCTGTATAGTTCTTCTGTCAGTGAAAACCTCTGAACAAGTTATTCCAGGAAATTATTTCTATAGGTAATATCAAATTTAGGATTTTGATCGTTTAGAGACTGTCCTTTCTGTGAAAATAGAATATGAATTTTAGTTTTGCCATTTCTAGATTCTTTTACTAAACAAATGTAAAAAAAGTTAGTCTCCCAAGTCACACCGAAGTCTTTAAAGATTGGGTTTCTTCATGAATTCAAAAAGAAAGCTTGAAACACTTATCTTAGTGTACCTCCAATAAAGACTTGAATGTACCCATTTTTTTATTGTAGTAAGCGCTGATAGTTACCAATGGAAATTGAACCTGCAAAATAAAGTTGACAAGGAGTCCTGTGGCATCTTATAGACTAACAGATGTATTGGAGCATAAGCTTTCGTGGGCAAAGACCCACTTTGTCAGACGCATGTCAAAATAAAGTGCTGATTCTGTTGTTTGATTCATCCAGGTGAATCCCTGTGCTTATAGAGAAGCCTTTCTGTTCATGTCTTAAAGGAAAGCAAATAATAAAATTCTCCACTCTGCTCCCCAAATCCACTGTCACCTGATCAGGAAAGGAGAAAATCCACATGCCCATGTTAGTGCACTCGCTATTTTAAGTGTATTGTCCAGTAAACTGTTTGGTTAAAGCAAAACTGCCTTTTCCACATCATGAACACTGCAGTAGGCTCAACTCTGTTTTCAAAATTTGGTGCTTCTTTCCAACAGCTGGCATTTAGTCAGAAGGCTCAATGAAGACCTGTATTTTTGTTGAATATGCGTGTGAAGAATTGATCACATATATAACATGCAAGCAGAAAAATGTACAGACGAGTAATATATTCACTTGGTGCTTTAGTTGGGCTAGTTTCACAAAGCTGAAAACTAATTCAGCTGGGAGAGAGACTTGAGTCACAAAAAATGTGAATTATAATCAGGAATAATTTCAGAACACCTTATTAGATGCCCAAAAAGCCACAATCCCACAACTGAAGAAGAAAGTTGGTTTAGAGGGGAAGTGAAGGCAAATGCAGGTGTGCGCACACAAAAAAAAGAAAGGGGAAGATGATAGTAAAGAATATAAATCAGAAATTAAGAATTGTAGAAAATAGACAAAGGAAGTGAAGGAACAAAAGTGGGGAGGTGAGTTTGATACATTTTTTTTCAAGTACATTAAGAACAAAATGAATTCTGACAATGGTATTGGTCCATCAGTAAATGGAAGTGGTAAAATGATCAATAATGATGAAGAAAAGGCAGAAGTGAATATTTCTGTTCTTTATTTCTGAAAAAATGAATAATGCAGTCTAATTATATGGTAACATTTTTTCTGTTCCACTATTATCTTAGGAGGATGTTAAACAGAAGCTACTAAAGTCAGACACTTTTAAATCAGCGGAGCCAGATAAGTTTGCATCCACGAGATTTAAAAAAATGCTGGCTGAGGAGCTCACTGACTGGACTACTAATGTTGATTTAGGAAAAAAAAAGTCTTTTGGACACTTGAAATTCCAGATGACTATAAAAATACTGATTTTGTGCCAATTTTTTAAAAGGAAAAGGAGTGACTGGGTAATTATAGGCCTGTCAGTCTGTCATCAATTCCAGGCAAGATAATGGAGCAGCTGATATGGGACTTGCTTAATGGTGAACTACAAGAGGTTGATGTAACTAATTCAAATTACCATGAGTTTATGGAAAGTAGATCCTGTCAAACTAACTTAACTTGATTTTTTTTGTGAGATTACATGTTTGGTTGCTAAAGATGATAGTGTTGACGTAATACATTTTTGTAAGATGTGTGACTTGGTACCATGCAACATTTTAATTAAAAATCTAAAGTGATATAAAATTAACCTGGAATATATGAAATGGTTTAAAAACTGGATAACTGATAAATCACAAAGACTAACTGTAAACAAAATCATCATCCAGTAGGGTTCTGTATCTATACTGTACAGCTACCCCTTGTTATTTTTTTTTCTGGATCTAATCTAATAAATCTTTCATTTATAGTTCCTCAGTAGGAAGTGCACTCCCTCGAAGACGCTGCTGTGCGTACATTACCATTGGAATGATATGCATCTTCATTGGAGTTGGACTAACTGTGAGTAATGTACTTAATATTAATTTGCTGTCGGTCTCTTCCTTTTACCAGTGTTTAAGTAAAAGCTCTTCAATTTCTGCTTTCAGCATTGCCTGTCACCATCTCACTAATCACCTACTTATGCTCTGGTATGCATCCTGGAAAAGACTGGTAGGCTTTTTGCAGGTAGTGATTTGAGCTGGCTGGAAAATAGTATTTAATTTCCATGACAAATTTTGAGATTTAGAGGAAAAAAAAATTGTTGATTTGGGATGAAAAGCCAAAAACCTCAACATTTTTTGCAGAACTGAAATGCCACAATGCTTAGTTTCAGAAACTCGGAGGCATTCCCTCAGTGGGGACATTTTAGTGTCTGAAACAAGAAATGTGTCTTGCCCTGGTTTCCTGCCAGGTGAGGAACTTGGAACCTTGTGCTCCCCAGCAGCTTGCCACATAGGTAGGAAATTAGGTTTCTTGGGTCTAGTTCGCATCAGCTGTTTCATCGAATTGACCAACAGAAAGTTTTTTAGTTTTATAGATTAGCATTTTCCAATAGAAAATTTGTGACTAGCTCCAGTTATGATATTAATCTTGCTTCAAGAGACTGCCAGGAAGCCATGTAGGCTAAACCTTCCTGTCCCTGAGGGATGAGAATAAAACATACATGATGGTGCACTATGCATGACACCACTATCAGGTCACTAAATAAGTGGGACATACTAGCATACAAGCCAGAATAATAAGCAGTTCTGCCCACAACACTGGGTACCTTCCAATGCCTTCTTGAAGTAGCTTTCACCAGAGCTTTTCACAAATGTGCAAGCCACAACCTGAGTAAGTGTATGTACCTACAGCTTGCCGCTCATGTTTGGATTACAGTCTGGTTCTCCTCAGCCTTAACTATTCTGCAGGCTAACCTCTGTCACACTCCCAGTCTTAGATTTTCTCCATGAAATGTATGTCCTGTGGCGCCCATCCCCTTCCTGGACAGTACAAATGATATTTCTTTTTAGAGATCAGTATGCACACAGCAATATGCCACCCCAGATAGTAACCGAGACACTTTTCTTTGAACACTTTGGATTAGGTAAAACAATAAAGTAGTAAATGCAAGAGGTTTTAAGTGAATATAAGTAATGGGGCATTCCAATCAGAAATGGTAAGAAGAAAAATAAAGATAAGATGTTTACTAATACCTAACCTAACTATATCAGATTTAAACAAAGTTCCTCACCACATGCTTTTAGCATTCTTACTGACCAAATCCCTGAAGGCCAGGTTTTGTCCCAACAGATGCTTCCTTTGTTGCTTTAGGTGCATTGAAAGTAAATGCTCAGGGAAAAGAGGGTCTTAGTGCATTTGTTCCTTCTTTTTATAGTTTCAATCCCTCTCTTGAAAAACATTTCCTGCTGGACACTAGGAATCAGAGTCTCTGTGAAAGGAAGTTTCCCACTGGCTTTATCACTTTTTTGAACTTGCTTTCTTTCCCTTCCTGCTTGATTACTCTGTTTACTGCTTAAATGCAAAGTAAGCAGAGCATACTTTACTGTGTTTAGGATAGAACGTAAGAATGGGCATACTGTGTCAGACCAAAGGTCCATCTAGCCAGTATTCTGTCTGCTGACAGTGGCCAATATCAGATGCCCCAGAGGGAGGAATCACAACAGGTTATTCTCATGTGATCCCTCTTCAGTCACCCTCCTCCAGAGAAACCGAGGCTAGGGATACAATTCCTACCCATCCTGGCTAATAGCCATTGATGGACTTGTTTGTCACCCTCTGTTTGGGTAGGGCTGTGAGGTTTGAAAGATATGTTAATAATATCATACAGGCAAATATTACAACTTTTACATACAATGTTGTCACACATCAGGATCATACTGGCCAGCAAATTGAGTTTTCAAATGGCAATTTACAAGAGGTGCTTTCTACAGACATTATTAAAGTAATATGTAGGATGTGAAGAGAAGGTGTGCTCATTTAGTAAGAAGGTATAATTTACAAAAGGGCCTATATAATTTGAGAGCTTTGTCATTGAGCAACATGATGATTGACAAGTATAGTGTAGACAATTACAAAGTAATACGTATTGTAAGGAATAATTTTAACCACGGAGTTGGAGAGTAAGGGAAAATAAGGCTGGCTGGTGTGTGAATGGGTAGGTTGGAAAGGTAATAGTGAAGTGTTGGGAGAATTAGTAGTATGGTCACAGAAATACTGTTTCCCCTCATGCTGCTGTTTTCTACAATGTTTCCAAGTTTTCATCCTGGTATAGAGATGGTGCATTTTTGTTCCCATTTCCATACCAACATCCCTTTTTTCTCACTCAAATGCTTTCCTGTGACACCACAGTTATAGTGTTCCAGTTTCTCTCCTTGAAAATCTGACACATCTACTGGGATGAAGGGATATAGATTGATACTATAGCCCCACCACTTACTGAGTGTTGCCAGCTGTGATGGATAGGAGGAGTGCGGGCCAGCACCCACTGACTAAGGGGTTAAATTCAGGTAGCTAGCAAGGTTGTTGGCAGGGAGCCAGAAGAACCAATGGAGATAGAGTGCTGAAATTTTAATTGTATATGTTACATCGCCTGTTTTCTTTGTGAGAGAAAGTTAAGTCAGGAGTTGAGACAGGATGATTTAAACCCAGACAGGACTACCATGTCTCCAAAGAATTCAGGGCATGGAAGTGTACTGAACCAGAAAGGGATTGTAACTAAATAAAGGGAAAACGTGTATCTAGTCTTGATCACGGTATTTTTCTTTCTTTTTGTGGTTTGATTTGAACTGCTCTGTGTGAATCCATGCCTCCCCTCTCCCATTCACAGTCTAAGAGATGTTCCCAGAGATTTTCTTTGTGTTTTAATTTGCTTTACTTAGTTGCTCTGAAACACCCAGAAATCAAGTATGCTGTATCAAGTATATCTTCTGTTTTGTAATAAACATCATTTTACAGTGATAATTTGATTCTTGTGTCCTGGAAAAGAACAAGGGCTCTCTGTCTCTGTCTAAGACGAGTGGTCAGATACCAAGAGACTGCAGTTAGTTTTCTCTTTGCTTTTTCAAGCTCTCTTGTGGTAAAGGAGCTTGGGGTAACCCCTCTAGAGGAAGTTCAAGTGCTTCTTCCTGGGTTCAAGGAGACAGGGGGTTTTTTTCCTTTTATTTCACTTGGTGGTGGCAGCTTTTTTGTTTATTTCTCACAGCCAGTATATCTGTGATGTAAGCCTAGAGGCAAAGATAAATTTAAGGTCTTTGTGAGCCCCCACCATCTGCACTCCGAGTGCCAGAATGGGGAATAGCCCTGACACCAGCCATCATTACTTTTCGGACAGAAAATCTCCCATTACGTTTTGGCCCAAATTTTGGCTCCACAAATGGAAACGTTCATTTTATAAACTAAGCCAGAAATCATAATCCAAACTCCCCTTTCCACCTGAGATCCAGGGCCATAAGGAGTTTCCGTTTGCATTTCAACCCCAACACAGGAGGAACTTGTTGTCTCCCATTTAGAAAGCATCCTCTCATGAACATGGGTTCTATTTCTAGTGTCCAGTTCCTGTGGCATCTCACCCCTTCCTGCATATTTACCTGGGTTTAACCTAACAACCTTAAACCTGGGAAGAAAAACATCTTTTTCCTCTCTCTGGCCACCTATTTAATGTCCATTCTCAAGAGGTGAACACAAACACACTACTATTCTTAATGTCACCGATGAAATGGGAAAGACTCTCCCATGTTTTGCTAATATAGGTTGATGCTTCTATATAGTTTCACTGTAAATATCTTCCAGTTACTTAGGGGCAAATGCAACCTGTTTCTTCTAAGGCTGAGGAGAACCCCTTAGCAATCAAACGCCTGCATTTTCATGGTATGCGTTGGGGGTGGGGGAGACATTTCTGAATGGGGATGGAAATATAAAAGGGTCTACATATCATTGTACCCATGTTACCAACCTGCAGACCAGTGATGGAACCTCTGTAGTAGTCACTATTACATCCACACAGTGATGATTTCCCCACAGCTGCATACTGGGGTACAAGGAGTCCCTGCATAGGAGTTGAATTTTGTCTTTATGAGATTACTCAAGCTATTAATATGCACAGTGGAATTGCCAGATTCTGTGACAGGCCTTTTGCATGTTTAAATGAGTAGTAGAGGACTGGCCTGTAATGAAGGGACTGAAAGTAAGAAACTATATAGAGTTTAAAGGCAGTTTCTTTGAGTTTTGATATGATTTTAAACATTGGCATTATTCACTTAAAAAAAATCTTCATGGGATTTTAAAAAATGGTATTGTGACCCTTGACAGTGCTTATTAAGTTTAATATGTTTTAGAGATACCCTTTTTCCCTCCTCAAATTGCTCAGACTGTTGTATTACTGATATTTTGTTTTTGTTTTTTTTTTTAGGTTGGTACGCAAGATTTTGCCAGGCGTTTCCATGCAACATATGTTTCTTGGGCTATTGCTTATCTCTTAGGCTTGATCTGCCTTATTCGAGCCTGTTACTGGGGAGCCATAAAAGTTAGTTATCCAGAGCACAGTTTTGCGTAGATTATAGCACGTAAAAAAGTCTAGTGGTTCTGGATGCTACATGTTGGACATTTTTTAATGTTTTCCTTTAAGGATTCCATTCGGTTACAAGTAATTTTAAGACTGGGGATCTTTTAATAACAAATATTCATTGCACTACATTTTATGCAAATAGTTTGTTTTGCTGCTAGATTCCCAAGCTCTGAAAACTAAAGCTTTGTTTACATGTTCATGCACCTGTCTTAAAAGTGTTGTTGCATTTAATTCCAATAAACAGTATTAAGTTTTACATTTCCTTTTTTTATGTTAAGATAAGTCTGTGCCATTCTTTGGGTGGTCAGTAAGGACTCAAAAGCAACAGGTGTTTTCTAAGTGTTTCTACAATAGCATCACATTTGTACTTACATTTTCATTAAAACTGCGTTAAAGTGGCTTGCTTTAAAATCTAAGCAATAAGCACTTTGCTTTAACTGCTTACTGTAACTTTTACCTAAGATCATAGTGACCTTATTCAGGAAGTGAAATTTGAGTGTACTTTTGAAGACTGACGCTGTTGCTAGAGAGACAACATTGGTAAACACTGTATGCTTTCAGATTTTCAGGTAGAGAGATGCAATATTTTGGTAATCCAGTTGGAAACAGAAACTTCAGTTTATCCAGTGTTGGAATTCTGCGTGGATAAATGTTTTTTTCAAAGATCCTGGAATTTACTAATGGTTTCTTTTTTTACAGGCAAATCCTAAAAGCCATGTTTGGATTTATGGAACTTACTCTGGTTGTTTGTATGAATTCCTTTACAGGGTAAAAGGGAAGTGTTTCATATGACTTGTTTTATAATACTTAGGTGTCAGTTAGCTGAAGATAGGGTGATGATGGGTTACCTCTTACTTTCCTCTGACCATCGTAAACTTTTCCTATTTGGAGAATTTTGCACTGGCCACTGCAAAAGGAGGTACTGCTGTAATATGAAAATGAGTAAACTGTTACTCTGATCATTCTGTCAAAATACAACTGGTCACTTTGACATTGGCGATTCATTCAAGACAATTCAGAAACTGAAACCAATTTCATTTTCTAATGATGTATAAACAAAGGATTAAGGGGCCAGTTCTTGCACTGCCCGTCTACAGTTTTAAACTAGCTTTTTGGTAAATTCAGAAGGAATGTCCTGAGCTCTTTAGAAGACAGTAGCATGTAGATAACGGGGTTGGGGTAAATTAATGTGGATGTTCCAGGGATGAGTATATTATTTTAAATGATCTATGTTCTTATTAGGACAAAGTGACATTCAGATGAGGATTTGGAGCACAATAAATGTATTATTTAAATTGTAAATGACATGTATTTGATGATAAATGTATAAAAGCAGTAGCTCAGGATTACAATGTACCTTTTAAAATAAACTAATAAAGATTATTATTCAAAGTTAATGTCCTTTCCTTTAATATAAAGGATTCATAGGCTCCTAATTAGAAGACTCTGACCTGATAGCATGGGAGCAGTGGAGTTGCCTTTTACAGGAAGCATGTGATTGCTCCCTTACCTTGTATTGATAAAGATCTTTACAATTCACAGGAAAATGCTCTCTATGAACAGAGCACATATGTTTTGGCCACAAATGAAAAATGTGACACTTCCCCTGCTAGTAATGGATTGAACTGTTTCTCTGAACAGGATATCCTGAAATTTCCAACTTTCAGCTTTTTAAACATTCTTAAGCTATGTCTAGACTATGCTGAATTTCGAAAGAGGATATGCAAATTCTGCGGGAATTTGCATATCTTCTTCTGATCTCACTTTCAAAAGTGGAGCTTTCCTCAAAAAATGAGGTTTACGTGGCTTTTTGGAAAAGGAGGGGGCTTGCCGAAAAAAACACATCCCGACTACTCTATCGAAAGTGAGATCAGATGTGAGATCCTCTTTCGAAACCTCAGCGTAGTCTAGATGAGCCCTTACAGTGATTGAAAACTGTTATAAAGTATTTAATTGTGATATTTATCCCAAATTGGATATTTGGTGTTTTTCCCCTTTCATGTTGTCCTGAATTTTTCTGTATTTAAGACAAAAAGGGCATATTTCTGGAAACCTGGACACTTGGTTGTAGGAAAGTATCTATGTTGCCACAAGATCAGAGATAACGTTGACTTTCCATTTCCTTCCTTTTTATAAAAAGCAATTGTTTACAGCTAGTCTATGTCCATTACAGGCAGTCCCCAAGTTACGCGGATCCGACTTATGTCGGATCCGCAGTTACGAGTGGGGTTTTTCTCGCCCCCAAAGATGGGAGCGGCGGGACGCCCAGATGCGCCGCAGTCCCACCGCCCGCGTCCTCCGGGGCGAGAAAAGCTGCTCCGCGTCTCTCTGGTCTGCTGGAGACCAGCAGACCAGGGAAATGCGGAGCAAAGCCGCGGAGGACCCGGGCGGTGGGACCGCGGTGCCCCCCCCCCCCTCCCAGCAGACCAGGCTTTTCTCCAGACGCCTGTGGTAGAGCAGCTGGGGCGCTGCCGGTTGGTCCCGTAGCGCCGCTCTGGGCGCTACTGGACCAACCTGGCAGCACCCCAGCTGCTCTGCCCCAGGCATCCTGATTCAGCTGCTGCTGGTCAGTTTCAGCAGCGGCTGAATCAGGACACCTGGGGCAGAGCAGCTGGGGTGCTGCTGGGTTGGTCCAGTAGCGCAAGGAGCGGCGCTACTGGAGCAACCCAGCTGCTCTGCCCCAGGCATCCCCAAGTCAGCCGCTGCTGAAACTGACCAGCGCTGACTACAGGAAGCCCGAGGCAGAGTTGCTCTGCCCCGAGCTTCCTGGAATCAGCCGCTGATCAGTTTCAGCAGCAGCTGACTTGGGGATGCCTGAGGTTCTTAAGTTGAATCTGTATGTAAGAACTGGTGTCCAGATTCAGCTTGTTGAAACTGATCAGCGGCTGATTCCAGGAAGCCCGGGGCAGAGCAACTCTGCCTCGGGCTTCCTGTAGTCAGCCGCTGGTCAGTTTCAGCAGCCGCTGAATCTGGATGCCAGTTCTGACTGTGGAAGAAAACATTGTCCTCACTCTGAGTTTGTAAGCAACAAGTAGCCAGAGGCAGTTTTATTACGAGCTGCAGCAAGGAAAAAACTGGTTCGGACAGGGGGGAAGCCCCCCCCCCCTCCCCGAGGCAGATCTTCGAATACAAGCAATTATGAAGCAGTTTATATACTGTCTATTAGATATAATAACAATAACAATTCGTCTCCTTCCCATTACAAACACCAATGGCTAACAGTTATTTAGTTCCACCCAGATGCTCCTTATCTCAAGGTCCCTGCCAGAGTCAGCGTTCTATCCTTATCTCCGTATGGAGGCGAGAGGCAAAGGCAGCGTCTAATTACAGATCTCGCGTTGTCAGGCCACAGACTTAGCCTGACTTGCTCTCTTGTTAACAAGACCAAGATGGCTGCACACAAATTCCCTTCATAGAATCATAGGACTGGAAGGGACCTCAAGAGGTCATCGAGTCCAGCCCCCCGCCCTGAAGGCAGGACCTAGCTCCACCTACACCATCCCTGACAGATGTCTATCTAACCTGTTCTTAAATATCTCCAGAGAGGGAGATTCCACCACCTCCCTTGGCAATTTATTCCAATATTTGACCACCCTGACAGTTAGGAATTTTTTCCTAATGTCCAATCTAAACCTCCCCTGCTGCACTTTAAGCCCATTACTCCTTGTCCTGTCCTCAGAAACCAAGAGGAACAAATTTTCTCCTTCCTCCTTGTGACACCCTTTTAGATATTTGAAAACCGCTATCATGTCCCCCCTTAATCTTCTTTTTTCCAAACTAAACAAGCCCAGTTCATGAAGCCTGGCTTCATAGGTCATGTTCTCTAGACCTTTAATCATTCTTGTCGCTCTTCTCTGTACCCTTTCCAATTTCTCCACATCTTTCTTGAAATGTGGCGCCCAGAACTGGACACAGTACTCCAGCTGAGGCCTAACTAGTGCAGAGTAGAGCGGCAGAATGACTTCACGAGTTTTGCTTACAACACACCTGTTGATACAACCTAGAATCATATTTGCTTTTTTTGCAACAGCATCACACTGTTGACTCATATTCAACTTGTGGTCCACTATGACCCCTAGATCCCTTTCCGCCATGCTCCTTCCTGGACAGTCACTTCCCATCTTGTATGTATGGAACTGATTGTTCCTTCCTAAGTGGAGCACTTTGCATTTCTCTTTATTAAACCTCATCCTGTTTACCTCTGACCATTTCTCTAACTTGCTAAGGTCATTTTGAATTATGTCCCTATCCTCCAAAGAAGTCGCAACCCCACCCAGTTTGGTATCATCTGCAAACTTAATAAGCGTACTCTCTATCCCAATATCTACATCATTGATGAAGATATTGAACAGTACGGGTCCTAAAACAGACCCTAGAGGAACTCCACTTGTTATCCCTTTCCAGCAGGATTTAGAACCGTTAACAACAACTCTCTGACTACGGTTATCCAGCCAATTATGCACCCACCTTATCGTGGCCCTATCTAAGTTATATTTGCCTAGTTTATCAATAAGAATATCATGCGAGACCGTATCAAATGCCTTACTAAAGTCTAGGTATATGACATCCACCGCTTCTCCCTTATCCACAAGGCTCGTTATCTTATCAAAGAAAGCTATCAGATTAGTTTGGCATGACTTGTTCTTCACAAACCCATGCTGGCTATTCGCTATCACTTTATTACCTTCCAAGTGTTTGCATATGATTTCCTTAATTACCTGTTCCATTATCTTCCCTGGGACAGATGTTAAACTGACCGGTCTATAGTTTCCTGGGTTGTTCTTATTCCCCTTTTTATAGATGGGCACAATATTTGCCCTTTTCCAGTCTTCTGGAATCTCCTGTCTGCCATGATTTTTCAAAGATCATAGCTAAAGGCTCAGATACCTCCTCTATCAGCTCCTTGAGTATCCTGGGATGCATTTCATCAGGACCTGGTGACTTGCTGACATCTAACTTTCCTAAGTGATTTTTAACTTGTTCAAATTTTCCCTTTTCCTGCCTCCACAATCCCCCCTTTTATGCTTACAGCACAACTACCATTCTAAACCTTTATTTTCATTAAACATTACATAATTAGTACAAACATAAAAACTATTTCTATTACTACATCTTTTACAACAACAATCAAATATGAAACCTTTAATAAGCAAAAGCAATATAATCATTACTATCCCCAATATAATTCTATGCTGTGTAAACAAGTCCGCCACAGTGCGCCAACAACACGGCCGATGGCCCTCTATTCCGTTCTCTTGAGTATGCACCCCGAGCTGGATTCATCGGCCAGCGGAGTAGGGGGGTTCGGGCCCGCCCCCTCTCCGAACCCCGGCCCAGGGCCCTGAAGGCAGGGACCCACGGTCCCTCCCTAGCGGATGGGGGAAGTGCCCCAAAACACACCCGCTCATGGGCTCCACGACCCTGCCCTGGGCCGCTTCCTACTCCACCAGTCCTTAAGGGCTCGCCCCTGCCGCGCTATTCGGCCTCACCTCTCCCTTCTCCTTCCTCCCTGCCGCTCCGTTCTCCTCCTCCTCTCTCGCAGTGCCGGCCCCAGGTTTAAATCCCCCACCGGCTCCGCTCCCCGTGTCCGTCACTTCCTCCACGACGCCCCCCAGAGCCTCCCTTCCCCCGTGACCTCATCAGCCTGCGCCTCTCTGGCCCCTCCCTCCTGGGCCTTGTCTATCGGCGCCCTTTGCCTCCCGGCACTCCCCGCGCCGGGTCCTGGTGCGTCTGCGCAGCCCGTCGTGCTGGGGCCATACGGGCTCCCCGCCACCCGGTGTGCCCACCCGGCGTCCCCCCAAGCACCCTGAGTGCGGGGCGGGAGCGCCCTGTCACAGGCTGTTCTATAATTTTAGTAACATAACACAACATATCATAATTAGTAACCAAATTAGGGAGGGCAGGTACATGCTAATGGTACCTGTCCATAAGCACAGAGTCCAGATCAGAGGGAGAAACCCAAACCACTCCCACAAGTTTCTCCTTGGCAATATACAATACTTCACTTCTTTCACCAAGGTCAGTTCTTAATGTCCTTTTGTAGTCAGAAATCTCTGGGCTTTGGCGGTGTCAGAGGAGCGAACTTTTCCTCTTTTTTTTCTTGAAACAGTCGTGGTTCAGCATGATGTAGGGGAGAGGTTACCAGCACATCACCCTGTAATATTTTGGTTCTTCTGGTGTCCAGCAGGTAGGAAAGCAGGACCAGAAGAGAGAGGCTTATCAGCAATCGGGGTAGTATCATTTTGAGATGGAGGGATCTTTTTGCAGTGAGAAGCATTGGCCAACAATCAGTTCTTGGCACATCACAGCAGTGTTGGTGGTTAGCAAAACTTGGTAAAGGTCTTTCTAGAGCAGTCTTTCGCTGATGGACATAAGAGTCTCTATTCTCTGAGCTAAAAGCCAGCTAGCTCCTTTGGAACCAAGGTTATTTCCTAGGAATAAAAAAAACATAAAAACAATCCCGCGCGGTTGTTTGGTTGTTTGGTACCAGCCTTATCAAAGTGAGGCCCTTTGGAATGTGGTTGCCAGGGGAACCAGAGTCACAGTAACTGTTGAACTGTTTTACTTCCCAAGCTAGCCTAATACTTTGAGTTTGTCAGTTCTCAGTAAGATACCATGGATTGCCTCAGTTTACTCCTATAGTTCCTTTCTCTTGACTTTGGGGTTCTCCTTAACCCACAAGGTTAAATACAATTTAAGGGGTTTTAATTTACTCTGGAAGTACGAGTACAGCACTA
The DNA here is from genome assembly GCF_052426305.1 of Pelodiscus sinensis. Classification (NCBI taxonomy): domain Eukaryota; kingdom Metazoa; phylum Chordata; order Testudines; family Trionychidae; genus Pelodiscus; species Pelodiscus sinensis. The sequence goes on from NC_143053.1 coordinate 44,732,004, forward strand.
GCATTATTATAAATGTTAAAATCAAAACTTCCCACATAATTTGGCAAACACTATTTAAATCCATCTTTAAGATATTTCATCGCCTTACTGGCGCTGCCCATGATTATAGGTTTGACCTCTACTGCCTGGTTGAGTGCTGCAGAGGTAGGTGTTTGGCATGGTCCACGGTGTTTCCCTATCTGTGTGTACCTCAGACGGCCAGCCCCGACATATCTTTGGGCATTGGCCACCAACTCCTCGATCTTCGCCTGCAGGGCCAGTAAACCCTCTTCTAGGTACTTACTTCCACCATGCCACTCAGAATCTCATGTTAGGTTACTTATCACTGCCGAAGTGCGATAGAGCCGCATTCCATCAACGGTCAGGATCATCCGGCGAGGGGCTGTTATACACACAGACGGCTATGTAGAGGGGCAGGATGGAGTGATCTGTCTGGGTAGTCAAACACCAGTAGGTACCATTTATTTGGACCAGCTCGATGTTTTTGTTTCTCTGAAACAACCACATCAAACCTAGGCAGATTCGTCATGATGTTAAATGGGCAGATACATAAAATTTCCTTATCAAAGTGGGTGCAATAATCCCTGGGTATAGGAAGGCTCCCACACCTTCAGAATAAGCGATGCCCTCGATCTATCTATATGCTCCTGCTTTGGTACAGGCAGGGAGGTTACCATTCTGATCTTATCTGAGTGAGGAATCCCCAGAGGGGCCAAAAATAAACTGTTATACTATGCCCTTTTCAGGTGGGCCTTTGGGTCCTCATGGATTCTCTACTTTCCCACTCCCATGGGTAGGCACAGGGGAGATGGGGACTCACCACCATAAGGGCTGGGTGGTCAAAGCTATCCTATTCTTCAATACTGGGCTTCTAATACCTTTAATTTAGTTCCATTAATTAACAATCCAATTAACCTCTGGTCCAAATATCTGGTTAGGTTTAGTGAAATGGACACAGAGCTGGACAGATCCTTCAAACTATTCAGGATCAATCGGTTGGCTTGGCTGGTGTATAGGCCTTTACGGGCACTGGATATTACTGCATCTACCAGCCTGGATTCTCATATAATTTCTGGACTATGACATAAGTGTTGCTGACAGAGTTTTCAGGCCTAAACCAATCTGCGATGGTATCTGCTAAGCCCCTTCGTTGCCTAATCAGGCACTTGCCAATTTGATTAGCCAGTCTAGCACACAGCTGGTCTATACCAGTGTGGAACATCACCAAGGTAAGGACCAGTGACAGTTGTCCTGGTTCTGAGACGGGTCTGTTCAGGGCATGATGCACAAATGGGAGGCTCTATTTTGTCCTTAAGGATCTGGTTAATAATATCCAAATGAGGGCAAGTTAGCAATGCCATTGTTTAACAAATGACAGCCATGCCTCAGGGGTTACCTTTGTCTGGGCTTTAAGTGGTAAGCCCCAGTGGGAGTCAGTAGGTCCAACTTCAGTAGCCTAATGTTAGTGTTTAGCTTCTTTCCCACAATATTCCATACAAACTTTAACTCAGAGGACTGTGTATTCTTTGTCCTCGTAGTGTTCATGTTGTTACAATAAACAAAATAATTATGTGTGAATGAGGGGAGGCCCAAGGCCGTGTATTCCTCATTGCTACTAGCGTGTATTTGTTCTATGTATGGGACTTGAAGAAGGTTACGTTGACTAGAGTCACTGTTTCTCTTATAGGACCAAGCATGGTTCACAGATGTTTAATTGTTAACCCATGCAATTCCATAATTCTTGAGGCCTTTTAAGGCATCAGGCACCAATGAGAAGCAGGGCAAGTAGCTGTTATTGCAATGGTGAGGTTACTAGTTTCCTCATTGTTGTGGGCATCTTTACTTAAATATGCTGATCTCTCACTTGCCAGTGTTGTTTCTTATAGATTTCTTATTCTTTCTGGCCAAACCACTTTTATGGTTGGTGTGCAAATTTACAGAAGCTAAATATTTCATTTGTGTAGCCATTAAAGCAAAACCAATCCGGTGGGGGAGAGGGCTGGTACCCCACTTCCAATCCTTCTGTTCACGTGATGCACTCCTTGCTTCTTTCCAGTTCCCTTTTTTGTTCACCTGTGGAGACGTTAACATTCTCCTAGCCTAAACAACTACTACACTATTATCCTTTCACTAAATTTTAAAGTTTCCAATTGACTAAGTTTAGAGTTGCCAATTGATTGGGCCCAATTATTAATTTTGATGGTTTAAATTAATGCTTCTGCTTTACTCAAATCATCCTTTCATTAAAACAATATCCTACACACAACAATATTTGCAATACGTATTACAATTAAGACACACAAGACAAACTTGGACAGAACACAAACTTATTATGTCATGACACAGAACCATGTTTTGTTGTTTTGTTTTTCTTCAGCTGCACCAGCGCTTTCTGATGATCTGAAAGACAAGAAAACATTTCTACCCCCGTCGGGGTGGCCCATTATAACTTAAAATACTGCCTAAGATCTGCTAGGGGAACCTGTTACAGGTAGTTCCTTACCACTTCCATGGGCGAGTGAGCTATAACTTTACGAGAACAAGGGCGCTTTATCGGTACTCGTGACCTTCCACTCCCTGGAATTACCTCTAGAGTTGCTAGCCCTCCCCAACAGTGGCATGCCTCAGTTTCCCTCTTGTACCACAGATCAGGCTTAATGTGTGAAGCTATAATGCTTTTCCTTAGCACAAGGTGTTGGTCAGTTATTGTTCCAGCAAGCAAAAAGCTTTTCTTTTCCTGAAAAGAATCATATACAGTGTTACTTATTAAGACTATAGTAATAATAATATTGACATTAAATTTTGTTAAATGGGCGCTTATAAATATTTTGTTTGTATTTGGACAATTTACTTGAGGGGACAGGTGTTTTATATTCCTTTGAAAAAGCCAGGCAGCCTGTATTCACATATAATGTTGGATTTGAAAGCAAGCCAAAAGTGTTATCAACTCAGCCTTGAACAGAGACACAGTGAAGTTTCAGGGCTTGGATTCTTAAAACAAAAATTTGTTTTCTTAAAGAGTAAATTTAACCTTAAGGATTGAATGTATAGATTTCATTCTTTTATACATTGACACCAGTTAAGTGTCAATAGAATTCCTTATTTTCCTTTTGCAGATTTAACAAAAGAGTCTGTAGCCAAATAGTTAAATTTGATTGTTTCTTTGCCTGGATTATTGAAAAAGGCTGCAAGAAACAAGGATTCACTTTTTAAAGCAGGTTTCCCTTCATATATTACAACAATCGCTTAATTCCTTCTTATGATCTGTCCTGATTCCTGCTAAATGACCCTTCCCAATGACACGTTTGTCCAGTATTAATTTGGTAAGGAGGGTGGGCTTTCCCATTAGCCCCCTCACCTCCTAATTCTTTTCAATAGGTAAATCCAAATGTGTATTATTGCAGTCAGCTATTACTAATTTTAAACTTCTCAGTATAGGGTTTTCGTAACATCCATGCTGCAGCAGTTGATCTATGCTGCTGACTCTGGGGTGGATCACTCGGCCATGCTCTGTAAGGAGATTTATTTTGCAGAATGTGTCTCCTTGTTAGGGCAGATTTAGCTTCTAGTGATTACATCTTCAAATTCAATTCCCACTAGTTGGCTTTTAGGGTGGCTTTTAGGTTACGTCCTCCCACGCCCTCAAGCTAATTATAACAGTGTGTGAGGGAAAGGTTTTAACTGTTTTTTTTTCTGGACGGCCCCCACTTGTGCGTTGAGAAACATCCTTGGGTAGCCTGCGATTCCAGCCAGAGAGGCTGTAGTTATCTATTCACTAACAAGGGCTTGAGAATCTCCCAAAGTTGCTTGGCAGCCCTTTCCTACTCCTGCGTTGTGTTCCGTGTATATGTTTCCAACCAAAATGCCTAGGGCCAATATGGCTTGATGGTCGGCAGGCATTCCTTCCTTGAGAATTTGGAGTTAAGCTGTTAAGTCTCTTCCAAAACTCAGTGTTTTGCTTTGGATCGGACAGATTTGTAACTAGAGCCCGTTCTTCCAAAGGGAAGATCTGACACCTTTCAATTATCTTCTGTGCCTCCTCTCTATCTTCAGTAATGTGTGATAAGGGCCCATATAGGGCTGGGCATAGAAAGGAGTAGAGGGGGTAATGTTGGGCCAAATTCCCCCCCTAAGCTTGGGAGAGGCTGTGCACTTGCGTGTAAGTTACATTTCTCACTGCAGGGCGGATTTTTGCTTTTCTGAGCTTCAATCTCATCCCTCAGGGCTTTAATTTCTTTCTCTGTCAATCTGTCAAATGCTTACAGGTCCTTGGACCATGATGCACGTACATGTAGTACGCAGTGCCTTTCAGCGGTCTGGGGGGGTATGCTTAGACTGATCCCCATCCATTTTAGTCATTCAGGGGAGCATCCTGTCCACTCCCCGTCTGTTCAGTGGCTTATAGGAAACTAATCTACACACTCCAAAGAAGGGGTCTGCTGGGTCTAGAGTGTCAGACCTTATCAGCAGCTCATGAAATAAGGGGAGTCGTCACTCCCTCACATATCTGCTTGGTCTCGAGGTTTGGCTGACCCCCCTTTCATTCAGAACTCCCTTGTGGGAGAGCCCTGGTGCGGCTGGAATCAGCTTACTTTTCAGAGACCTGGGCAGCAGCATTCACACTCCACTCATTACATTCACACTCAGCATGCTTTTCACACAGAAATTTTCCCACTTTTAGATGCATCTCTCATTATGGATCTCGTCCATATTTGGGGTGGCAAACAACACGTTTCCACTCATTACATTCACACTCAGCATGCTTTTCACACAGAAATTTTCCCACTTTTAGATGCATCTCTCATTATGGATCTCGTCCATATTTGGGGTGGCAAACAACACGTTTCCCCCCAGAACCACAGCAGTTCCCAGCACTGCATAAACCTAGGTGCCTTATGTCCGGACGCAATACAACCTTCTTCCCGTACCCGGGGCGGCACCACCAATACCACAGCAGTTCCTAGCACTGCATAAACTTAGGCCTACTCGGGGATAGCAAAACAACCTCCCTGGAACCGTTTTGCGTCTGACCTTGTTGCAGATTCAAGAAGTTCGGATGGCGTGAGCCCACAAGCAGACGACCCTACAGGCAGTCCTCCTCCACACCCCAGTAGAGATTTCAAAAGGTCTCTTACCTCTCGTTTGGCGCCATGTGGGTGAAGGGGGACGGTCTGCAGCCGCTGTTGCTGTCTTCAATCGGGCGTTGCCATCCGAGTCACGGCACCAAATTGTGGAAGAAAACATTGTCCTCACTCTGAATTTGTAAGCAACAAGTAGCCAGAGGCAGTTTTATTACGAGCTGCAGCAAGGGAAAAACTGGTTCGGACAGGGGGGAAGCCCCCCCCCCCTCCCCGAGGCAGATCTTCGAATACAAGCAATTATGAAGCAGTTTATATACTGTCTATTAGATATAATAACAATAACAATTCGTCTCCTTCCCATTACAAACACCAATGGCTAACAGTTATTTAGTTCCACCCAGATGCTCCTTATCTCAAGGTCCCTGCCAGAGTCAGCGTTCTATCCTTATCTCCGTATGGAGGCGAGAGGCAAAGGCAGCGTCTAATTACAGATCTCGCGTTGTCAGGCCACAGACTTAGCCTGACTTGCTCTCTTGTTAACAAGACCAAGATGGCTGCACACAAATTCCCTTATTCCCTTTTCCTGCCTCCACATGACTTACATACAGATTCAACTTAAGAACAAACCTACAGTCCCTATCTTGTACGTAACCCGGGGACTGTCTGTACACTGTTGCTCATGATGGATGGATTTTAACTCATAGGAAATATGCACAGGTTCTACCTGCTATAGAACATGATTGCTTGCCTTCTCCATAGCATGGGATGTTATGAGTACCTAAGGCCAGTATTAGCCCTTCCTCTGGTTATTGTAGTTTCTAATGCCAATTTAAGCACTTAGTCCTAGTATCTAAAACAACTAATACATCATGTCCCAGATATATTAAAGACTGAATTTTGATACATGACTTATCATAATAGCTGTGCTCGGCTGGGCAGGTACAGAGCATGAAGGTTAGGAAAAAGAGTGGGAGATAAAGCATTGCTAGTTAAGGAGATCCAACAATGGACCAAATTTCCAGAGGAGACGAGGTAAATCTGGAGTCTGACCACCGTTAGGAATGTTGCAAAGCTTTCCTCTTTAAAAGGTCTTCCCACCTTGAAAATGGCATAGCACTGATACCCACTTCTATCTTATGACCCTACTGAAAAAAGTAAATGAATAAAATCTTAAAAACCCTACCCTTAGGAGAGGTTTTCCCCTCAGAAAGCAAAAATTGCCAGAGATTCTATTAAGGCTGCTAGGGATGTCACTATTGCTAGTGATATTATATGGAAAGTGTAAGCAGGTAGGTAAAAACTCTAGGACTGGAGAGAGCCTGTAAGAAAGTTTCCATTTACCATATTATACTCTGCCTGCTCATTGCTTTTAAACGTATGTACTTACAATAATTTGAGGGCAAAGTAAACCGATTCTACACGTGGATTTTGTGAGAGCCCCAGGTCTTGGAAGTTCTTTCACTGTTCTTCATTGCTGTGTATAATTTGTTTGGGTCTCTTTCACCAGTTCTCTTTATAGTTTTAATCACTACAGTGGTGTCCACTTATTTTCTTAAATGAGGAAAACCACATTTTAGAGTTCTTAGCAGTGTTCCTTCTGCATGCACCAACATTTTGAGGCCTGCCCATCACCTCAGAAGAGCTGTGCAGTGGCTGTTCCAGGGTGGGGCTGAATGGCGAGCGCCTGCATCATGTCAGGAGCAGCAGGGCAGCCACCATGTGGGAATGGCCCTTGTTTCATCCCTTCCCCAGGGTCGGAGCTGTGTCATGGGCAGCTGCTCCGCTAGCGGCCCCGACTGGGGCTGCGTGGTCGGGCCAAGGCCCTGTGGTGAGCAGGGGCAGGGCAGGGCAAGGTTGTGAAAATAAGAGGCAGAGAGGGTCTGGAGAATGGGGAACATACAGAAAGAGAGGAAAAGGGGAGGAGAGGTTGAAAAGAGAAGGGAAGAAACTTAAATTTAAAAATGAAACCATAGAAAAGGAAAGAAGAGAGTCAGGGACAGAATATAAAACAAAGAGACTTCCCTTTGCTAGATGCTCATGCTTCAAACCTGGAGACAGTGATATATAAAACACCTGAAATTAAATTTTAGTTCCATAAAATACTATGTAAGAAAAAAAATGCATACTGGATCAAGAAATCTTTTCATTCTTCTCTGAGAGCTTTGAAACAAGGCCCATTAAAGGATGCCCAGGGGAAGACTACAATAAAGAGTATTGTGAATAGTAGATTTATACTAAGATGATCAATTAGACAAAAAACATTCAAACATAGTCACTGACTTAAGATTGTTGATAGCTGGAAGCTTCAGAAACTGACATTTATAATATACATTAATTTATTTTAATGCAAAATCATTGTAAAACACAAGATTCTTAGCAGAGCTTTGTAATGATCATAGATTGAAATTTTCAAAAGCGTCTAGTTGAGATGTGGGTGCTTACTGCTCCAAGCTGCTTTGAGAACCTCACATGTCAAGGATTGGAGGGAGGAATTTTCTACATGGTTCTTTCAGGTACTTTGAGAATTGTTATGCACTCTGGGTAAAATCTTGGGCATTTTGCTTTTGACTTAAATGGGGCAAAGATGTCATCTCTTGTTTTAAAATGTAATTTTAATGTCTTAGACAAACTAATCTACAAGTCCCACAAATGTATAGGGCCATTCTAATAGGAGAATCTGCTCAATAAGAAATGTTCTTTTTATACTAAGGCTCAATTTAGCCCAGAGTTCCCAAGGTGTTGGGGAAAGCTCTGGTGGGCCAGAGATGGGGAGATTCATGTCCTAATAGATGTGTGAAACTGAATATAAGGTATAATTTTTAGCTGACTGGTGGAAAACCCTCAATTAGCATTTTGTGAGTTTGTGGTTTAGCTAACATTGTATTAAATATATTTACTTCACAGCCAAGGTCTAGAAGGCATTTGTTTGGTTTTTATTTTGAATTGTTTGGGGGTGAGACTGTACATTAGAATATAATGTAAATTTTGTAATAATGTTTTTTCTTCAAAAAAAATGCACTCAGAATTAGAAACTAAAGTACTGACAAGAAAGTAAAGGAAAGCTAGAGAAGCACCTTTTAAAATTATTTCTGTAATTATTTTGAAGTCATTGCATATGACCATTATCTTCAAACTCTATAATCACAGTGCATTATCCTTTTCTGATTAAAGCCATTCAGATAAAAAGGGTGTTCAAAGTGCTCTAATTTTTGTGGGATCTTGAATAATTAGCATTCCACCAAAAGATGCAGTAAGAAAAAATGGCTTTGGGGCTCTCCTGACTGGCTGTAATCAACGTGAGCAGAGAGCCTCAATATCTCACAAGCTTGAACCTTTATAGATGATTGAGCAAGGTAAGCCTCTGGTCAGTTTCAGCAGCAGCGGACTTGGGGAAGCTGGGGGAAGAGCAGCTGAGGTGCTGCCAGGTTTGTTCCTGCAGCACCGCTCAGGTGAGGGGCCAACCCGGCAGCATACCAGCTGCTCTGCCCCTGGCTTCCCCAAGTCAGTCGCTGCTGAAACTTGGGGAAGCCGGGGGCAGAGCAACTGGGGTGCTGCCAGGTTGGTCCTGCAGCGCCGCCCTCTCGCATGCTGCACAGTTCCCCGCCAACTCCTTACCCCACCCTAGACTCCTCATAGCCCCCTTTCCGGTACTCCAGCATATCTGATAATCTGGTACCCCCTGGATCCTAAAGGTGCCGTATTTTCCGAAGTTTACTTTTTTATACATGTCCTCATTGTTTTCCTAGTAAAAACAGTGATGATAGTCAAACTCTGTTTGGTGGATAAAATGTTGGGAAAGATTTTCTTCAAAGAAAGAAAATCATTAGACCATATCTCATCTATCTGCATCTCATTAGAAATAGCATTACAAAGATCCATTACTTTATCAGAGACCTAAAACACAAATGGTTTTTTTAAAACATACATCCATTTTATCGTAAGAAGTCTGATTTTCATTTTACAAGTTTAAATCTGGAGTAATTTTACTGAAGCCATTGGCATTATACCAGAGTAAAGCTTATTGTAGCTACCAGAGAGAAAATATGTAATTTTTATATCAGGGAAAAGTTGATAGCATATTTATTACGTCAGTATACTCATATGTTACATACAAAACAAATTCTTAGTATCATTTTGTGACATTAGATTGTATGGAAAATGGAACATGAGTCAGCAGAACCAGTTACCTCACTACAGCTGAGTATTCAACAGTGTGGAAAAGGTGGAACAGGCATTTATATATATCATTTCAGATGCTAATTTTAATTATGGACTAGCCAATGTACCTAGAAGAGTAGAGTCAGTTCAATAAATTATAAAGTCAGTTTACCTGTGCTTGATTAGATAGCTCAGTCCACTGACTGAAACACATTTCTAGCTTAAAATGAAGATAAACATTAACTTATACACTTAAATCTGTATTTTAGTATGAGACATCTTAGTGTTAGTAATATTTTGTCAAGGCATGTCCTGACTCAGATATCTGTCACTCAATGGGCATATTTTGTTAAAATGGGTAGCAAAGGGCCACTTGAGAGACATTTGCTAACCAGGAGATGTCATGTTATTGTTAATTCATTGATTTATCAATTCAACCTCAACTGTAATCTAGTTCTGATCACTGCATTGTTTTATTTTTCATTTTGTTTAGGGAAATAGTAAATAAATTAGTAGTATGTTTGTTTAGTGTCGCGCAGCAGGGGGGGCGCTAACTTGGAGAGTCTCTTGGGAACCAGCGCCACTGGTGGGTGCCACAGTGGCACACATCCGGACAAGCACACATGACCTTATTGTTGGCACACAAGACAAAACTCACTCTGCTCAGGAATGGAAAATCTTAGAGGAAACACTGGTTTTTAGGCATAATTTGGACTCTCAATGTGAGAGAAGTTTTCAGGTAAAAAAAATTGTTAGCAATAGCTATACCTCTGCCAAAGGAATTAATATTTGAAATTTAGCGGTAATCTGATTATGCAAAGATAGAATGAATAAAAAAGCTAATACCAAAGCCTAATATATGTTTTAACAGTTTTTTAGTATTGCACACTGTCAGGAATGGGAGGGTAATACAGTTTTCTGGACATTCCAGCCATTCATTTAACTAAATTGCCTATAAGGGTTAAACCTACAGACAGTGGGGTCCCAGAGAGTCTTCAAGAGTGCAAGAGAAGCAAGAAATATTGGCAAGAAGCCAGGAAAGCAGTGAAAACAAAGTTTTTTTTTTTTAACGGGAAGCAGTGATCTTCCTGCTGCATCCTTTGTGTAACCAGAGGAGAGCGGAAAGAGTAGAATAGTGAATGTTTAATCAGACACAATCAGATTATTTATTTTCTTTAATTTTGGATTTGTTGGGTTTTCCTATGCTAAGCCCATGTACTACTATCCTCCTCCCTCTGTACACTGTAACTTTTACAGGCTCCCACCTTCTGCAGTTTAGTTTTCTGGACATCCCAGCCATTCAGTTAACAGCAGAATCCCTTCCATTCCTCATAGACACTATCACCAGATTAACTCCATTTTAATACAGTTATATGCTTCTTGCTTTATCTTTTCTCTGAGCAGAGACATTTGTACAATTTTTATGATAGTTATTTGGCCATTTGTAAGAATGATGAAAGTTTATATCCCTCTAAAATTTCACAGACAAGGTAGGGTTAACAGGATGATTGACCCTTTGGAACAAGGGTCATGGTGGATGACCATCACTGGCAATTTTAAAATCAATATTGGATTTTTTTTCTAAAATATCTGCTCTAGGGAAAATTTTGATAAGTTCTCTGTGGTATACAGGAAGTCTGACTAGATTATCATAATAGTCCCTTTTGGCCTTGACATTTAGGAATGTATGAACCAGGCCCTCTGCTCTCCAGCTGCTGCTAGGTGCCCAAACCATAGAGTATCCTTTCAGAACATTCTTTAACGTGGGTGGGCAAGAGGCAACTAATGTGCCAGAATGGGTGCCTCACTGGCACACTTATTACAGAGCAGCTGCAGCCAGTTTAAACAGCAGGCTGCTAATTGCTATGCTGTCTGTACAGGAAGGAGAAAGCTTCCCCACCCCCTTCCAAAATATCTTGGCCCATTGGCCAGCTTCTGGACAATAGGACGTGAGAAATTTTGCTGAAGGCAGAGTCAGCAAATGAAGCCTCACTCCCCTCCTTCTTCGGCTGGAGCAGAGCCACACGGAGCAGCCCCTGCAGCAAACAGGTAGGAAGCCTGTCTCAGCTTCCTGCAGAGCTGCTGGCTGGGAGCTGCCTAGATAGCGCCACTCAGCCAAAGCCTGCCTCTGGCACCTCTCCCACTTTCCCCTCAACTCTCTGCCCCAGATCACTATCTAAACCCTCTGTATCCCCTCTCTCCATCTCCTCCAGGTCACAACTCCGTCCCAGGCCCTGCACCCTCTCCTACATCCCTTCCCCAAGCAAGAATCCTCTCCTGCACCCATACCCCCTTCTGGATCATGCTCCCCAAGCTCTTGCTCCAAATCATAACCTCCTCCTTCACCCAAATTCCCTTTCAAACCACACGCTCCCTCCTATACTCCAGTCCTGTATCCCAAGTTCCCTTCTACACCCCACCTGCCATCCCAGACCTGCACCACCTCCCTGTGGCTCTTGACCACTTACCAAAATCTTGGAGTGCCCCCCTCCATTAAAAATTATTGCCTACCCCTGCCCTAACAACTCTTCTCAAAGGGGGAAAGATAAATACCCAGAACTCAAAACAACTGTAATGTGTGGATTATCTTTGCTTAATGATTGGAAGTTGCATATATCCTTGTAGTAAAAAGAGAGCCTAAAACATAAGCCACATTCCTGGTATGAGGCCAGATGCCTACAACAGTGGTCAAGACTCTGCTAATATAAAGCAAAGTTGAGCTGTGAGCCAGAGGCAAGCCATGCTCTCAGAACTTGGCAAGAACAGGGCTGATTTTACAGAAACAAACTTAACAGGTACTAGGCATAGGCCATTCCAGAGAGGTAACAGAATGCCTCATTAAGAAACATGTTGGTATCAACATGGACATACCGATCCTGGTTTAGGACAGAGTCTAAAATAACAGCAGGATGGATAGCAATCTTTTGATCAAACCCCCATGTTCAAGGTAATGGGTGGTATCCATGTTAATATTGGAGGGTGGGAACCTGATACGTCAGGAGTACTGTGTATCTTGTTTGTACCTATGTATAAAAATGTACCCTAAGGGGGATGTCCTTGTCTTGCCTAGGAGGCCACTTTTAATAGGTTCAAGAAGCTGATTTTGGTCAGTGCTGACTGGATAACAAGTCACTTAATATTGCCACCTCGGTAGCGCAGCATGGAGCCTGGGGTTAGTGGGGGACTCCTGTGCATTTCAAAGCTGGCACGCCATGTGCAGCCCAGAGTCAGTGGGACTTCCCGCTGCTGACCCTGGGCTGCACGTGGCGTTCCACATTCCTCTTTTGAAATGTACAAGAGCCCCAGTAGTGGCTCTTGTACTTTTCAAACGAGGAATGCAGAAGTACCTATTGACTAGTCAATGGAAATTCCATCGACTACTCGACTAGCCAATTAACTGTTACTTAACATCCTTACTCTCTAGACATGCTGTTATTGGTGGATAAAAGGAAACCACATATGGTTACACTATGAAGAGGTTGTATGTCTCAGATAAAGGGCTGATACTTTGGAAAAAGATGTTTAACAAGCCCCTGATACTACTGATTTCTTGAATATCTGGATATTTTAATTATGGATTAAAATACCAACAAAGAATTAAAAACAAAATACTTCATCATAAGCTAAAGAAAATAATAGGGTTGCATCATGCTGTGAAGTTCACTAGACTATGGTCACGTAATCTTTTGAGCAAAAGTAATACAATGAGGTGCATGTTGGAAACTGTTGTTTCTACAGTACAATTGCATATAATTGGCATTACTGACCTGAAAACATTTCATCAAATGACTATGAAAGCTTTCTTAAAGAAACAAAAAAGAACCACAATCAAAAAAGAACCCTAATTCTGATAGTATGCATAAATCTGGGGGAGGGGAGAGACAGCAAACAATTGTGTAACTCATCTTCAATAGAATAAACCTCAGAATGAAGAAAATAACAGAGGGATTTGGACTATTTTGAAACATGTATAATTGATTTCCCCTTTTGTATGGCTGAGTACGTATCTGACGTTACATAGTTCCACCTTAGATTTAGATGTGACATTTGGGATGGGAGGGGACAAATTAATAAAAGGTTGAAGGGTATGGGGAGAAGTTTCATTCTCTGAAACTTATATGATTAATCCTATTTTTTTTCTGAAATATTTTCCCTTTCGGGGTAGTGTGTTTTGTGACATTTCAGATGGTTTGGTTATTAATTGAGCAGAAATCAGAGATTTGTTGAAAATAAGCTTACAGCTCTAACCTTAACTATGAACTGCTGGACACACTCTAAACTAGCTGCATCCCATTTGCACCATTTGAATTGGTTTTGGTGATGTCTTTCATATGTTTATATTTTTCATGCTGTATTTTAAAGCTTTTTTAAAAAGAAAAATAAGATAGTTTCACAGATAGAAATGAGGGCAGAATTTGGTAACTACGTAACATTTCTCCAAGGCAGATTTTGTTCTTATGTAATGCTATTGGCAAGCTTTTTCCAGTTTGAACAGTGGGCTTTTCTGTCTTTTAAGAGAAAATCAATAAAAATAGCCAAACTGACAAAAGCATGCTGAGACACTTTGGAAAGAAATCTTATTTATGAAGGGACTGATTTGTGATGTGTTGAGTGTTTTCAGCTTCTTGTGACTACAGTAGGATTAGAAAGTGTGTAGAATCTTGTACATAAGAACGGCCGTACTGGGTCAGACCAAAGGTCCTCCTAGCCCAGTATCTTGTCTGCCGACAGTGGCTAGCGCCAGGTGCCCTAGAGAGGGTGGACCGAAGACAATGATCAAGCGATTTGTCTCCTGCCATCTCTCTCCAGCCTCTGACAAACAGAGGCCAAGGACACCATTTTATCCCCTGGCTAATAGCCTTTTATGGACCTAACCTCCATGAAATTATCTAGCTTCTCTTTAAACTCTATTATAGTCCTAGCCTTCACAGCCTCCTCTGGCAAACATATGAAACATATGAAAGACATCACCAAAACCAATTCAAATGGTGCAAATGGGATGCAGCTAGTTTAGAGTGTGTCCAGCAGTTCCACAGGTTGACTACACGCTGTGTAAAGAAGAACTTTCTTTTATTAGTTTTAAACCTGCTACCCATTAATTTCATTTGGTGTCCACTAGTTCTTCTATTTAGGGAACTAATAAATAACTTTTCTTTATCGGCCCTCTCCACACCACTTGTAATTTTATAGACCTCTATCATATCCCCCCTCAGTCTGCTCTTTTCTAAACTGAAAAGTCCCAGTCGCTTTAACCTCTCCTCATATGGGACCCATTCCAAACCCCTAATCATTTTAGTCGCCCTTTTCTGAACCCTTTCCAAGGCCAAAATATCTTTTTTGAGGTGAGGAGACCACATCTGTACACAGTAATCAAGATGTGGGCGTACCATAGTTTTATACAGGGGCAGTAAGATATTCTGGGTCTTATTTTCTATCACTTTCCTAATAATTCCTAGCATCCTATTTGCCTTTTTGACTGCCACTGCACACCGTGTGGAAGTTTGTAGGTTTGGGTCCTTACTTTATTTTCAGCTATTGCCATGTGATCCTGCAAAGCGTGGCCCATTTCTTGCAATTCATCAAGGCCAGATTTTCAAAGGTATTTAGGTGCTTAGTGGAGTTTTTTCACAAGCACTTAGGGTGCGTCTAGACTGGCAAGTTTTTGCACAAAAGCAGCCGCTTTTGCGCAAAAACTTGCCACCTGTCACTACTGGATGCTTTTGTGCAAAAGCATTCGTTAAAAGTATGTGTGCAAAATCATGCCAGTCTAGACGCAGCCTTAGGGTATGTCTTCATTGAAATGTAAGACTGAGGTCAGACTCAGGCTGAAGCAGAAACCCCCTTTTGTTTACACACAGCTCTGATGGATTTGGGTCCCAGGATCCAACTGAGGGCCCAACTTTTGCCAGGACCCAGAGTTCAAGCTCTATCCTTTTACAGAGTGGACACATCCCCTCCTTGGACTTGGACTCTGAAAGTACACCATCACTATCCCATAATCCCATGGGCTATTTCTTTGTCCACTCTATTGCATGAATCATCTACAGAATTCCTAGAAAAAGAGAGAATCCCTTGTTGAAGCACAGCTGTCTGGCATTTAATCTTTCCATTCTGTTCTGTCAGCAGCACAGCACAGCACACTACACTGAACCCTCATCTACATTTATAATGGCCACCAACAATAGTTGCAGGAGCAAAGACAGATTTTAGTGAATCTTTGGTGTGAGGCCAGCTAAGAAGTCAATCTTAGCAAAAGCACCAAGAGTGACTATGGGTACCAGCAATAGCAAAAAAGCTGGCAGAGTAGGTGAAATGTTCAGGGTGTAAATTAAATGATTATCAGTAAGCCTAGAACCAGAGCTGCACCTCTGCAGACTCATCATCATTATCATGCCCATTTAATGAGGAGTTTGACTTGGTACTGGTTAATGTGCTGAGCAAGGAGCCAATGAATATAACATAATGGCCATACTGGATCAGACCAAAGGTCCATCTAGCCCAGTATCCTGTCTGCCGATAGTGGCCAATACCAGATACCCCAGAGCAGTGGTCACCAACCAGTAGATCAGGATTTACTGGTAGATCTTGGAGCCTGTGACAGGTGATCCTGACTGGTTTGGCTTGAAGCTATAGTACTTCAGCTGCCCTTCCCCACTGCTCTGCTGCTCCTGACCTCTGCCTTGGAGCTGGTCCCCAAGGACTTCTGTTTGCTGTTGAGAGTCAGGGAGGCAGAAAAGAGGGGCCACTGATGTCAGGGTGTTCCCTTCTCCCCACCTCTGTACCCCCATCTCCACAGAATGAGCAGGGTGGGGGCCGTGCATAATGGGTAGGGAAGGAGGTGAGACAAGGGTATTTGGATTTGAAGTAGATCCTGGCTTGATTTAAATTGGAAAAGTGATATTGAGCTTAGAAGGTTGGAGACCATTGTTCATCCCTTTTTCAATGATTCCCAACATTCTATTTGTTTTTTTGACTGCCGCTGTACACTGAGTGGATGTTTTCAGAGAACTATTCATAATGACTGCAAGATCTCTCTCTTGAGTAGTTGTAGCTAAACGAGTTCCCATCATATTACATGTATAGTTGGGATTATATTTTCCAATGTGCATTACTTTACATTTATTCACATTACATTTCATTTACCATTTAGTTGTCCAATCACTTAGTTTAGTGAAATCTTTTTGAAGCTCTTCACAGTCTACTTTAACTATCTTTAGCAGTTTGGTATCATCTGCAAATTTTGCCATCTCACTGTTTATCCCTTTCTCTGGATCATTTATAAATAAGCTGAATAGGATTGGTCCCAGGACAGATCCTTGGGGAACCCCACTAGTTACCTGTCTCTAATCTGAAAACTTACCATTTTCCCTTTACAGAAACCATGTTGACTTTTCCTCAACAAACTATGTTCATCTGTGTGTCCGACAATTGTATTCTTTACGATAGTTTCAATTTATTTGCCCAGTACTGACATTAGACTTACTAGTCTGTAATTGCCAGAATCACCTCTAGAGCCCTTTTGAAATATTGGCGTCACATTCCAGTCACTAAGTACAGAAGATTATTTAAAGGATAGGTTACAAACCACAGTTAATAGTTCCACAATTTCACATTTAACTTCTTTCAGAACTCTTGGGTGAATGCCATTTTGTCCCAGTGACTTGATACTGTTAAGTTTATCAATTTGTTCCAAAACCTCTTCTAATGACACCTCAATCTGGAACAATTCCTCAGATTTGTCACCTAAAAAGAATGGCTCAGGTTTGGGAATCCCCTTGATATCCTCAGCCATGAAGACTGAAGCAAAGACTTAATTTAGCTTCTCCACAATGACTTAATCATCTTTGCGTGCTCCTTTAGCATCTCCATCATCCAAGGGCACAACTGGTTGTTTAGTAGGCTTCCTGCTTCTGATGTTCTTAAAAAGCAATTTGCTATTACTTTTTGAGTTTTTGGCTAGCTCATTTTTGGCTTTTCTTATATTTGTACACTTTAATTTATTTATTTATTTATTTATTTTATTTTATTTTATTTAAATATTTTTACCCTGCCTTTCTATTTAAAATATTCAACGCGGCTTACAAAAACAAAACAAAAAATACAAATATATATACAAATTTAAAATTTGACAATGTTTATGCTCTTTTATATTTTCCTCACTAGGATTTGACTTCTACTTTTTAAAAGATGTCTTTTTTATCTGTCTCTGCTTCTTTTATGGTGGCACTTTATAAAATTCTCTTACTGTGTCTTTTAATTTGGGGTATAAATTGAAGTTGGGCCTCTATTATGGTGTCTTCGAAAAGTATCCATGCAGCTTGCAAAGATTTTACTTCTGTCATTGTACCTTTTAATTTCTGTTTAACTAACCTCATTTTCATGTAGTTCCTCTTTCTAAAATTAAATGCGGATTTTGTGCTGGTCGAGGCACTGCCGATATGATATTTACAGCCAGACAGATACAAGAGAAATGTAGAGAGCAACATCAGGACCGCTATGTGATTTTTCATTGATTTTACCAAGGCATTCGACATGGTCAACAGAAATGGGCTCTGGAAAATACTTGGACGAATTGGTTGTCCTGAAAAATGTATCAACATTGTTCGATCTCTCCATGATGACATGCTTGGTCACGTCCTTGACAATGGAGACACATCAGCACCTTTTGAAATATCAAACGGTACAAAGCAAGGATGTGTCCTTGCTCCTCTCCTGTTCAACGTCTACTTTTCAATGATGCTGTTAGTTGCTTTTAAGAACTGCACGTTGGGCACGCCTATTCAGTTTCGAGCAGATGGCAGTATTTTCAATCTCCGGAGACTCCAGGCTCGAACTAAAGTGGTTACTACAACTATTCATGACCTTCTGTTTGCCGACGAGTGTGCATTGCTGGCTCATTCAGTGAAGGATGCACAGGAGCTTTTTGATCACTTTGCTACTTCTGCTCACCATTTTGGACTCACAGTGAGCCTCAAGAAGACAGAAGTGATTACTGCTGCTGGTACAGTCCTTGAGGCTGTTGACAAGTTCTGCTACCTGGGAAGTGTACTGTCCTCTAGCATAAATGTGGATCATGATGTATCTGTTCAACTAGCCAAAGCCAGTGCTGCCTTTGGAAAACTGACCAAACAACTATGTAATGACCATGGTATTAAATTCCATACCAAGATATCAGTTTATCAGGCAGTTGTCCTGAATGTCCTGCTGTATGGCTCGGAGTCATGGACAATATATCATCGTCATATTTTGAAGCTCGATCAGTTCCATATGCGTTGTCTAAGGAAGATTGCCCATGTGAACCGGAGGTTCTATGTATGGTGTCATAGAACAAACAGTTCTATGTTATGAACAAACAGTTTTTCTGGATTGGTCATGTTTGAGGATGGATGATACACGGATACTAAAGATGGTCTTCTATAGCCAGCTTGCTCTTGGAAAGCGCTCTATCGGTGATCAATATAAGCGCTATAAAGACATCTTAAAGGCCAATATGAAGTCATGCGGCATATCTCCTAATGACCTGGAAACTCTAGTTCAGGACAGACTGTCCTGGCAACAAACCATTGAACAAGCTCTTAATTACTCTGAGAGTCAGTGTATCCAGGCATTGCAGGAAAAGCGGAGGATCCAAAAAGAACATACAGCACCTGTAGTTGGCGGCTTTTTATGTGACATCTGTAATTGGCTGTGCCGATCAAGGATTAGTTTAGTTGCTCATCAAAGGCGTCATAGAAGATGAGATCCATTGATTGACGGTTCAGTCCAAGAAGAAGTTGAAATCCCCCACTATTATTTTTGATGACCTCTCTAATCTCTCTTAGTATTTCAGAGTCACTATTGTTGTCCTGATCAGGTGGTCAATAATATATCCCTACTGCTATATTCTTATTATTGGAGCATGGAATTACTATCCATAGAGAGTCTATGGAACATTTTGGCTCATTTAAGATTGTTTACATCATTTGATTCTACATTTTCTCTCACATGTAATGCCACTCCCCCACCAGCACGACCTGTTCTGTTCTTCTGATATATTTTGTACCCTAGGACAATCAACGGGACACAGTCATCATTCTACCAAGTTTCCACAATGCCTATTGTATCAATATCCTCCTTTAATACAAGGCACTCTAGTTCACCCATCTTATAATGGTGGTGCATGATGAGGGGCTGACCTAGAATCTAGCACGGGAACAGATAGGAACCAGCAGCAGGCAGCATATGAAGCCTCTGAAGTAATCTGGTGCTGAAACTAGTTTGCAAGAAGGCTTAGCAACAGGAACTGCAGTAGCACATCCTGGGACTGTACTCAGGAGATTTGATGCCTTCTTGGAGGATTAGCCAGCAGCAGAAATAGAACAGGCAAAAATTGTTCCAGGGCCTAGTAAGTTTCTAGAGTCATTTTTGTGTAATATTAATATAACTCTGGGAGAGATTTCCAATTTATGAACCAATGCAAAAATTATTACAAGCTCTTGGTACAATGTGTATCTGCTTATGGTGGATTGCATGTCAGAGCCTTGGCGTCCCCACACCCTGCCACATAAAATTCAAAATGGAAACCAGGAACAACAAAGAATGAAACTGCATTTCGATGAGAAATTTTACCAAAAAAGCTCATACTTTTGGTAGGATATGACAGTTTAAGAATTAAAAACTTATATTATCTGCCCAGTAAACATGCTGCTCCAAACCAGGCCAATGGTGCAAAGACCCACCTGAAAACAAAGAACTCTGTGTGGGGGGGAGGAGGAAGAGGACTGAAATATAGTCCATATCCTCCATGGATAAGTCATTTGTCCAAAATAGAGATGGGGGAGAGGTGATGAATGTAGTCCAGAAATGTGCCGGAACAGAAGGGTGTTCTCTGTGTTGTATGTAGTCCTAGCAAGCTGTGGGGAGGTATCAAGGCATAGCATCCTATTGATTCCCTTTTGAGTTTTCACCTAATATCAGGTGTTGAAAGTTGTGAACTTTTTCCTATTGTGTGAACTCTGGAGGGGTAACCACAATCTGGGGAGGAAATATTTTTCAGGGCCATCTTTAGTGGCTGACCAACTTACTCCACTCAGATGTGCTGTTCAGTCATCCTGAGTTTGAATACTTCGGTTACCTACACACCTGTCTTGCCACCAGCAGCTTGGAATAAGATTCGCTTTGCCCTCTGGGCACCACAAGAACTGCAAAGTTCTCCAAAATCTGGAATGCCTAAAATGGTAGAGAAGGCTCGTGTAGCATGCTGTAGCCACCACCCTCTCCCAAAGGCAAACTGGGGTGCAACTTGAAAAAAAGCAGTTGTGATTTTTATCTTTTCACTGCAGTTAAATTGACTGTATCTAGGGAGTGCCTGTGTTCTAGAAGTGTCCCTTTAACATATTGAAGTTAAGCGTTACTAAGTAACATTTTAGGTTCTGGACATTCTAAAAGGATTTTTTCTCTGCTTGTGCATTGAGCTATTAGAAACAATAACCTTCTCTACAGGTACCTTACCCATGTGTAAGTACAGTAGAAGCTTTGGTCAATGTACCATTATGGTGCAAGAGGAAGCCTTTCACGTTGAATTTATGGCTGACACTGTGGATAGGGCCAAAAAGAGAAGGTATTATTCAAGTCAAAAGGTGACACAAGCAGAGAGGCACAGGCTGTAGAACTTGAGGCTGGTGTTGCTGTAAGAGAGCAAATGCTTGGAACTGGAATAGGAGATACTGCAAAGGGAGGGGAAAAGAGCACAGGATGGGGGACACTTGTGAATACACAAGACTATGAATTGCAAAGATCTCCTGTGTATATTTTTAATGAAATGTAACCATTTCTTGAGGCTTTGATATCTTTAAATAGAGGAAAAATAACCACTCTTGAAAAGTGTTCTATTTTCTGATCATTGCAAGGAATGACATGCTGTAGTTTCTGAATAAAACTATGCAGTATAGATAAAGAAATAATTCATTTAAAGAATTCTGGTAACAAAATAAACTAGAGGGCTGTGTCTAGACTGGCCAGTTTTTCCGGAAAATCAGCCGCTTTTCTAGAAAAACTTGCCAGCTGTCTACACTGGCCGCTTGAATTTCCACAAAAGCACTGACTTCCTACTGTAAGAAATCAGTACTTCTTGCGGATATACTATTCTGCTCCCATTCGGGCAAAAGTCCTTTTGCGCAAAACTTTTGCGCAAAAGGGCCAGTGTAGACAGCTGAGATTTGTTTTCTGCGAAAATGGCGATCGGGGCTTTTTTGCGGAAAAGCATGTCTAGATTGGCCATGGATGCTTTTCCGCAAAAAGTGCTTTTGTGGAAAAGCATCCGTGCCAATCTAGACGCTCTTTTCCGAAAATGTTTTTAACGGAAAAGTTTTCCATTAAAAGCATTTCCAGAAAATCATGCCAGTCTAGACGTAGTCCATGTGTGAAAGTAAGTGGATTATTAATGTCACCACCTTCTGCCAGTGCCACTTGTAACTTGAATTCAGATATATATAATGTTTATAATGCGTTACTTTTTCATTCCAGCTTCTATGCTATCCCCTCAAGCCTCTTTCCAGTCTTCTCTGACTACTTCTCTTGCTACTGCCTATCATACCTTCTCTTTTCTACTCCTCTTCTGCTACTATCCAGCTACACATTTTGGTAGCACTAAGTGATTCCTGTTAAACATTGTGGGATAAACATGACAAGGTAAAAATAAGCCTCTGTTTTCCAGACTGACTACATAACTCATGTAGAACAAAAATTTTTTACACCCTATCACTTAGCTATGAAATATTGGTGGCTATAAATGTCTTAGGAATTCAGAGAAGAGCAATATAGATCAGAGGTAAATTCCTGTCCTCCTCAGACTAAGTCAATGGCAATGCCCCCATTTATCTCATGGGGGCCAGGACTTAAAAACTCCATGTTTGTAAGGTAAATAGGTCTCAAACTGTTAAATGGAGGAGATAGAAAGTCACAGGAGATATACTGGATGATGGAATTCAGTTCTGCAAGATAAACACATCCATATACTTACGAGAAACAATATGGCTACTGTGGATGATCTGCTACTCTGTAGTTTATACCTGCTAAGTGACATTGGTGCAATATTCCACTGTAGATGCAATCTCAGTGACATCACAAATACCACAGATTGCAGTGGAATTTCTGGTGTCTTATGCAACTGTAAAGTGTTCTGGGATATCTTCAGTGAAGCAGGAAATGCTAATGAATTTGAGAGGCCACAAAAAAGTTTTAAAATAAAGGTTAGTTACAATTTTGCTGCTTAATTCCCATCCAGAGTCTAGTCACTAGAACCCTGTTCAGATACAAAAATGTGGATCCATATCTGATCCGCATTCGCCAGGCTTAACTCATAATTTAATCTGAAATCTGGATTTTACTTGCATCTGCACAGCAAACCATCTGGAGTGACAGGGAAGCGGGGAGGGAGCACAGATGAGCAAGAATGGGAGAAGAGGCAGGCAGCATGAAAGTGGAGATGGAGTAAGAAACAGTAAGGACTAGGGGTATGGGACAGCAGGTACCCAGGGTCAGAGCTCCACAGGGTCATTGCTCACCAGGCAGTGTGGGGAGAAAGGTCAGGCAGAGCCAGCACTTGGCCCCTCCTGCAGGGTGATTTAGGATGGAACTTGTGCCCTTTCCCTGCCAGCAGTATAGCAGCCTGCCCTGGCACCTCCCGTCCCCCCCACCTGGCAGCTGTTGGAGGGCTGATGGGCGGAAAGCTCTGTGCAGGTATCTGTTCCACTATCTTCAGATATCCGCATCCACCGACATGAAGTGGATATCTGTGGATATGCAGAGGTCTATTAGTCACTAGTCCACAAATCTGGGATTTTAATTTACTTTTCAGTTTAGGTTTTGCAATTCATCAATGTCAACCTCAAGTCTTGAAAAATCATGTCTCAAGCACTCAAATATGATTTATTTTAAAATTCCAATGATTTTAAAGCCATATAAATTGGGTTCTATACACCGTCTGGTTTCTGAGCCCTTACGGCTCACTTGGATCCAAAGTTTGCTGTAAGAGGTGCAGAAGCATGGCCTGTAGCTACTTAATAAGCCCTGCCCAGTCAGGGGCTTAGGACTCCATGCACAGAGTTGCCTGGCTGGAGGAGGACCTCAGCAGGGAGCTGCTGCTGTAGCTGAGGGAGAAATGCCTTCCCCCTGTCAGGTAGCTCCCTGCACAGAGCCCTGAACCCCTGGCTGGAGCTCATTAAGCAATTGTGGTGCCATGCTATTGCACAGCTTAGAGGGAACATTGCCTGAGTCATATTTTCAGGTTTTTCTTCACAACAACAAGGAACATAAACTTACTTGAGAAGGAAAAACATACCATGAGAATCTCAACAAATCAAATGATTGGAACTACAGCTTCAAAAAATACCAAATATTACAATACACTTAATAAAATTGTAAGAGACGTCCACACTGAAAATGGTTCAATCTTAAAAAGTAAAGGGTTTTGTTTTTCATGTGTACCACTGAAGGTTAATGCTCCATAGCTCCTGAACATGCAAATTAATACCTTCACTCATGTTAGTTTATGGTAATAATGTATACTACAATGACAAAGCAATCATACCTGTTTGATAAGTTTGCCCAATAAAAAAGGGTAATACAGGCAGTCCCTGGGTTACGTACAAGATAGGGACTGTAGGTTTGTTCTTAAGTTGAATCTGTATGTAAGTCGGAACTGGCGTCCAGATTCAGCCGCTGCTGAAACTGATCAGTTTCAACAGCGGCTGAATCTGGACGCCAGTTCTGACTTACATACAGATTCAACTTAAGAACCCCAGGCATCCCCAAGTCAGCTGCTGCTGAAACTGATCAGCGGCTGATTCCAGGAAGCCCGGGGCAGGGGCTTCCTGTAGTCAGCCACTGGTCAGTTTCAGCAGCGGCTGACTTGGGGATGCCTGGGGCAGAGCACCTGGGGTGCTGCTGGGTTGGTCCAGTAGCGCCGCCGCTCCTCGGCGCTACTGGACCAACCCAGCAGCACCCAAGCTGCTCTGCCCCAGGCATCCTGATTCAGCCCTGGGGGGCAAAGCAGAGCCAAGCCTCGGAGCGCGTGGGCAGCGGACAGCCCTGTCCGCTGCCCACGTGTTCCGCCGCTTTGCTTCCTCTCCCTGGTCTGCTGGAGACCAGGGAGAGGAACCCCGTTCGTAACTGCGGATCCGACATAAGTCGGATCCGCGTAACTCGGGGACTGCCTGTATTTGAACAGAAATATAGTTTATCTCCAAGTGTCTGTGTATTAGAAAAAACTGAAGATTGAACAGGAATAATGTTGTACTATAGAAAGTATTTTACACTGTTCCTTGGATAGAACTGCCATCAGTTCTGCAAATTGATGACTGCATACACCAGAAATTATGGAGATTATTAGGCTTTTGTTATGTATTGTAAAAATGCACACATATGCCACCTACCCACAGGGCAGGTAATCATACATGCTACATTGAGTGCAATAAACAGGATAGCCCCCACTCGGCTGCTGCCTGCATTCTCCCCTGCAGCTACTTAGGTTATTGATAGGGTTGTTATTTAAATCAGGAAGTTTTGTTGTTAGTTTAGATGAAAAGTTTAAAAAAATGGCAAGTGCGCCTCACCCCCTTCCAACTCCCCCTTGAAATAAAGCCCTAGCCTTCCTGCTAGCCCTGCCCCCTGGCTAAGGCTTGACCAATGAACAGAGGGTTCTACAATTCAAATCCTTGTTAAGAAGCTCAGAGCACATGGTCATTCAAACAAACAGCTCAGCACTTGACTCTCCAACCACCCAACCAAACAGACAGACAGACAAACATAAGCTCATCACACAGTTTCTTTCAGGCAACTAGCAAGTAACCCCCAAACACAAACACACACTACCGACAGCCACTTATCTCAAGGATCCAGTATTTGCTCCTCCTTCACCTAGCGAAGTCCCTCTCAAACTCCGTTAGCTGCCCCCATTCACAAAGCTGATTTGTATTGGAAAATTACCTGCTCCTGTTTGACTCCAATCCTGAGGAATTGAAGTGTACAGCCTATGTGAAGTGACCTATGTGAGAAAATAAAAACACACATCAAATTTTAATGCCATACTATTTATAGTCAGTCACTTAATGAGTGGATAGATGCCCTCTGGTGAATGTTGTTTTCAACTCACATTATCACTGAATTTGTTTTCCCTTTTTTTGGTTTTATATTATTGTACTTATGAATTGGATGTGTTATTTTCTGTTCAAAACCTGTCACTAAACTCTTCAGGCACTGACAGGACTCTCTCAAATAAAACCATACTTTGATGGCTTGTATAGTGATAATTGGGAAGGAAAGGACAGATCATCTCCAAGTTTCCTCACTTCAGGATGCAAGAAGGGTAGAGGGACTCCCTTATGGGAGCCCTATTAGGAGTCCCAGGGAGCAGAGAGTAAGTAGTGAAATGAAAATACTCCCTGCACTCCTTTTTTATTTTATTTTATAACACAAATCTTATGTTAGGTCTATGTCATGATTTCATATGTAGAGGGTTCGCAGAACTGCAAGCTTCCCAACTCTGAGAAGGGAAGATGTTGCATTGTGCATCTCCTACTTAGTGCTTGGGAGGAAGGATCTGTTTCCTCAATGTACACACTGATCTTCTCCCACCCCAAGCAGAAGGCTCAGCAGCTGCTTGGGACACAGCATCCCCTAGTTAGGGGCACACAACCCAGGTAGCCTAATCCTTGAATTGCATAGCACATTAATCTCCCACACAGTTTTCCAATTCAGGAGCAGGAGAGACAATATTCAACACAAGGGCTGTGTCTAGACGGGCCAGTTTTTCTGGAAAATCAGCCACTTTTCCGGAAAAACTTGCCAGCTGTCTACACTGGCCGCTTGGATTTCCGCAAAAGCACTGACGATCTCATGTAAGATTGTCAGTGTTCTTGCGGAAATACTATGCTGCTCCCGTTCGGGCAAAAATCCTTTTGCGCAAAACTTTTGAACAAAAGGGCCAGTGTAGACAGCCCAGATTTGTTTTCCACAAAAAAGCTCCGATCGCGAAAATGGCGATCGGGGCTTTTTTGCGGAAAAGCATGTCTAGATCGGCACGGACGTTTTTCCGCAAAAAGTGCTTTTGCGGAAAAGCATCTGTGCCAATCTAGCCGCTCTATTCTGAAAATGCTTTTAATGGAAAACTTTTCCGTTAAAAGCATTTCCAGAAAATCATGCCAGTCTAGACGTAGCCATGGTGTGGGGATGGGGGGGAGGGGGGAAAGGGGGAGAGCAGCAGGCTTAGAGGAGACAGCAGGAGCAGTTCAGAGTTGATAGTGGGGGATAGTACTAGTCTGATAGCAGGGGGAGAAAAGAGGGTGGTAGGCTGATGGTGGGACCGGGCCCAGAGTGGGGGGGGGGGTGGCATGAGGGAGATGGAACAACACTAAGCTGATAGAGGGACAGGGTGGCCAGGTGCCTGCTATTCGACTGGAAAGTCGGGTTGAAAAGGGGACCTGGTCTGATCTTATGACTGGACCCCCCACCGTCCAGTTACTGTGGGAAGGGGGGGGCAACTCATCACCTGTGCCTGCCCCTTTTTAGCCAGGGCCACCTCCTACCTGCATCAGGTGGCTGCAGCTCCCCACCCTGACAGAGGGGAAGAGCAGTGTGCAGGGGCGGGGCAGCAGGGCCGAGAGGGGGCAAGAGCAGGACCTCAGGTGGAGAGGTGGTGCAAGGCGCAGCCTCGGGGAAAGGGGGCAGGGCAGGGGCTTTTTAAATATTACCCGCTGGTACCCTATGGGGGGTGGGGAGGGCAGTAGGCTGACAGTGGGGGGAGGGGCAAAGCAAGAGGCGGCGCTAGGCTGAGGGGAGAGGCAAAACGGGGGCTACCATCCTGAGGCCCGGGGGAAGGGGACAGCAGGCTGGTGGAGAGGGCGGTGCCTGGTGCCCACGTCCCTTCCGTTCAGTGATCCCTGGCGTTCTCGCTGCGCAGCAGTTGAACGGTTAACGAGGAGGCGTCGCCCTCGCCTCGCACGCGGGGCCGCAGGCAAACACAGTGCGAAGTCAGCAGGCTGCTGCTGTCCGCTTCCCCAGGAGCTGCGTGGGCAGCGGCGGCTCCGGCTCGGGGCGGCTGGGCGGGCTGAGGTGAGAGGGCGGTGCGCCCATGGGAGGCGGAGGGGGCCGAGGGGAGTAGTCGGGCCTTGCCCCTGGGTTGAACTGGACCTCGCCAGAGACGCCGAAAGTTTGTGGCAAAACAGGGCGGTTGGACGTGATCGGTAGAGGGGGCGAGGAGACTTGACGGGCTCCCCCCCCCCCCCCCGAGACACAGACGGTCT
Source organism: Pelodiscus sinensis (assembly GCF_052426305.1). Classification (NCBI taxonomy): domain Eukaryota; kingdom Metazoa; phylum Chordata; order Testudines; family Trionychidae; genus Pelodiscus; species Pelodiscus sinensis. Next base: position 44,759,524 of record NC_143053.1, read on the forward strand.
CGTGGGGGGAGGAGAGGTTGTGACCTCAAGGGCAGGGGACAAAACCAGCCCAGTCTGGGAAAATCGGACAGGCGGCAGCTGTAGTCTAAGGCTTTTCAAACCAACACATTGAGAAACGGGTCCTGTAGGCGAGAAGACTCAATGCCCTGTAGATGAAGGAAATGTGATGAACTGTACAAGAGCCAGGGAAGGGAAATTGGGAAGCTTCAGTTCTTTGTTTATTCCAGCTCCAGTTACATTTTATATATTGAATCAAGGATATTGACGTCTTCATTTTTCCAATTAGACCTCAGGAAATATGCTTGCGTCTTCTCACAGATTCCCCTACAAAGCTCTAGTTTTATGTGCGAGAATCCATGGTGTCCAGCACTGTAGCCCCATCTGGCTATTTGGCTGCATGAGTGTGACTAGTTGGCTTTATTTTGTATGTTACATTATTTACATTTTAGAATAATGTGGTTATTTCTCTTAAGAACTGGTTGAATACCATGGTTCTAGATGGATTAAAAGGTTTGTCTGTATGGCAAGTCAGACCAGTATATAGTAGGAGGTGAATTTAAAGCTCTGTGGTTATAATGATGTAACTCCTTGTGTTGACACTTCTCTTCTGGAATGATGGTGCCCTTTTCTGGTTCAGACTCTTTAATTTAGATTAATCTTAAATAGTTTATAAATAGTCATCCTTCTTTTGGAATAAGAGTCTCCACATAGGTTGATATAGTCTTCATAACTGCAGCAGTTAAACAAGTAGAACTTTTCAGGGCTTCCTTAAATATCAGTAGGCATGGAAAAGTCATAAAACCAACATTAAAAATCCTCTGCTGATTATATGAAGTAATAGACTTTTAACTATCAGTGAAATACTAATGCTCAGAATAACAAGAGTGTAGACATATACTTGGTTTCTAGCTGGAGAGAGCTGATTTTACTATAGAGACAATTTTGGTGAGGTAATCTTTTATTGCATTAGCTTCTGATGGTAAAAGAGACAAGCTTTTAAGCTCTGTAGAGCTCTTCTTCAGCTCTTATTACAATAGGAAATGGCTTTGTTGCTTTAAGACCTTTGTCACCAATGCTACTCGCTACCTGTTAAAGCAGACCGGAGAAAATAATTTAATCATTTAGGGGAAAATGTTAATTTTAAACTATTTTCAGCAGTGGTTGATGACTTCATTTAAAGGGCACAGTCATCTTGAAGCTCACTTACTGTTTTAAGATCACTAAACTGCGAAAGAATCATACTTTCTGTAGTTTAACTCTGCACACCTGACAGCATTTGGGAGCTAATCAGTTCTAGTGCTGTCTGTTTTGGTGTGTGTTTTGCATGCATGAATATGATGTCATTCTTATTTTGCATGCATGTTTTATTCAGCAACAGCTGAGGTACTGTTTTGATACTGAGGCTGAAGGTGTGCCTATTTCCCTCAATGTCCATACAAAGGCTGGGTTCGGGGCAGCATCTGGCAGGAGCAGGTGCCCTTTCTTTTATCCTTTTCTAGAAATTCTGCCCCTGAAAATAAGATGCAGTAATCATCGAGGCATACTTACTTGGAGTGGGAGGTAGCACACACTTTTTACCGGAACTAGGAGAGTGATAGATACTGGTAAACTGGACAGGTTCACAAGGGGTAGGAAGGGAATCTCCTTGACCAAAAGAGGGCGGTGGCATCCTTTGCTGTACTACCTGAACAGAGAGAGGGGGCATCTTAGAAGGTGTGATTCCCTGGTTCTTATTGTAGCTGAAAATGGTTCTGCTCTCCCACTCACAAATTGGCAACTGGCAGGAGTGCTATAGTAATATTACTAATTGCCTGAAAGACTACAATTTGGATGGGGGGGTGGGGAGAGGAAGGGAAGAAAGAAAAGTCTTCAGACTGGTAGGGCATTGAAAACCTTTGGCTTGTTTCATTTTTTGGGAGCCTGGACTGGGCTGGGAGGAGCACATGCGTTATATGAACCCATACCCACAAACAGGCTCCTTTTATGGGTACCAGGATTACTGTGACTGGCAGAGGAGTTCTTATGCAGAAATCTATCTAGCCAGAACACCTCTGAAGTAGATAGAAGTAGAGAGGAGTTTTTCACTGGACAGAACCCAGAGAAGTTGAGATGGTCCCTTGGAGTTCTGTAAACAATACAGAATAGATGTGAATTAAAAGAATAGATGTGAATTAAAATATACAGTGTATCAGGGTCACAGTTTTGAGGTGTTGCATTGCTAAAACAACTTGATTTTTCTGAAATCAGTTACTATTTTAAAGTTTGAGTGACCCTTTCAAGATGAACTTCAGTACATGTGTGTTTCAAAAAGGACTGTGAAGGTTATCTGCAAAGAGGATGATTGTGCTTTTGTGTGTGTGTGTGTGTGTGTGTGTGTGTGTGTGTGTGTGTGAGAACTGGTCTGTGTAACTTACAACTTATGCGTGGTCAAATAAAATAAATAGTATTACTGTTCTGCCTTGTCCTCCTGTGCCGGTCGTCTTCTGGTCCTAGTTCTTCTATCAACTCAAACCAAGAAGCAAAAGGTGAAGGTGTGTATAGTCCTTGCCCCCCGAAAGATTATTTTACCACATAAGAGCAAGTCCTTAGTAAATGGTCCAGTCTGGCTTGGATCACACTTTTGGACTCTGTGATTCCAGTCCCTCCTCCATTCCCTATCTAGCTTTAGTCCCACCCTTCTCCCACACTGTTTCAATCACCCGATTGCTTTCCTTTGCCATTGTCCTCGAACAGTCTTTCTTCAGGTTCCATAGTCCCTTGAGGAATCCAGGTTTTGGTTTGTTGTTTTTATTTAAATTAGTAGTCCTGTGGCACCTTATATATTTTTGTCTCTAGAATCATGAATTTTGTGTAGGTAAAACCCACATCAGATGAATGTATAGCTACCATGGCGATTGAACTGGATAGCATTGGCACACGACTGCATGGCAGATGCTGGAAGCTGCCAGAGTATTGGGTAGGAGCAAGGCTTACTAAGCTCCTCTAGTGCACTTGAATTCATGGATACACCAGTGGTAATTTCTAAAATTCCCTTCTTTAGCCCAAGGAATCTCATAGTTTGGTGAGAACTTTTACCCATTTCCCCTGAAGACACACATCTTAGTTTTTGCTATTTCCACTCTAATTAATCTGAAGTGGGTTTTATCCACAAACTCGTGATTCTATATGTTTTTGTTTGTCTCTAAGGTGCCATAGAACTACATGTTGTTTTTAAAGTTACAGACTAACATGGTTACCCCCTGAGGGTTTTTTGTACAGTTGTGAACACCGCATCAAGACTACTTTCATAGTTCTGTGTCTTCAAAAGAAAGGGACACAAGATCTTACCAAGCTATGAGATTCCCTGGGCTAAAGAAGGGAATTTTAGAAGTTACCTCTGGTGTATCCATGAATTCAAATGCATTAGTGGAGCTTGGTAAGCCTTGCCCCTACCCAAGGCTCTGGCAGTTTCCCGTGTCTGCCATGCAGTTTGTGTGTCAGTGATATCCAATTCAACTGTCGTGGTGGCAAAGACACAAATCTCAATACGTTAATATTGCACTTTTAGCTAAACCAGGGCAATAAAACGATGCAGCTTGGTGAATAGATAAGACATGAGCTACAACCTACTTATGCCTGAAGATAACTGTGGTTTGAAGTAGTTAAAAAGGCAGTTTGAGATTTATGCCTAGAATTACTTTATGGAATATTCATTCTGAAACTGACTAGATGTCTGTCGTTTTTTACTAAACTGTATACTATGCCCTTCATTTTTTGTATTACAGTGCAGGTTGGTACAGTCAAGAAGCCAAGGAAGATTTCCTTGAAAATGCAATGTTGCACTCCTGTCTGTAAATGAATGTTTTACATGCTTGTGATTTCTTTTTTTTTTTAAGTGTGGCACCTCAAAATGTTAAAGATAATGGACACTAAAAAACTGATTGGTAAATCCCTTCAGCCAGCAAGACCTGCACGCCACCTGTCTTCACAGCATGGTGAGTAGCATGGTTAAAATGGGTTCATATAACAGAGATTTACAGATCACTTTAAAGGACATTTGAGGTTACAGGCTAAATGTCTTGAATAGGTACCTGTTTTCAAAACTAGCTCTGAGGAATGTAGAGCCATATTGAGTCAGATGTAAGAATGGCCAAACTGGGTCAGTCCAAAGAGTACAGGCAGTCCCCGAGTTACGCGGATCCGACTCAAGTTGGATCCGTACTTATGAACCGGGCTTTTCTTGCCCCCGAGGACGCGGGTGGCAGGGCCGCCCAGACGTGCCACGGTACTGCCACCCGTGTCCTCTGGGGCGAGAAAAGCGGCTCTGCGGCTCCCTGGTCTGCTGGGGGGGGGCAGCTAGTGCGCCCCCCTCCCCAGCAGACCAGGCTTTTCTCACGGACGCCTGTGGTAGAGCAGCTGGGGCGCTGCCAGGTTGGTCCCGTAGCGCCGCTCCTCGGTGCTACTGGACCAACCTGGCAGCACCCCAGCTGCTCTGCCACAGGTGTCCCCAAGTCAGCCGCTGCTGAAACTCATCGACTTGGGGACACCTGGAACAGAGCAGCTGGGGTGCTGCCGGGTTGGTCCCCGCAGCGCCGAGGTGTGGCGCTGCGGTGACCTACCCGGCAGCGCCCCAGCTGCTCTGTTCCAGGCATCCAGATTCAGCCGCTGTTGAAACCAATTAGCAGCTGATTCCAGGAAGCCTGGGGCAGAGAAACTCTGCCTCTGGCTTCCTGTAGTCAGCTGCTGGTCAGTTTCAGCAGCGGCTGAATCTGGACGCCAGTTCCGACTTGCGTACAAATTCAACTTAAGAACAAACCTACAGTCCCTATCTTGTACGTAACCCGGGGACTGCCTGTAGACCAAAGGTGCATCTAGCCCAGTAGTTATAGTTTTGGCCTTCACTACATCTGGCAAAGTCTCTCACATGTTGACTACGTTGTGTGACGAAATACTTACTTTTTCAAAATTTTAAACCTGTTGCCTCATGTTATTTGGTGGCCCCTAGTTCTTGTGTTATGAGGAGTAAATAACACTTTCCACACCAGTCATATTTCTGTATGACCACCGGTTACTCATCTCTTTTCCAAGCTGAGAAGTCCTAGTCATATTACTCTTTCCTCACACAGAAGCTGTTCCTAATCATTCTTGTTGCTCTTTTCTGAACCTTATTTCAGTATATCTTGAGTACATTTCCATGCAGAATTAGATGTGTGCATACAGTGGATTTATAGAGAGGCATTATAGTATATTGTGCCTTCTGTATTTCCCCCTTTCCAAAGGATGCTCAATATCCTCTTTGCTGCTTTTTTTTTTTTTTTTTTTTTTTTTTTTAAATGTAGCTGCACATGAGTCGATGTTTTCAGAGAGCTGGTCAAAGTGAGTCACAGATATCATTCAAGGAAGATTACAGCTACTTATATGTATAATTGGGATTATATTTTCAATATATTCATTACTTTGTGTTTATCAGGGTTGAATTTCATCTTCCATTTGTTGCCCAGTCATCCAATGTTGTGAGATCCCTTTGTAATGCTTCATAATCTGCTTTGGACTTGACTATATTGAGTAGTTTTGTATCCTTTGAAAACTTTGCTATCTCATAGTTTATTCCTTCGTCCAGATCATTTATGAATAAGTTGAATAGTACTAGCCATACTAGAGACCTCTGGGGGAAGCCACTATTTACCTGTTTCCATTCTGGAAACTGACAGATTATTCCTATATTTTTGTTTTCTATCTTTTAATCAGTTATTGACCTATGAGAGGCTCTTCCCTCTTATCCCATGACACCTTATTTTGCTTAAGAGCCTTTAGTGATAGACCTTGCCAAAGCTTCCTGGACATCAAAGTATACAGTATACACTGGATTTCCCTTGACCACATTCTACTAGAATTTTTGGGGAGGTCAGAAGATTGGTGAGGCATGATTTTCCTTTAGGAAAACATGTTAACTTTCCCTCGCGTACGGTGTTCATGTATCTGCCAGTTCTGTTCTCCACTACAGTTTTAACCGGATAGGCTGGTACTGATGTCACTTTCACCGGTCCCTAAGAAAGTTGCTGGGATCACCTCTGTAGCTCTTCTAGAAAAAAATTGGTGTTAGATTATCTGTCCTGCAGTCATTTGGTACAAAAACCAATTTAAATGATAATTACTAACACTGGTTTGTAAACTCTGTGACTTCACATTTGAGTTGATTCAGAATTTTCAGGGTTGGGAATCTTTGTCCACCTCAGCTGTGAAGACTGATGCTAAGAATTTTTGTCCTCTGCAATGACCTTATCATACTTAAGTGACCACTTAGCATCTCAGTTGTCCAGTAGTCTATGTAGCTCAGTATCTTGTCTTCAATAGTAGTTGGTGCTATATGCTTCAGAGGGAATGAACAGAACAGGATGATTTGAGAGATGTGTCCCCTGTCATCCAGTTACAGCTTCTGGAAACCTTTGGCCTTTACTTGTAGTTCTGTAAAAACATTCTCAAATGAGACCCTAAAACACATAGTAAATGCAGATGAAAACTATAGTTTGGACTAGTCTTGTTGAAAGACATGCAAAGTTTTGTGAACTTGGCCTGAACTCAGTTTGTAATAAAACCCCAAACTAGAAGAATTTTTCTTGGATGTGTCTTCCATATGTATTTATGGGATGCTCCTCTGGATATGAGAGAGTTCTAGTCCTCTGCATATGAGAGAGTTCTTGAACTTTCTACAGAGTAGTAGTGCCTGTTGGGGCTGCTAGAGAGAAGTACTGGCCATTCGTAGCCAATTAAGTAGGAGACCCGCCATAGGTAAAAGTAAGCTGAAAAGCTACGGTGTGCCTCTCTGGCAAGAAGGATCCAGTTGGCTGGGCTGCAGGAGGCAGTGCAACATGCTTCCAGCCCAGCTCCTGGCAGCCAGGCAGGTGTGAGGCTGGCAGGGGGTGCATCCGTGCCCTTGTCTGAGACTGCCCCAATACCCCCAGAAATATTTAGAGATGGCTGAACCCCTACCCCACCAAAATTCCTACTAGGATTCTGCTTGCTGTTCTCCTTCCTCTCACTGTCAAGGAGGGAGAGGAAAGTGAAGTTTCACTCTGGTTGGGGAGGGCAGAGGAGCTGTGTATTTTTTCCCTTTTGCTCCCAGTTACAGAAAGGAGTTGATAGAGAAGGTATCTGAGCCTTTAGCTATGATCTTTGAAAAATCATGGAAGACCAGAGAGATTCCAGAAAACTGGAAAAGGGCAAATATAGTGCCCATCTATAAAAAGGGAAATAAGAACAACCCAGGAAACAACAGACCAGTTAGTCTAACTTTTGCACCAGGAAAGATAATGCAGCAAAAGTAATTAAGGAATTAATCTGCAAACATCTGGAAGATAAGGTGATAGGTAACAGCCAGCATGGAGTTGTAAAGAACAAATCATGTCAAACCAATCTGATAGCTTTCTTTGACAGGTTAATGAGTCTTGTAGATAAGGGAGAAGCGGTGGACATGGTATACCTAGACTTTAGTAAGACATTTGATACGGTTTCACACGATCTTCTTATCAATAAACTAGGCAAATACAACTTAGATGGGGCTACTATAAAGTGGGTGCATAACTGGCTGGATAACCATTCTCAGAGAGTAGTTATTAATGGTTCACAGTCCCTGCTGGAAGGGCATAACAAGCAGGGTTCCGCAGAGGTCTGTTTTGGGACCGGTTCTGTTCGATATCTTCATCAATGATTTAGATATTGGCATAGAGAGAATGCTTACTAAGTTTGCAGATAATACCAAGCTGAGAGGGGTTGCAAGTGCTTTGGAGGATAGGGTCATAATTCAAAATGATCTGGACAAACTAGAGAAATGGTTTGAGATAAGTAAATAGGATGAAGTTTAATAAGGACAATTGCAAAGTACTCAGGAAGGAACAATTCATGCCATGCATACAGAATGGGAAGCGACTGTCTATGAAGGAGTACTGCAGAAAAGTATCTAGGGGTCATAGTGGACCACAAGCAAAATGAGTCATCAAT